>NC_140420.1:26830000-27515000 GCF_965140295.1 Lepidochelys olivacea | reverse complement strand
TTAAAGGTATTTCCAGAGCCATACTGTACATGCTGTACCTACTAAATATACATCAGTGATGACAATGGTTAACAGCTCTTTATTTGTTTAAATGAAAGGAGTAATTAAATTCAGTGTGGTGAGCTGAAAGTGCTCTAGACTATTTTAAATAAAATAAGGCATGCCTACAGTACTGTTGTCTGTCACATTTCTCCATAAAGAAGCCTCCACTGCATGACACACAGGGAAAAATCATGTTTGTTAACAAGAAAAAAGGAAGTTCAGACATTTTCCATGATGAGTGACATGTATATGACCTTTCATTGAAAATGATCACAAAGTGCTTTACAAACTAGAGGGTATCACTTCCGCCCACCACTGACCTGCAGGGGTGCTTGAACAATTTGCACAGTGGGGGTACTGAGAGCCACTGACCCAAACTGTAAAACCTGTATATAATGGAAACCACTGCAAGTCAGGGGGGGCAGGAGCACCCCTCGTGCCAGCACCTATGCTGACCTGCATCCACCTCACTGGGGAAATGAGGCAACGGGTGAACAGTGCACAGCAACAGAGGACAGGAAGGGAAGAGTACTTTATTCAACTTACGCTGCTAGCAAAACAGCTTCACTTTTGGAGGGTTCTCCATTATGCTGTTTCTAGGATCGGTGTCGGGGCTGGAGGGAAGGTAGTTACATTGTCCCAGGCCTGGGTTTAGCAAGGGGTACAGGACTCCTAATGAGCCTGAGCAGTTTAGCTGCCGCTTGTCATATAACGTGAATGCCAGCATAGGTTAGCTGACTCCTCTCTCAGCCAGCCTCGCCACAGTTCTCTTCTTCAGGCCTGTTATCAGGGGAAGAGGGTGACCCGTGGAGAGCTCAAAGCTAAATAGTGTATGCCTAGTCATTAAGTAGCTGGCTCTAGCCCTAGGCTGCTGTCTTTGGTGAGCAAGGAGAAGATAAATAGAACCTAGCACCTTCTTAAGAAATGTTACCTACTTCTTCATGCTGCCACACTTCTACCCATAGCTTTTGTGGGGAGAAAAAGAAAATCCCCAGCCCCTGGGTGGAAGAGGAAACTACAGAAATTGATTGGGGAGCTGAGTCAGTGGAGGGGTCATTTTTGTGGGCAATAAATGAGCAGAGTAAGAGCTAGGGAGGGATAAGAATGGGAAAGAGAAATGTGAATTAGGACAGAAAGAATGTGAGGATGCACATGTGCACAGGATGGTTCTGGACACCATTTGCTTCAACAATTTCAGAAACAGAGAAGACGGTACACCATTGGAGGCCTGCCTGGTATCCCTGCCCCATTTATCCCAGTATATACTTACAGTGCTGCCCCTTGGCACCGTTCATTTGGTAAGATACAAATATAAAACATTGTACTGATTACAAAGGGTGGGGGAAGGGACAGCTCAGTGGTTTGAGCATGGGCCTGCTAAACCCAGGGTTGTGAGTTCAATCCTTGTAGGGGGCCACTTAGGGATCTGGGGCAAAAATTAGGGATTGGTCCTGCTTTGAGCTCAGGGTTGGACTAGATGACCTCCTGAGGTCCCTTCCAACCCTGATATTCTATGATTAGATTACTGTTTAAATAAGATTTTTAGGAAAAACCTAAACCAATAATAAGTTGGTATAAAAACCTGAGTAGGAAATGGAAAAATAAAATGAGGGCAAGGGAGCGCAGGTGACGCTAGAGTTGGCAGCTACCCGTGAGACAAAACATCTCAGACATGCTCTGTCATTTCAGAACATAATTTTTTTTAAAGCATTTACTGAACAGTACATTCAAATATAAGTAAAACTGAACAACAGCAAAGACAGTAAAAGCCAAAGGAGACATTGAGATTGCAACACATACATGTTTCAGGCTATTTTTAGCCTAATACAACTTTAATTGTTGCAAGCCAATCATCTAACATTTAAATTTAATCCCTTTAGATAGCCTAATAATTGCACCAGTATATTTATCAGCCCATCTCTTAGTCTCTAAAGGGACGTCAGTTATGTGTTTGCTTGTTTACTGGTTCGATTAGAATTTAACTCCCCTTCTTTGGTGAGAAAGCCTTACATTTTCTCTGGTCTCTGATGAGTTTGTGCCCATAGTCGGAAGTGCTATTGTATTGTTCCCCATACACACACTCCTCCAAGTGGTGTTTGAAGGTCTGTTGGATGTGTGTGGGGGGGTGTATATTCTGTTTTGGATTGCAACATTTATATCACTTCTACTGTCGCAAAAAACAGTCTGTGCAAATGTTCTCCTCCCTAGAGTAAAAATAAAATGTTCTCATTTTCCTGGGCCGGGGGGGGGGGGGGAGAGGAGTACCCTTGCTTGAGTGGGAAAGGAAACTTGTTTTGGGGGTTATGATTGATTGAAGGCATTGAAATACTTTCTGAAAATGACTGTTACAGACTGTTTTAAAGATTCACCTTGATGCTTCATCTACCACAAAAGGGCAGCAATGAACCCCTTATAATAGTTTGAGCTGTGTGCCAGGTCTTGACAGAACTGGTGAATAGTCCTCTCTTTACTTTTATTTGCATCCCAGCAGAGCAGTTTGTTGTCTCTCTGAAAGCAAAGTTTTTCTCCTGGCACCTTTTATAACTCTCTAATGATAAATTTATCTAGTGCTTTGCATACCATTAACTGTCTTGCAGCATTTTATGGGGTGCAGTATTGGCCCACCCCAATATCCAGTATTCCTGGGTAATATTTAAAGGGGCATCATCAGCTTGAAATATAGTCAATTAAAAAAAAAAGGTAAAAATATTTTCTGGTCCAACAGCTGCTTCTGAATTCCCTGTGCCTGTTTATACGGTTTTACAATCATATGTTTCTACTTTTAAAAATGTTTTTCTCTCCTCTTTCCGCACAAACCAAAGAGGAATTTGAGTGACTTGCAATGAAGGTGAAACAGTATGACTGACTATATACAGAGTTCTGTCAAATTCACCATCGTCAAACTTACAATAGAAAGATATATATTTTTTCCTCTTTTAGTTACAATAATCTCAGGGGGCTTTTTAAATATACTATTTTTACATTTTTAGAAAGTGTCGTTTTTAAGTTGATGAGAGCCCTTTAAAACATTGTTCCAGTGACGTATCTGCAGAATAAAAACTAAACCTTGGTTCTATGGCTGTCTTTATCCTCCAAGCACCTTACAAAGCAAAGAGTTAAATAGTGCGTATGAAGACTCTGAAATTGAGCAGCTATGATTCATACCAAAGTAACGCTCACATAGCCTTGCATATTACAACTCCTTTTTTTCAGGCAATTGACTGGCACAGTTATTGCAGACTAAAGGCTTGTCTCCACTTACCGGGGGATTAATCCACTGGGGGAGTCGGGGGGTGTCATTTTAATGGGTCTAGTGAAGACCTGCTAAATCAACTGCCGAGTGCTCTCCCAGCGATTCCGGTACTCGGAATGAGAAGCATAAGGTAAGTCGACAGGAGAGTTTCTCCCATTGACCCAGACACCACAAAAGGTCTACCGAAGCTATCTTGACTCCCGCTACATTATTCATGTAAGCTGGAGTTGGATAACTTAGGTCAGCTGACCCCCACAATGTAGACCTGCCCTACGTTATTCTGCACTACCTCCCAATGTACACACACTATGCCTGAATTAAAAGTCACTTTTAGTCCACAATAGCTGTTCCAGTCTATATCCCCATGTAGACAAGGCCTTAGATTAGGTGTGGGAGAAAATGTTGATCCAAACAATGGGAGCTCAATTTTTCGTAAAATGCTATCTTTAATTGTCATCTGGATCACTGTTTTAGCTTTCCTCTGAAAGTCTGCACCTTTCATCATGCAGTACCTATCCCTAATAGCCATACTGTAGTGTCAAGAGTAGTGGGTATGGCTGAACCCAAACGTTGGTATAGAACTTGAAATTATACGAGAGCTATTGAGCCATAATGAAACTTAAAAATAGGGAGCGTGATGGGTTGCCCCCTCCCCCCCACTTCTGGGGTGTCACCTGATGTACCGGCGTCCCACTGAGCCTGCCCATTCCATCCGCCTGGGCTCCCTCACCCTGTCCTGATTTGCCAGGCCCTCAAGCCTCCTCTAGCACACACACAGGTAGGGACACACCACACTTCAGAAAGACACAGACACCGATATCAGCTCTGCATGGGAAGAATCAGCTTGGGGATTGCCCAGCACTCAAGTGCACACTCCAAATTCTATTGTCTGTACAGCATAAGCTCATGAAATTCGCTCCCTCCCTTCAGTGTGGAGGAAGATATGCACAGCTTCCCCCTGCCCCTCCCAGTTATGAATTCCACAAACTGAGTTTTAGAATAAACAAAACAAGTTTATTAACTACAAAGGGTAGATTTTAAGTGATTATAAGGGTTAGCAAACAGGTCAAAGCAGATTACTGAGCAAACAAAAACAAACATGCAAACTAAGCTCAATACATTAAAGAAACTGGCTAAAAGTAGTAATATCTTACCCTAAATGTTGTTTTAGGCATTTCATTCACAGGCCAGACACCTTTTTCAGGCTGGGCTCAGCTCTTCTCCCCTCCCTCTCTCCTTGTTTCTAAGATGTTCTCAGCAGTCATCCTGGGCGGGGATTCAGTGAAGAAAGTTTCCTGATTAGCTCACTTCCCTGCCTTAAATAGGATTTACATATGGTGGGAATCCTTTCTTTCCCAGTTTGGTTCCCACCTCCATTAGTGGAAAAACACTAGTAGGCCAAGATGGGGTCCAGTACCGTGTGCCCTGACCCTGCAGTGTCAAAGCAGCATCCTAGGTAGGTGGAAGATTAGCATCTTCAGAGTCCTATTGTTCTCTCCTAGTCCATCCAGGCTGATTGCCTACTGTCTGGTGGGCATTCCCCAGGTAAAAACACAGTTGTAAATTGTTACATAATCAATATTCCCAACTTCAGATATAGAAGCATACAAATCAGATAATCATAGTCAGTACATACCTTTCCAATGATACCTCACATGATCCATCTTGCATGAAACATCATAGTTATGCCATATTCATATCATAAGATCTCTATGAAGTATATGGGGTGCAGTGTCACAGGGACGATAGTCAAAAAGGCTGGGCTCAGAAAGTTAAAAACATGGGATGAAATTCTTCTGGCCCTACTGAAGTCAATGGGAGTTTTGCCACTCACTTGGGGGGAGGGATAGCTCAGTGGTTTGAGCATTGGCCTGCTAAACCCAGGGTTGTAAGTTCAATCCTTAAGAGGGACATATAGGGATCTGGGGCAAAAGTTGAGGATTGGTCCTGCTTTGAGCAGGGGGTTGGATTAGATGACCTCCTGAGGTCCCTTACAACCCTGGTATTTTATGATTTTAAGTAAAACCAGTATTTCACCTGTGGTATCCAACAACAATATTCTGTTATTGCATTAAAAGTATAAGACACATGGATTTCCGTTTACAGAGAAGAGATACTTCAAGTACACCAGATAACTGATAAGTAACAACAGATGGGTGCGTGTGACTAGGTCACACATTTGTAGTGAAGATAAATGGATGCTATAGAACACTGAAAAGCTTCACAAATAACTAAGGCCCAAGTTCTGGTCTTCATAGGACATGATTGCATTATATAAATAAACTGTTAGTATAAAATTGAAGTTGTTTCTTCAACTTAACCTAAGCAGAAGAACTTAACATTTTTCCAGTTAAAACTTGGTCTAGAGTGGAACCATCACTAATGTTGATGACTTAAGGGCCTGAGCATCAAGATGCCAGAAAAATAAATGCAACGATATATTCAAATTCTTTAAGGTAGAGCCATTACTCCAAGTTCAATGCTGATTTAAACCCCATGCAACCAATAGGTTAAATTCAGGCTGAATCAATCAAAAAGAGTTATTGCAAGCAATAGAAAAAAAGACTCCTGAGGTAGCAGCTGCCAGAGACTGCATATTGTGGTCTTCCCTGCTTGGACACTTAGATTTTCAAGTGGGGACACAAGGAAGGTAAATTTGGGCTGACAAAGCCAATTTGAAGGGTAAATAGGCTATTCTTCCTCCTCACCCCAAGTCATGAAGGCCAGTCCCAGCTGTGCTCCCACAGAGAAGCTTGCATGCTGCAGGATAGGAGACTATCTGGTCCCCTATAACATGAATCAGTTGCATCAAAGCTACAATATAAAGCCTATTACTGTACTTCTTTCCCTATATTGCTGGAATTATATTTAACAGTGGGAGAAAAAAAAACACATTTACTATAAAAGATGACCCAGTGTCCCCTGCTGAGGAAACCTATTCTAGAGAAACCTGGGGAATTTTGCTCTGAGTCAGCAGAGACTAAGAGAATTACAGAGATCACTTTAAGGTTGCCAAGAAGAGAAGGCACAGGGGAAGCCCATGCTTTAATGCTTTGGGCCCTTCTGCTACAGCAACCGAGAGCATAAAAAAAACCCTCTCTTCTCTAAGGCACAGGCTTGCAACAGAGATCCTGTCACAACAATATTTGTAACATGCTTTAATCAGAAATAAGAAATACAAATTGAGGTGTTTGGGGATTTATAAATACAGCTTTTCCAAGTGTGTGTGTGTGTGTGTGTGTGTAGGAGGCACATAATATGACCTGGACCCTGTAAATGCAAGAAGAGATACATTTATCAAAATTAGGAAGGAAAACAAATTGACTAGGAAGATTTGAAATGTGAAACATTTGTAACCAAGCCACAGAGCCTAGTAAACAGCTGCATTTGGTTGATTTATGTATCTTTCATGCCAATAACCAGCTGTTCTCCATTCCACCCCTGCCATATCTGTTAAATAAGAGGGCCAAAGCATAGGCTTATCCTAACTCCTCTGTTGTTTCTGCTGCTCGAAGGGGATTTTAAAGAAGCCTCAAGAGACAACAGCTGAAAATTCCTTATCTGCTGTTCCTCCGTCCCATTCCCTCTCTGGCTGGGCAAGTAGCAAGCATGAGACGAGATGATCCTGGTCAATAGTGTGGCTTGCTGGGAGCTACGTATTGATGCAAATTAGAGTGGCTTTAGGGCTGCTGTAACTTTCACCGGGAGCTAACATGGCTCCTGGCAGGCCCTAGGATTGGGGGGGGGGGGGGAAGGAGGGGAGAAAGTCAAAAAGAGGGTATAAACCCACCTATGCCCCACCCCAAGGTGCAACCAACACTGCTGTAGGGGATCTGGGCTGAGGTTCTTAATGAGAAAAAGTCACTTATTAAAACAAGTAATGAGATCACAGGAGAAATGTAGAGTTGCAAAACATCAAATACAGTACTACAGGCATCAAGGTATTACATTTAGGGAGTGTCTAGAATAACAATTCATGTTATTTTAGCAGCAGTGCTAGTAAGCATGGGGCAAACAGGAAGCCCAGAACACTGCTGTAACATCAGTACTTATCCATGTTGTCAAAGTAAATTCACTTCTTGCATAGAAGGAAAGTTAGGAAAACTCCCTTTTAAAAGGGTGCTTGCCTATTCATGTAGCTACCTAAAATGCTAGCTCCAGGCTTTGTGATGCATCTGCAAAGAGCTGAAGCACTGAAAGGACAGGCTGGGGGAACATAAGGGTGCAAGCCTGGCTTTGTACTGCCCAGATTCTGTCCCAGAACGTCTAACATTTTTGTAGTGCCGAGTACTACAGCTGTTCCTCCTACTGTCGCTGGTGGAACCCCTACAGCAGCACTTGTGGGAGCTGATGGAAAGGTTGATGGTAGAGTGGGAAGAGCAGCATTTTTTATGTCAGCCCTACAATGCTCCTGTACCAGGGGACTTTGCTTCCAACCCCGATGACAATTTATAGCTTTTATAGATTTGGCCCAATCGTCTCTTGTTTTTCATTCCTACATACACAAAGTACAGAATAAGAACTGTAGCAGATCTTGCACTCTTGTACATTTTGTTTGATAAGCAGGGTGCTTAGGTTGGGTTAAGGATAATTTGAAAACTCTGGTTTTTTTTCTAATGTCTCAATTATCAAAAGCAAATTGACTTCTGTGAGAAGCCTATTCATGTTGTGAAGAAAAGCCTGATATGTAGTAGGATCAAAACTGATGGTCTTTGAGAAAAGGTAATGAAAACGTTACCCTGTTCAACTGCTTGTAATTGATCATCTGCTTGACTGGAATGATGCCCAGATCACCAGTCATTCTTAATGTACATTCAGTCAGAAACCTGTAGGGTCGGATTCTCCTTTCTTTTACTCCAATAAAGGAAGCTTCCGCTAAAAAGTGAGAGCAAGTAATACAGAACATCTTCTGACAGCCCAACGAACAATGGTATGCCCTCTCTTAGAGCCTTTTCTACAGAACTGAGCACTGTTAAACATTTTAGCTGAAATTGAAAAATCTTTGAAAAAGGCAACATAGAGATTTCTCTATGGTTATGTAATTGTAAAAACTAGGATAATTTAGTCTTGTATCATGTGGAGTTACAGGTTGTTCAGAGGGCTTAACCAGAATTAGACTCTGTATTTTTAGCATACCGTCTACAGTGTGACGATCACACATTGGCCTATTATGTAAACCTAATGCATGTAATGAAATTCAAATGAAAATGCCTGTTTTATCCAAACTCTTTAAAAGTGGCATTTACACTGTCACCTCTGAAGCACTAGATTTCCATAATACAGCATGAGGTTTTGTAGCATTTTCTTTAAAACTTGGCCTGGTCTTGGCAGTGAAGGCAGTTTGCTTTAATAACTTCTTGTTTGTCAAGGACTCTCCTCATGTGTTACAATACCTCGCATTGCACAAAAGGTTAAAAAGACTGGACAATAAAAGCGTAACAACCTGTATTTGGCTAAAATGTGCCACAGGTTCCCACTGACTCATGCATAGCCCTTCTTAGAAGGCGGAATAGTCACTTTAAGTTAAAACTCTACAGTTACCGCCATGTTGCAGAGAAGGGATGGAAGCAGGGGGAAAGGGAGTACTGTAGAGGAGCACCACTCAAATGACATCTTAGAGCCATTCTTTCTGCAGAGTGCCTCAGAGGGTGCCAGAAAAACTATGCTGAGGAGTGAACCCTAGCAGTGCCAGTCTCCAACTTCTAGAAGGACCACATGCCTTTCCAGCTGTTAAATGACTATATAAAATGTTGTATGGGGGAAGCCACTTGCAATGCACATTTTATGGTCAGGGCATATCCAAAATTGCCAGAGCATACTCAGGGTCTGGTTGTAAGGCCTCTCAGAAGGTGACAAGTCTGTAGCACAACTGACAGAGACCCCTTTTTCTTATTTGCCAACAGCTATTCACTAAAATGTTCGCTGCCAATCCCTCAAATCCCTTTAGAATATCAGGCACACCACTTTTGGGGTGTGTAGACCCCTAGCTCATACTAGTTCCACCCTTGTGCTCAAGCACCAACAAATGGGGAGGAAGAGTGCAAAAGGTCCTTGTGCCCTCCCTTCCCCTTCACACACTAGACCTGGAACTGCTACAATCCAGCCCAAATATAGAGTTTTAAGTCTATTTATATTGTGTAAATAATCCCATAGACATTCAGACTGGGCATTTTAAATGCTTGTTGGGAAGCTTTTAAACTAAAATATTAAGACATTGAAATATTAGTAAACTTCAAAAACGTTACAAGTTTTAATGTTCCTCACTTCTGTGGTGCTGCATGCTGTGATAGTGATTCGGTGACTGGGTTTTCTGCTTTTGAAAGGAGAGCTACATATTGTAAAACTTTCATTTAAGTCAATTTGCCTCTCTAATGACTTGTTTTATTTGTTTACTCGGTGCTTCTCCAGGATTTAAAAGTAACAGCTTTAAAAAAAACAACAAACAAAAAAACCTACCTTAAATCAAGGCCTAATATAATGATGGGGAAACTTTTTATGTTTTTTAAACCCAAAACCATGCTATCCCCAGTGAAACTGGATGGGAAATGAAATACTAAAGAGGAACAAATGTGTTGTACATGAAAACAGTGAATTATTCATGTGATGGTGGTAGGTGTCAGATAAGGTCCTACTTCATGATATTGCAGAAATTGTGGATTCTGCAATAGTAGGCTTCTACTGCAATTTTGTTTTAAACTAGCTTACTTCACACAGTCCACAATTTTGCATGTATTTTGAGGTTTGCAACACACTCCCTCCCCCCACCCCCTATTAGTATAATACATTATCTTGGAGAGTTTGGGAATTCACCCTGCAATTCTGCAGTGTTTTCCAGAGTTAGCAGAAACAGCAAAGCGATCATTCTTGATCTTGCCTAATTCTGTGGCTGCAAAGCCCGCAGTATCTCAGTACAGACAAGTCTTCAAAAAGCGCAGTCAGAGCATGAAGAAGACCACTGTGGCAAGGTGTACTGCACTAACATTCAATACCTGTTAAATATAAATGGCTAAAGTGACTGGACTCAATTTCTACAGCAGTTGTGTGAAGACTTTTAGTCTTCTACATTTTATATTGTACTGGTAACTTTTTGAATTAATATAATATAATTGCACTCAATTGTCTGGTTATCAAAATATTTCAGACATAATAGCTGTGTTTATATCGTTCCAGCAATTTTTTCTTAAATAGGTCTACTGTGACTTTCCCAAATTACCACTATTACTAAAGGTCCATTATTACTTTTCTGTGATTTTCCACATCTTGCCCACAACTCAGCCACAAATATTTGAAGCTCATCCTGTGATTTGGGTAGGGTCTTATGTGCCAAGCAACTGAGCTTCTGAATGAGCACAAAGGTGTTTCATTTCTCTCCCATCCCATTCTTTCACTAAAATTTAACTCGCATTTTTACTGTATCATTTGTTCCTGGTATTTCAAAATCAGTGGCTGGGAAAAAGTGCCTATAGGATAATAGGTTTCAGAGTAATAGATAACCTACCATTTCAGTCTCCTGCCTCTCCTTAGCCCAGAACAGCAGAAGCCTAATTCTGATCACTCCTACTTTGCTATAAATTGGGAGTAACTCCACTTAAATAAGTGGCGTTAGATCGGTGTAAAGTTCATCTAAGTGGGCCCGATCCTGCTGCCATTGAAGTCTATGGAAAAGTTCCCATTCTCTCCAGTGAGAGGAAAATCAAGCGATTGTCCCTGCTTTGAGTGGGTAGGAGGCAGCAAGCAGGCTTAAGTATGCAAACAACAGGAGTCATCCCAGCTTGGATAGCATATTGAACACACCATGTTCATCCAATTCATTATGGTTCTGTCTTGTACCATTTCAATCAGTGGGATATGGAAGTAATGACATCCACTTACAAAAGATAAGATACAATTGCATTACAATAAAACCTCATGCTTCAGGCATAACCCAAACATTAACTGGTGATAGGAAGACTTTTCTGCTTTGGACAGTGTATTGTAGAAGTCTAGTAATATCCCTTTAAATAGTTGGTGAGCCCTGTAGTGCTCACTCTCTGTTTTAGAATGTAAATAGGACTCGTGTTTGTTTGGCAAAAACAGTTATTTGGACACACACACACACACACACACACGTCCTTGTGATATACTACTGCATAAAGGAAAAATGATACAAGACAGTTTACTCCATAATGGGTTTTCTTGTATCTGGTACTGGTCACTGTCAGACAACATACCAGGCGAGATGAACCACTGGTCTGATGCGTCAACTCCTGTGTTTCTTTGGGAGCTTTCCCAGTGATTTGGTTTTACTCACTGTGGCCAAAATTTTGAAAAGTTGCTAGTGATTTGGGTTCTAAATGTTTCTGGGCGCCATACAGTGGGCTAATTTTCACAAAGTACTGAGCACACATCCTCTGAAAAATCAGGCTTCCAAGCTGTTGTGTGATGGTCACCCGAAAACCACTAGTCACTTGAAAATCTTGATCAGTATTTATTTTAAATCTGTCTATCCTTGAGCTCACCCCCACCCACAGCCACTTACTTCACAATGTTCCTGTCTGATTTCACCTACAAGAACAGTCCCCTTTGAGATGACACGTTACATCAAGATATCTCCATGCAGCCTTGACGCCAGAAAAAGTATTATGTTCAGGAAGCAATGTAAAGGAGACCCTGCTGACTAGACTTATCAGACAACAAGGGCAATAGTCACAAAAAAGGACTCCGGTGCCTTCCTGCCACTTCAGGAGCCAAAGGCCAACTTTTAGGCAGCACTGGTATACATAAACCCCCTCTTCGCCGCTCAGCTGCTGTGTAAATACTTTGCTGTAAGAGCTCCCTAGGCACTTAAGATTGGACTCTGGACAGGCACCTGGGGTGAGGCAGCAGTGCACAAGCCCAGAGGCACAACCTCAGCTGCCTAAAGAACTCTTACTGCAAAGAAATTTAGGTATTTAGTGAGTGTAGGCACCAGCTGATCTGGGGTTTTGTGAATGCCAATGGCCCCTAAATGCTGGGCTTAAGTACCTAAAGTGGCAGTTAGGCACCTGGCTCCCCTGAGGCATGAATCTGGCCTTCAGATGAGAGAGCAGGCTTCTGCCTTCACCCAGCCTTGACTTGTAGTTCCAGACTGTAGTGTGGAACTGGCATCAGAGTTGATGTACACAGTTCCTGGGCTGGCCTTCTGCACAGGTAGGAATCCCAAATATGCCTACATGATCAGGAACATTAATAAACTAATCCTTTCAACATCTTAGTGAGATAAAAAATAGTTCCTCCCCATTATATGGAAAAGGAAACTGTAGTAGAGAATCTGAGTGAATTGTTCAAGCCCCAAGAGTGAGGCAGTGTCTGAGGCACCTTGGTGTGAGGATGGATTGGCCCCAAAGCGAGACATAAAATGCCTCCTCCTTTCGCAATTCTCACAGACCAAGCCACTGAGTCTGAGAGAATGTTTTAAAGCAGTAGGTCTCTCTAGTAAAACAACAACTAAAATGCAATTCAGTTCTTTTTATAAATAAGTTTAATGAAGAATTTAATATTTCCACTCAAATTAGTTAGAGGCAAACTTCAAAAAAAAAAAAGACATGGATCATTAACAGACGGATATGTCTCAATTTGTTATAGTAAAAAGGCACTGAAATTACGAGTGTTAATCAACTGTATTGCTAAAAACTCTATATAGGTTCATTAAATAATTTAACGATAAAGAAATATAAAAATGGAAGAATAGGGGAATCACAGTGTCTCTCCTGCTATGGTGCTTTCTCTGCATTTCTTAAGTATCTAATTTTAATAAGCACTCAGAAGAAATAATTTCTTCTCGGCTGGGCTAAGCTCTTTAATAGTCAATGTAACACAAAGTTTCTAAATGTGCTTGGCAACGCTTCCCCTCCCCCCACTTACTTGCTTTAAATTCACATTATTAAGGGGTGATTTGTCCTCTGCACTTCTTCAGCCCTCAAAATAGGTGCAAGTATTCTTGAACTGTGACTTTTTTTTATATTCTTCCTTTAAGCCAAATGTGTTTGAGCCTGCAGAAAGATTTGATTTTGTGCAAGATAATAGCTTAGCTAAACTAATCAAGGCCTAAAAAGCTTAACATAAGCAGCTAACCAGGAGTAACCATAAGATACCACAAGACAGAATGCTGTAGTAAACAAGCTGCAGTAAACTGAACTGCTGACAGGTAGCCACAAGATACTAGGTGACATCAGGTGTAGATATTTTAAACATTTTAGTCAAGAATGAACTTGTCCACACTTCCCCCTCCCAATAAACCCCTAATTCTCAAGAGTGTTTTTTTTTGTCAAATAAACTTCATGACGTTTTAATCCCCAACTAGCTCAGTCACATGCTTTCTGACAATCCACCCCTGCAGGGAGCTGTGTGCAGGCAAACTCGTTGCACCCGGAAGCAGTTGCCAGGTCCCTGCAGCCCCTAGACACACACGTGGCCAGTGAGGCTCTGCACGCTGCCCCTGCCCTGAGGGCTGGCTCTGCAGCTCCCATTGGCTGGGAACTGTGACCAATGGGAGCTGCAGGGGTGGTGCCTGCACACATGAGGGCAGCGCATGGAGTCTCTCTGGCCACCCATGCACCTAGGGGCCTCAGGGATCTGGTAACCACTTCCCAGGAGCCACGGTAAGGGCTGCCAGGACCCCACATCCCAAACCCTCTCCCACACCCTAAACCCCTCATCCCCAGCCCCACCCAAGAGCCCACACCCCCAGACATAGCACTCACCCCCTCCCCACCCCTCTGCCCCAGCCCAGTGAAAATTCCTGAGGGTGAGGGGAAGTGAATGACGGCGGGAAGGGGGATGGAGTGAGCAGGGCCAGGGCCTCGGAGATAAGATGGGGTGGGGCAGGGCAGGGGTGTTTGGTTTTGTGTGATTAGAAAGTTGGCAACCCTATCCAACTCAGGCAAACTCAAGGCTCACATGGCCAAAAAAGAAATAAAACTAAAACTTCCCCTCAAATTTGCAAAAATGTTTCTGAGAATTAAATTTTAAAATTTCTTTGTGAATACAAAACCTGGACACAAATTCTAGCTACGTTTCTGATTCAAATAACTAAATGAATCCACAGCAGAGAAACTCTTAAAAATACCTTGCAGCAAGCAGCCAGTCCAGGAGGAGGGAAGACGAAGAACCTAGAGTTCTTGTTGCCTGAGGACTACAGTTCCTAGCATGCCACAGACAAACCTAGATTTTTCTCCATCAGATCCCTCTCAGAACTGCACAAAGGGTGAGATTTACCTACCCCTATACTGAGGGCTAACCTAAGCTCTTCACAGTGCTGGGTGCATGGGCTTTGTGGTAGTTCTCTACCTGTGGGAAAGGGCGGCATTTTTCACCTAGAATGCTTATCTTGTACATCTTTTGGGAGAAGGGTGATCTTTTGGGGCTGTGTTTCTACAATGCTTGCACCATAGGTTCCTGCTTTATGCCTAAGGCTTCTAGTGCTACAACTATATAAATACTTCAGAACAATAGCAGGAAAAAAACCAAAGCACTCCACAGATCCACTCCCCAGACCCTGCTTTGGGGCACTGAAAAACCAGCACTACACTATGTGGCTCTGGGCTTGTCTCTAGCTAGTATTCAAAACAGCAATAGAAATGCCTAGAAGATTAATCACATTTTCTCTTTTTTTTTTTTGGCTGACTGCAGTAGTGGCTCTGCCAGTGGCCCACTCGGAAAAATTGGACAGGTCCATATATTTTACTTTCTTCCCATTCACTAATGTTTAATAGCACAGCTCTTCAAGCCATGGGTAGCTGTTCTGGTTTTCATCATGAGGACTCCAAAGCAACCACCATAGTAAGATTAAATGGAACTTTAATAAACAGCCTGGCAAACCATGAAGAAAACTGAGGGTGGAAGGAAATTATCAAAATATGCTGTAATGAGCATATTTGTGCAGTGGAGGAGCAGTATGATTTGTTATTGGTACCATTCAGGAGAAAGAGAATCAGATCTTACTCCCTCTGAAACCACTGGTTGACTCACTGTCTTTGAGCAAGTGAAAGGTTGGAACAAGAACCTTTTGGCTCTTTTTACAATGGAAGTTGGGAGGCACATGCAAAGTGAAGAAGTGGTAATCACTCAACAGGCTGCTCTACACCCTGTCACTGGATCCAGCAAAATAACAGGACTGTAACCAACAAAGAACTAAGCGTGGAAGCAGTAAAAAGAGGGATTCTGGGAGCGGGCCTTCTGAAATGTTTGCACAAGCTGTTGCAAGTTCCTCCATTTTTAGAGCATCTCAAAGTGAAAAGCTTGTGCCAGGAAAAAACAAACAAACTGCTAGCTGGCAATTAACTGGGATTCTCTATTATGAGAACATGCACATGGCAAGATTTGTTCTATCAGAACACCCAAAAATACCCAGAAAAACCAAAAGCCCTATGATACCTCCCCCATGCATCTTTTATCAGATGCCTGTGGAAACTTTGTTTATAAAAATATTCAAAGAACTAGAATCAGTGCTATAAAAAAAAACCACAGCAGCAGGAAAAACAACTAAGCAGTATATTTCCCTGGCCTTATACAGAAAGGCTAGAATTTCCTCATACCTAATGGGAGTATCAATTCTTCCCACTGTGCGTATTTCCCATTATCCTCAAGAACCATATCTCCTAGTAAGCATTTAGTAATAGCTAAAGATAAAACAATGAGTACATGACTTGGTAAACAATTTGGCAGCTCTATGGCAACAAACTTACCTCATACCTGACTTTTCATCCTGCTCACTCTTGATTCTCTCACTTGCTTCACCCAGTTAGTTAATGAGGCAGCAAACAGGGGAGTTCTAGGCTGGAGGCAGTTAATTAGGAACAGGTTCACCTGTGCAGGAACACTTGGAGGCCTGTATAAAGCCAGGGAGTTAGCGGAAGCTGGGTAAGGCTGCAGGGAAGTAGGTTGTAATCACTCCTTGAGGGGGGGTTGGTGACAAGCAAACCCAGAGAGGGTAGGAGCCAGTCTTTGTAGAAAGAAGCCTCAGGGAACAGTAGCAAGGGGTAGGATTGCACAGGGACTGTGGCTGCTTGTTATAGGGCCCCTGGGCTGGAGTCCAGTGTAGAAGGCAGGCCTGGTTCCCTTACCAGCTACTGGGAAGTGGCAAGGGTGTTGGAGATGCCACTCAGACAGTACATCTGGAAAGACTGTTTGCAGCACCTCCTGCTGGCCAGCCTGAGGATTAGCTCTACCAATCTTCCCCCTCTTGTCTCACTCTGCTGCCCTGCTCACTCCTGGGTACACCTTTACAGCTTTCTCTTTAACACTTAGCTCTCCAGCCAAGTCATTAAAGTTCTCCCCACCTAGGGAATTCAGTCTTTCCAGATGTACTGTCTGAGTGGCATCTCCAACACCAGCAGAGTGAGACAAGAGGGGGAAGATTGGTAGAGCTAATCCTCAGGCTGGCCAGCAGGAGGTGCTGCAAACAGAGTGCACCCTGTCACACTCTCACACAACTAGGAGTTTGCTCCTCCAGGCCTGTTATTGTGAGGCAGTGTCAGGTGCTGCCTACCCTGAGTTCATCCTAAATTGGGATAAGATACCTGCCTTTTTCCTAATCTAGACAAACCCTGTGAGAATGAGCTGGGTAGGCAGCCCAAGACAGTAATTTATCATAGCAACAGATTCCCATCCAGTAGCTTAATTAACTTCTTTATGAAGCCAGCTGGAGACCCTACCTTGTCTGGCTCACTCCCTGTGCCTTACTCACTGTTTAGGGAATATGAAGGAGCATCACCCTTCCTAGTCCTGGGAATGTGCAGTGAGATTGGAGAGACTCTTGCACACAGATTTTCATAGGCAAAATTACTAGAGAAGACTGAAGGGCTGGGGGAGGGGTTGGCAGGATTCTGGGGGGAGGTAAGGGATGATTTTTAGAGATGGAAAGACTGGGGAAAAGTGGGCATTGAGATGCTAAAGGGGCCCTCTGTGTAGGTGGAGAGGAGAAGTGAAACAGGAGAAAGATGGAATGGGTGAGCCAGCAGGGGAAAGGAAGCAAGTGGGGATGTATATATGCACAAATAAGAAGGACCTAGTGGGTTGAAGGCGAAAGAAAGAGAGTAAACACAAGGGAGGAAGAGAGAAGGACAAGGGAAGAAATGGTAGGGTGGCAGACTCAAAGAAGGGAGAATAGAGTAAGGCAAAGAAGGAAGATGGCCCTGAGGATAGAAGGTAGAAAATTACAAGATGAGGAGAGAGAATGGGGCAGGGGAGATGAGTGTGAGCTGAGGGTGATGAGAAAATAATTTGAAGTACAGGGATAAATGGAGGGTGATATGGTAGTACATAAAAGAATAGTTAACCAAAGATGAGCGTTAGAAGGATAGAAATCAAAGCCCAGAAATTATAGGTTGTTCCCTCAACCAAGGGGAAGGAACCACTGAACCTGGGCCACAAATGAATGCTGTTGATAAAGGAAAAATCAGGGATAAGAGTGATTGTCAAAGGTTGAAAAATCAAGGATCCGGAAGGGAACCCTCAACAATGCCTACCATTCCTCAAAGATGTCTAAGGAGTCAGTGGACACCACCCAGAGGCAATCTGCCCAGAGGTGTGATAGGACAAGGGACCAGAAATGACCCCCACAGTTGCAGAGCACCCTACCATTGAGCTTTCTCCTTCTGGTTTGGTGGATGGCAAGGTTGGCTGATGGCCAGCAGGAGGTTGATGAGGAGGGCTCTCAACTTTGTGGGAGCAGGAATAGGGTGTTCTTATAATCTCATGAAGGGGAAAAGTGCAGCGAGAACCTCAGTGAAAGATTAAAGAGGAGCCAGAAGAGGGGCTGCATCCTGATGCGCTCTATGTAGACATGCTCCAGGGGTTCGCTCACCGCATTTATGGGTGTAGTGGAAGACTGAAGGGTGAGGGAGCAGATCAATTTTATTTTGCTGACTGACTCAGTTCCTCTGTTCTAGTGCTAATGGAAGATAAGGTTTGCAAGGATTAAAAAGATGTTATTAAAGCAGGGACATAAGTACATAGGACATTCTAAGCGTTAGTGAGAAAAGGAGTGGTGTCACAGGGTCAGGCCAGAAACGCAGCCACTCTGGGCCCAATGTCAGGGCAAAAACGTTGACGATGTGGACCATGAGCTCCTCCATGCAGACCCAGAGGCACAGCAGGTGACCTGGCACAGCCTCGGTGACCCCCCAGCACCTCGGGCCATAGGTTGGGGGAGAACAGGGTAGCCTGTGAGATGACTAAAGTAGACCCTGTCCCCCCACTCCAGCCACCAGCTGTCTTTGGCAGCCAGATCTGTATGGGTCTCCTGCAGGAAAACTACAGAGTAGAATCATAGAATATCAGGGTTGGAAGGGACCCCTGAAGGTCATCTAGTCCAACCCCCTGCTTGAAGCAGGACCAATTCCCAGTTAAATCATCCCAGCCAGGGCTTTGTCAAGCCTGACCTTAAAAACCTCTAAGGAAGGAGATTCTACCACCTCCCTAGGTAACGCATTCCAGTGTTTCACCACCCTCTTAGTGAAAAAGTTTTTCCTAATATCCAATCTAAACCTCCCCCACTGTAACTTGAGACCATTACTCCTCGTTCTGTCATCTGCTACCATTGAGAACAGTCTAGAGCCATCCTCTTTGGAACCCCCTTTCAGGTAGTTGAAAGCAGCTATCAAATCCCCCCTCATTCTTCTCTTCTGCAGACTAAACAATCCCAGCTCCCTCAGCCTCTCCTCATAAGTCATGTGTTCTAGACCCCTAATCATTTTTGTTGCCCTTCGCTGGACTCTCTCCAATTTATCCACATCCTTCTTGTAGTGTGGGGCCCAAAACTGGACACAGTACTCCAGATGAGGCCTCACCAATGTCGAATAGAGGGGAACGATCACGTCCCTCAATCTGCTCGCTATGCCCCTACTTATACATCCCAAAATGCCATTGGCCTTCTTGGCAACAAGGGCACACTGCTGACTCATATCCAGCTTCTCGTCCACTGTCACCTCTAGGTCCTTTTCTGCAGAACTGCTGCCTAGCCATTCGGTCCCTAGTCTGTAGCGGTGCATTGGGTTCTTCCGTCCTAAGTGCAGGACCCTGCACTTATCCTTATTGAACCTCATGAGATTTCTTTTGGCCCAATCCTCCAATTTGTCTAGGTCCTTCTGTATCCTATCCCTCCCCTCCAGCGTATCTACCACTCCTCCCAGTTTAGTATCATCCGCAAATTTGCTGAGAATGCAATCCACACCATCCTCCAGATCATTTATGAAGATATTGAACAAAACCGGCCCCAGGACTCCACTTGATACCGGCTGCCAACTAGACATGGAGCCATTGATCACTACCCGTTGAGCCCGACAATCTAGTCAGCTTTCTACCCACCTTATAGTGCATTCATCCAGCCCATACTTCCTTAACTTGTACCCTCCTTCCTTCTTCGAGAACACCTGGCACCTGCAGAGACCCATCCTACAGCTTTGGGTGTTCAATGTTGCAAGGATGATGGGTGCCATGAGAAGGGCTGGGGGGATTCTCGCCAGCAGGGACACTCACGGCCCCCATTGGGCCACACAGCAAACCTTGACCTACCCTGTAGGTGAGCAAGGAGTCACAGAAGCTGCAGACCCGCTGGTAGGCTGCAGTGGCTTGCTTCCCGGTCCTTTTACCCTCCCCCATGAGGGTCCTCACGGCCCAGAGGATTTTATGAAAGTCCCCCCATCACTGGAGAGCGAGCTGCACATTGTTGCAGGAGCCACGGACGTCTTCCAGAAACTCCCACAGCTCCTCTCGCAGTGTATGGGGGACCTGGGTCACTGGCTCCCGGCTGTCCTCTGGCAGAGCCCCGTGGCCCACCGAGACGGGTAGGCAAGGGGCGGATCCCCGACGTGGCACTCAATAGGCTGGTGCCACATGGCCCGCCTCAGACCCCAGCTCAATGCAGGGGCGACAGAGGAAAGATAGCAGCCCCTAGTGGGTTGGGACAGGGGAACATGAAGGCCACTCCTGGGGGCCATCCATTGGGAAAGGGAAGGAGACGGCCCTAGGGGTGGCAATGGCATCATGGGAGGTGGAGGGGATAAGGACGGGGTTGGCTTCAGGGGCAGGGCCGGGGTCAGGAACAGGGTCGGGGAGGGGAACAGAGGCAGGATCCAGGGCCTCAGTAGTCTGGCCACTGGGAGAAGTGACCCCTCTCGGTCGGACTCAGGGGTCTGGGAAGTGGGAAGGGGGCCCTCTGTGATGCCTGGCTCAGGCTCTTCAGCGGGTGTGACAGCCATGGCATCAGGAGGTGGACGATCTTTGGTGGGGCCCCCACCCAGGAAGGAGATCAGTTGCCCCACACCAACAAGGGATGCCCCTGGTGACTCAAGTCCCGGTCACAAGGCGCTGGCCATCGCCCCAGTAGGCTCGGCGGCTGTCAGCGGGGTGTCTAGTGTTGCAGCAGCTGCTCTTTGCCTACAGAGCTGAACCACATCCCAGTTTAGGGTTTTCGCCATTTGAATTTGTTTATGGCTGCGAGGTTAAGGGGCCATTACAGTTGGTGAAGCAGCAATGGGAGGGGTTTACACCTTCTCCCGGAACTAACATTCTGGACTTTGTAACCAACCTACAAACCACCCTCTGAACCTCTCTAGCCCTTGCTAAAGAAAACCTACAAGATGCTCAAAAAGAGCAAAAAGCCTGGTATGATAAACATGCCAGAGAGCGTTCCTTCAAAGTAGGGGACGAGGTCATGGTCTTAAAGGCGCTCCAGGCCCATAAAATGGAAGCGTCATGGGAAGGACCATTCAGGGTCCAAGAGCACCTGAGAGCTGTTAATTATCTCATAGCATTCCCCACCTCAAACCGAAAGCCTAAGGTGTACCATATTAATTCTTTAGAGACCTTTTATTCCAGAGAATTAAAGGTTTGTCAGTTTATAGCCCAGGGAGGAGAGGACGCTGAGTGGCCTGAAGGTGTCTACTATGAAGGGAAAAGTGATGATGGCGTGGAAGAGGTGAACCTCTCCATGTCCCTTGGGCGTATGCAGCACCAGAAAATCAAGGAGCTGTGCACTAGTTACACACCGACGTTCTCAGCCACCCCAGGACTGACTGAACGGGCATACCAGTCCATTGACACAGGTAATGCTCACCCAGTTAGGGTCCAACCTTACCGGGTGTCTCCTCAAGCTAAAACTGCTATAGAACGGGAGATCCAGGATATGCTACAGATGGGTGTAATCCGCCCCTCTGGAAGTGCATGGGCATCTCCAGTGGTTCTAGTTCCCAAACCAGATGGAGAGATACAGCATTTAGCTTATGGTAGTCCATGCAAAAAAGTAACTCGCCCAGGCAACTATCCAATGCCACACACAGATGAACTATTGGACAGACCCAGTTCATCTCTACCTTGGACTTAACCAAGGTGTACTGGCAGGAACCACTGGATGAATCCACCAGGGAAAGGTCAGCCTTCATCACACATGTCGGCCTGTCCCCCAACCCATTAGGTAGGCCAGCAGAGACTGCGGGGACATAGGCGGCGAGTTATGTCTCCACGTGGCACCTTAGCACCAGCAATATTCAGAGCCCAGGGGCCCAGCTCCACCAATATTTGGGGCTGGGTGTCCCCCACCTGCTGCCTCACCTGAGTGTCCCCTGGCCCCCTCTTGCTGCCCCCACACGCCGCCCCAGAGCAGAACGTCCCTGCCTCTTCTGTGAAGCTCCATGCTGCCTCCCTGCAGCAACTGCTGCCGCAGGGTCCTAGCACCCCCCCTCATCTCCACTGCCGGGGCAGACTGACTGAGAATGCCCTTCCACCTCAGACCCTTCCCTTTTCCAGCGGGACCCTCCACCAGCACAGGAGTCCCTCCCTGCCCACAGTCACTGCTCCTGCCCCGTGCTGGGCAAGGAGGCAGCCCCATCCCTCACTCCCAGTGAAGCTACAGTCGGGCAACAGCAGGGGAGGAGGCACACGCAGCACCCACCATGGGGGAGGCGAGGGAGATTCCTGGACCTGAGAGGGGCCCTAGGAGCACATGCAGTGACAGTGGTGGGGGTGAGTGTGCTACGGGGGTGGGAAAGGGGGCTCCGCCCCCAGAGGTCACTGCTGCCAGCAGGGAAAGGGCTGGGGGGGGAAGTCCTCCTCTCTGGCCCCTGTTCTGGAGCAGCCTGCCTGTACCCCAAACTCATCCCCAGCCCTGCCCCACCCCAGAACCCACACTCCCAGCCAGAGCTTTTACCCCCCCACACACCCTCAACCCTCTACCCTAGCCCTGAGCCCCCCCACACCCCAAACAACTTATCCCCAGTCCCATCCAGAGCCCTCATCCCCCTGCACTCCAACCGTCTGCCCCAGCCCTGAGCCTCTCTAACCCCCCAAACCCATCAGCCCCAGATAGAGCCCTCACCCCCCACACTCCTACTCTCACCCTGAGCCCCTCCCATACCCCACAGCCCTCACCCCTGTACCCCAATGCCCTGCCCCAGCCTAGGGCCTGCACCCCAGACCTCCTCCCCCACCCAAATTCCCTCCTAGAGCCTTGGGCAGGTGGAGGGCGGAGTTTGGGCGGGGCGGGTTCTGGGCAACACCAAAATTTCTACAAACCTGCCACCCCTGTGCAGGGATTGTTCTTCTCCTTTTCCCCATGCTGGCCAGTGATGAGGTTAGCTGAGGACTGCCATGAACCTTTGAGGGGAGCAAATCTGCCAGAACCCACCAAGGCAGAGGAGGAACTTTATCACACTGGGTACATGTCACCTCAGGACGAAATGCAGAGACAAAATTTCTTGATACTTTAAATGACTGCTTCTTGGAGCAGCTGGTACAGGAACCCACAAGGGGAGAGGCAACTCTCGATTTACTCCTGAGTGGAGCACAGAATCTGGTCCAAGAGGTAATTATAACAGGACCACTTGGAAATAGTGACCATAATATAATTACATTTAACATTCCTGTGGTGGGAAGAACACCTTTCAACAGCCCAACACTGTGGCATTTAATTTCAGAAAGGGGAACTATGCAAAAATGAGGAGGTTATTTAAACAGAAATTAAAAGGTACAGTGACTAGAGTGAAATCCCTGCAAGCTGCATGGACACTTTTCAAAGACACCATAATAGAAGCTCAACTTAAATGTATACCCCAAATTAAAAAACACAGTAAAAGAACTAAAAAAGAGCCACCGTGGCTTAACAAGCATGTGAAAGAAGCAGTGAGAGATAAAAAGGCATCTTTTAAAAAGTGGAAGTTAAATCCTAGTGAGGTAAATAGAAAGGAGCATAAACACTGACAAACTAAATGTAAAAATGTAATAAGAAAAGCCAAAAAGGAGTTTGAAGAACAGCGAGCCAAAAACTCAAAAGGTAATAACAACATGTATTTTAAGTACATCGGAAGCTGGAAGCCTGCTAAACAATCAGTGGGGCCTCTGGACGATCGAGATACAAAGGGAGAACTTAAAGACGATAAAGTCATTGCGGAGAAACTAAATGAATTCTTTGCTTCAGTCTTCATGGCTGAGGATGTTAGAGAGATTCCCAAATCTGAGCCGTCTTTTGTAGGTGACAAATCTGAAAAATTGTCACTGATTGGAGTGTCACTAGAGGAGGTTTTGGAATTAATTGATAAACTTAACAGTAACAAAGTCACCAGGACCAGATGGCATTCACCCAAGAGTTCTGAAAGAACTCAATAGTTCCGCAATTTCACATTTAACTATCGTTTGTAACCTGTCCTTTAAATCAGCTTCTGAACCCAAAGACTGGAAGATAGCGAATGTAACGCCAATATTTATAAAGGGCTCTAGAGGTGATCCTGGCAATTACAGACTGGTAAGTCTAACGTCAGTACCGGACAAATTAGTTGAAACAATCGTAAAGAATAAAATTGTCAGACACATAGAAGAACATAAATTGTTGAGCAAAAGTCAACATGGTTTCTGTAAAGGCAGATCATGTCTTACTAATCTATTAGAGTTCTTTGAAGGGGTCAACAAACATGTGGACAAGGGGGATCCAGTGGACAGAGTGTACTTAGATTTCTAGAAAGCTGTCAAGGTTCCTCCCCCACTCTGAACTCTAGGGTACAGATGTGGGGACCTGCATGAAAAACCTCCTAAGCTTATCTTTACCAGCTTAGGTCAAAACTTCCCCAAGGTACAAAATATTACACCCGTTATCCTTGGACTGGCCGCTACCACCACCAAACTAATACTGGTTACTGGGGAAGAGCTGTTTGGATGCGTCCTTCCCCCCAAAATACTTCCCAAAACCTTGCACCCCACTTCCTGGACAAGGTTTGGTAAAAAGCCTCACCAATTTGCCTAGGTGACTACAGACCCAGACCCTTGGATCTTAAGAACAATGAACAATCCTCCCAACACTTGCACCCCCCATTTCTTGGGAAATGTTGGATAAAAAGCCTCACCAATTTGCATAGGTGTCCACAGACCCAAACCCTTGGATCTGAGAACAATGAAAAAAAGCATTCAGTGTTTTACAAGAAGACTTTTAATAAAAAATAGAAGTAAATAGAAATAAAGAAATCCCCCCTGTAAAATCAGGATGGTAGATATCTTACAGGGTAATTAGATTAAAAAACATAGAGAACCCCTCTAGGCAAAACCTTAAGTTACAAAAAAGATACACAGACAGAAATAGTTATTTTATTCAGCACAATTCTTTTCTCAGCCATTTAAAGAAATCATAATCTAACACATACCTAGCTAGATTACTTACTAAAAGTTCTAAGACTCCATTCCTGTTCTGTCCCTGGCCAAGACGACTACAGACAGACACAGACCCTTTGTTTCTCTCCCTCCTCCCAGCTTTTGAAAGTATCTTGTCTCCGCATTGGTCATTTTGGTCAGGTGCCAGCGAGGTTACCTTTAGCTTCTTAACCCTTTACAGGTGAGAGGAGCTTTCCCCTGGCCAGGAGGGATTTCAAAGGGGTTTACCCTTCCCTTTATATTTATGACAAAAGCCTTTGACAAGGTCCCTCACCAAAGGCTCTTAAGTAAATTAAGTTGTCATGGGATAAGAGGGAAGATCCTTTCATGGATTGAGAACTGGTTAAAAGACAGGGAACAAAGGGTAGGAATAAATGGTAAATTTTCAGAATGGAGAGGGGTAACTAGTGGTGTTCCCCAAGTGTCAGTCATAGGACCAATCCCATTCAACTTAGTCATAAATGATCTGGAGAAGAGGTAAACAGAGAGGTGGCAAAGTTTGCAGATGATACTAAACTGCTCAAGATAGTTAAGAACAAAGCAGACTGTGAAGCACTTCAAAAAGATCTCGCAAAACTAAGTGATTGGGCAAAAATATGGCAAATGAAATGTAATGTGGATAAATGTAAAGTAATGCACATTGGAAAAAAAATAACCCCCACTATACATCCAATATGATGGGGGGGTGCTAATTTAGCTACAACTAATCAGGAAAGAGATCTTGGAGGCATCGTGGATAGTTCTCTGAAGACGTACACGCAGTGTGCAGTGGCAGTCCAAAAAGCAAACAGGATGTTAGAAATCATTAAAAAGGGATAGAGAATAACACGGAGAATATCTTATTGCCCTTATATAAATCCATGGTCTGCCCACATCTTGAATACTGTACACAGTTGTGGTCTCGTCATCTCAAAAAAGATATACTGACATTAGAAAAGGTTCAGAGAAGGGCAACTAAAATGATTAGGGGTTTGGAACGGGTCCCATATGAGGAGAGATTAAAGAGGTGAGGACTTTTCAGCTTGGAAAAGAGGAGACTATGGGGGGATATGATAGAGGTATATAAAATCATGAGTGGTGTGGAGAAAGAGAATAAGGAAAAGTTATTTACTTGTTCCCATAATATAAGAACTAGGGGCCACCAAATGAAATTAATGGGCAGCAGGTTTAAAACAAATAAAAGGAAGTTCTTCTTCACACAGCACACAGTCAACCTGTGGAACTCCTTGCCTGAGGAGGTTGTGAAGGCTAGGACTATAACAGGGTTTAAAAGAGATCTTGATAAATTCATGGAGGTTAAGTCCACTAATGTCTATTTTCCAGGATGGGTAAGGAATGGTGTCCCTAGCCTCTGTTTGTCAGAGGGTGGAGATAGATGGCAGGAGAGAGATCACTAGATCGTTACCTGTTAGGCTCACTTCCTCAGAGGCACCTGGCATTGACCACTGTCAGTAGACAGGATACTGGGCTGGATGGACCTTTGGTCTGACCCAGTACGGCCATTCTTATGTTCCTATGGATTCAAGGATCTAGGAAATATGATATATTGATAGAGAGAAAGCGGTCTTGGGAATAAGTAGTGCTTAGGGAGGAAAACCTGTTACTGTTTCTTTTAGAGCTTAGAAATAGGAGCCTTGCAGAATGGGCAGCGGCAAGTCTCCCTTCCCTCCCAGCCAATTAGGCTGAGCTCTGGGAAGGGGTCCAGCATATATGAGGCCTCCTCCCTCAAAACAATAAAGATGATGTCACTCTGAGAAGCTTTGCATGCTGAGCTTTCCTTGCCTGAGGACAAATTACCTAACTGGGGTCAAGGGCCAGCTAGAGCAGAAGCTGTCTGAGGTCCTACAGCTGGCCTAAAATGTAACCCACGTCCCAGGGAACTCCTTTCTTAAGGAGAGAGTTAATACCTGCTTGGATCCTCTAGCTCCAGGAGGAGGGCTGGCACTCCAGTCTTAAGTAGAGACAGAAGGATTATTTGAAGTATAATCAAGCTTCAGGACGAGGTCTCAGCAGTGGGGAAGGATACATACAGAATTCTTACATGGACCCAGAGTGGGAGTGAACTTAAAGGACTAAAGAAGGGTTTGTGTTCTGTAAAGAGAGTTAATAAACCAGGCCATGAAGCGGGGGGTGAGGGGTATTGGAAGTAATCTGATCTTGGTAATTGATTAGAAGTACTGGGGTGAGGCACTGCAAAAGAACCTCCTCACTGTAATGTATTTTAATTATTCACTGTATAAACAAAACACCTATTCACAGTATGGGGAAATTCACTGCTATGCTGAGGGACTAAGACCCATTTAAACCCTCACAAAAGGCCTTAAGTAGGATTTAAGTTGAATATAAGCCTAGTGCTAGCCCTCTGAATAGAGTAAATTTCTCCCAATAATGAACAGCTGTAAATTGGTGTTTGCTAGAATAACATCCTGCTGTGCTTTTTTGGTGTGTTTACTTTAGGGATTTTCCAGCTCTATTATGAACACAGGAACTGCCAAATCAGTCAGCTAATCCAGTGGTTCATCTCATCCAGGATCCTGTCTCCAGCAGTGGCCAGATGCCGCTGTCGCTGAGTTTTATTTTTCTTTTAATGTGTTAATAATTTGTTGTCTGCTTGCTTCTAAAGCAAAGTTATGGCAGAACTGTCTACCAGTGCAACAGCAGGCAATCAGGTATCTGTGAGATGGTTCTGTGCAAGAACCTGACTAGAATAGCTTAATTGTATGTTTCTGTTTCCGGGAAGGGGGAATACCAATTAAGAGGATTCTATTTGAGTACCAGATTATTCAAGAGGGAAATAGGGTCAAAAACAAAAAACCCTGATCATAAACTGAGAGAACGGGTCATAAGTGAAGATAATTTTTTTGATACAGAGATTTGGCTAACTTGTGGAACAGATTGTGCTGCCGTTGCTGGCTGAGAGAGTCAAACTTGCAGAGAAGAATGCACCTAAAAGGAGTTATTGAAGGTGCTTTGAAAATAGAAAAATTAACAGTTTAAAAAACTGAAGAAAGATGATAGGTCAGAAGCTCTATCTGGGCACTCTCCAAAAAGATCTCTTATTAAGTTTGTCTGAGTGGCACTAGATCTCCCTAGCTGAGTAATGCTATTTAGGATCTTGTTCCATAGTGTGGGCTTGTTTTGGATGACATCTATTCACCAACAATATGAATATTAGAAGGTGGAGAAATAGAAGGAATGACCATCCTTATTGATACATTACTAAAGAAATGCCTCAAAAATGACAAACTGAAATGTTTGATAAGGCTACATCAACAATTCTAATATCAACCTTAATAGCCACTGTATACACATGCTCTAATGAAAATATTCTAATGACCACCCCCATTCCCCCTGCCTTCTCAGGTCCTAAGTCTGCTTTGGGATCCATTAACATGGACCCCTTTCCCTTTGCCAGTGGAGTTCTGAAACAGGACTGGAGCTTAGTAAAACCACTGACATACAGAGGAGGAGGAAAAACTGAACAATCACATATCTGCAATTTACTGTCAATTTTTTTAAACAAAATTATGATACATAGAGTATGTGCTAACTATTCCTATCTGCCCCGCAACCTAGCCTGGGTACAGGGCTCCAGGCTAGCAGGTCCCAGTGGAAATTCAGGGTCCTAGACTGTAAGCTCTTCAGAATAGAGACTGTATCTCCATAGTTGTTTGTACAGAGTAGCAGAGAGATTATGGGGAGTGTGTATCACTGCGTCAGTATGATACTCAGTGATTTGAGGTAATGCAGGCCATGCATGGGGTGCTAAGATCACAGGTATTTTGGGGATAAAGTATGTTGCAGTGGTCCCTGATGTGCACATTCTTTTTCAGCTTGTTATCCTGTAGCTGCATGATGTTGACTGATCACCTGTAGCTGGTACCAACCACTGTCAGAGGCAGGATACTAGATTTACCAGTGTAATGATCTGATTGGGTGTGGGAATTCCTATGATTCCATGAAATGTTTTTAAAACAAAAAACAGAGACAAGGTGAATGAGGTTTTTTTATTTGAACCAGCTTCTGCTGACGAGTGACAAGCTTTCCAGCTTACACAGAGCGCTTCTTCAGAAAGCCCAAACGCTTCTCTTTCACCAACAGAAGTTGGTCCAATAAAAGATATTATCTCACCCACCTTGTCTCTCTCATATCCGGGATCAGCACAGCAACAAAAATGCAGCATTTGAAAAAAAAAAAAATCCAACTGTTCTGTGCTAGGCCGCAGGCCTATCAGGGGTGCTCCGAAAGAATGAGGCCTACACACAGCAAAGCAGCGAGTTATTGGCTTTATTGAAGGTAAGTGACACACCCGCAACGGGGACTCCAAACGTTGCCGTCACGGAGGTGGGGAACCCAGTGCACCGGAGCTCAACCTGGGACGGAGTCCGACGAAGGGGTAAACAGCGAGCCATAATAAGCAGTACACAGAAACAGCTCATGAATATATAATTAGGTATTTTCCTAAGGGGGCTTTCCACTACCTGACAAAGGGCCATGTAGGGCAGACAAAACCACCCTAAAGCTGGTTATAGCTGGTTTTCCATGTCCTACAGTGACCCGTCAGCTCCAAGAAAGCGGAAGTTCCCTAGCTAGGCCGTTACAAAGTCTTCCGCAGTCCCTTACACCAACCTTTTGTAGAGGAATAAAGCTGAAATTATGGGAAGAAATAACACATTAGGTTCAGCAAAGGGCATAAATGAGACTTAAATGGTACATGGGCTTTGTGCTGATTGCTTGTATCAGGTAAATTCCACACTTGGGGGTAAAAATCCCGGCCTCCTATTGAGTGGAAAAAATTCCATTGACTTCTGGCCCAGCATTTCACTCTTGGTGAATAAGGAGAGTAAATTAACTTATACTTAGCAATTCATCTAAACTTATGTATCAACATGCCCTAATGGTCAGAGATTTACTCTTGGTATCAGCAGTTCAACACTAGTGGCAAACAGCATGATTTCCCTGGTGCTTATGTTGTATTACAGCGCAAATGAAATGCAATGCACAGCTGGTTTTCCTAGTTTGTGTATAGTCATCATACACTTTAAAGGGAACAAGCAATTGAAAAGAATATTTTCAATGTGTGAGTAAAAAGCAGCACTGGCAAAGTTGAAAGGGGGAATTACAAAAGCACTCCTTCCCAGTATTGTGTTAATAGTAAAAAATAAATTTTAAAACAGGGCAGGTCAGCTAGAAGGAGGTCACTGTGACTTGCTGCCAACAAGGCATTAATAGAAAATATAGTCAGTCATTCTACTGCAGTTCTGTGTCACCTAAAGATGTTTTATTTACATCTCGGCACTTATTACAATTTTCTAATAGAAATAATGAACTTGGAGCAGGAGTTTGCATTCAACAATGCTTGAGAAGATTAGTTTATGGTGAGTATTTGAACACAAGTGCAGCTTACAGATCATCATTGCTTTTACCTTTATTTCCCCCCCATCCCCCCGTATAGTTTAATCAATCAATAGCTGCTCGGGGCACAGTGGATCAATTCATTAAAACTGGTTAGCATGTCAGGAAGACACCACCTCTACTATAATAAAATATTGAAAACACACTGGTAAATATATAGATCCCATAATAGAAAACAATCTGATAAACAAGGAGACAGAAGCCACTCTGTGCAAAAGGTCTGTGTAATGGTTTGGTTTTTTTAAATAAGCAATAGTCCAACACTCACCATATTCCTTCACTGGCAACTCTCAATTTACGCAGGTATACACAAGATGAATGCAACACAGCAATAGAACAATACCCACAAGCTACAATAGATGAAAAGAGAGGCCAGAACGGATACTGTGAACACTGTTCCCAATCCTCTGAGGTACTAAACACCACCTTCAAAGCACTGAGTCCTTCAACTCCCATTAAAATTGTTGACCTGTGGAGCCCAGCACATTGGAGGACTGGATCTTAAACCAGGAAAGTGAGGGTGGCCACTATGGGTTCTCTAATCCCTGTGGTAAACTGATAGCTTCAATCTAGAGTTTCATAAATCTTTCCCTTTTTTCCCCTACCCTATGTACACTGTAACATACTACACAATCAGTCTAACTTCCTCCTAGGATATAATTCTGAAATTTGTCTCCAGTGTGGAACTTTGCCAAATTCATTCTTAAAAGTTGCACTGTGTTGCTGGTTCCTTGTCTCTTTGCCTAATCTAGAATTAACACGTGACAAACTCCATGCTAAAGACAAACTAGTCTGAACATAAGAACGGCCATATTGGGTCAGCCCAATGGTCCATCTAGCCTAGTATCCTGTCCTGCAACAGTGGCCAATGCCACGTGCTTCTGAGAGAATGAACAAACGGGCAATTATCAAGTGATCCATCCTTGATCAAGTTAGTCTGAACTATTCTCACAGGTGACAATAAACATGAACTCAAGGCACAGTCAAATTTTAACTGTATACCACTCTGCAATTACATGGGGAAGCATATAGCTGGTGTGAAATTCCTTACTTGACTGAGCTTTCAGTTCCTCTGTATGAAAAATAAGCAATTATTTTAGTAATGAGAGTTTTTTCATTTACCTGAAAGTGTTGAGAGGCACTAGTTTATAGGTTGCAATTTACAGATTTGGGCAAGCTTTCAGTTCATGTTCCTTTGTGCAAAGCATTTACAATTTCTTTGTTTAAAAAAAAAAAAAAGCAAATCTTAGCTTGCAGACTTAATGGAAAACATGAACCATCTGTGAATGTTACTTGCAGCTCATTTGCTTCATTGGCAAATATTAAACTGTGTTGTAAAGATCCAGTGGAATTATGGAAATGGGTTTTAACATTAAAATCAAGGTACAATTAGAACATTTCACTGCATAATTGTTTGGCAGAATATGATACTAAGCAGACGATACTCAGCTTTCTTATTTATTGGTCACAGGTTGTTTCTTTAGACCTACATAAGCTGTAAAGGGGTAGGTGTGTGTGTTAAAATTTACATAGTCATGAAGAGAGTTCATGCATTTTTATTTTGTCACTTTTTTTGTTTTCAGTCCATTATCTTCATTTCCTCTAACCCAATATCAGTTGCAGCTTGTATAATTCAGTGAAGAAAAGACAGCAATGACTTCATGCTCTACTTTTGTATATGTCCTTGTACAAAAGGTATAGCATATTTGTTTTTAATTAGCACTTAGATAGACATAAGAGAAAGCGGTTAATCACTGACATGGCCCAGAGTGTTTTGTAAGTAAACACCATATTGCAATAGACATGCAATTAATTACACAACATACCAATTAAACATGTTCAGAATTTAAAAGGAAGATATAAAAAAGGATATCAGAGATTCAGTGCTGAACTCCCCAAGCAATTAAAAACCATCACAACATAGTCAACTGTTTAAAAAAAGTTGTTGTTTTTTAAAGTTTAATATCCTTTTTCAGGATCTTTCAATAAACAACTTACCCATTTTATAGATGAACACTAAGAGCTGACTTCTGCCAGCCTTACTCACATTCTACCTCCCTTAGGGTTGAACCGTGCACTCTTGACTCCCTTTGGTGAACAGTTACTCACATGAGATTGTCTGAGAGACTAAATGCTCATTAATGAGAGTAAGGGCTTCACAGTATGATCCTCATTTAGTAGTCTCATTAAAATCAATTTGAATGAGTTGATCCATAGAAATCAGTGGGCCAAACTGGGAACCTCTTACTCCTACTGGCATATGATTACTTATATGACTAGCCCCATTAAACTCAGCTGACAGTGAGGGGTTCATAGTCTGGTCCCAGGCAAGGCACTGCTCAATATGAGTAAGGTTGGCAGAAAGGTATTGGCCTCAAACTTATATAGAGTATCTACTTTACAACCTGATCTTGCAAGCAATCTCGCAGCTGGAGTTGCACCTACCTGACACCTGATGCATAGAAGCACTGTTGATTTTAGCAGGGGTGCTGGAACAATTTGTATAGTCGTAGTGCTGAGAGCCAATGAACCAGCTTAAACCCTGTATATAATGGAAACCACTTCAAGTCAGGGAGTGAGACAACACCCCTAGTTCCAGCACCTATGGACTTCATTGAGTGTGAAGAGTGTTCAGCACATCCTATTCAACATCTTGCAGGAATAAATGAAGCTTGTGCCCAGTTCTACTTAGATGATAAGCTTTTGGTAGCAGGGACCATCTTTTTGTACAGCATCAACACAAGGGGGTTCTAGTCCATAACTGGGGTTCCTAGGTACTACTGAAATGCAAATGATAAATTTAATTGCACATGGTGAAATTACATGATCAGGTTCTGAAGTAGGTGCTATAAATACCTCTGATATTGGAGATTTCCTTAAATTCCTATATAAAAATGTGTAGGGTGGTTATATGAAAGATACGATTAGTCCCAGGAAAAAAGGGTGTCCAGCTTTTAAAATGTATTATTGATTTCAGCTGGTGTTCTTGGTCCTTGGCACTGTGCCAGATCTGGCCTATCACAAATAAAGAAATGTAGCAGATCTCACAACCACTCCACTGAAATGGTGCAAGGAATATTGTCCATTACAAAACACGAGATCTAGCTTTTGCTCTGCTGTTAAAGTGAATTATTCCTCCGGGGGCAGTGCTCTTGCTGCATGGACAAAAACAGGGTGGTGGTGGTGGGGGGGTCTGTTAGATGGATATTGCTGTTGGTTACTGAAGTTGTAATGAAGCAGCTGTTGTACAAGTCAACAACAGCAGGGGTAAGGAGGAGACCAAAGCTCACGTCCCTTGACACAAGAGGATAATGCTATGAAGTAATTGTTCCCATAGTAGTTAATTCAAAAGCCAGGCATTTCCAGCCACTTTAGCAGCAGTTCTGATGTCATGTCTTTGTAACAGTATCCATGGACCTCTAGCTATTGTTCTAGCTTAATGGGTTTTAACTCAGGCAAAAATATTTCAACCTGAGTATGCTCTTTAAAAAAAAAAAAAATTAAACCTCCAGTTGATTCCTTCTTCCTGAGCTTCTCCTCTTATTTTTTTACATGCCCACTTTTTTAAGGTGATATTTATCTTTAAATGGGATTCCCATGCTCCTCTCCTCTTTACCCTCCACCTCCCCCCCCCCCACCACACCTCCTGATGCCACAGGTGAAATATCTGATCTGCAGTAGGCACTGAGAGGGAAGGGGAGGCTCTGACCAGCGGGGCCTGTGGGCAGGCAGGAGGCGCTGTAGGGAGGGGGAGTTTCTGGTAGGGGGTCACCTCCTCACCTCCCCGCCCACCTCCTGCGGGGCTCCCCAAAGTGCAGTGCCCAGGGCAGTCGCCCTGATTCATGTACCCTCAGGACAGCTCTGCTGATGGTTACTCTATCATGAGATTATACCAAGCCAGTAACAAAAGTAAACTTCTAGCTGGTCACACTGGTTAACAAGAAGTCAGAAATGCAGACTCCTTAGGCATTCCAGCCCTTGTCTTGCCACCCAGCCACTGGACTCTATGATGGGTGGATACTGAAAACCAATTTAATCAGATAGTATATTCTTCTAATTCTAAGAGAATCAGCCACTTAGCCAGTTCAATGTACGTCAGATCATACCCAATAATCATGCTGATATCAATCCTTTAGTAACTAGAGGTTTAACAATAAAAGAAGAATTAATAATGGCTAATAGATCATATACATACAAACAATTGTAAAAAGAAAAGGAGTACTTGTGGCACCTTAGAGACTAAAAAATTTATTTGAGCATAAGCTTTCGTGAGCTACAGCTCACTTCATCAGATACATTCAGTGGATAATACAGTGGGGAGATTTATATACATAGAGAACATGAAACAATGGGTGTTGCCATACACACTGTAATGAGAGAGATCACTTAAGGTGAGGTATTAACAGCAGGAGGGCGGGGGGGGGGGGGACCTTTTGTAGTGATAATCAAGGTGGGAGGAATGAGTTTCTTCTACGGCCCATTGTGAGAACTAAGTGTCCTAGATGGGCCATCAGTATATAGCTGTCTGGCCTTAATGTAAATTTTATTGGGTGGGTGTTACCCAAGAATACAGGTTTCAGAGTAACAGCCGTGTTAGTCTGTATTCGCAAAAAGAAAAGGAGGACTTGTGGCACCTTAGAGACTAACCAATTTATTAGAGCATAAGCTTTCGTGAGCTACAGCTCACTTCCTCAGATGCATATCGTGGAAACTGCCAAGACCCAAGAATACAATACACGTATAAAATAATTGTGCTAAGCCCATATTCATAACTTCAGATACAAAGATGATTCATGTATATAAACAGGATAATCATACTTAACAAATTATAACTTTTCCATTGAAATCTTACATGAATGATTTTCCATTGAAATCTTACATAAATGATCTGGAAAAAGGGGTAAACAGTGAGGTAGCAAAATTTGCAGATGATACAAAATTACTAAAAATAGTTAAGACCCAGGCAGACTGTGAAGAGCTACAAAAGGATCTCTCAAAACTGGGTGACTGGGCAGCAAAATGGCAGATGAAATTTAATGTTGATAAATGCAAAGTAATGCACATTGGAAAGCATAATCACAGCTATACATATAAAATGATGGGGTCTAAATTAGCTGTTACCACTCAAGAAAGTGATCTGGGAGTCATTGTGGATAGTTCTCTGAAAACATCCACTCAGTGTGCAGTGGCTGTCAAAAAAGCAAACAGAATGCTGGGAATAATTAAGAAGGGGATAGAATATAAGACAGAAAATATCATGTTGCCTCTATATAAATCCATGGTACGCCCACATCTTGAATACTGTGTGCAGATGTGGTCACCCCATCTCAAAAAAGATATAATGGAATTGGAAAAGGTTCAGAAAAGGGCAACAAAAATTATTAGGGGTATGGAACGGCTTCCGTATAAGGAGAGATTAATAAGACTGGGACTTTTCAGCTTGGAAAAGAGACAGCTAAGGGGAGATATGATTGAGGGCTATAAAATCATGACTGGTGTAGAGAAAGTAGATAAGGAAGTGTTGTTTACTACTTCTCATATCACGAGAACTAAGGGTCACCAAATGAATTAATAGGCATCAGATTTAAAACAAATAAAAGGAAGTCTTTCTTCACACAACACACAGCCAACCTGTGGAACTCCTTGCCAGAGGATGTTGTGAAAGCCAAGACCATAACTGGGTTCAAAAAAGAACTAGAAAAATTCATGGAGGATAGGTCCATCAATGGCTATTAGTCAGGATGGGCAGGAATGGTGTCCCTAGCTTCTGTTTGCCAGAAGCTGGGAATGAGCGACAGGGCATGGATCACTTGATGATTAACTGTTCTGTTCATTCCCTCTGGGGCACCTGGCATTGGCCACTGTCAGAAGACAGGATATTGGGCTAGATGGACCTTTGGTCTGATCCAGTAGGGCCATTCTTATGTTCTTACTTTGTACAAGATTATTGCAATTGTATAACAGTGGTAATATCAATACATAAATGGCCATATTCAAGCATACAGCATTACACTGCGTTAGGAAGATTGCATTGCCACCGCTTGTGCTGGATCTGTACCATAGGATGTCAGTCTGCAGAGACTGTCAATCTGGAATTTTTCACGAGCACTAAATTTACAGACCAAATTTAAAAACATTTTTCTAAAGATAAAGATACAACTAAAAATCTCAGCAAGCATCATGCAAATGATTCCATCTTCTCAATAACATTTTCTGACTTCTTGCAAACATCAGCAGTACAGTGTAGGTCTTTATACTGTGATAAATCAGGCAAAGCAGCAGGGGCCTTACTGAAGGACTGGCAACTTTTTTGAGCACCTCTGGAGATTAATTGATGAAAGACTTTAAATTTGATAATCCCAATAGGAGGATTTAGATGTAATCTAGAAAATAACACGTATATCCTTTCCTACAACATATTTATTTAGCAGGAGTTGTTACTGTGAGCAACTGAGATAATCTGTCCCTCTAAGTATATAATTATGAGTTTTCCAGATTTAATCTTAAATATCTGCATATCATTGTGAAGTCCAAGATTATTTCAGATTTCTTCTGGGAGTTCATACTTCAGTCTATGTACACGTTAATCCACAGGGCAGATTTAGCAGGGAGATGACTTCTTAGCTGTAAATCCCCTGTGCAAAAGAGAGCGAGACAAAAGAAAGGACTAAAGCAACTTTGCAATATCAAGCTGGTACACAGTGCTGATAAACTGTTGACATTGGCACAGTTCTGCTGTTTAGCTTTCAACATGTTAAAGTTTTGCTGCTACCACCGGGAAAACTAATAACATCACAAATGAAACTATTGTTCGGTTTCATTAAAAAGAAATCTGATAAGATGGGTAGAATTGAATTAGCCAATCTCAATAGAGTTCCTGCTTGTTGGTGCAAAAGGAATATTATCTCTAATAGAAAATGTCCCAGATAATTTTGGGTAGTCCAAGCAGCCATTCAGTATGAATCTTGTATGCAGACACTGCCACAAGTAATGTTAGCATTAGTGGGTCAGCAATTTTTCCCCCCTCCACAATGGCTCTTCAGCCAATACTGGCAATGATGCTGGGTAGATCAATGTGATGAACTGATGGATCTTGATCACTCTTGGCAAGATGGACTGGCCTTCCCTCCAGTGGGGCTGATATTCCACTACTAATGCTTCTGTCAAGTAAACATTTCCTCAAACACTGACAAGATGAATCTGAGTGGTAACCAAAAGCAGACGTGGTTTACTGTGGAAGGAAAACAGTTAGATTTTTAAGAATGAAATGCCAATTATATAATATAGACTACCTTTTTTTGCCTGTGGAAATAAATGCCAGATAATGGAATGCCAGGTATTTTAGTGGTAGCTGTAATTGATGTTAATGAAATAAACTGCAACAAAGGTGTGACATTGAGCAATGGTAGATGGGCATGTTGCTTACTGAAATGATGCAACTTTGTATATGGCTCTGTTGCAGCAGAGCATTTCAGACTCTGCCCACACTGGTACCTGTACATCTACATTAGCATCAGGTGGGCTTGCACATGTGTCAGGGCAAGTGCAATCTGCCTTACAGTACCTCTATTACTGATGATGATGAATGAGATGGAGAAAATCCAGTTTCACTGCTAGAATCTAGGCTGAGTTTGTGTGGGTAACAGTTAAACTCCTCCAGCTATTTGCTTGAAAGGACAACATGTGATACTCCATGGGTCCCGGTGAACATAAATCCCCCCTCCCCAGTGCCATTTTTATAAAGTCCCCCTTTCTGGCTGAACGGCATGTGAAATACAAATACATCGTTGAAGTCTAAGATAACTGCTACTCTTTTTGATCCATCTCATCACTTACATTTTCTTTCTTTAATCTACTTGTGTTCTGCTTCCTCTGTTTATAAATATTTGTAAAGCTTTGTGACATGTTGCTCTGTGTTAATTCACCATAAGTGTCTGTGTATAAACTGAGAGCTAAAGTTCCATTATAAGTTTTGGGTGATTTAGCTTATTGACCATTTAGTCTTTCAGGTTCGATTATGGTAAAATTAAGAGTTGGAGAAACAGAGATGAATGTTGGGGGCTGCAGAAAAGTTTTCTAAAGTCAGGAAGACCTTGGTATATGGGAAAGAAGGTGCTTTAGAGAAACTATGGGTCACCAACTGAGCCATGGGCCAGAAACTGCCTGAGTGAAGAGCAAGACTGCAAGGTCTACAAGGTCTCAGGGATACTGAGTCTGTGTTAGTGAGAAACTGCACAGGCATCCATAAGAAGAGTATTGGGCAAAGTTTGGTTAGCCTATATCAATAACATCTTTTATAGAAGGATCTGATATTAAAACATCCCTGTGCAGTAGATAAATATTATTACTTTAATATTACAGAAGGGGAAATTGAAGCATAGAGAGTGTACAAAACAGCTCTGCTCTAAAAATGTTTCTTTTGGAAAATTTCTATGGGATTTAATGAAAAATACACACTTGTCTGTAGATTTTTAGGTAATTTCTATACAACTCTATTGGTTTTGTCCCTATTGAATTAGGGTGATTTTGTCCCAATGGCAGCATGGGTTCTATGTTTATTGTATTTCTGTCATATCAAGTTTGCTCCTGTTTCTTTTTTTTTTTTTCTTTTTAACCAAACTTTCAGCCCTGCATACTCAGTCAAAGCTCAGAGAGTCAAGCTAGGTTCTTAGATGCCGAAATAAGGGGTTTAGGAACCTAAGGCCCAGTTTTAGGCTCTGCCATGATCTGCAAAACTCTCATCTAAGGGGAAGGTAGGACGTATCTATCTTGAGTATGGGGTCTAAGCCGATAGTCCGGCTCAGAGGCTGACCAATTCAAAATCTGAAAGGAGGAGATGCCCACCTTATAACTTTTAGCGTGGGGGTAGAGCACTCACCTGGGATGTGGGAGACCCAGGTTCAATTCCTTCCTGTGTCTGAGGGGGAGAGAGGATTTGAATAGGGTTTTCCCTCACCTCTCAGGAGAGTGCTCAAACTACTTTGCTGTGGGATGCCCTTATGTGGGGCTCCCTCAGTCTCTCCTGTTGAAGCTGATCCATTTTGTATTAATAACTAATGAGGGAGATGGCACCGCCATTACAAAAAATGGCTTAGGCACCAAAGCCATCTGACTGTAGGAGAGGGGTTCCTGGTTGTGAATCGCTAACAGAGATAGCTGCCTCCCTGCAGTCTAGACTTAGGTGGTATCTAACTTGGCGAGAGGGGTTGGGCTTAGGACACCCCCTTCTTGTTGGCATCTCCCACTGGCTAGCTCAGGTGACTTCCCACCTAGCAGGCTGGCTTTTAGGGATCACATTCTGAAGTCCCTAACGCAGGCTTTGTGGATTGCAGTGTTGTTCCTGTGATTTTTCTAGGTTCCTAAAAGTTAAGCATTGCAACACTCATCATCACAATGCCTAAACCCTTTTAAGGATCAGGGCCTTTCCTTCTTACACATCAGTAGCAATGCAAAAGAGGCTGCAAGCCAATTTGTGAACTGGATGACAGCTGTGCAACCCTCGTGCCCATAGATTATTCTCTCATTTGCATCTAGGAAATCCTAGTGGCCTGTTCCTGCACAAGTGTTGGCCTAAATCAGCCCACAAATTCTTTACTGGGGTAGTGATGGTTAAGCCAGAAAGAAATTTGCTTGATTTTCAGAGCCTAGGTGTGTTTACAGGAATCCAGTGCAAGAATCCTGACTTCTAATTTCTGGCTTTAATTGTTCAGACAAAACTGATTATACTTGGGTTTTGTTTTTATATTATATATAAAATTATGTGTTTATTTTTAGAATGGGGAAACTAGGAGATTGGTTTATAACCTGGGCTAATTATCTCCTTGTTGCTTTCAAAAAGATAAACAGTCAGTGTCTGTAGTGAGGTAAAAAGACACCTTCCTTGGACTTCTTGGGATTTCTGACTTGGTCATCATACAGCCTGGATCTCCACTGCCTTGTGAAGCGATTTACCCCAGTGCAAACTGATTATAAAATGCTATCAGGTCAGAATGGTAGTCCCATACTCCCACTTCACATTCATGTTAATAACTATGCAAGAGAGTGGAGAAATCTAGTCCTACATCTCTAACTAATGTACAAATACATCAATGCAACCTGCAAAACCTGATGAAAAATTTATATTATAAAAGCCCATTGTAATGGAGGGTATAGCCTTCATCCACTATTTAGCAGTATGAAAATTAAGATTGTCTCAGATGAAGAGGGACTAAGGCGTCTATCTCACTACAGACACTTTAATAAAACGATGTAATGGGGGAAGGGGAATTGGACATTGAAGGGAGGCTAAAAAATGCAGGGATGATACAAATCAGCAGATTTCACCTAAGAATGGGATTGGGGAAAAAACCTTAACTACATATCATATAACAATAATCTACTGCTGACAGGGGCAATACTTTTCTTGATGACTTTCTTGTTCCAAGAGCAGGATTGTTATATTATAGGATTTTTACCAACATGCCTTACTCATGGTAGCCCTTTAAATTTGGCACAGTCAAGTTGCTGCAGCCCTAAAGTGGCCATTTTGCAATGTTCTCCTGCTTGTTGCATCTGTTTCTTCTCTGTAAGTACCTCTCATGTTTCCCTTGTTATTCATAGGGAGGTGGTACATATGCCTGCCACAGAATCAGATTTGTTATTTAAATTAAGTTGTAAAACAATATAGTATCTACATGGACAGAAGGAACTACTTAAAAATACTTTTGCCATGCACGAGGAAATGTATCCTTATGTAATAGAAATGTAATCCTCCTCACTGTACATAATGGAATGGATTCCTTTCATGCAGAGTGTATAGGTGTTGCAACTAGGGGTGCTGCTGCACTCCCGGGCTTGAAGTGGTTTCCATCATATACAGGGCTTACAGTTTGGTTCAATGGCTCTCAGCACTCCCACTATACAAAATTTTCCAGAACCCCTGGCAGAATGCATGGTAAAGCCAATAGATATTTTTTTAAAAAAAAAATATGCACGTGGTTTTGTGTTTCAACTTTGTTTTGTGTAGTGTTTCTTGTACAAACTGTATCTTGAAAAGTATTGCAAATTTAAATACAGTCATATTGAAAGAAGCATTATCTAAGGGAGATGCAAAGGAAGGGAGAAAAGAGAAACATTCAGATCAAATTTGGAGGGTGAGAGGCAGAGAGTTTGAGGGTAGCTGGTTTGGATGTCAGGCAGTGCAAAGGTATAGGCTCTTGCACTAACATTGGTGATATTATGTGGATAGAGCAGCTTTAGAAATGTGGAGGTCGTAGGACAGGGGACATAAACAGAGATATGTGAGGTAAACTGGAGTAAGTATGTGGAGAGTTTTAAACCTAAGTTAGGTCCCAATCTTGCAATTGGCTCCATGCAGGCTAACTCCTATTGAAGTCAATGGGGTGCCATACATGCGCAGCAGTCTGTCAGGTAGTTGTAGGAACTTGGGATAAGGCTTTAGAAGTGTTTGTTCTTACATGGATTCATCTTTGTTAATGGCCATACCAGTCCTCTAGCTGGCTGAATCATGGAGTGAGTAACATTTTTAACATACACTGTTTGGGTTAGTGGTGGTGAGAAATGTTATTTAAAATATGACATGAAATTTGAGAACAAACTACCAGCATTATAGAATAATACCTATTTCTTACATAGCGCTTTTCATCTGTCGTTCACAAAGTACTTTCCAAAGAGGTTGGAAAGTATTATTGCCTCCATTTTGCAGATGGGGAAACTGAGGCACACAGCAGCAAAGTGACTTGCCCAAAGTCACATAGCAAGTTAGTGTCAGAGCCAAGAATTGAACCCAGGTTTCCTGAGTCACAATCCAGTGCCCAACTTCTATGAATACTGCCTATCCATGATGCTGCTAAACAGGATATCCCTTAAAAATTTTGAAGGCATTTCTTTTTCACAAGGAAGTTTGGTGTGATCTAGCCTTAGACTGTTTGGATACTCTGCACATGTCAGTTTAAAACAAAAAGCAAACCCAATAAAATATCACTGAATTAAACAAAAAAAACCCCCCTCAAAAACAAAAAAAACACGTAAAGTTGTAGCACCTCTAGTGCCATAAATTTTGATGATACTTTCAAAGAACTTCCACTGTAATCCTTTTTTTGATACAACAGAGTAGAATTGGTATTCATATCAGTTGCTAGTAGCACTTGCTAATATATGTATTATTAATTAGCTAGTTAAAATTAAATTTTACAGCTATATAATGAATGAAATGATGAAAACAGAGGGAAATGTACTGAACGAGTGTTTATCTGACCTTATTTCTGTGACTCAAGCTACTGATCATATGATAGTGGGAATAATTTGTAAGTAAAATGACTAGGATTTAACTGAATTTGTGTAATAGGCTATTGTGCCTCAAGAATTTGAAAAAATCATAGCTTTACTGTAAAATACACACATTTCTAATGACTGTTTGTAAGTATCTGCAATGTGATATTCATTGACCTGGGCCACCGTGTGCTAAGAACTGTACAAATATAGAGTTCCTGCCCCAAAGATCTTACAAGATGGACCAGGAATTTTCAGGTTTCAGAGTAGCAGCTGTGTTAGTCTGTATTCGCAAAAAGAAAAGGAGTGCTTGTGGCACCTTAGAGACTAACACATTTATTTGAGCATAAACTTTCGTGAGCTATAGCTCACTTCATCGGATGCATTCAGTGGTGCATCCGATGAAGTGAGCTGTAGCTCACGAAAACTTATGCTCAAATAAATGTGTTAGTCTCTAAGATGCCACAAGTACTCCTTTTTATTTTTTCAGGAAGTTTCAGTAACCTGCCCTTAGTTCTCTGTTTTTCTCTGTGTGTGACTTGTAAAATGACATTAAATATTCTTCTAAGAGGCACAATGTGATTAATTTAATGTTTGTAGTTTGACATCTTCAGATGAAAAGGTTCTGTACAATTTCAAAATATTCATATTTCAGATAACCAGGAAACTTCTCAGTAGTTCAGTGGAAACTGTATTTCACTGTTTAAGTCTTTAAACACACACACACAAAGAAATATATGGGCTACATGAATTCCTCCCCCCCTCCAAATAATACAAATACAACTTATTTTATTCTTCAAGGCATCTTTACCAGCTTTCTGAAGAACTCCAGTTCTTTTATTTAACTAGAACTACAGTTTTAAAAATGGCCCTACTGCAGTTTACAACTGTTAACAGTTTTGTAAGTGGCACATTGGATATAAATTGGTCAGAAAATAGGGGCGAACAGTAAAGTGATGTAACTTGAATCAAATGTGAAGTGAGTGTAACGTACATACCAGTGGGGGCAATGTAGCAGGAAAAGCATGTTTTGGGAGAGCATAAAGTAGTCCTGGTTCAAAGGCAAAATACAGGGCATTAAAAAGTATTCAAAGCAAGAGAGCATCAATTTAAACATGTCATAGACATTAGCTAAACATTTCATAAGCTTGTATACAGACTGATTCTTTAAACACATAAGGTAGCTTGTTTTCATAGAATCATAGAAGATTAGAGTTGGAAGAGACCTCAAGAGGTCATCTAGTCCAACCCCCTGCTCAAAGCAGGACCAATCCCCAATTAAATCATCCCAGCCAGGGCTTTGTCAAGCCTGACCTTAAAAACTTCTAAGGACGGAGATTCCACCACCTCCCTAGGTAACGCATTCCAGTGCTTCACCACCCTCCTAGTGAAAAATTTTTCCTAATATCCAACCTAAACCTCCCACACTGCAACTTGAGACCATTACTCCTTGTTCTGTCATCTGCTACCACTGAGAACAGTCTAGATCCATCCTCTTTGGAACCTCCTTTCAGGTAGTTGAAAGCAGCTATCAAATCCCCCCTCATTCTTCTCTTCCGCAGACTAAACAATCCCAGTTCCCTCAGCCTCTCCTCATAAGTCATTTGCCCCAGATCCCTAATCACCGTTTGTTGCCCTCTGCTAGACTCTCTCCAATTTGCACACATCCTTTCTGTAGGGGGGGGCCTAAAGCTGGATGCAATACTCCAGATGTGGCCTCACCAGCGCCAAATAGAGGGGAATAATCACTTCCCTCGATCTGCTGGCAATGCTCCTACTAATTCAGCCCAATATGCCGTTAGCCTGCAGAACTGCCGCTTAGTCAGTTGGTTCCCAGCCTGTAGTGGTGTATGCGATTCTTCTGTCCTAAGTGCAGGACTCTACACTTGTCCTTGTTGAACCTCATCAGATTTCTTTTAGCCCAATCCTCCAATTTGTCTAGGTCACTCTGGACCCTATCCCTTCCCCCCAGCGTATGTACCTCTCCCCACAGCTTAGTGTTATCCGTGGACTTGCTGAGAGTGCAATTCATCCCATCATTGAGATCAAAAAATGAAAATGATGAAGAAAAATGGCCCCAGGACTGATCCCTGGGGCACTCTGCTTGATACCGGCTGCCAACTAGACATCGAACTACCCGTTGAGCCCAAAGATCTAGCCAACTTTCTATCCCTCTTATAGTCCATTCATTCAATTCATACTCAGCTTTTTCCACATCCTCTGTCACTAGGTTGCCTCCCTCATTCAGTAAGGGCCCCACACTTGCCCTGACCACCTACGTGTTGCTACCATATCTGTAGAAACCCTTCTTGTTACCCTTCGCATCCGTTGCCAGCTGCAACTCCAATTGTGCTTTGTCCTTCCTGATTACACCCCTGCATGCTCGAGCAATATTTTATTAAATATTAAATACTCCTTCCTAGTCATCTGTCCAAGTTAACACTCCTTGTAAGCTTCCTTTTTGTGTTTAAGGTCACCGAAGATTTCACTGTTAAGCCAAGCTGGTCGCCTGCCATATTTGCTATTCTTTCTGCACATTGGGATGGTTTGTTCCTGAGCCCTCAGTAAGGTCTTTTTAAAATACAGCCAGCTCTCCTGGATTCCTTTTCCCTTCGTATTAGCCTCCCCAGGAGATCCTGCTCATTAGTTCTATGAGGGAGGCAAAGTCTGCTTTTCTGAAGTCCAGGGTCCATATTCTGCTGCTCTCCTTTCTTCCTTGTTTCAGGATCCTGAACTTGACCATCTCATGACCATTGCTACCCAGGTTGCCACCCACTTCCACTTCCCCTACCAATTCTTCCCTGTTTGTGAGCAGCAGGTCAAGAGGAGCATGGCCCCAAGTTGGTTCCTCCAGCACTTGCACCAGGAAGTTGTCCCCAACACTCTCCAAAAACTTCCTGGATTGTCTGTGCACTGCTGTGTTGCTCTCCTAGCAGATGTCAGGGTGATTGACGTCCCCCACGAGAACCAGGGCCTGTGATCTGGAAACTTCCGTTAGTTGTCCAAAGAAAGCCTTGTCTACCTCATCCTCCTGGTCTGGTGGTCTATAGCAGATGCCCACCACGACATCACCTTTGTTGCTCTTGCCTCTAAACTTAATCCAAAGACTCCCAACAGGCTTTTCTCCACTTTCATACTGGAACTCTGTGCAATCATACTGCTTCCTTACATACAGTGCAACTCCTCCATATTTTCTCCCCCGCCTGTCCTTGCTTAACAGTTTATTCCCATCCATGACAGTGGTCCAGTCATGTGAGTCACCCCACCAAGTCTCTGTTATTCCAATCACATCATAGTTCCTTGATTGTGCCAGGATTTCCAATTCTTCCTGCTTTTTCCCAGGCTTCTTGCTTTTGTGTATAGGTACCTAAGATAACTAGCCGATTGCCCTGCTTTCTCAGTATGAATCAGGAGGCCTCCCCTGTTGCACCCTCCTCCTTGTGTTTCCTCCTAGTACCCAACTTACCTCAGGGCTTAGATCTTCATCCTCCGGTGAACCTAGTTTAAAGCCCTCCTCACTAGGTTAGCAAGCCTGCCCGCAAAGATGCTCTTCCCTCTCTTTGTTAGGTGGATCCCATCTCTTCCTAGCAATCCTTCTTCCTGGAACAACATCCCATGGTCAAAGAATCCAAAGCCCTCTCTCCAACACCACCTGTGTAACCATGCATTTACTTCCACAATTTGATGGTCCCTACCTGGGCCTTTTCCTTCAACAGGGAGGATGGACAAGAACACAACTTGCGCCTCAAACTCCTTTTTCCCAGAGCCACATAGTCTGCAGTGACCCACTTAATGTCATTCTTGGCAGTATCATTGGTGCCCACATGGAGAAGTGAGAAGGGGTAACGGTCCGAGGGTTTGATCATCTCGGCAGACAGTCCATCACATCCCGAATTCTAGCTCCAGGCAAGCAGCATGCTTCTCGAGTTTCCTGGTCTGGATGGCAGATGGATAACTCCGCCCCCCTTAGGAGGGAGTCCCTGACCACCGTCACCTGTTTCACCCTTTTGGGAGTGGTGGTCGTGGACCCCCATCCCTAGGACAATGCATCCCATGCCTTCTGATCGATGGGGTCTCCTTCTGATCCCTCCCCTCACATTACTCTTCCTAACCATTCTCTGCCATAGTACCTGTGCAGAAAGTCTGAAAACTGTTTCTTACCTCCTGCAACACTACTCTATTTGTGTGGAAAATGAATGGAACTTACATGCCTTGATGCAAGTTGCACCACTTTACCACCTGCAACCACTTATTTCCTTGTTCTGATAATTTTCTTTTGTCCTTATCACCAGTGAACTTGGCCCATAGACTCTTAGGATATGTCTATAGTGCAATGAAATACCTGCATTTGGCCCATGCCAGCTGACTCTGGCTGTGGGTCTATAAAAATGCAGCATTGATGTTTGGGATTAGGCTAGAGTCCACGACTGGGGAGGGTTCCGGAGCCTGAGCTCCAGACCAAGTCTGAATGTCTACACTGAAATCTTATAGCCCCACAGCCAATGTTCCCTCTAATTTTTGACAGTCCATGTGCCCAAAAAATTTCTTCACAATGAATATCACATTGCTGATACTTACAGTCATTAGAAATGTGTGTATTTTACAGTAAAGCGATGATTTTTTTCAGATTCTTGAGGCACAATAGCCTATCGCACAAAAAATTTCTTCTGTGCAAATTATTGTGCTCCTGTGCAAATTTTTGTGCGTGCAGTGTTTCACCATGTACGCGGGGTTTAGATCTGTGTGCGTGCACACATGCACACAGCTTAGAGGGAACAGTGCCCACAGCCCAAGCCCCACAAGCCTGAGTCAGCTGACGAGCTAGCTGCACATGTTTTATGGCAGTGTAGACATACCCATAGGGATATGTTCCCCACCATTCTAGTTCAAGGCCCCTTTACTTATTTAATCAGGGACTAGGAAGGAGTCCCTAAAAAAGGGGAACTGTATAGTACGGAAGCCATTTGATAATTAGTGTTCTGATTGAGCTAAATCCTAACTGTCTCAGCTGGGAGCTGGAAGATATCTAGTGGTTCCCTATCTTTGTCGCTTACTATGTCTTTTTCCTGTCTTTTTTTTTTTTTTTTAATGCAGTTACATGACTGAAGAGGCTTTTGGAAGTAATGTCCACATTCACAGAAAACTGAAAATTCAAAGGTTGATAGAAACTTCTCTCTCAGCTTACTTCTGAATCTCAGGAAACCCAGCTGCTGTTAAATAATGCTTTGTACACTATAAGATGCAACATCTTTTTGATAGGGAACAAGAGAAACTTCCCAGTGGTGCACAACTGGTACATTACTGAGCGAGCAAAATTAATACACTAATATCCTGGACTAGCCCTCAGCATATGTCAGCTCATGGAATCTGTAGTCCAAGTAACCATTTCAATTCCTGTGCCATCCGTAATGCATGCTGACACTGAGCCTTTACTTTGGATTTCCTTTCTGAGATGATAGATTTAAAGAAGCAGAAAATCTTCCCACCAGCTGGCGATTACTAGGTATAAAAGCACATTTCCTCCTGGAATAACTATTTATTGTAATCTGTGGTGATGTGTTTTTTAGAGGTGATTAACATTAACAGGCAAATGAGAATTAGCACTTTGGCTAGCTGGGGTGCTGTTGCTCATTGGGCTAAATTCAGACCTGGTGAAAGCAGAGTCCACTCCACTGAAAAGGACAGAGGAAAGCATGAACTGAAAGAGGAAAACCTCAGTCTCACATGGTGCTCATATTACCATTACTGCCAAAGCATTGTGTCTGATATTTTGCAATAGCCTGTCCTCCACAAAATGTACTCCAGCACTGTATACGCTTCTCACTGTTACTGAGTGAACTGTACCTTCGAGCCCTTCTTGTTTTTCTTGAGTACACTCCTCAGGTGACAGGTCTGGCTACCTGCACCTCACTCTCCATGGCACTTATGCAGTCCTACCACTCTTAGGGCTTGTGTCATAAATATAAAGGGAAGGGTAACCACCTTTCTGTATACAGAACTATAAAATCCCTCCTGGCCAGAGGCAAAACCCTTTCACCTGTAAAGGGTTAAGAAGCTAAGATAACCTCGCTGGCACCTGACCAAAATAACCAATGAGCAGACAAGTTACTTTAAAAGATGGGGGGGGGGACAAAGGGTCTGTCTGTCTGTCTGTGTAATGCTTTTGCCGGGAACAGATCAGGAATGCTCTTCAGAACTCCTGTAAAAAGTTAGTAAGTAACCTAGCTAGAAATGCGTTAGATTTCCTTTTGTTAAATGGCTGGTAAAATAGGTTGCGCTGAATGGAATGGATATTCCTGTCTTTGTGGGGGTTTTTTGTAACTTAAGGTTTTGCCTAGAGGGATTCTCTATGTTTTTAATCTGATTACCCTGCAAGGTATTTGCCATCCTGATTTTACAGAGGTGATTCTTTTACTTTTTCTTCAATTAAAATTCTTCTTTTAAGAACCCTATTGCTTTTTCATTGTTCTTAAGATTCAAGGGTTTGGGTCTCTGTTCACCTATGCAAATTGGTGAGGATTTTTATCAAGCCTTCCCAAGGAAAAGGGGTGTAGGGCTTGGGGGGATATTTTGGGGGGAAGACATCTCCAAGTGGGCTCTTTCCCTGTTCCTTGTTTAACATGCTTGGTGGTGGCAGCAAAGGGTTCAAGGACAAGGCAAAGTTTGTACCTTGAGGAAGTTTTTAACCGAAGCTGGTAAGAATAAGCTTAGGGGGTCTTTCATGCAGGTTCCCACATCTGTACTCTAGAGTTCAGAGTGGGGAAGGAACCTTGACAGCTTGTCTACACTTACACATGAAGTCCCTGAGAGGCAGTAGCTATGTTGATGGAAGAAACCCTCCTATCAACAGAGCGCTGTCTACACGGGGAGTTACGTGGGTCTAATTGAGTCACTCAGGGGTGTGAATTTTCCACACCCCTGTGCAGAGATGACTGGTACCTGCTGTTATGGGAGGGGGGAGGGGATGCAATTTAAAAGTGGGGCATGTGACTGCTCCACATGTCGCCTCTGGGAGGAACCTTCCAGCTCCACTTCCCTGGGCCAGGGCAGCTGATCCCACTAGCTCCTGTGGGGCTGAGGCCACAGGAGCAGGAAATCTGGGCCTCTGGGCCGGCCCCAGGGCAGGAGGCTCACAACAACACAGTTTCTCCCTGGAGCCCCCATGCCCTCACAGACACCTCAGTAGGAGGAGAGGCATAAGTAATGTCCCTGACTCAGGATGAGCAGAGGGAACCTGCTCCCGGTGCTTTCCCCAGTGACCCTTTCCCACCCCCACCCCCTCCACACCTTGCGCCAGGCCTGGGTCCACCATGTTATGCCTTCCAAAGTTACCTATGGGAGGCCTCTGTCCTTTTCCTGCTGCACCTCCCCCTTGGCATGTTTCTGGCTTGCTTGGCCCCTGGCCACTGGGTCCAGGTGGGGAGCGGAGGAGGCGGGACCCCAGAGGTACTTGTCCTTCTGGTAGAGGGTGTCCGCTCTGGGTTACTGCCTCTATGCAGTGTGGCAGTTGCCTGTGAGAGAGCCCAGCTGGGGAGATGGCAGTGGCCTGCTCCCTGCCCCAGTCTAGCATCTGGGCTCAGGTTGGGAAGGAAGGAGGCAGGCCACTGCTGCTCCCCGGCTGGGATCAGGAAGGCAGCTGCCACGCTGCACAGAGGCAGTGTGCGACCCAATACGGCCACTGTCATAAAAATAAAGGGAAGGGTAAACCCCTTTGAAATCCCTCCTGGCCAGGGGAAAGCTCCTCTCACCTGTAAAGGGTTAAGAAGCTAAAGGTAACCTCGCTGGCATCTGACCAAAATGACCAATGAGGAGACAAGATACTTTCAAAAGCTGGGAGGAGGGAGAGAAACAAAGGGTCTGTGTCTGTCTGTAGTCGTCTTGGCCGGGGATAGACCAGGAATGGAGTCTTAGAACTTTTAGTAAGTAATCTAGCTAGGTATGTGTTAGATTATGATTTCTTTAAATGGCTGAGAAAAGAATTGTGCTGAATAGAATAACTATTTCTGTCTGTGTATCTTTTTTGTAACTTAAGGTTTTGCCTAGAGGAGTTCTCTATGTTTTTGAATCTAATTACCCTGTAAGATATCTACCATCCTGATTTTACAGGGGGGATTTCTTTATTTCTATTTACTTCTATTTTTTATTAAAAGTCTTCTTGTAAAAAACTGAATGCTTTTTCATTGTTCTCAGATCCAAGGGTTTGGGTCTGTGGTCACCTATGCAAATTGGTGAGGCTTTTTACCAAACCTTGTCCAGGAAGTGGGGTGCAAGGTTTTGGGAAGTATTTTGGGGGGAAGGACGCGTCCAAACAGCTCTTCCCCAGTAACCAGTATTAGTTTGGTGGTGGTAGCGGCCAGTCCAAGGATAACGGGTGTAATATTTTGTACCTTGGGGAAGTTTTGACCTAAGCTGGTAAAGATAAGCTTAGGAGGTTTTTCATGCAGGTCCCCACATCTGTACCCTAGAGTTCAGAGTGGGGGAGGAACCTTGACAGCCACCCTTCTCTGTGCCACTGTTTTGCCCTTAGTTCTGTGTGGAAGTCTAAGCTTCCTTTGGGCCTCCTTTTCTCTTCTTTTTCCTGGGAAACAATTTCCCCAGCAGAATGCTTTTCTTCAGCATTTGTGAAGACTTGAGTACATGCGGATGTATATGGAATGCTTAAGTTTCAACACTTCATAAGCATCTGCGCAGACCAATTATTTAAATGAGGAAATGCTCAATAAATGGTTACGCAGATAATGTCAGTAGTTCAAGTGCTGCTTAGTGGGGGGCTACTGTGGCTTCAGTTTTTACTCTCCTAGAATGACAGACCTTCTGCTGAAGGATCGCCATCACATGAAAAACAACCCCTCCCCCCCAAACCTCCAAAGAAATTAACTTCTCTTGACTCCCTTTCCAATTTCCTCTATATAGCACCTCTGACATTGCTTCCCTTTGCCACATACATACACCACAAGAAAGGTATCCTAGATTCTGGCTCTGTAGCGCAAGTTGTAAAGAATCATTCTTTAAGTTCTGGCGGTTCTTAGTTCAATCCCTGGTGTGTTGGCTGAGAGAAAACAGAAGAGTCAAATGAAAAGCATAAGTGGGAATAAATTTCCTGTTATGGATTTTGATGATAACACTGATTTCAAAGGGGCTGTCAGTTTGGAAATATCAATAATGTTCCCCAAAGTTCATGCTTAATTAACAGTTTCTTAAATGTGTATTTTTAATGTTGTTTTCTCCTGTGATCAGTGTGCATGGGGATGTGTGGGTATGTCTGTGTGCGCACGCACTCTGCACAAACAAATCCCAAGAGGATGAGTGTCGCTCAGGCAGAATTCCTCGCTCTCTCCTTGCAGTCACAGCCAGAGCAGTAGAAGTAGCATGCTGTATTATTTAGTCAAGGGAATGAGGATGCCCTTTCCTACCCACACCTCTGCTCAGCTCCCTCACTGTTTTCTGGCTCCAAATTAGTGTCTGGAGAGTGAGGTCTCCCTCCCATTCTGACTGGCTAGTTCTGGCTCCTCAGTCCAGTGCTAGGATTTGGGTAGCAAAGGAAGTCTGGTGCCACCTGTCTTCCTGGAGGGGTCCTGGTAGTAATGAAAATAGGAACACCTTTCCCAACTATGCTCCTGTATTCCCTGGATCTGCAAAAATGTCAAGAAATGCCTTAAGTCTCCATTACAACTGCTGACTCCACATTTTATGAGGAGGTGATTCAGACCATGCGTGATGATCCTGTTGCACCACTTGCATCCCAGCTCTATGGAGAGGCAAGGGGGAAAGGAGAACAGTTTTGCTGTTCCATCTCCCTCTTGCAGCTCTCAGCAGGTACAGGAAGGAGCACTCTCCCCAGTTTAATGCAGAACTCCAGGGAAGCATGGACCTCTACCCAAGTGCTCCTTTTCCTGGCTCCATGAACTGGTAGCACCATCTTCCACCTCCCTGGCACGTGAGGGAGTCTTGCTGGGAATGGGAATACAACTGCCTGGCTATGCTTTCACTGGCTTTTGCAGAAGCTGTGAATGTCTCATGACCATTGCTGCTAAAGATGATAATTAGGAATGAATACAGCTACTGAACTAAATGACACAGCAGCATCCACTAACCTGGTGAAATGGCAGTAGCATCACTATTGTAAATGTTTCAGCTAAATGCTCCCTCCAAAGCAGTGCATGTGAGTGTTATGTCATCATGCTAATGCATGAGACTGGCACATGAAACTCTCAGCCCAGAAGTAAAACTGACAAAACCACAAAGCACTGTCAGGTGCACAGTGTTCCTCTCTTAATGCTTAGTTTCTCATCTAAAATGTCATCTACTTGTAAACATGGTAGGCAAAAAAACCCACAATCCATTGATTTATAATATCAAGTTGACAGCGTCCCTTTAATATTTAGCATTCACCCTGTACTTCGCATATTCAAAGCTGTATACAAACAGGGCACTTCTTAGCAGACAAAGAGTAGATTAAGGAAAAACAGAACAAGAGAGGGAAAAAAGTCTCTGTGGCAGAGCACAGTGTCTCTCTCTCCCCTCTGGGTCATGCTGCATTGCTTTCCCTCACAAAGTGGAAGCTGCTCCTGAAAAAAACAGATTCTTAGGCAATATAAAGGCGGAGAACCCAGAAAGCTTAATCACAGCAGTTGCATAGCACCACAGTTTGCTATCTTGGTGTTCATCACAAAGAGCCAAATTTAGGCATGCTATGAGTCATTGTCTCCAGGAGTCAGACCTGCATACATTACAGGCTCAGTGTTAGCTTCAGTTACAGGTATAACTCCACTGTTACAGTGGGAGTTACACCTGGACAAGTGAGGCCAGAATTGGGCCCTACATCTGAAATTTTCACTCTTTATCACAAATGGGACCCTCCATTATATGTGCCACTCCTATGAATTTCAATGGTGTTTGGAAAGCCAGGGTGGTAGTTGTAGAAACCTGGTGGAAAATGGAAATGTAACTCAATTGTTTCTCTTTGACTACTTTGCTTCACTAGAATGTACTGTCATCTCTCCCATACTATTCCTCTGTTTAAAATAATTTGTAAAGGCCCGAATATGTATTCTGCAGTTGCAGTGGTACCCTTGATTGCGTTAGTACTAGCTAGGTGGCCATACTAATGATAAACACTTTTTTAGCCGAATGCACTACTTATGGTACAGGTATCTGTCAGTCCCAATTTGATTCATTTTACCTTATTGCACTAAAGATTAAATCATGTCATTTCTATCTGTGGTTACATATGGTTGATTTGTGGGATATGTCTAACTGGTGAAAACGTAACGTAAGATTGATTATGATACCCCTGCTGAGAGTGTAATGATAACTTCTTATGGCTTTCAGCTCCATCACTGTACTGGTGTCATGCTGTTCTGAAAGGAAAGTCAGTTTGGGATCCAGCATAACACATGCCATGTTATTTTACAGAGTGGAAAAAGCGGGGAAAGAAGCACTATGCAAAGGAACCAAGAAAAGAAATTCCCATTTCTTCACTGTCTCTGTCTGTAATATAAAAATTGTCAAAGTACTTACTCAGATATTTCATAACACCATAGAGAGGAATACATTTCCTAGATACAGTGGTGACTGGTGCTCCATAAATGCCTAAAATAGAGTAAACTGAAATCTGAAATTCTGACACATAATTCAACATTAAAGAAGACTTTTTTCATGCTGCCTTACATTAATTTTTGAGTTGAGCTAGGTAAATTCCCATGATGGTGAGGTGAAGGCTGTGTAGTCATAAATGAAAGTATTGTAGTTGCCTGTGACTAATCTTCCTTGTGTGCAGATATGTATTGGCCCACATTTTCAAAAGTAGCCAGTGATTTTGGATACCCAATTTAAGGACACAAAATAAATGGACAATTCTAAAAATGACTATATTCTGTACACGTTGTATATATTACAGTAGCTCACAGAGTCCCCAGCTGAAACTGGGTCCTGTCTCCCCAACCCCCCTCTCCCCCCCCACACGAGATAATCTGTGCAATTAAGAGCTCACAATCTAAGCAGATAAGACCAGGGTGGGAAGAGAAATAGTGACTTGGCCAAGGTCACAGAGCAGTTAAGTGGCAGAGCTGGAAATAGAACTTAAGTCTCCTGTCTCTTAGCACTGTGCCTTGTTCATTAAATCACACTGGATCACTTGATGTGACACACAGCCACACCTTGTGACAAGTTACATTTATAAGGCACCTTTGACTGCCTCATCTGCACTCTGTCCATTAATATTTATCCCCTCCAAACTTCCGGCTCCCACTTTCCCCCCAAACCTGCCAAAGAAATGCTTGCTCTTTCCTTTTTGTCAATTGTGGAATTTCCCAATGTTCTGAAGCACAAAGACAGGCAGTGCTCAGCCCTGGACTAAAGAGTAGCTTAAGATCAGATATTTCAGAACCCGAGAGGACTAGAAATGAATGCTTAATACCACTGTAGAAGCCAGGAGTCCCCCTTTCCAGTAGAACAAGATTTTCGTTCATCATGAGAAGCTTTGCAAGGGGACTTTTGATGTGCCTATGAATGGATAAAGTTAAACGCTAGGAATCGTGCTCGCTCCCTCTCTCTCTCTCTCTCTCTCTCTGTGGAAGTGTAATGCTCTTTGTGTGCTTGCAGAGTATGAAAAGGGCAATGATCATGTATGCGGGGACGTGCCCTTCAGCTTCATCCTCCCAGTGCAGAATAGCTGCTTAGCTGCATATTCCCTTTTTAATGTTCCTTTTTGTTCCTAGGCAAGAATAGGTTCATGGCAGCTTATCTGCACTTTCAGGATCAAATTCCCCTGCAATCCTTGTCCTGCCAATTACATTTTACCCTGACCTTGCACGTACAGCACCCTACATTGGCAATGTGCAAATTCAATACTGGTGCAGCATGAAAACAAAATAAGTGTAAAACTTGGCCTTCTGTAGCAAGAAGCCTCTCTTTGGCTGAGGGTCTGGTAAATATTGTTATGCAAGTTGAGTGGCTCTCAACAAAGCTTATCTTTGATCTATGGGCAATCACAAACATATTGAAGCTATTGGGTGTAGTGGTCACCTTCCAGTCAGGCTAAATGCAGGGAACAATTGTGTTTAGTAATAGCTGAATCAATGGAAGCCTCTACCCAAATAAGTGCAAATGCAACTGATGGGGTTTTATTTTGATCAACGTTGTGTGTGTGTGTGTGTGTGTGAGAGAGAGTCATAAGCCGTCAGAAAGCCAAGGAGACAGCAAGAGAATCACATGTAGTGTGACCCTTAGAGAAAGCCAAGAGGCAGAGCTTCTGGTCACAGTACTGTCGGGAAAGGCAGGCTTGGAATTGTGATCAAGGAAATTGCCCCTTTATGATTCGATTCCTACTGTGTTCAGGGAAACAGGACTTTGTGTGCATTCTGTGTTAATAAACAGGATTACCTGAGAGAAATACCTGACTCTGATATCAGTTTCTCTTCCTAATGGAAAAAACCTTTAAGGCCTGTTCAAGCTGCTAAAAAAAAAAGTTACAATATTTATCCAAGATCATTAAGATGTTTTGATCAAATTTTCAATAAGGCTGTAACTGGGCCTTCCTATTTCTACCCACAAGTGAAATTTAGGACATACCGATAAGGTCATTAGGTATTTATGTCTTTAATCACACTTTCAAGTAACTGTGTTTATTAAAAAGGTCCAGATATGGCCCAGCAGGAAACTTGGCCCTTAGCCTAAATAGCTGGCTTGTGTGAGCAGTAAGGTACTGAGGGCTGGATCTGTAAAGGGAACTTAAGCTAAGGCTATGTTTACACTAGTACTTTTGTGAAAAAAACCCACTCCCCTGACTGACATAATTTACACTGACAGAAGCACTGGTGTGGACAGTGCTATGTCAGCAGGAGACGCTCTCCTGTCAACATAGCTACCACCACTTGTTGGTTGTTTAATTATGCTGGCAGGAGAGCTCTCTCCCGTCAGCACAGAATGGCTACGTGGGAGATCTTACAGCGATGCAGTTGCATTGGTACAGCTGTGCCACTGTAAGGTCTCTAGTACACACATAGCCTCAGTGCTAAATTTTCAGGGGCCAAGCCACCTAATGGAATCCGTAGCCCTGGGTTAGGCTCCCTATGGGGAGGGTAAGGTGCTTAAAAATGAGATTCACAGAAGCTCTTAAATTGGGAGGGGAGACACTTAGGTCCCACCCAGGTCCTCAGCATTTCCTATTGGCTAGCTTAAGTTCTGCCCCACAAAGAGAATTAGGTGCTTAAATATGGGTCAAAGGAAGGTACCTCCTGCTGCTCAGGATTCATTGCAATGAACCCTCTCCTGGAGTTAGGTGCATCCCATTTCCCCCCTGCTCCCCACCCCTCTCCCCAAAAAAAGCTAGAGAGAAGGCGACGGTGTTGCATTGGGCCAGCGAGGGAGGGGTGGGAATAATTCTATAGGCCTGTGGTTAGGGTATTCACCTGGAAGCAGCGAAAACCAGTTTCCAGTTCCATAATTAAATATGCTTTAGAGCAGGGGAATTGCTTCAATAGGAGAGACTGAGAACAACCTTCCCCAGAATACCAAACAAGACAGTGGTTAGTGCACCCTCCTTAGGAAGGAGGACACTCAAATTTAAGTCCCTTCTCTACATCAGGCAGAGAAGGAAATTTAACTCTCATCCTGGGTCAGTGCTCTAATGACTAGGTTAAAAGTTATAAGATGGATTGCAGGACCACCACGACCGCCTCCTCCAGCATTGTTTGTAGAGAGCCTAACCTGCTAAACACCGACCAGATTGGGCCCTGCAGGTGAGATAGGCAGGGAAATGCCTAGTTGTGAGCTGGGATTCAGAACTCGGGTGGATGTATACAGTGCATGCTCACTGGTATGTTTTTATGTGCTTAGGGGACCTTATCAGAGGAAATGTAGGTACCATGGGAACTTAGATGCCTACAGAATTAGATGGCAGTTTTTGAGGATCTAAATTTTGGATTTGGAAGGTCTAGATTTTGAATTTAGGCACATAAATCCTCTTGAGGATCAGATCTATTCCTGAGATCTCTAAATGACCTGCCCTATGCTTTGAAATAATTGTAAGCACAAAACAATTATCTGTGTCTGCAGTTTGTGGGTCCTAAAAATTGATGCCATTGTTTTAAAAAAAAAAAAATTCTAAAAGTTCTGAATGGATGCAATAGGAAAATGACATTTGTTCTTTTTAAAAAGTCTGGGTTGGCAATTTACATATAAAGACTGAAGTTGTGGTTTGAAATGGTTTCTGATGCCTCTCTGTCAATTTTTTTTAAAAGGTTTTTATAAACAGTTTTCCTTCTCTTGACAATATTGCATTAGTGTGTTAAGCAGGATTGATGTGATAACAAAAATTCTGTGTGTGTGAAGTGAACGGGGATGAATCAGATAATCCCTTATAGAATAGTTCAGTTCTTATGCATTTCAATCTGAAAACCTGGTGCATACTCAACTTTTTGGTAATTTAAGCTAAACTTAATGTCCTCAGAGGAATATATTAGTAAAAAAGCTGGTGTTTTCACTGGGTGTGATCTGACCATTATGTGTTAGTAAAGAAATTGGAGCAATTACTACAGTATATTGGAAAAATAATGTAAGCAGACATTAATTCTGTCCAAATACAGTTCATTTAGAGTATATAGCCAGTCACAGGAAAAAATATATTATGGTCTTGACTTAAACCAATAAAAGCAACAAAGGCAAAGCAAAGACACACAATTTTGGACAAATTAACATTCCCTTGTTTCATACCCTTATGTCCAGGACTTTCAAGGGTCTAAATAGAAAATGAGCTGTATTCCTAGGCAAACCTGTTTTGGCTTGTAAATTGTTGCATAACCTTTCCCTATCTCCCTTGGATACAGGTGATAATCTCTTCCTACTCAATATTCAATCCAGATTGCATGATCTAATTTGGATCCCTTTGTGATGGGTCAGCCCCCCTTTTGGGGTGCCACCAGACTTGCTGGGGTCCCACTGAGCCGGCCTATCCCAGCAGCCTGGGTTTCCCTTGCGCTGTGTTGTTGTGACAGGCTCTCTAGCCTCTCTCTCTCTCTCTCACACACACACACACTCACACACACAGCTGTAGAATTACAAAGAGCCTGCAATCAGCTGTCTGTGAGAGGACTCAGCTAGGGGATTGCTCAGCACTCACGTGCTCATCTCCTTTGGGGTGTAAATGCAAAATAATATTGTCTTGCGCTGTATAGGGAGATCTGCAAAGTTCAAACTCATAAAAATTGTCCCCTCCCTGAATGTGGAGGGAGATGAGGGAGATATGCACAGCTTTTTGCCCCGCCCTCCAATTATGAGGTGCATAAACTGTTTTGGTATAAACAAGAAATAAGTTATTAACTACAAACGGTAAATTTTAAGTGATAATAAGGGATTGCAAACAGAACAAAGCAGATTACCTTAGTAAATAAACAAAAAACGCAAACTGTAGTTAATACAGTAGATAAGTAGAATATAAATTAGCAAATTATCACCCTGAGTGATAAACAGACTGGCAGATTCTTAAGGCACAATTTGCTGTGGCTTTCCCAGCTTTTCATACACAGGCTAAAAATCTTTCTAGCCTGGGACCATCACTTCCCAGAGTTCAGTCTTTGTTCCTCAGCTGTTTCCAGGTGTGCTGTAGGGAGAGTGAGGTACCTCATAAGATCATTGTCCCCCTTTTATATCTTCAACTTGCCTGAAAGCTCTTTTGCTGTGACCTGGGTCAAACAGTTCCCATTGTGTAGAGCTATCTCTGAGAGGTTTGGCAGTCCGTGGGGATTGGATATAGCTAATTTATCTGAATGTGAATAGAATTCCAGTTTAGTTTTTTTGGGGTGAGCAGTTTTTGTTTTGCCTGAGACAGTTCACTTACTCACAGTAAAACCTAATTTCTAATAACAAATAATTGACTCTATGCAACATGTTGCTGGAATTGAGCTATCCCATCAGGTCACTGTAGGTGATACACCTGCACAGTAAAGCAGTATGCTATAGTAATATGAAAGGCTACTTAGTGTAATCAAATTTCCTAGTTTATTTTCAGGAAAAGGGAAAAAGCAGAAAGAAATGTAGAGGTGAGCAAATTCTGTGGGGTTTGGCTGACTTTGTGTCTGGTAAAATGAACACTGGAAGTCATGCATGACAAAAATCCAGGGTGCAACTTTGCAAATGTCTCCTCCCTGTGCAATGATTCTGTAAGGCTATTATATTTAGCGTTTGCATACCTGCATTTCCACCTCTGGCGACCAGTATTTTGTAGTTCTCTCTAGAGACACTTCAATAACCTGTAGCTCTGTCTTGCCTGTCTACAGCACTTCCAAGTGTTGGCACTGTGACCGCCTGTCACTTCAGTTACTTATTCTAATTCTGGACACTATTTGAAAAGAATTGACTGTAAACCTCAGCTGAGTTGCGTAACTACTTCATTTTAAGCCCTGCTTCATACTAAAACTGTTTTACTTTCCTGCAAAAGAAGAGAGAGGACATCCTGTATCTGTTTGCCTTAGTAAATGTAACACTTTGAAAGTGGTCCCATTTTTATTGTGAAAGATGCTAGGAAATTGAGTTCAGAGTGCTGAAGACACAGTTCGAAAGTTTCAAAACCTGGCATACCCGCTTAGTTGAAGAAGAAGAATGAGGCAGAATAGCCACAACTGCTAGAAATAGTCTCACTCTATTGAATTGCATCAGCTTTAGACAACTGGATTTGAACTGTGACATGTGAAACAGAATGTTGTAAATAGCATGGCTATATGAATTGTACAATGTCTCTGTTCCTGATGCCCCTCCATAGAAGCCCTTTAAGCTTAGATCTCATTGCAAGCCTCTTTCTTACCAATAAAAATGAATTGTAATAGAATCATAGAATCATAGAATATCAGGGTTGGAAGGGACCCCTGAAGGTCATCTAGTCCAACCCCCTGCTTGAAGCAGGACCAATTCCCAGTTAAATCATCCCAGCCAGGGCTTTGTCAAGCCTGACCTTAAAAACCTCTAAGGAAGGAGATTCTACCACCTCCCTAGGTAACGCATTCCAGTGTTTCACCACCCTCATAGTGAAAAAGTTTTTCCTAATATCCAATCTAAACCTCCCCCACTGCAACTTGAGACCATTACTCCTCGTTCTGTCATCTGCTACCATTGAGAACAGTCTAGAACCATCCTCTTTGGAACCCCCTTTCAGGTAGTTGAAAGCAGCTATCAAATCCCCCCTCATTCTTCTCTTCTGCAGGCTAAACAATCCCAGCTCCCTCAGCCTCTCCTCATAAGTCATGTGTTCTAGACCCCTAATCATTTTTGTTGCCCTTCGCTGGACTCTCTCCAATTTATCCACATCCTTCTTGTAGTGTGGGGCCCAAAACTGGACACAGTACTCCAGATGAGGCCTCACCGATGTCGAATAGAGGGGAACGATCACGTCCCTCGATCTGCTCGCTATGCCCCTACTTATACATCCCAAAATGCCATTGGCCTTCTTGGCAACAAGAGCACACTGCTGACTCATATCCAGCTTCTCGTCCACTGTCACCCCTAGGTCCTTTTCCGCAGAACTGCTGCCTAGCCATTCGGTCCCTAGTCTGTAGCGGTGCATTGGATTCTTCAATCCTAAGTGCAGGACCCTGCACTTATCCTTATTGAACCTCATCAGATTTCTTTTGGCCCAATCCTCCAATTTGTCTAGGTCCTTCTGTATCCTATCCCTCCCCTCCAGCATATCTACCACTCCTCCCAGTTTAGTATCATCCGCAAATTTGCTGAGAGTGCAATCCACACCATCCTCCAGATCATTTATGAAGATATTGAACAAAACCGGCCCCAGGACCGACCCTTGGGGCACTCCACTTGATACCGGCTGCCAACTAGACATGGAGCCATTGATCACTACCCGTTGAGCCCGACAATCTAGCCAGCTTTCTACCCACCTTATAGTGCATTCATCCAGCCCATACTTCCTTAACTTACTGACAAGAATACTGTGGGAGACCGTGTCAAAAGCTTTGCTAAAGTCAAGAAACAATACATCCACTGCTTTCCCTTCATCCAGAGAACCAGTAATCTCATCATAAAAGGTGATTAGATTAGTCAGGCATGACCTTCCCTTGGTGAATCCATGCTGGCTGTTCCTGATCACTTTCCTCTCATGCACGTGCTTCAGGATTGATTCTTTGAGGACCTGCTCCATGATTTTTCCAGGGACTGAGGTGAGGCTGACTGGCCTGTAGTTCCCAGGATCCTCCTTCTTCCCTTTCTTAAAGATGGGCACTACAGTAGCCTTTTTCCAGTCATCTGGGACTTCCCCCGTTCGCCATGAGTTTTCAAAGATAATGGCCAATGGCTCTGCAATCACAGCCGCCAATTCCTTCAGCACTCTCGGATGCAACTCGTCCAGCCCCATGGACTTGTGCACGTCCAGCTTTTCTAAATAGTCCCTAACCACCTGTATCTCCACAGAGGGCTGGCCATCTCTTCCCCATTTTGTGATGCCCAGCGCAGCAGTCTGGGAGCTGACCTTGTTAGTGAAAACAGAGGCAAAAAAAGCATTGAGTACATTAGCTTTTTCCACATCCTCTGTCACTAGGTTGCCTCCCTCATTCAGTAAGGGGCCCACACTTTCCTTGGCTTTCTTCTTGTTGCCAACATACCTGAAGAAACCCTTCTTGTTACTCTTAACATCTCTCGCTAGCTGCAGCTCCAGGTGCGATTTGGCCCTGGATTTGGTTCAAATAATTTTGAAGACCAGTGTGATTCCCCACCTGCTGAGAAAAGAGCTATCTGAACTTCAATTCCAAACTCTTTGGGCCTGACATATCTTTTCCTAATCTTTCATAGTTTCTGAATCTATCATAATCCATTCATGTCACTTTGCCATTTGATTACAGTTAGGGCTTTATGTTGCTAGTTTACTTGGTCCTGCCTCAGAGTAGAGGCCTGGACTTGATGACCTCTCTAGGTCTCTTCCAGACCTGCATTTCTAGGATTCTATGAAAAACTGAGGTGTTAGTATTGGAGATAGATAAACTAGTGCAGCGGTTCTCAGCCTTTTTCTTTCTGAAGCCTCCAAACATGCTATAAAAACTCCAAGGCCCAACTGAGCCACAATAACTGGTTTTATGCATATTGCCCAGGACCCCATGCCACAGGGGGCACCGTGAAGCTAAATTGCTCAGGCTTCTGCTTCAGCCCCAGGTGGCGAGGTTCAGGGCCCTAAGCTTCAGCCCCATGCAGTGGGACTCTGGCTTTCTGCCCTGGGCCCCAGCAAGTCTAAAACTGGTCCTGCTTGGCGGACCCCCTGAAACCCTCATGGTTGAGAATCACTGAATTACTGCTCAGAACTCCTCTGAGGTTTATAAGTGAGGATCATGTACTACTTGTGTGTTTTCTAATTTTCACACTCTTGTAATTCCTAGTCCTGGAGTTAAGTAGATGGACTGAAATTCCAGTCCAGAGAAGCTATTTTCACAGGACTAGATTAATTGCTGTAACTGAAGAACAACTTGGCCTGTAGCATTTCCAACCTAACTAAAATCAGGAGCATTTAGTAACCTCACAAGAATACTAGTTTTGCAAGATTTCCTGTGCAATGTGGTGGGTGAGGAGAGGAAATTTTTGTATCCTTAAAAATGACCCTGGGTCCATTTTCATAAGTTGCATACAGCATGAGGACCAATCTATCAATAAATAACAGTAAACTAGACTTCACTGAGGGCCGAGTCATGAGGGATGGAACAGAGAGGCCTTCTGCACTCAGGGAGGGCTGGGAGAAAATATAGCCTTGGTGGTTGGGATGGCAGTGGGGTTGATGATGCCCTCCCTGTGGGTCAACCCAGGGAGGAGAGAGAGAGTTTATATATAGTTTGGTTCTGCATGAGCCCATGGAGAGGGAATGGGTGTAAATTATCATATTCCTTTGCTGTTTTGTCCATGCATCTTCCCAACCAAGTGCATCTCACTTCTTGGACTACAGTGGACCTCTGTGGCACCCCTTACACAGAAGGAAGGTTGTGCCTGGCTTATTGATGTCACACTGCTTTTCCCTAAGGGCCCAGACTCTCATTTATGTTTGCAGAAGCAACCAAGACCTGAGGGAAATTTTTCCACCCATGGTATTTCCTACATATTCCTTCTTTCCTCCAAGATGAAGGGGGTCATGCAAAGGCATCTCTATTACCACATAGTGCTCATCTCAGCAGAGGGAAGGAAAGACATAGCACAAGACTAAGATATAGTCAAAGACATAGACAAGCAGCACAATTTCAGAAAGGAACTTCAGTGAACAGCCACAGAAGAGGGCTGAGAAGAACTTTCCAAAGAGCCCCTGATGAACACACGCACTGTGAACGCACGTCTACACTTTGACCTAGTTATATTACTGATTATGTGGCCACATCAGAGACCTATTTGGTCTGGGTGTAGCCCCTTAGAACCCTGTAAGGTACTTTTCCCCCAAATGCCTGAACATGTTTTTCACTCTTTGCAGTTTTCTTTGCTCATTATAGAGCGCATTCGGGTCCTGTACTAGGTTAACCACAACCTTGAATCTCTGAAATCCCTCAAACACTGGATCCAGATCTGAACTTTGTATGTAGAACACATCTATGGCAGGGAGCAGTGGATAGTATGGCATTAGCCCTCCTCCATTAAGAAATGAGTAATTAACCCCCTCTTTTCCCAGATTTGCTGTTTGGAAACTGTAGGAAGGGGTGGCTACACCTTCCTTTTATTTACAGCTTGGATTTAAATGGAAGCGACTGAAGGAAAAAATGTTTCTCTTTTCCCTGAAATATGCCAGAAGAGCTTCAGCATGAGGGAAACAAAACAGGAAATGTTTTGTTACCTGAGTAGCTGTCATTTTCCTTACCTTTCCAAGCCAGCAGAAAAGACCCTGAACTGTATGACCAGGCAGAAAAACATACATAATATACTTTCTTCCATTATCTACGGTCTGAAACTTAGCTCAAAATTGAAGCAAGAAGATTGACTAAAACTTCTGTAAAGCTATCAGTTTTATCTGCAGCATAGCAACAGGGGCTGCTGGCTGGAATGAAATTTACTACCATAGTGAAAGCATAAACACTAGAGTAGGGTGAATTTTTTTGGATTAATAGCTTTTGCTGAAAAATGCAACTTCAGTCAACCCAAAATTATTGGTGAATTTGACATAAATGTGCTGAATAGTTTTGGCTGAAATCCTCCTCCTCCCCCACACCCCCTGCGCCCCAGGACTTAAAGGCAAGAAGGCAGTTCTCTCTCCTGTTGAAGCTCTTCAACTCTTTATTAAATAGTCATTGGAGCAAGGACTCCAATTAGAATTTCCTATGTCCTAGGTGAATGCCCTAATCACCAGGAATTCTCACTCTTTTATCCAGGCCCAGTGACTATTCAGTTTAAAGGAGAGTAGGCGGGGGACAATAATGTTCTTCAGAAGTAACTTTGAGAGCTAGGGATAGATTAGTAGGATCTAAAGAGTGGGAAATAACTAAAGGCAGGGGAAAGACTCCATTTTGGACACTTGCAATCAAATGATGAGTAGAAAAGAGAGCAACACTAAGTGATTTTAGGGATGAATTTGGCCTAGCATGTCCGTTGGTGCTATACAAGTGTATTATATATCCCTCTTTATCACATGAAGAAAATCTATTAGAATTCAGTGAGAACACTTTCTTGGACACATAGCCTTGTATAATAATGAAAATATTTAGCTTTTATATTGAACTCCAACACAGATCTAAAGTGTATTACAGAAGAGGGCAAATATTAGACTAAAGCAGAAATGTTTTTCATATCTTGGGAAAAATTTTGAGATTTTTGAAAATATTTCCTGTCTTGAATTGGGTTAAAATCTCAAAAATAAAATAAAATTAAAATAAAAAATTGTAAACCAAGAACTCGCCCCACCAGAAAACCCAACAAAACAACAACCAAAGAAACAAAAACAAAAATCTTCACTTTGAGTCAGTCTAAATGTTTTGTTTTGTCATTTTCAAATTGTTTCATTTTTATTTTGACCTTTACTTTTTTACTGTAATTAGCTTATCTTTCAAAGCAAAAAATTGTCTTGAACTGAAAAAAATAATTTTTCATTCTGAAAATGTGTAAAAACCCCCAAACCTTTTTCCCCCTAATTTTTTTTTACCTCAGAAGCTTGGTGAAATGTACCCTTTTCCATGAGTAGTTTCAGTTTTGATAAATTGGCATTTTCCAATAACAAAACATTTAGTTGAAAAATTCATGACTAGCTCTAATAAATATAACTACACAGCAGGAGTTGTCCTCTGTCAGCTTTTAAGATCTGAGCTATTAAACTTACCAGTGAGCTAGGTATACAAGCAGCTGCCTTCTTTGGGTTATCATCTCAGATATCTTTCAATAACTGTAATGGTTTCCTGTCTTTATTTATTTATTTTGCTACAGAGCTTTTCCACTGTCATCTCTCACATCTTTATATCCTGTAACCTGGAGTTAGAAGTGTACTTACCTTTTCTTCCATATCTTATGAGTAATTTGTTGGACCTGACAATTCCTTTCATTTTGAAAAATATTGCTTCAGAAGAATCTGATTTAAAAAAAAACCAGAAGCAAGGCAGGCTATTTTTATCTGTAGCTGTTCCAAAGAAATACCAGTTGCCAACTTGTCTTGAATACCATAATCAGCACCTCCAGGTAATGGCTCCTGACACACGTTGTACAAAATGTTACTGAAAACTCATGATCTGGCTCTTCGTTTTCGGCAAACAAAAGAAACGCTGGAAAAAAAAAATCAAAGCATTTACTTCCTCTCCCTTTTAATAAGGGGTATGTGAACTGGGACGAGGAGATGCTGGGGTAGGATCCTACAGCTGGCAGTGGATGAGCAAAGGGACATTTTTGTTTCTTTGTAAAGGAGCTGTCACTTTAAATTATGTTGCTGAGCCATGGCAGAATGCCACCCCCAGTGTGGGCATACTTTGAAGGGAAAGTACTATAACGGGTTCAGCTTCCCAGGCACACAAGCTTGGAGAATGTCACATAAAGGAAAAAAAGCTTGCTTGCAAACATTTAGAAAATAAATAAAACTAACAAAAGTTTCCTCCTCTCCAGTTAGGATAACTTTAAAACTCTGCTCCATTTGTTTTTAACCTTTGAAAGTTAATTGATTTGAAAATTAAAGCCTGTGCAGTGAAATGTGTGACTCACCCTAAACCTTCTCACACAGAAGGCTCAAATATTCCTTTAAGAAACATACCGTGGCCAGGTTGGTATGGAGTTGTACCAACCCAGAAGAAGCTCTGGGAGACATGTGCCTCAGGTAGGCAAAATGTGTTCAGGACATAGGGAGTGCATAGATGGAAAATCAATCTTGGGAGAGGGTGTAAAGTGAGTTTTTAAACCATTTACACTCTGATATGGTGGTCAACTCTGTTGGACAATGAAGACATGCTTGGGAGGAATGGCCCCACTATATCCCTACCACCCTGGGGAATCTAGCTCTGAGAGCAGGTGAAATCCTGGCTCCACTGATGTCAATAGGAGCTCTTCTGTTGACTTCAGTTGGAACAGTCTTTTAGGGCTTAGGGCTCTAGGTGACTTGCCTGTGAAGTGGAGTGAAAAGAGAGGGGAGAGGCTCCTGTACAGGGGCCTGGAACAATCAAGGCCTACATTTTTGTTCTATATCAAAGATTTTTTTTTTTTAAAAAAGGTCTCTCCTCTTCCCTCAAAAGTAGGGTTTTAACAATCTGCACAAAGTTTGTGAATGGTTTAATGTATCTCCCCTCAAAAGGTTCAGAAAACCTCCATAAAACCTGCCGAGCTATTTTGCATAATTTATAACGGAAGGAGGATATAATGATGAAATTATATTGGGTAGCAATTCAATTGTCTGGTACTAACAAACTCCTCAGGAAATGAAGAGAAATAGGTATAGTGAAATGCCAGTACTGGAGGTCTGCAGGGGATGAGGGCAATTTGAATTTGTTTTTCTTTTTCTGATTGATTCAGTGATAATTTCCCTTGTCATTCTGAGGTCTGCTTATCATCTTTTCTCACGTTTGTGGGCTGGAATCCTCATTCCCAGAGATTCAGGACCCCATGCTGCACCCATTGGAATCAATGTGAGTTTTGCCATTGTCTTCAGAGGGAACAGGATTGTGGGAGCATGAGGAAATTCACTCAAGTCCAGAAGGGCCATTCAAAGCCTTGGATTTGCTCTGTGGTATGCTTCAGCAGTGTGGGTGAGCAGAGCCTCTATATGTTCTGCACACTTCGGGGCATGGAGGGGTTAAGGTTGTGAAATAGCGTTGGATAGGCTAGTGCATAGAGGGCAGGCAGGGAAGGGCTTCTATAGTGGTTCACAGGCTATGAAGCTGGAGACCCGCTAGGGGATTAGAACCACACTGTGTGAAGGAGAGGGGCATGATTGTTCTTGTAGCAATGGTGCAAAGGGTGTAAAGTGACCGAAATTAACAAGCAAAGAGTATATACCCTGTCTCTGATTGGTTCCCATGCTGTTAGGGAAGGGGGCACACATAGTAGCAGGGCAGGCAAGCAGAGACTGAATGAGAGAATTCATAGGGGTTTCGGAACTATCACACTCCCACACCTACTACAGAAGAGCTACCTAGCTGCGGCTGAAGCAAGGAAGCGGGGAGTATCCTGTAACTCTTTCTAAAGTAAGTTGTTTGCTCAGAACTCTATACAGCTATGCTGCTATAGCACTATACTGTAGACACTTGCTTCAGCAGCAGAAGGGGTTTTTCCATTGCTGTAATAAATCTACCCCTTTGAGAAGTGGTGGCTGGGTTGACAGATTTCAGAGTAACAGCCGTGTTAGTCTGTATTCGCAAAAAGAAAAGGAGTACTTGTGGCACCTTAGAGACTAACCAATTTATTTGAGCATGAGCTTTCGTGAGCTACAGCTCCCTTCATCGGATGCATACCATGGAAACTGCAGCAGACTTTATATACACACAGAGAATATGAAACAATACCTCCTCCCACCCCACTGTCCTGCTGGTAATAGCTTATCTAAAGTGATCATCAAGTTGGGCCATTTCCAGCACAAATCCAGGTTTTCTCACCTTCCACCCCCCACACACAAATTCACTCTCCTGCTGGTAATAGCCCATCCAAAGTGACAACTCTCTACACAATGTGCATGATAATCAAGTTGGGCCATTTCCTGCACAAATCCAGGTTCTCTCACCCCCTCACCCCCTCCAAAAAACACACTATAGTGAGTTTGTCTGTGTGTTTTTTGGAGGGGGGTGAGGGGGTGAGAGAACCTGGATTTGTGCAGGAAATGGCCCAACTTGATTATCACTTTAGACAAGCTATTACCAGCAGGACAGTGGGGTGGGAGGAGGTATTGTTTCATATTCTCTGTGTGTATATAAAGTCTGCTGCAGTTTCCATGGTATGCATCCGATGAAGTGAGCTGTAGCTCACGAAAGCTCATGCTCAAATAAATTGGTTAGTCTCTAAGGTGCCACAAGTACTCCTTTTCTTTTTGGGTTGACAGAAGAATTCTTCCAGTGACCTAGCAGTGTCTACATTGGCATACTTACATTTCACATCCCTCAGAGATGTAGCTAGGTCGACCTAAGTTTTAGATGTAGACCAGGCCTGAGTGGCTGTGTGGCAGGTTACATTAGACCCTCTGAGGCCCCCTGCTGGAGGCCTCGTGGTCTTGCCACGCCCTGCCCCAGAAAAGGGCAGTGGAGAGGCTCCTCTGAGATGCCTAGAGTGGCTGTGTCCCACACAGCCAATCAGGGCCCAGCAGGTCAGTGTAAGAAGAGCGGCAGGGCCAGAGTAGGTTCCAGTTCCTTGCTAGAGCTGGAGGAGTGTGGATGGTGTGTGGCTGGCTGAGGGAGCTGCCGAATCTCGGACGAGGCAGTGCTGCCAGAAGCCAGGGAGAGCGAGAAGGAGCCCTGAGCTGGTTGCTGGGACTGCATCAGGACAAGGCCCTGAGGTAAGGGTGAAGATGGCACAAGGCCGTGGGGTAAGTGGCCCAGGGAATTAGAGCAGCATTGTGACTTAGATAAAGGGACACAGTGGACAGCTGGTATCTACAGCTGGGACCCAAAGTAGTGGGTAGGCCTGGATCCCGCCCCCCCCCCCCACTCCCCATTAGGTACTGGGGAAAGTGGCGTGGACACTGAGGCACCTGAGGGGGAACTGAACTGCAGTGGCCCAGCTGCAGAGCTGTGGCCAGAAAGGCCCTAACAAGGTGAAGACATTGTTGCCTGGGGCACTGCTCTATCCTGGAGCAGGGAGAACTTGAGGAAGACATTACAGAGGGTACTGAGAGACAGACCCTTGTTGGATTTGTACCCTGGAACAGGGTTTACTTTTCTTTTATCACATAGACAGTATGTGACTCGACTGGAGGGCTGAGTCACCGAAGACACACCACTGTATTTTCACTCCATGTATTTCACTTCTGTATTTTCACTCCATGCATCTGATGAAGTGGGTTCTAACCCATGAAAGCTTATGGGCAAGTAAATGTGTTAGTCTCTAAGGTGCCACAAGGACTCCTTGTTATTTTTGCTGATACAGACTAACGCGGTTACCACTCTAAAACCTGAGAGAGAGAGAGAGAGTGCAGGGGCACACACTTGGCCAAGGGGGTGCTTGGGAGAGAGTTACAAGCTGCCCTACCCAGAGTGCCTGTTCTGTACTTCTGCAGGAGCAACACCAAGGCACAGCCAAAGTGTGAGGAGAAGGGGAATCATTAGGGCAGAAGGAAAATCAGAAAGAGAGGAAGAAAGGAGAGAATGTGGGGAAGGAACTGGGCAAGAGAGAAAAGAAGCTGAGAATTGGAAGGCTTCTATGAAAGCTGAAAAAGGGAGGAAATACTAGGAGAAAGGTAGCAATGCCTTTGACATTCCACACACACAGCCACACACACAGCCATTATTCAGGCTCTTCACAGGATGGAGTCAGGTGTGTATATGAATTTTAGTCTGTGACTGCTTCATTCAATTGGGATGAGTGTGTAAATCTATTTTATTTTTTGTAACTCTTCCTCTTTTTCTGGGTTGGGGAGTGCTCAATGAGAAAACCATCACTGTGTGAAGCCAGTTTGGCTCATTCAGCAACCTAAACCTGCCTCATCCAATCCCCATGGCATCTCTACACATTCCAGCTACAGCTCTATTGTGCCTGTATGCGGGACTGACTTTTTCTGGACTGGCTGAACAAATGCACAGCTGAAATGCGTGATGTCCTGTGGCTTGTGTTCTCCACACATCTGATTATATTTTTCTGCTGGAAAGGGTCTCATGAAATTAGAGTTACCAGATGAGCATCAGAATATATTCTGCATGATATGTTGTTGGGGCAGCAAGGGGAGGGAATTTTCTTTCATAGTTTTAGGAAGAAAATATGATTAATGTTCAGTGTAAGCTCAGATGCCTTGATTGTGAAAACTTGATCCATATTACATTTTTCTTAAACATATACACATTTAAGCCAAAGTTAATATTTCTATGTTCAATATTTTAATTGAGAAACATTGGTTAAAATCTAAAAAATTGCTTATTATGTTTGTTCTACTATTAAGGACATCTTGATAATAAAAAGCACCCTCCTGGAAAAATGGAAATGGAACCAAGTCCAATTTTCATCTTCGAGGCAGATGGAAGACTTTAGCTAAAATGTAGAGACATCTCCTAAAACAAAACCTTAATTCTCCCTCTCTAAGTCCCTATGCCTGCAAACACTTATTGACTTTACTCATGTAAGTAGTCACATTGAAGTCAAAGTTAAGTGTATGCATAAGTGTTTGCAGGATTGGAGCCTAAAGCTGTGTCCTGGAACCAAGTATTCTCTGTGTTTAAGGAACTGATGATGATACTTCAAGAGAATCAAGAGCTCAGGGTATAGGATCCTTGTAAAAAAAAAAACCATAAGCTTGGAGCTGACTGTTAGGGTCAGGATCTAAGGACAAAATGTCACCATATAGTTTGGTTATTTATTTTATTTTCTTAGTTACATGAGTGCAATCCCCATTGAAATTGAACACGTGTAATGAAGAAAGGAAATTGGTAAAGTATTTAGGAATCTAGGGTTTGCTATACCAGATCAAATGAATACTAATTAAAGCCCTGAAGCTGCAGTTAGCTCTTCAGGAACAGTCTCTTGCAGTCTGTGGAACTTGGCTCATTTCAGGATTAGGGTCTATATATGGTACCTGATTCTGACAGAGATCTAGTGATATGCCTGATATTCCAGGAAAGGTAACAATCTCCCAGTAATATGCTGGGAGTCCAAAATTGTGCAATGTTATATATGGGGTGGGAAAATTCATATTTGAACTCTGCAGTAGTCAGTTTGCATTGGAATTAACAGACTTACCCTTCCTGCTTTTGGTATTACATGCTGCTTTTTTGTTGTTTGTTTTTTTTGGTTAAAATAGGCATAATCTTCTGTAGCCAGAGCATGACTATAAATCTGTTATGTCTTTGAATTCCCCTGCTTTGATTGCTTTATTTATTTATAGGCTTGCTTTTGTAAATGTAACATAGTCTCTCATTTGCAATTAAAGTATTGTATTTTATTATTCCTGAAGACTATTAATTAAAAATAATATACATGCTCAGTCATGAAGCCATCCACTCAACCCAAATATGTGCAACAATAATGTCCAGTTAGCAAATTTCTGAAGACCATCAGCTCTATGAAGAGGGCATAATTAAATATATATTTTAAATTGAGTGCAGTTAAATAAGCCCATTGTTTTGAGAGGGAAAAAAAGGTTGTATCCATCAGGAGTATTCATTGTGTTGGCTGGTTGCATAGCAACACATTAACATTACAGATAATTTAATGTGAATTTCCAGACTGAGTTAATTTTAAATCTTGTCTGTGTCTCTTTTAAAATACAGGGTTGTTCAATTTTTTTTTATACTGATGTGTTTTGCAGGCTCAATAAACCCTGGTAAAACTCAAACTCTGAATGCAGTGTAATACTATACATAGAATCTATGGCCACTAAATATTCAAGGGATGCTGTTTTTTTCCTCCTTCCTCCTGCCAGCTGGCATCTGAGGAACACAGATTTATCTGGTTAAATGCTATCCCATTTTGTGTCTTTCCATTCCATCATTGCTGGGGTTTATGAAACTCGGAGGTTAGGCAAAGTAGCATCCAACTCATTTCACATATGTTGGCTGTTTGGTGGCCTATGTAACAGTTTTCTCTCTCTACCAGGGGCTGGATTGGAACTGGAAAGCGTGAAATAAAAGGTCCTGTGTCCCTTCACGCAACTGGTCTCCCATTTACCTATTTGAAACACAGGCCTTGTCTACACTGCCACTTTACAGTACTGCAACTGTCTCACTCAGGGGTGTGAAAAAACACACCCCTGAGCGCTGCAAGTTTCTGCTCTGTAAAGTGGCAGTGTAGCCAGTGCACCAGCATTGGGAGCCATGCTCCCAGTGCTGGTAGCTACTCCCCTTGTGGAGGTGGGGTTTTTTTTTTGGTGTTTTTTTTGTTTTTTTATATAGCAGTGGGAGACCAACGTTAAAGTGCTGCTGTGGGAGCGCTTTAACATTGCTAGTGAAGACATGCCCACGGTATGTAAGTATGTGCAAATCTGTTTATGAGGTTCTCACTCAGTTTCTCTGTGATGGGTTATATAAACCCCACACTGGAGAGCAAGGGGTTAAGGAACCTCTTTGGGCCCAGGTGGTGCCGCCTGCACAAGCTGCAGACAGGGCTTTAAAAAAGGGGCGCAGAGCAGTTCAGAGGGAGGCAGAGGAAGGGAGCAGAGGGCTATCTTGACCTCTGAAGAGCAAATATTACCCAGGAGCTCATTGCCTTGGACCTGGTAACACAGGCCTGTGCAAACCACAGAGGAGAGGCAGGTGTCTGAGGTTGCAGGCCAGAGACTTGATTAGAGTGAGTTACTGTGAGAAGCAAAAGGGGACGGGGGTAGGAAATGGTCCGGGGGTAGGCAGTGGTTTAGCACCCCAAGGTGTCAAGTATAGCTGCTGACCTTTGGGCCCTGGACTGGAGCATGGTGGAGAGGGTGAGCCCGGGCTTCCCTACCACTCCGAGGGGACATTATCACACCAGGAGTCTTCACCTAGGAGAGAAACCTGCTGGAAAAGGTCTTGACTGTTCAAGGATGGTGTGATGGTTTGGGATCCCTGGGATGTCACCTGAGGTGCTGAAGATACTGCAGAGCCTACCTTTTTCTGCCAGCATAGGCCCCCTTGAACCTTGTTTTGATGAGCCAGGCTCTTAAGCCTCCTCCTCCAGCAAAGCACACAGGCAGGGCCACCTCCCTACCCCCAGCTCCGGAAGATACAGACACTGAGATCAGCTCTGGGAGGACTCAGCTTAAGGGACTTACTATAGCACCCAGATGTTCACCCCCCCCTTGGGGTACAAACCCAAAGTTATATGAAGGTTGCTTTCTCCCTCGATGTGGAGGAAGGTATGTACCGCTTCCTGCCCACCCCCACCCCCCAGTTAGAAATTACATAAACTTATATTATAAACAAGAGAATGTTTGTTTATTATATATTATATTATAAACAAAAGTCTGGGAGAACTCAGCATATTTTCGTAAAGCATATGGAATGCCACGTCACAGTCGGGGGTCCGAACAAAGTCTCTGTGCTAAAGGGCGTACTGGCAACCATAGGCGAAAGGGCACTGAAGGACCAGACTGTGCTTTTAATGGGGAAGTGCTCTCCCAAATCCTCACCTAACCATTAGGCTGCAGTGTTGGTGATTGTGCACCTCTGACGTTCTCTGGTTGAATTCAGTGAGTAGGAACGTCTGGATTTGGCATATGATTTTTAGAGTTCTGTGTTTAACGTAAAGAAAGTTTTATGCGGTAATCATTTGACATTCAAAACTCTGTTGGTTTCTGTATTAACGCAGATAGAGCTTGGTCAGAAGTGGTGTCAAACAGGCCTCAGAACAACCTTTTGATTTTATGGCTGCAATCTTTTGAAGGTGCAATTACCTTTAGAGGTCAAACTACTTGATTTAGTGCTGCCCTCCCGGTAGCTTAGTTGTGGCTATCTTAAACTCTGGGCCATTACATAAAAGAAACCTGTTGAGAGAAGTTTGTAAATTACTTTGAGGTATGGTATCTCTGCACTCAGGTATCATGGCATGAATCAGAGGTTGACGTGACAGATCATCCCCTTTGAATAGCAACATTCAGGATAATTAGCTGAGCATGGGGAGGTTACACCACTGAAAGAGAAAGTTCATTGGAACTAAGGTCTTGGTAAATTGCAAGCCAGCCTGCAAATGACAGCACTTCTGGTTTTATAACATGCAATGCCAGGTGCAGCTTGATTTCATAAAACAATAACCCCTGGCTGATCGAGTGTAATGTGGCACATCTTCAAGAATAAATGAGACAAAATATTCCAATTACAGACTCATCTATCTTCTTTCTATCCTGAGCCAAGTAGTTGCCTTGATTGTTCAGCAACGAGTTTCCCAGCAGCACGGAACTACCACAGAGGATAACACAGTGGCGTCTGCTCAGAGAGATTAGCTGTTGAACAGATTCTCATATCGAGAGTTCTTACAGAAAAAAGAAAAATAATTTAGAACAGATGAAACAGTGATGTCTTGTTCTTTGTCTTCTGTGGGGCCCTCTGTGGTGTGTTCACCAAGATATTTCAGAGGTTGCTTTTGAAGATTTGGAGTGTGCCTTGTGTCAGAACATGATGTAATTTAAAAAAAAAAGCGTACAATCCCTACAATATTAATTTTATGGGGCCAAACCCTTAAAGTGTTGAGTAGTTACAAATCACACAGATAACAGTGGTGTTTGCATGTGCTCAGCATCTCTGAACAATTTGACCCATGAATTACAATAAAATGGAAGCATTTAACTCTTTTATATTTCTGTTATGATCATGTCACAAGAACTAATTCCTCTTTTGCCTCCTTCTATTATACAAAAAAATGCCAGGATACAAAGACGTAACTTTTTTAAGAACTATAAAGGAGGTGATCCTGTGCATAAACAAAGATGAACCAGAGTATTATTTTTAAGCATGCTCTAAACATGTATAAATATATCTATTTTGTGAAAAGTTTTTTGCTGGGCCATCACATGTATGAGATGTAACTGAACTGTTGAGGTCTTTGACTTTGAACCGATCATATTTCTGTGCAGATATGTTTTTCACCTGATGTAAATATATTTATGTATTCACTCAAATGGGGAGATATGCCAGCCTTTCCATGTATGTTGTACGATTAATATCATTAATATTGTGTGTTAAAGCCAGGGAACATATGCAAATGAACTCTGAAGCAAAAAGAGGGTATGATCAAATATTGTTGCAATGTTTGATGGGCTAGTGAATATTTTCCACAGCTGGAAGGGGGACCACTGGCTATATTGGAAAATATGATTTGTTATGTATTTTTGTCCAGCAAGAGCAGCTTGAATTTGAAATTTATAAATGGCCGTCTTATAATGTCTCCATCTATATGTAGTGTTGTCTCCCTATATATCTATGATTTAGTTAGGGTTGGTTCTGTTTTGAGCAGGGGGTTGGACTAGATGACCTCCTGAGGTCTCTTCCAACCCTAATCTTCTGTGATCTGAACTGAACAAGAAAGTTCACCAAAAGCTTCAGAGAATGGTTAGCAGCCACACAATTCTGAATGCAGGTCAGGGTCTAAAAAAGCCTATTTGAGTCTATTTCACACAGCTGTTCCTCTAGCATTATATACCTAGGGCTAGATTTACTGAGAAGGCCTGGGAACATACAAGATAGAGTTTCAGGCATCAGCTAATCCAACTGTGCCATAGGGATATTCAGGGACAGCAGACAGTGTTTAAAGAAAGAAGGCTATCTAACAGGATTCTAAATTCCTTCTAGGATCGCCTAGGAAGTAGCTGTTATTAATTGTACATCTCTCTGTTCCTCAGTTTATAAATCTGAGTTTTCCTGATCTTGCATTGATCTCTCCAATCATCTATTAGAAAATGAGTTTAATTCCTTCATCTCTTTTAAAATCAAGTATAATAATCGGACAATGAGAGTTTGGTTGGAAATCCAGAGCAGCATTATGTACAAATGATGAAAAATTTGATGGGAGAGAGTAATTTTCAGTGTATAAAATTTCACACTATTCTAGAAGATTAAGATCAAACATGTAATCTTTACTTTCTCCACAACATTCCATTTGTTGCTCTTACATCATTGCCATTGGGTAATATCAATGTAACAAAGCAAGAAAGATGAATTAGATGCTTCCTATATTTAAGGAGATATTGGAACTAGTGTCAGTGTTCGCTAGTATTTAGAAGCTCAAGTCATGGGCAGTTATATCAGATGGGAGGGGAAAAGGAAGAATAAGAAATATAAAACCAAAAGAGCTAGATAAGAATACAAACCTTTCAAAATCCTTGAAGTTTTGGTGTGATATATATATTTTTTCTGATCACTAATCGGTGGAGGGACTTGGCCAAAGATAGCAAGTGTTTAGTTACCTTACACCGCTGCTGGAAGCTGTGCTGCAAAATATTCAGCCAATTCACAACAACATCAGACTAAAGAATAACTTTTATATGACTGCTAGTTTTCCCTACATGCTGTGAGTAATTGAGAGCACTCATGTTCCCATTTTGGCTCCAGGATAGAGAGACAGGAGATATGTAGCAACACAAAATATTTCCATAACATGAATATGCAGATTGTCTGTCTGTGATGCTATAAACCAGATTATCAAGGTGTTTGCCAAATACTCTGGATTCTCACAACGCTTGTATATATTTGAGATGTCTGCAATCAACCAACTGCTGTAGACTTGGCCAGCCAATACTGGTTGGCAAATAGATAAATGGTCTAGTTTTGGGTGGTTGTATTTAACATATCTGTTTAAGGAAGTGTTGCAGTTCACTTAGTTGCTGATATTAAGGCTAATATTTCAAAGGCTGCACTTGAAAGGTGTAACTGAATACGGTGTTACATGTGATAAAGTCTTGTGTTCCCCGTTGCATAAATATAAATGCCCATGCTCTTAATATTTAATATGCATTTTCCTTATGAGCATGATGATTCTAAGTGGCTTCTAGATGCTCACTTCCTCCTTTTGATTAAACAGCAGCTTCTGATGCTGATCATTTGAAGAGTGTTTTTTCTCTGTTTTTTTTTTATTGATACTGATTGAAAACTACAAATTGCATTAAAGCTTTTTTGGCAAAACCACAGTTTAATTCTCCAGGTATTTATAATATTGGGGGGCCCTTTGCAGAATGCTAGTAGATTTGGGGGTTTTGCAGTGGGTCATTTTCTCATTGAGAGAGGAATTGGTGATGCAGATTCAGGCTGCCTTCTAGAATAATTTATTTAATTTCAAAATATGCATGTATCCTGCTGACTTCGAACAGAGATGGCCAAAACTGCACACAGGCAAGTACCACTTGCTGAATCCCCAGCTAGGGCAACTTTGTGAGTAGCATTGCAGCCAAGAAACATGTTCTTTTGTCCGTTGACCATGACATGCCGTTCCTGTGTACCATCCCATCTCCCCACAGGGGAAACTCCTTGGCTCAAAGTCTTCATTGGCTTGCTAAACCCAGGGTTGTGAGTTCAATCCTTGAAGGGGCCATTTAGGGATCTGGAGCAAAAATTGGGGAGTGGTCCTGCTTTGAGCAGGGGGTTGGACTAGATGACCTCCTAAGGTCCCTTCCAACCCTGATATTCTATGATACTCTTCTCATCGGGAGTAGAGTACAGGGGTTGACTGGAGAGTAATCTGCAGTCGATTTGGCAGGTCTTTACTAGACCCGCTAAATTGACCGCCGGTGGATCGATCTCAGAGCACCAATCCCGGCTGTCGTGTAGACCTGCCCTAAGCCACCCCCCTCAGCGATGTAAGTTATATTGATGCAAGTGGTAGCATGGTCATCAAATACCACCCCATGTCCAAACTCATCAAGGTTTATCTGTACTAAGTACAAATTACTGTGCATATAAAACAATAGGCACTTTTTCAAAATTCTACTGCAGGCTACAAATGGGTAGTCAATGCACACTCAGACAAATATGGGTAGGTAAAGTATAGGCTAAATACATTAGCTTGTAGAATGCACCAGACACATTACAGTTCTTTCATATTTTCAAGAGGGTAACACTTGTTGCAAAGGTCTTTCTCCAGATAAATATGAAATTGGAGGCCTACACATAATAACCTGCCCTAAATGTATACACAATTGATTTGATTTAAAATAATTTGTTGTTTACTCTTGTATTTAGATTTGGAAACAGAACTCTCATTCATACATTGTGAAAAATATTGTGTGTGTGTCTTCAATGGCTAATCCATTGTTCTGAATCTGCTGATGACCTCTGTTTTTTTAATCAATAGTAATGACATAAACTTAGTCCATTTATTTAGTTTTCAGAAAACTGCTTCTGCTTAAATTAATTGGAAGGAAAAACAAGATTGAAGACTGGTGCAAATTTAAAATCTTGCAGTAGAACATTAAATAGTTATGTTCTGCCCACAGTAAGAAATGACAGGTAACAGGAGAGCTAAGAAGGTATTTTGGATTAAGTCATGGAGAGATTTCACAAATGGTATATGCTTCATCCTCAATTATCCTTCCAGAGGATGAGTCCTGGTAATTAATAAGCTGGTTGCCTCTCTATTATGGAATTCATTAATTTGTTTTGATCCTCTCTGGGGAGCTGTGCATTGATGTTGACTGGATTTCCTTGGTGACAGTATCCACTGATTGAAACAGTGTGATCTCTATTTCCTGATAATGAAGGAGGATGGGGACTGATGGATATAATGAACAGAACCACAGCCTTTAGACTCCAGTTAATTCAGATGCTACTTTAATAGGAAGGAAGGTGGGAAGAACTCTGAACCAAACTCTGCATTGTATTAGGTGATGTGCAACTCCATTGATTTAGTGGAGAATATGACCATATAGTTTGCCTATTGTAAACAATTTGATTGCTTGTATTATGATAGTGCCTGGAAGCCTCAAATGGGTTCAGGGCTCCATTGTGAACAGATAAAAGAGAATTTTGCCCCTGAGAGTGTCTAATAAAAATATTTTAGATTTAGATTTAAAACAAAAACCTTGAGTCAAATGTCTTGGTACTTTGCTGCAACAGAAATCTGAGAAGATTAATGATTAGTTTTTGGATTGTGGAATAGCTTTTTGTTTTTTTATTCAATGCTGATCCAAGCCCCCTATGACTGGAGTGATATTGCATGTTTATGGTCAACTGTTTTTGCATTGTGGTAAGCAGAGAAGTTTTGCAATATATTTTATGAATAATACATATATTTATTTTGAAAGTTAATTTTACGAATGAGTCCATATTTCACGATTTTAGTGAAATCCGCAAAATGGCGAGTTAAATAGGCATCTGTTCATTATGTTTTGCCCATCACCAGTTTCAAATGAATGGAATTTCTTGAAATAGGGGGAAAACATTTCTTTTGCTCCTTTAAACAACTATTCTCCCACTTTCTCACTCACCATGAAGACAAATACAATTCCTCTTTTCTCATCTACTCTTATTTTGAAACAAACCCTTTCTCTCTCTTCTCTTGCTCTTTTCATCTGCATATAACTCCCTTCTTTTGCAGGTAAATACCATCTCTCTCTATAACAAGAGGCAGTCTTTTTTCTGTTTAAACGATCAAGGAGATTTTTTTTTCTTACCCTTGTGGCAAAACCACACAGATGGTAAGGACAGAAGAGAGAAAAATCTTGGGTTATTCATCCTAAACTTCTGCATTTTGCTGGACTACATTCTGCCTCATTCTCTTTTAACTTGTTGAATGTCTGATGTTGCCTTAAACTAAGAGAGTTAAATCTAGCTTTCACTATGCACACACATTTCCATTAATGGACTGCATAAGTGAGGCAAGCAGGATTTGGTGCCTGCCTTTGTAGGCATAGAATCCTTTCTCCGGCAACTTAAATAAATGAGATTTTGTTGTCTTCATGTATAAAACAAAAGCTATCTTTCCATGACATTTGGAACTGCACCTTCTTTCTTCCCAAAATGATTCATAAACATTGTCTGTTTAGCAATATAAAGAACTGGCAGTAGAATTCCTGGGAACAGGAAAACATTAGGATTACTTGGGCCACCTTAGCCTAATCGTACTTCCTTTTTCCTTCACGTGAGTATTTCTGCCTTTTGTGCTCTCTTTTCTGTCAGAAACTTGGGCCCAATTGCTGCCCTTGGTTGTAACCCGAGGGCAGAGTTTGGTCTTGTGAAAGAGTTATAAGAAAAGGAGTACTTGTGCACCTTAGCGACTAACCAATTTATTTGAGCATGAGCTTTCGTGAGCTACAGCTCACTTCATCAGATGCATACGGTATGCATCCGATGAAGTGAGCTGTAGCTCACGAAAGCTTATGCTCAAATAAATTGGTTAGTCTCTAAGGTGCCACAAGTACTCCTTTTCTTTTTGCAAAGACAGACTAACACAGCTGTTACTCTGAAACCTGAAAGAGTTATATGTATGAAACAGCCTTATTGTGTGGTAGAGAGGTGTGTGTGTGTGTGTGTGTGTGTGTGTATACAGGGAGATTGAAACTGAGCTTTGTCCTCAATTATATGATTATTTTTATGCAGTTCTTTCTCTTTGGTGTCTGCAAAATCATTCTTGCACCAATCTTGATGTTTTCTATCCCTTTTTAAGCTCCTGGGGTCTTCTGTTGCTTTGCTAATCCATGCACATTTTTTTTCAAACTAGTAATTAAATGCAGATCCAAATTCTGTGGTGATATACCCTATATCTAGACTTAATAATTACTTATTTTCAGTGCTGTTAATCAGTTTTCCAGGACCACAGTTCAGATTTGCATGCTACCTTCTACTTCCCCAAATAAAGTGGTGCCTATGTCTGCCCAGAACTGGGGGAGAACTGCCATTAGGACATGCTTCCATTTCCCCTTCCCTCAGCCCCAAAGAAGCTACTCTACAGGAGATGCAATGTAGAGAGGCTGCTAGGTCCTTATTGATTCCACCCCACCCTCCCAATTCACTGGCTAAGCACAATTTTTGTTCCAGCGTAAAATCTCTCTAAGAAAATATTTGAAGGTTTAAAGAGCTCTAACGCCAAACACCCGACTCTCCATTTTTGTTATTGTGTTTGAGGGCTCGGGAGAAGTAACTTAATTATGTGTTATGCACACACACACACACACCCACCATTCCAGAGTTAAGTGTGTTGCCGGCACCCAGTGCCGAGAGGCTGAACAACAGCTTGAGTGGTTCGTTACCCGGTGTGCTACACCCAATAATCACAACGGGGTGGAGAAGCGGAAAAGTTTATTTGCAGCTGCAAAAAGGTACAGGGAGAATAAAATCTCAAATCCTGCACACCAGAGCAGGAAGTTACACAGGCTTTTATACATCCTTTTTCCCAGCATACTTATCCAATAGCAAGCTGCTCCAAGTATCCATATAGCCAGCCAATCCAGTTCCCAGCTAGTTCCCTGATTCTCTGTATCATTTGTTAAACTATACATAAAGCTGCTTTATTCAGCATTGTTCTTCCATATCTCCCCTGTTTGGCCTTGCTTAGTTTCAGGCAGTCTGACTCTGCAACATACTGTTGCAGATTCTCAGCATAACTGCTGTGTGTGCCTCCAGGCGGGGGGGCCAAGGACACTTGGGCCTAGCACACAGAGCTGCTGCGAGTGCCTCCAGGCGGGGGGGGGGCAAGGACACAGGGGCCTAGTGCGAGGGGGCTTCATCGACACTCGTGGTCTTCCATCCCCTCGAGTTACCTAGTGGCCATGCCCCAGTGTTCCCAACAACTCCCCCCTTTGAGAACACTCAACAGCCTTGGCTCTGAGTTTTCTCACTTGGGCTTGCCACATTGGAGATATTAACTGGACGGCAAGTTACATTTCCAAACCCCTTTTTTGTGGTAAGATTATTTGTGTTTTCCTAAAAGGGGAGGAACCATTACACCCACACTGTTGGCCTCCCCTGTTGGTCTTTATCCAATACCCATCAGCCCACTGTGTAATAACACAGGAGCTCTTTTCCCACAGGATGCCCATAGGGATCAGATTGGTTTCGGGTAAAACATAACACTCCCTCAGTGAGTACTGCAACTGAATACTCCTGGTCCTGATAGGTGGCTTGCTGTAAAGAGGTCTTGTTCCAGAACGGTGAGTTCGTTTTTTCCTGCTCTTTGGTGGTGGCTAATTCTGCTAGGGTCAAGGGCAGCATATCAAGGGGCATTCCCGTTTTGGGGGATAGTGGAGTTGGAGCACATACCCAGCAATCAGTCTGGTTTGTTAAAGTAGCAACATGGTGCGCAAGCAAAACAAAGGAGTTATGCTCCCGATATGCACAATTTGGAAATACCAATACAGAGAATAACAATGTTACCCAATTAATTATTACCAGAGTCTTCCCAACCCAGGGTCTCCAGTACCTGGATGGGCCCATTTTAGCATTAAGGTGCCCGCTATTTGTGTCTTTTAAACAGTAGCTTTAGCCCAAGATCGTCACTAGATGAGGAGTCAGCAGGTTGGACGGTCCACTGTTCTGCTGACGAGGGGGTGGGTACTGCCTTCAGACGAGAGTGATGGATCCAGTTCTTGTGTCCCTCGATCTTTGCCGCTGTATGGGAGATCAGCAGGACGGTATAGGGTCCTTTCCCCTTTTCCTGGAGAGGCTTGGCTTTCCAGGTGCGAACAAGCACAGTGTCACCGGGCTGTAAGGAGTGAACGGGAGAGTCCAAGGGGAGAGGCTGGGAATCCTTGGTATACCTGTGAAGAGACAAGAGAACAGCAGACAGGGAACACATATACTGTGACAAAAAAACATTACCCAACTCCCATTCCCCTGACAGAACCGGGGTGCCGTTCATGGGCCATGCCCTTCCAAACATAATTTCAAAGGGACTGAGCCCTAATTTACCCTTTGGGAGAACGCGGATACGGAGTAGGACGAGGGGCAAAGCATCAGGCCATCGCAGTGAGGCTTCTTGGCACACTTTTGAGAGATGCCGTTTAAGGGTCTGATTGGTACGCTCCACTACACCACTGGCTTGCGGTCTCCAGGGCGTATGGAGTTTCCAGGGGATCTGTAAGGCATGTGAGATGCTTTGAATGATTTTTGATGTGAAGTGTGTCCCGTTGTCAGATTCCATCCACAGGGGGAGTCCAAAGCGAGGAATGAGCTCCTTAACAAACTTGAGGGCCACTGTTCTGGCAGTGCAGTTACAGCATGGGAAGGCTTCTGGCCATCCGCTGAACCGATCCACTATAACAAGGAGATATTTGAACCCTTGGGTCCGGGGAAACTCAGTAAAGTCTATTTGCCACACTTGTCCGGGGCCCGGAGTGGGTTCTAGGGCAGCTGGTGGCACAGGATGTCCTGGTCGGGTGTTATTCTTTTGGCAGACTAAGCTTGTACCTGGGCAGCCAGGGGTCGGAGTCCGGAAGTGATAAAGTATTTTCCCATTAGCTGGATAAGTGCTTCCCTGCCAGCATGAGTATGCAGCACACCAAAAGCATACTTTGAATCAGTAAAAATGTTGACCTGCTTTCCTTTTGACAGTTCAAGTGCACGGGTCAGGGCTATTAGTTCGGCAAGCTGGGCCGAGGTCCCAGCAGGCAAACCTTCAGCTTCCACAGTGTCATGGAGGGTCACAACACCATAACCCGCCCTCCTTTGCCCATCTATTACAGTACTGCTACCATTAGTGTACCACTCATAATTTGCATTTGGGAGAGGTACATCCTTTAAATCCGGACGGCTGGAGTACTGGACATCTATGATCTCTAAACAGTCATGTTTTTGTTCCTCTGTTTCTGGCAAGAGAGTGGCTGGGTTAAGGGAGGGGCAAGGCTGTAGGGTGACTTCAGAGTTCTCTAACAGCTTAGCCTGGTACCGAGCAATCCGAGCCTGGGTGAGCCAAAGCCCTCCCTTTGCATCCAATAAGGCTCGGACCATATGGGGAGTATAGATTTGCATAACCCCTCCCAATGTTAGCTTCTCGGCTTCCTCAAGCAATAGGGCAGTAGCTGCGACTGCCCGTAAACATGCCGGCCAACCCTTTGCAACCTGATCCAATTGCTTAGAAAAATAAGCCACAGGACGCTTCCATGCTCCTAACAGCTGTGTGAGCACTCCTAGCGCCACCCCCCTTCGTTCATGTACATACAACTGAAACGGCTTAGAGAGATCTGGCAGGCCCAGAGCCGGGGCTTCCATCAATTTTCTTTTCAGGATTTTAAATGCCCTGTCAGCCTCTGGGGTCCAATAGAAGGGGTCATGATCTGCTCCTTTTACACAGTCGTACAGGGGTTTAGCCCACAGTCCAAACTCTGGGATCCATATCCTGCAAAAGCCTGCCATACCCAGAAATGTCCTGAGCCGCTTACAATTATTTGGAGAGGAACTTGACAGATAGGTTCCTTTCTTTTTTTTCCGCTTGAACGCTAACGCTCCCCTTGCTTTAGCTGTAACCTGATCCCTCTCCACCTCAGACAACAGGGTTCTCAGGAGGATATTACAGTCGTCTCAATCGGCTTGTGACTACTGAGGCACCCCTCAAAGACTGAAATAAACCTGCTTGCGTTCGATGAGAATTCCCCAGCCTGTGTTTTAAAAGCTGCTAAGTCTATTGGATTGAATGGCACATGGGTGTAAACTTGCATAGTGGTAGCCTGACGTCCGTCTGCCCCTGGGCAAGCCACAACCGTCTCGGTAAGCAAAGGATAGAGTCCCACCGAGGGGGCAATCTCTGTAACCCGAGGCATCCTACCCTTATACGGTGGGGGTGTGGGGGCCGAAGGGGACACCGGCTCTGCCATTACAGTGGGGGTTGGGGTCTGGGGACTAACATTAGCTGCTACCAAACCAGTTGGAGTCAGATTACAGCGCTGTAAAATATCTGGTCGAGTACATAAAGTCAGAAACAAATGCGCATACATATGTTCATTCCATTTACCCATTCACTGACAAAACAAAACTAATTGGAGGATCGTGTTGTAATTAATTGACCCTCCTGGTGGCCACCACTTCTGGTCCTCTAGTTGATATTGAGGTTCGTCAACTGTACAGAATCGTTTTAATTGGCTCTTAGTCATCGGATCCGCATCAAATACCTTCCAGTTTGCTAGAATGCACTCTAGGGGCGTACACCGTGCCCTAACCTCTGAGCTCTGTCCCTGTCCCATACCTACAGGGTAACTCTGGGCGTCCCCAGGTTCCAACAGAGCATATAATCCGGATTTTAAAAGGATCCTACCTTATCCAAGGGACCGGTTCTTCACCGTGGCCTGCAGCTGCTCCTCCCCCATGTCTAAGGGACCGGTTCTTCACCGCCGTCCACAACAGCTTCTCCACTATGAGTGCGTTGCACCGTTGTGCCCTCTGGGGTCGATCAAATCGCGTCTCCTCCGAGGCCCCCGATGAACTCACCGGTGCGCGCTGGGCGTCGGTTCTCGCCGCAATCCTCGACCTCCAGGAGGGGTCCGGGCAAGGCTAAATTGCAGCCTCGTCGCCCACCCAGGGACGCCAAAAGCTGTTGCCGGCACCCAGTGCCGAGAGGCTGAACAACAGCTTGAGTGGTTCGTTACCCGGTGTGCTACACCCAATAATCACAACGGGGTGGAGAAGCAGAAAAGTTTATTTGCAGCTGCAAAAAGGTACAGGGAGAATAAAATCTCAAATCCTGCACACCAGAGCAGGAAGTTACACAGGCTTTTATACATCCTTTTTCCCAGCATACTTATCCAATAGCAAGCTGCTCCAAGTATCCATATAGCCAGCCAATCCAGTTCCCAGCTAGTTCCCTGATTCTCTGTATCATTTGTTAAACTATACATAAAGCTGCTTTATTCAGCATTGTTCTTCCATATCTCCCCTGTTTGGCCTTGCTTAGTTTCAGGCAGTCTGACTCTGCAACATACTGTTGCAGATTCTCAGCATAACTGCTGTGTGTGCCTCCAGGCGGGGGGGGGCCAAGGACACTTGGGCCTAGCACACAGAGCTGCTGCGAGTGCCTCCAGGCAGGGGGGGGGGCAAGGACACAGGGGCCTAGTGCGAGGGGGCTTCATCGACACTCGTGGTCTTCCATCCCCTCGTGTTAACTAGTGGCCATGCCCCAGTGTTCCCAACAAGTGGAACACTGAAGGTGGTAGACATTGGTCTGCAGTTTTAAATACAAAATAAATGGATGACCAACTCATTAATCCATCCTTTTATATTTAAGCATGTATGAATGATCATTGAAAAAGGATTATACAGCAATATAACAAATATCCTTTTCGTTGTTAGCCCACAGCAATAAACAAACGGTGAGAACAAGGAAAATTACCAAGTTTTACATATATCAGGTATTCCCCTGCATTCCATATTAACTTTTTTCCTATATGCTTGTAATTTCATGTTTTAACCAAAAGATTTAGAAAGTGTACAAATCCTCGAAACTGATGTGTGATAGAATTCATCCTCTCCAGATTTTAGTGTTTTCTATGATGCTCACTGCTCTGTCATCTAATCACAAGGACAAGAGTGGGTTTCATGGAGCATTCTAACTGTTTCTCTTAGCAGGATCTTGGGAGCGCTGCTGAGCCTATATGTATCTTTCATGTGACAACTTTTTGTTTGCTTGTTTTTTGTTGTAAACAACCCACAAACCTTCCAATTCTGGGTGAAAAACTTTTGTATTGTTTCAGAACTATTTATTGAAATGACCTGCTTAAAATAAGAGCTTTTATTGACTTCCATAAAATATACAGCACTACTATGGGGAAGATTGGATACTGTGCTGTGATTTCCAACAATCTGTTGCAGAGCATGGCACAGTGTATCAGGATTGTAGTGTAGGGGTTGCTATGGTAATTTGTATTGAATAGTAACATCACCATGTAAATTGGCCACAGGGCAGGTCTGAGTAGACTAAAGCTTTTTTTTTTTTTTTTTTTCAAATATGTTCTCTGTGTTCCTTACTTGAATGGCTAACTTGTTTCTTCTTGCTTGCATACCCTATGAGGCCATGAGACGGCATTAAAATGTTCTTGTGCCATTGGTGAAGTTGGCTACCTGAATAAAATGTGGATGAATCAGATAATAGAGGATCAGAAAGTGATGGCTTGAGAATTTTTATCCATCATATAAGTGAAGTTTATAGAGAACTTCCATAAACTTCACTTACTACTTTTCATAATCAGGCTTTGTCTTCAGCCCTTTGTGTTTTTTATGGCTGCTTCTGCCAACGGTGCCTATTTGCTTTTGACAACACCAGAACAGACAGGTCTGGCATATAAAGACACATGAATTTCCTGAGGCTAGTGATAACTTTTGTGGTGGTTTCTAAATCTCTATGCATTATGCCAGTCATTATGGTGTTTGAGAACCTGACAAAATTACTAAAGTGAGCTCCTCTAGCCAGACTTAGGGTACTCTTTGTTTTTTTCCCTTTCATTGAAAATACTCTACCTTTGGGATATTAATAACTATGTAGATACTTTCCAACCTGAGAATGAGGCAAAAATATAGGTAAAACAATTTGGGTAGCATGATTCAAAGCTAATTAATTCAAAACTCTAATGAGCCCTTTCTTGAACCTCAAAAAGCCTCTCTTGAAAAGCAAACAACATTAATTAACTGATTTTAAAGTGTCACAATAAGATTTTATCACTGACTGCTTATAAGAAGTTGAACACTTTGACTGTTCAACTAATGCAGTGTGTGTTAGATTTCTTTGATACCTCTTTAGAGTACCCTATGTAAATGTGCTTGCTAGTAGAAGAATCCTTAACAGGTAATTCTCTTGCTAGCCAAATTCCCCTAGAAACTTGTATATAATTGTGCATTAATTCCCCAAACTTCTTTATTTCATCACAGTATTAGAGGATAAGAGAATGGATTTCCCCCCCGCCACTTAACCTTCCCAACAGCTTGGGGAGTAGGTGGTTTTTAATCACTGCATGTGGGATGGTATGAAAAATCCTGCCATGATTTTTTTGCTAAAACTTTCTACTCTCAGAACACTCATGTTGTCATATAGTCATTGAAATCAGTTTTGCATGAAGTTCTGATGTTCATTTGTTGTGCATGTACAAGTTAATACGTTTTTACTCTTAGTGTACATCAACCTGCAATAAAAATCCCATTGGCCTGGGTCAGTTGGCTTTGGCTGTGGGGATATAAAATAGCAGTGTAGATGCTAGAGCCCAGGCTCAAGCCCAGGTCTGGAAACCCTGTGGGTGAGGTGGGTTTCTGAGCCCAGTCTCTAGCTCGAGCCCAAATGTCTTTATTGTTATTTTAGCTACTTGGCCTGAGCCCATGAGCCTGAATAAGTCGACCCAGACTCTCTGCATGTTTTTTTAATCACAATGTAGACATAACCTTAAAATGTCTCAGTCTTGGAGAAAGAATCACTCTGTCTTTAAAAAGACAGAGTCTGACTTCTTAGTCTTTCCTTGGAAGTGCAAACCATTTACCTAACCGCTGAAGAGAGATTAACATGGTAGGCCAAATTCATCTCTGCCCTAAACAGTGCAACTCCCTGGAAGTCAGTGGAATTGTTCACATTTATTCAATTGGTGAACTTATGCTGGGGTAATTAAATAGTTGGTGGACCCAACTGAAACTTAAAAAAATATTTTTTAAATTGCATTTTTGCTGAGTTCTTTTAAAATAATATGTAACATTTACCTAAGTACATCTGTTTTCTTTTGTATTTATTCCTTTTGCAATCATATTTTACAGTAATTCTTTTGCTGCTGCTGTTTTTGTAGGTGAATCTAGAGCTTGAGACATGTTCCAGATTGTTAACATTAGTGAATTAAGTCCTCCTTTCAACAGAGCAGTTACAGCATGGGAAATAGTAGTGTGATATTCTCTGCATTGTCCCACCAATTCATTAGTGTTTGTTAGCGTGTGGAAAATGAGCTGGTTGTCCAGTTTGTGTGCAGGAATCCTCCTTATAATCGTGGCATCCTCAGCAGAGAGGGAAAGGAGTAAATTTGCACACAGCCTAAGTTACACTTGGATTTCTAAAGCTGGTCCCTCTAGGTCAGGGCTGACCCAAGTAAATGAAGCAGTGTGGGGATGCTTACCTTGAAGCTGCCTGTGCTGTACAAATTCTTTGAACAAGGACTTCATTTTCCAAGGATGTTAATCCAGAATCTTATACAACACTAAATTTAAAATAAGTCTCTTTCAAGTAGTGTGTGACAGATATGCACAGCTGTACAGCCTTGTGTTGCTGCGAATCCATCTGTAATACAGGCTTCATACCAGTTGTTCACTTAAAGTGAATTGTGAAGAGCATCCTTTCAGAGTTCACAGATGAATATAGGGAAAAAATACTTCTTGCTCTTTTCCAAGTTGGGTGCCAGTAATGGCTATAAGGCAGCCTTACCTGAGCCCCTCATTTTTGGGTAACTAATCCAAGTGTTGTAACCCAAAGTTTTCATTGAGTTCCTTAAGATTTATTTATTACCTCAATTTTGCCGCCTCTTGCTTTCTAAATCTAAACCATAAGAACAAGAAGGTGATAGATAGATGAATACCTTCTCACTGATAGTACCTCTGCCTTATTAGATGCCATGCCAAAGCATGGAAATTCCTATGACAATGTTACCATTTTGCTAATGGTTCATGCCTTAGTGGATACCCTCCATTGCCCTACAATATGCAATCATTTAATTGCCATTGCAATCCTATTATATTGCCATTATAGAACGTCTGGTGGGGAAAGCTTTGAACATGTTATTAGTGCTGAAAGGGACAATTTACTGAATCTCACTAAATGCCATCACTTTCCTAAAATGAATCAAAATTACTTGATTATGCATGTCTTGCTTTAATATTCTGCTCAGATAATGATTGGAAACCATTGCTCATTCTCCAAGATGGGTTACTTTATGTATTCTTGAGTTTGTGGTAGTAGTGGGAATGTTTAAAAAATACCTGTTTAGGCACCATCCTGCATTCCCTGAGAGCCCAAAACTTTCATGGAACTGGGAGTTCTGGGTGCAGGATCAGGTTCTTAGTATTTAATTGACACATACAACTGTGCTTTCATCTTTGATGGTAAGCGCTATATTTTTTTAAAAATACAACCTTAAGATTTTAGCAAGGGCAAGAGTATGAGGAGGGGTGCTGTAAATACAGGCCTTGCTGTTTCAGCAACCTCTGTGTTTCTATTAAGTTATAGTCCAAAGGAAGTTATTTACGTGGGGATAAGGACTCATGGATAACACAATTGCTACTAGCAGCCAGATGTATGTGGCACATTTCTGGGGGGGGGGGGGGAAATGATCCCCAAAATTAGTGGCATGAAGAAATAAAGCATGTGAAAGAATTTGTGTTAAAAAAGACAGCCAGCCTTATTACGATAAAGTAAATTTTGTAATGTATGGTTACCATTTTTGGAATCTGAACAAGATAAATATACAGATAAAGATAAGAGGTTGACCAAACATGCATGAGTCTTTTATTTCTTAATACTTCTATAAATGTTCATGTCTTTTAATAATCAAATAAACACACTTTTTTTTTGTTGAAAAAAGCCAGGAGTAGGCTTTGAGCTCAGAAACCTGTGTCAAATGGAGCTTTCTTCAACCATAACATAGAAGAACAGTAGCATTTAATTAGATTTAAACAATAGCTAGTTATAATTCTGTAAGTACATGCATATTTTTAAAGCCAACAATATAAACCCACTGAACTGTTTATGAAGCAATAATTGGAGTGATTGTATGAGTTAGGTTCCAATTTTGCATGTACGTCAGGTCAGTACTTGGATAAGAGGTTTATAGGGAGAGTCAGGACAATGTGCCACAAGAAGTGGCTGTTTCTCCTGCTTGAACAATAACTCGCATGATTTTTGTAGCCTGTAATATTATCAGGCACATGAAAACTCTGAGATTCATCTTGTCTCTCGGTTGTTTCTGTCTGTAACAGAAAGCATTTTTGCATGGACAGGTTGTTAGCCTGATTCTAAACCCCTTACCAGAAGGACTGGTGCAGTAAAGAAGCCCTCTAGAAGATCCTGACACACTGTGGAATTCCAGCAAAGATTGTTAATTTGATAACAGCTTTGTATTCTGATTCTGCTGCTGCATCAGGACAGCTGCTCTCATGTATTTTTCTTACTCTGAAAGGGAGCTGGTGAGCAGCTGTGGAAATTTAGCCAACAAGGTTACCGATGAACTACTGCCAAAGGAAATGGTGCTCTTCAATTGGCATGAAGTGATAAGCTATTCCCCGGTATGGTAGGGACCCATGCTATTTATTGCACTCTTAACCGTAGTGATCCTCAGAGCTTTCAGATTACTTTTCTTCCCATTGGATGGAAGGCTACAAGGAAAAACCCTGTGTGGATGATCTTGTGGAATTACACTCCCTTCCCCCATTCCATGTTTTTTGGTTTTTTTTTTTCCACCGAAAGGGGTACATTTGAAAAAGGTCCCCAGATGATATAAATTTTGAATAAAAAGCTATTTTAACCATTAAGAAAAGAATACCTCGGATGTCCTTTAAAATCTTAATATCTCAGTGTCTTTGTAAGTGCACATGAAGCAAGCTGAAGAATATTACATGCAAATTATGATTAATAATTTGAGCTGAGAGAGGCATTAGAAATTTTAAGGTGCAGTAATTGAGAAATGTATCAGGATTAAGAATGCTGATTTATACTTATGGTGCAAGCATGTCTCTAAGCAAAGCAGGAATAATTTGTTTTGACTTTTCCTCTCCTTTTTAATGCATGTAGTGCATTAATATCTATCTCATAGTGTTCTGCAATGGAATGTTTTTGTATTTCCTGGCATAGTTCTTTGCATGGTAATTTGGAATTTGCATTTTTGGGGAAGCTGCTATACCACAAATAGAATTATTACTATGTAACTAAGTGTGGAAAAGAGAAAGTAGCAGCAGTTTTGCAATGGCTTGTGGCATTTCTGTTGTATATAAAACCCATTTTAACTGCATAAAACTACTACATTGCAGTTAAAAACTGCAGTGAATGTGCATTAAAATGTTATGAATACCTGCAGTTAAGTGGAAATTAAACTGAAATAAATCTGCATTTTATTTGCACTTTACCCCCAATTTAATGCCTTTCAAGCTGTTGTTACCTTTTACCCAGTGTAACGTAACCGTTAATGAGCTACAAAATGTTAAAATACTGGGTTTTCTTTAAAACAACAACAACAACAACCCACCTCTAAGGTAGTTTGTAAGTGTAACTGCTGTAGGGGGAAATGGTGACCGATGGACATTATTCTGTAAGTGGTTTGTTCCTGTCATGAAAATGTAGTATAACTCGTCTGAGATATGGCTTAGAAAAATGTCTAAATATTCCGTTTATAATTGAAATCGCAGTGAACATAAAGTGACACTTATCATCCCTTGACTACTGAGAATGTGGTTCGAGATAATGGTGGCAGACGTATAAGGACTTGATTTGACAGCTTCTGATACATTTCCTTCAACATGGTTGGAACATGTCAGAATATTTGGCATCATGGTGTGACAAGACATAATCCATCCAATGGAAACCACATAATCATTGGTTTAAACCTGTTTGTGAACTGGAAGAGCACAAGTGACTAGGAGTAATATTTTCAAAAGCACATAAGTGATTTAGATGGCTAAATCCATTTTCAGAAGTGACTTGGGTATTTAAGAGGCTCAATCTCATTGAAAGTCGATGGGACTTTGGCTTCTAAGTCACTTATGTGCTTTTGACAATGTTACCCTGTGTTTCCCACCACAAAAATTGTGGGCTGCTGCAGCTTTTCCTCAGTGTATCAAACTGTAGTTGTTGGGTTTTTGTTGTTGTTGTTGTTAATGTTAGTGATTTCACAGACAGGTCTCTGTTCTGAACAGCTTGCAACTGAAGGTGCCGATCCTGAAAAAAACTTGCCTCCTCTGTTTAATGTCACAAAATCAAGTAGTCCTATTGGACTCGGTGATACTACTCATGTGCGTACTTTTAACTAATTGCAGAATTGGGGCATTAGGACACAGTTCTACCACTGTAACTCAGTGATACTACTTGTGTGAGTGAATGCTATTCAATGTGAATAAGGTTTGTAGATTCTGGCTCTAACTCTTTATGATCAGATTTATAGATAGAATACCATAAAGATGAAATGGAAGTTGGAAGGGCAAAATAATCTGAGCCTAAATTAAGCCCGCTTGAAAGCAGAGGAAATGGGATTTAATAGAAGATTTAAAAAGAAATGTATTTACAACCATACAGGGAACATGACCAAAGTGTTTGGGGTGAGGGGAGGGGGTCCCATGGAGTCCCAGCTAATATTGCAGTTTTCCTCTCAATACAAATCTCGAGGGAGGGTGGTGATGCAAATATTGCCTTCACAGTCTTGAGGGTGAATGCCCTCTGAGGCACAGCAACTGTGTAAGTAATTCAACAGTTGTGCATCATCCTCTTTCAGTGGGGGAGATTAGTTTTTTCCAGATTCAAAGAATCTCAAGAACTCCAGCGGGGCTGCTGTAATTTCAGTTCTTCTGTCAGAAATCATGTAAATGTAAACCTGAAGTGCACCCTAAACCAACGCACTGAGCCATCAACCACTCTCAAACATTGTCACAATTTCAACTTTCCTCTTTAAAGGCCTCCTTCTACTGTCACTTGGCTGCCTGCTTCTTTGCTGAGCCACCATTTGTAGTAGCAGCATATTCTGGTGTCAGCTGCAAAAAGGAATTATTGCCTACTTCAGCACAGCGGGGACAGGCAATGTGTTGAGAGTGTGGCATTTTGAGTAACTTATTTTGTTTTCATTTTAATAAAAAAATTAATTTCCCCCTCATACTTTTGTTTTCTGTGCTTCATATAACTGTTTGGATATTCAAATGCTCAGACATGGGGCTAAATCCTGCAGTCATTATTCAGGATGACTGTGTCCCTAACAAAATCAATGGCAAAAATCCCTTGATTTAGATGGGTTAGGTAAAACACTTAGTGAAATCTGAGCCAAATTCAGTTCTTAGCAGACATGCCAAACCCATGAAAAAAACACAGAAATTGGACTTGGTTTTGGCTTTATTGGCTTGTGAGTTGCTTGTTGGTTAGTTTTTGGCTTGTTGTAGCTTGTTGCTTCTTTTTTTTTTTTATCTGCTCCTGGCAAGCAGGGGCAAGGGGGTGAAGAGAGTTAGGGGCGCACAGCGGGCCCACCACAATTCCAGACTGCACACTGTGGGGGACCTAGTCACATATAGTGTTGCGGTTCTTAGGGATTGGCTTGTTTCGGCCTTGTTTTAAAATGGGATTAGCTTGATTTTTGGCTTATTGTGAAAGTCGGGGTACTTACTTACTGCATGGAAATTGGCAACTGTATTTTGTAGTTACGCTTGTGAAAATGGACTTTGGTGGAGTTACTCTGGGCTTGTAATGGTCTGAAACAAATTTTGAGACCAGAATTTGTGCCCCAGACATGAGTAAGAATTTTATTTGAATGAGTATAAAGGCCCATAGTGCAAATGTTTCTCCCCTCATGCCCCTCCCCCACAATTACTGACCATTTGGGTAACATGTCCAGCTTTAATTTATGCTATCATTGTTATGCTCTGTGTATCTGATACCTGTAGCAATAATGCTTTTATGAGCATAGAAACTCAAGGAATCAAGCATCATATCAGGCTAAGATGTCTATTTCTAATTTAATAGAATTGCAATTAGAGCATATTTGATCGGAGTGAAATCACATCATAACTGGAATTCTTCTACATAGTGAGTAAAAATCCTTCCATCCTATATTGAAGATTAATAAAGTGGTGGATTTTTTTATGTTCCGTGTGGCAACTGAAGCATTAGGTTGCAATTTAAATTGAACATCACTGAACATTATTTAAACTCAACATTTTAACACCTGCCAACAGTCTGAAGAGGTAAATTCATTAACATTATTCTTGATTTATAAATAAACTTAAAACAGTGTTCTTACCCTAATGTGAGCACTTTTAATGAAGAGGAAATTCTGCAGCTTTTAAGACAATCCAGTTCCTGAGTGGATAAACTGAGACTGAAGAAAGAGTAGTCTATCTCAATCTAGTGCTGTAACTGCATTGCTTTTGTCTTATAAATCTGAGTACCTTTCTTATTTGGCTACAAGTGATGTGTGGGGCTTTATTCTGAAAAAGGAACTGTTTTCCTCTCTCCTTTCCAGATCTGTAATCCCTTCTTGTTCTAAAACCCTACCTTCTAATAATTGAGTATAGGAATTTATAGAACACCTCTTCCTTCTCTCTCAAATGCTGGAAGTTGTGCACATGGTTTATTTTCTACTGTAGAAAGATGAGTGAAGTGGCAGCTTATTGTGTAAAATCTTTAAGTCCATACTTCAGCAAAACTATTGTTGACCCTCTGGGACCTATTGGAGTGGAATGAGGAAAGCCAATCTCATGTGATTCCCTTCCACTCCAGCAATACTCTGTGGTTGAATCAACTGCTGCTGTTTTCTGATTCTTTCTCTCTCTGTCTTTTGAACTCCTCACCAGTATGGTTTTTTTTTTCTTCTTTTGATTGGGCATCCTTGAAGTTTCCTTTTCCTTCAGAAAAAATAAAAATGAGAGATACTAAAGTTGTCATCCTCACTTGGTTTGACAGGAAAGATGACAATCAATCGCCATCCAGGATTTTCCTGCTGTCTAGGGCATGCTCCTCTTTCTCTTCTGTTTTTTCAGCTAGGTTGTACCTCAGAAAAATACTCAGATGATGGCCACAGCAGGTTGGTTTAAAATTCTAGATTGTGACACTGATATTTTTCCCATACACATTTTAGAGTGCTTTCTAAACAGATCCTTATTGCTCTAATCCCTACTACATTCTGTAGGGCTTTTCAATAACAATTCTTAAACCTGTGCATGCCCAGTAACTTCAGACAGAAATGACTTAGTTCTACACCCTCTGAAAAGGGAACAAGGACAAGTACATCAGATGAAAAAGGCTATATCTACACTGGGGGAAAAAAACAAACTCTGCAGCAGCAAGTCTCAGAATCTAAGTCAACTGACTTCGACTTGTTGGGCTCCTGCTGTGGGGCTAAAAATAACAGTGTAAATATTCCTGCTTGGGATGTAGCCTCGGCTCTGAGACCCACTCCCCATGCTGGGTTTCAAAGCCCAGGCTCCAGCCTAAGTGAGGTTTTTTTTTATCCCTGGCTATTTTTATCCCCATAGCACAAAACCTGGGTCAGTTGAAGGGCTCTTAGACTTGCTGCTGGGTGTTTTTTTTTTTTTTTTTTTTTTTTTTTAATTTCAGTGTAGACATACAGTAAATCTTCCTTCTGTCTGCTGGTACAATGGGCGTGATAGAGAAGAAGCTAGTTGTATCCAACTACCTATGCGGGTTCTTAATACACTGCAGAACTAATGTGTTATAAGTGGACTGATACTGTCTAAAATGGAAAGAATGCCTGATCTATATAGATAATCTCATTAATAGTCATTAGCTGTCTTAAAGTAAATCATATTTGTGAACATAAAATTATTCCTTCATGGTTTAATTTCTACAAAGATCAGAGTCACTTCCATTTTGTTCTAAATTTTGGAGTAGAGCTGGGCAAATTTTTTCAGGTGAATAATTTATTCACCCAAAAATGCAATTTTGGGTGACTGAAACTATTTGTAAATTTGGCCAATAGTTTTGGTGGGAAATATATATATAAAGGCTGGTTACATTTTGACATTTTTAAATGAAATGTTCTGACTACTTATATTTTGAAATAATGTTTCATTTAGAAATTTAGCTGTTTATTTTTATCCCTGCCACTTTTTTTAAACATAAACACCCCAAATCCAAACACCCCCTGCCCCGCCCAACAAACACAAAATGTAAAAAAACAAAACAAATTAAAAATCTCAAGAACAACAACAGCAAACCCTGAAAAAATATTTCAGGTTGAACAAAACAATTTATTTTCCCTGAGTTTTTGATTTGGTCACTGAATTGAAAAATGAATTATTTGCTTAGATCTATTTCGGGGTCCAGGTAGCTGTTCTAAATTTTTTTGGCATATCTGTCCAGAGCAAGACATCTTAAAATGTTACTTTCTAATCTCTCTCCATCTATTTTAAGTAGTCATATGGACACTTGTGAGGAAGGGAAGTATAATCCCAGTGTTACAGATTGGGAACTCAGATGCTCGTGGTGAAATCCTGGCTTCATGGAGGTCAAAGGCATTGGCTTCAAAGGAGCCAAGCTTTCACACCGAGAGACCAGATGACTTGCCCAAGGTCACACCGGAATCCTATAGCAGAGTAAGGAATTGAACCAAGAGTTTGAGGCTAGCATGCTAATCACTGGACCTTTCGAATCATCCTTCAAAAGCAGAAGCACCTGCTGTTAACGGAGAGGAGGAGATGAGCTCTCTCTGTCTTTTATCTCTCTTTTAAGTTATGTTTAAATGAATGATCCAGTAAATTAACATGAAATAAATCAGCAGACAAGTGTGGATGACAAATACACACACTTTTTATGATTGGTTACCTCCTAGCTACCCAGAGGATAACTAATGTGGTATCTGGTAGGACTATTGTTGCAATTTGAGTAGAGAATGACAGGGCATGTATAGGACATAGGGTTTAGAGCCAAATCATTTAGGAATAGCGGTTGCAGCATCAGAGTTTCCAACTCAAGGAGAATTTTTTGTGCTTGCAGTTGTGCACTGATCCACCACATTTTGCTCATGTCCATTCTAATTTGTGTTCTTATTCACACTCTATCCACAGCTTGTAACAGCACCGTTTCTCTCACTATCCACCTAAAATGTATTCTTCGTAATCAAGAAGAATATTAGAAACAGGGGAAAACTTACTTTTAATTATGCCTAGACTTAATTGTTAAAGTTAAAACAATAAAGCCCTGATCCTTCAAAATCCATACTCATGAGTTCCTACATGAGTAGTTCAATTGACTTCAGCAGGACTACTTGCATAAGTAAGGATTGCGGTAATGGGCACATGAGCCTGATCTTAGAAAGTCTTAGGCATCTATTTAACTTTATTGCTATAAGCCCTTCCAGTGAAGATAATAGGGCTACTCAGTGTGTAAAGCTAAGCACATGAACAAGACTTGACAGGACTGAGTATATCGCTTGTAATATTTGCCACATATTAAGGGAGTAATTGGCCTCCTAAAGGGTTATAAAATTAACCCTTTTTATAACCCTAAAGGGTTATAAAATCATACTGGGTCAGACCAGTGGTCCATCTAGTCCAGTATCTTATCTTCTAACAGTGGCTGGTGTCAGATGCTCTAGAGGGAATGAACAGAGCATGGAAATTTATCAAAGGATCCATCCTCTATCATCCAGTTCCACTTTCTGTCAATCAGAGATTTAGGGAAAACCAGAGCATAGGGTTGCATCCCAGACCATCTTGGCTAATAAATTCATGGAGGATAGGTCTATCAATGGTTAGCTAATTTTTTTTTGAACTCATTTATACTTTTGGCTTTCACAACATCCTCTAGCAATGACTTCCACAAAAAATTGACTGGAGTAATTGTACCTTCTAAAAAGAGTTTAAAAAAAATTTGCATTATCAAAGTAATCTTTTCTCTTGCATTGTTTTTCAGTGATAACAACATGAGATTGTTGTGATTTATACAGGCATATTTGGGCAGTTTTTCCCTATTTACTTGGACTGGAAGATATAAATCAAATTTGTTTCTCTCCCAATGAATAAGTTATGTGTTATCTGAAAAGGTACACACCACGCTCGTGGATCAGACATAGATAAGGTGTTGCTATTATAACTGTATTTGTTAGGTATGATTCACAGTGTTTTTGCTTCCTCCACCGCACTTAATTTAATTTGCTTGTATTTTGTGTGTGTGTGTGTGAGACAGAGAGAGAGAGAGAGAGAGAGGTTTTTGTGGTTGATGACTTTCAAATTTTATAAAACTCATTAATACAGGGAAAATTTAAATAATGTTAATGAAAATAATTTCTATATCCCCCAGCAAGTTTTCTTTATAAAATACAGAATAGAGCATTAGATTTAGGTTTATTAAAATAGTTCCTTTTAAAAACTAAGGTTTGGAGTCAAACCTTTCTCCAGAGTTTGGCTCCTTATTTGAAAATCCATTGCCTAAGTTTAGAAGTTCATGTCATGCACCGCTAAATTGCCACACCCTAGACCTGTCTGCTTGTATTTGTTCTCAGGTCCTTTATGCCTTCATTTAAGCATACATGAGGTTCTTTACAGGCAAGTGCCACCTTATGAAAATGTCAGAGTGCACCAGTACTCCTAATTCTGAACACAGACCTACATTTTCAAGAATCCGCCAGTGTTAGGTGCCCAACTTGACATCTATGGCCTGACTTCCTTTTTTCCTCTGGTGTTTCTAATAACTTAGTGTTACAGGTGCTCAAACCGTCTGAAAATCAGGCCCTAGTTATGTCCCTCTGGGCACCAAAATGCGAAGGCACTGAAAATTAGTGGAGACACATTTTTAAAAAAAGTCTCAAGTTTATTTTGTGTGCCTAGTTTAGGCACATCTTCCTAACTATTTAGCTCTAAAAATGCCAAACCACTTTTTATTGGTAATATTAGAGGATTTTAGTCTTGGTATAATGGCCAAATTGAGTTGTTGTTCTGTCTCCATAAGATTAACTCCTCTGGTTTCATTGGGTGAAATACCATATCATTCACTCCTCGTCACACTTGTAGTAAGCTATCTAACAGTCTGCCATGTGACATTTCATCAGTGCTTTAAATGAATACTACACAGGTCATTTCTCCTGCATTGGCAGAATGGCTCAAGGAAGTACTGGGAAGATGTGCTATGAAGTTGCTTTTTACTGCAGCTTTGGAAAGCGTAGCATTAGTGTCTCCTGCTTCCCGGGCAAATGTTCATCCTGAAGTCTACTGCAAGACTCCATTTGGTACACAAGAGGGATGGAAACCTAGCCTTGCTCTGACTTGCCATACTTCTTGTGACTGTAGCTCACCACTAGGGGAGTGCTAGTGACCTCCCTGCCTACAGTAATTTGCACAAAGCATTGTGCAGTGGCTGGTGTGAAGTTGTACCATCCCTACGGGATCATCAGGAGAGATCATGACTCAGAAGACAGTCTTTCCGTTGAAAGCTTTGGTATGCTCTGCACTCCCTGGAATGTTGATCCTTCTCTGCAGACCAGTGTGGAGGGAGAGTGGACCAATGGCTTTGTTTTCCCAATCCACTTCTCTGGGAAATTTTCTCTTTGAATGGGGCATGAAACAGGCTTACAAGGACAGCTGAAGTGATTGGCCTTGTCATGGATTGTGGATTTGCAGGAGCTCCTTACACACCCTTAGTCAAGATAGTGGTCCTTTCCTGCTTTGCTGTTTTGTGGATAATAGGAGAAGGGGAGACATTTTCTGTGCCTTTTTCCCTTCTACCACAGAAAGGCATTTAGAAATTGGTCCTTCATTCTTAAAGCATTCTGCGAGCCTCAGGGATGAAAAGCAGCATAAAAATGTAAGATCATAATGAAAAATAAGACATTGGATTATATATTTAGCTGATGTATCAGCTGGATAGTTTTAAGATATCAGCCAGCAAGATAACAAATTAATGCATTAGAATTAAATGGAGATGGAATAGACTCAGCCCATTCCCAAATATTTTCTGCATGTAGTGTGATGTACCAGATCACATAGATCTGCAGCTACCCAAGTATCTTCTGAGATATTCAGTCTTTTTATCAGTTACAAAATTCCAACAGATTCCTGTTCATTACAAAACCCTAATCTAACACTTCTCATTTTTTCTTGTTGCATGATCAATAAAGGGAATGAAGCCTCCAGATATTGCTTTAGCATGCAGCTGTATAGAATTTTGTAATTCTTGATGAAAAGACAAGCTTTTACAGATGTAATGTGAATAAGAAGCTGAGCTGTTTCCTTAAAGCACAGCTTCTGCTTAATGGCGTTTTTTCACTACAGCACTGTTATTGAAATTTGTGTGGGCAAAGTCAGTTTGATAGGCTCAACACTTTTAGGGGACATTGACAGAAACGAAATTGAAAAAATGCAACAAATGTTAGGTTTTAGCAGAGTATCGACTTAATATGGATTGAACAGAGGAGAAAAATATTGCATGGTGTGCAACTTGAACCTCACATTGTCTCATTAAAGACTCTGCAATAGATAACACTGTCTGTCTGTTTTGCCCTCAGCTCCAGACCTAGCAGATCATTCACATAAGGGGTATTAATATAGCATTCCATGCCACTTCGCTAGAACTGCCACAAGGTATTTTGAAAATCTGTTTTTATTACTTATGAAAACCTACAGTCCATTTATTTCAATTTAACTGTTTTTTCTGCCCCCACCTGTTTTTCAGCCTATTTCCAGTCTCTTAATGATGACCCATTTGATTCTAACAAACTTCTTTCTTAAACGTAGCAGCCAATAATGTAACCTCTGTGGCCCAAGATCTAAAACCTGAGTGTCTGATTAGGAGTGTTCATCTGCCTTTTTTTTTTTTTCTCATGTTAATGGTACTTCTAAGAAAATTGTGTGGAAACAAATATTTGCTAATATCAGTAGTAAAATTGTGCCAGGCATCTGGACTGAATTGATAAACTGGAAAATTGTGAACCAGGTTGCTTCTGTTTTGGGCATGTTCTTTCTCACCATTGAAAGAAAAAAGAAAGAAAAGACAGAGCCATTTAAATTCAATAACAAGAAGTAGTGAAGTGATTTGTTTTAAAATAGTAAGGTCAAATTATTATCTGTGAAACCATCTACTATCTGAAATGTCTAGACTGTGGAGCTGAAAGTATTGTTAATGGATTATTTGATCTCTTCACACTTCTGTCATTAATTTGAATCCAGTGCAGGTTAATCTGATGGGAGCCAAAGTAACAGCTGAACAAATGTTGGTCTGGTTGATTATGAAACTAAGTTGTGGCTGTTCAGAGGGGTGTGTAAAGTGAAATTCATTACCGGGGACAGGTATTTGCACCACAATTGTAACCCTTTCTAGAAGCCTAATTAGAGCTGTAAAATATTCAGTGGGCATGAAGAATAAAGTATCCTGAGATAGTCCTCCCAAGTTAAGTTGGAGGCATGTTAGGGAGGTGGATTTGGAGAAACTTTCATTGTGGCTGTATCTGAAGGGAGCCCACCTTTTACAATTCCCTTCATTAAATTGTTTCCCCCATTTGCCTACTAGGACTCCTTTCTTGTAGGCTGAGAGAAGATGCAAAGGCTGTTATTGTAGCTGACATTGAATGGGCTGGTCGTGCTCTACCTCGGAACCATGAATATGCTTATCTCTGTCCTTACAGGATGGAGAAAAGGTTTTGCTTAGAATTTTCTTTGTAGAATCTGTTTGCTACAAACCCTACCCCCTCCAACTTCCCCATTGTCCCCCACAACAAACAGAAACACAAAAACCACAGTACCTTTGTTTCCCTTATGCTGAGGATTGTAAAAAATACATTTGAAGGATTAGTCACTCATTTCTTTCACTGGAGTTTCCCTGTGTAAATCAGGGATGAGTGAGAGGAGACTGAAGTTCATACTGCCAAGCTGTTTCTGAGTTCACTGTTCTAATGTGCTGGTTTTGCCTCAGGAGCCTCAGTAAGAAATTTTTTATTTAAGTTACTGCTGCAACCTCATGTGTGGTAGAGCACATGTGCATCATTCACCTTGAAACAATCCTTGTATTTTTCTATCTTCTTCTCCTTGCATTACTCCTGTATAGAGTAATTCTGAACAGATCTTCTTATTCTGTTGTGAGCATTCAAAATGTTTATAGAACTCTGGTATTGTGGAAAAATGCAACCAGTTCTTTCCTCTCTAAGAGGCTGAAGTACATGGGTGAAGAATAAGTTCCAGAATGGACCCTATGGTTACTGAACACTAAAGAGTCTACAAATACATTCATGTCACCAGATTTCTTGAACAGTGAAGATAACAGAGCAATGTCATATCTCAACAGGAACTTCCCAGGAGTGGTAAAGAGGCTTTTCCTGCTGCCTTTGAATTAATCTTTTATACTGTTAGTGGAGAAAAAGCCAAACCTCCTTCAACATCAGCATGTACTTCATAAAGTGATGGAATCCAGCATGTGGTCTAGATGACTCTCTTCTCTGTCAGCTATGAAAAAATTACTGGAGTGAGAATGCGCTAATGCTATTTTTAATACCATCACAGAATAGTCCTGTTGCTCTGAAAGCAAACTAAACTGTGAAGATAATTCTTCTTTTCTCTCCTACATACATTGTAAACTGTTTAGGAGTGGGCTTTTGTTCCTTACTATAGGCTTTTGGAGTGCCTAGCACAATGGTCATGCACCCTGATCTTTATTTTGACTTCTAGATGCCCCTTTTCTGGAATATTATGCAGAGTTTTGTCCCCTTAATGAAAAGCATATCTGGATACCAGGCATCCAAAGGGAATATGCAGCTGACCCATCCAAAACAAAACAAGGCATGGGAAATAAATGCCCATAAAACAAAGCACGCTATTAGTGGTATTTTTCTTGAGCTCACACTTCCTTCATGACTGCAGCATAAGCATTGGAAGTGATTTGCCATCTTGAAACAAATACAGTGATAAGTCGTCTTTCCAATCTGTTAAAGAGTGATGCAACATCCAGCCAGTTCTTCATACTGTAAATTGCAATGAGGCTTATTTGACTAGTTTTTGGAATGTTCAACATGTGGCATATTGCTGACTTCTGCTTGTGAAGGACTGTATTGGATTCACATATCTAATTATTCAATTCCAATTACATCCCACAAAATACTGAAATGGCAATCTTAGCATGTCCTTTTACCAGCATTTGAGCTACATAAAAAGGTAGGGGTATGTGTGGGGGGGAGAGGTCAGCCTTATTTCAACACTTTCCTTTCTTGCTTAGTTTTATTTCCTTAGTTTCTGACAGTCTTATGTTGGCTCAAAGGACAGCAAGCATGCATCCTATACATACTTCTTCCTTGTGGCTCAGGGATAGGCTTTTGTATTCCCCGCCCCACCCCTTGTAAGGGCTCTTGTTTCATTCACCCAGTGATAGAGATTGTGGTATCAATCTTGTGGTGACAATAACTGACTTTCGATCTAAAAGCACATCAAGGAGAACAATACTTACTTTCAGTCTCAAAGGGCTACCCCAGTCATGGGTCAAGTGCATATAACCTTGCTTTAAAACCTGCTTGTTTGTGACCAACTTTCGTGAAAGTTGCCCACTGGCCACTATGGACTATGCAGAGCTGCCATGCAGACTGCCTCTGGATTAGAGTATAATTGTATGGGTGCTCTCGACTTGCTACTGTGATTTAATTATGAATTGTATGATATTAGTTTTTCTTAAAGGCAAAGCTCCTGCAGTCAGACGATTGCTAGTTGTAATTAAATATATCTGTTCTAACATTCATGGTTGTAGGGTATAGCTAGAAAACATGAATCATAAAGGACCATCAGCCAGAAGAACCCAAAGATAATTATTTCAAAATCTCATGGTTTTTAAGCCAATCTCATGTTTTGATTTTCAGGGGCCTGGAGCTGACTCATGATTTTTGAATGCTTGGAATGCTCATGGGCATTACAGAATCAGACAGTAAGAGGCAAACTTTCAAATGAGTTTCAATCCATCTGTACTGTGTGTCATCCTTGAGAGGAGTCAGATCCTGGGTACGTATAGATCCTTTAGTATGCTGTTTTGAGATCAGAAACACAGATTGTGCTGCAATCTGTTAACCTTTTAGGTCCATCTAAATACTAGCCTGGATCATGCAATCACAAAATGGATAGTTCACTTTACTAAGTTGGCATTTATTTGTGTTTATGCCACTTTGTACAACTGGGTTTTGCACATGTAAATATTTCACTGTGTATCTAGAACCCATTGTTTGAAGTTTTAACCTTAAATGCACGTGTCACTTTCCAATTCTGCTGTTTTCTTTTTCTACCTACTCAGCATTGCTACAATGCACAGTATTAGTTACCTTTTTCTGCAGTTTTTTTCCTGTAACTTTCATTTTCCATAGAACAAAACATGTTCTCAGTTACAAGGAAACAACCCTGTTGACTGATCATTCTGTTTTGTAAAGGCTGATAGGGTCTCTTCTTTTCTGTAGGTTTGCTTTAGAGGAAAGAATATCAAATACACTATGACCAGCTGACACATCTGTACCTCTTATAACTTGATCCTGTCACCTCTGAGAAGTTCCCAATTGTATGCATGTTGTATACAAAGTAGATGCCCTTTTTGTGTTTACTTTTATTCTGTCCTTTCCAAACAGATCCATGTCCCTGAATTTTAATTAAAAATGAACCCCATAACTTTGTTTTAAATCTGTCCTTTGATGGTCCATAACTCCCCTTTATTAAACTGATAATTTGTAAGCTGCCTTTTTTTATATTCCCGCCCTTTACCCATTGACCCTCCCCCAAACCCATGACCTGAAATTAATACCCCAATTTTTAAAGCCTCTTTGAAACTATCCTCTTTCCTAGGATCAACTGCTGCTGTTTTTGTTTGACATAAACCACTGGTGAAGTTCCCTTGTCCCATTTCAAAGTGATTGCAGGAGCAGAATCATTTTGGCCATCCCCTGTCTGGAGGCATGTGCAATGCAGATGGAGCATTCAGAGAAGTGCTGAACAAGTTCCAATATGCATGTACAAGTGGTGATATTTTTAGAAGCTTTTAACCCAGCCAAATATGGCTGGATATTCACTGGGTAATAAAAACTCCTCTTCATGACCACAGTCCTATGCTTTCTGTCAAATGTCAAGTGCTTACTCCAAACTTTGTGAACCTTAGAGCTATTAAGAAAAATATAGGAAGAAATAGGTAGCTTTACCAACCAATTTTCCTGAGCTGAGTCTCAAAACCAGCTTTGAATTATTTTTGTTGAATCTTTCCAGAAAATTTAGCTGATCAGAGATCAGGCATGGAAAACTTCAGCCTGAACAGTTAAAATTTGGCAAAGCTATAAGCAACTGAGAACAGAGGGTTGGAACACGATGTGTTAGGTAACTTTTTAACATAGGTTTCACTCACTAAACCTTTGTGAAATATTGAGAAAATTAATATGACTAGTGATGAGTGAGATGTACAGGACTGAACCTGAATTGCACAGAATTCAGTGAATATGGCAACGGGCTATGTTACTGAAAACCTAACCTTACCTGGAAATGAAGATTGGTGGCAAAACAGATGGATTGTAATGCCTTGTTTTCTGATGCTCTGTGCATCTTTCATTTGTGTGCATCTCTCAGTTTGTATATGCGTCTACTCCCTCTCAAGAAATTAGAAGGAAACAAAGGCTGTTTAGAGTTGACAGCTATGACTTAAGTAACAAATCAGCCACACTATAAAAGCTAGGTCATTTAAAAATGTTATGTGGGTGTCCATTTATTTATAGTGTTAGTTCTCTGTACATAAAAACCTGGAACTTTTTATTATAATAAAAAAGATATAGTATCTCTGAAGCTTAATATATTTGGCAGGGTTTTTTTCCTGCTTAGATCTAGTGACCTTTAAAAGAGTATAAAATTATTTGGAGTTTTTTTATTTTTATGACAAGATGTGATGGTTTACAGAATTTTTATGATTCTTTCTTCTTTTATATCTAGAAATCAAGAACCATTTTAAAGTACTTAAAATATTTTTTCCCTCCTACCTCTGTTACTGATGATCCTTTGTTGTCTGGATGTTATCTGTTCAAACAAACAAACAAACATCATAAAGGTTACTGATCGGATTAGGTCAGAAGATGCACTTTGTTGCATCCATTCCTTCATTGGAATGATTATTCCCTTTCTCTTAGTGTTGGCTGCCAGAAACCTCTTAATATTTCTTAACTAATTTACTAATTTTTACTATCAAAAATTTTCAAGAGGTTTTGTTAGGCATCTAGAAGTTTGGAGACACAAGATACATTAAAAGAAACAACAGAAATTAACTGAGCGTTTTTTGATTGCTTAACCACATCTCTGCATCTCTTAAGGTTTGTGCAACAGTGATCACTAAAAATGTTTAAATGAGGTTTAACAGACTCTTGAAGTGGCCAACACTTTTTTATGTTCTCAATGAATGGGATCAACACGATGTAAACTTGCAAGGTGACTTTGTGTCAGTGTCCACTTGGCACTTACTGTTCTGTATTCATGTCTTTTTGATGCTTTCAGCAATTTAATAAGACACATTTTCAATATGGATTGTATTTATGAAAGTTTAGGTTGGTTCTTATTTTGCTTAGCTGGCTCATCCATCTCTAATAGCTATCACCTGCTTTGTTATGCCAAACCTGCGCCCAATCCCACAAGTAGTTCCCTGCAAGCTCAGGAGTCCAGAATTGGAGTCCTTTGTCTTTATTCAGACAATGTATTAGGCATACTTTCAAACACTGTCCTACAAATACTTGTAGACTTATAAATCTCTGCCCTGTATTATTATAGGTCTCTGTGTTGAATGAGCGCTCAAATATCAGATATGTCCATCTGTTCTTATTCTATCTAGTTCTGAAGGATGAGAATTAAACTCATGTCAACCTGAAAGACGACATAAGCTAGGCTTTATTTTACATTAAGATGATGTCACAGGGCACCTTAGCATGTACAAACCTTACAAAAGGATGCACTTCAGTTGTCAGAGCGGAGGAAAAGGCACCTGCTTTCCTTTATTATCCATTGAGGTCTATCATTTCTACATATTAAAGGTCCCAAATATTTTGAACACAAAAGCAAAAAAGATTAAAGCAATACAATAAAAGTGTACTTGAAACAGAATTGTGAGAGCAGGAGGCTTAATTTTAATCTTTACTGCTTTGGGATCTTGGAATCAATGTCACAATTCTATGATAAATGGAAAGTCTGTTGGAAAAATGGTTCTACATGGGTTTTTGTGAAGTCTAAAATGCCTTTCCAAAAAATTACTATTTAATATCCATGACTTTCTTCTTGAAGGCAGATTACAAACTTTTTTTCCCTGCTGAGCAATTTAAACAGACTGCTTGTAGCTTGTGCCATGGCAGAGCTTTGAAATGAAAAGGAGTATGGTGTTCTCCATTCCTTACCTTCGTTATTGCTCTTTATTTTTATTTCAGTAGAGCCTAGAGACCTCTTGATTTCAGTGGGCTCAGGATAATGCCCCATTTGGTAACTGTGGTAGACATCTGTAAATTTATCTCAACAAATCCAAGCTGATTTTCATGCTGCCTATGAATGGATGCCCACATTGAAGTTAAACTTTTCTGGGTACTTCACAAGGGCCAGTACCCTGCCCAATAATCTTGCACTCAATAAACAAAACAAGTTTAAATGTCCAAAATTATTGTTGAGCATAGTGGGCAAAATTATTCTTTTCTTTATAGTGAGGTCCCCTTACGTCAATAGGCTTTGCCCCAGAGTAACAGAACAGAACTTTATACATAGTATCTGCTTTGTTTACCAGAAGTGTCACTACATTATGTGTCATTATCATTGTATGCAAAACACTTTTATATAGGAAGAGAATTAAAGCTATTATAAAAGTTAGAACATTTTTTTTTAAAGGCGAGGAAGAAAATGCTGCCAACATTTTATTAAAAATGTCATCTTTCCATTTTTTTGGCCAAGTTTTGAAAAAATTCCACCAGCTGAATATAAAGCACAATTCAATTCTTAGTATAAAACTTAGAGAACAGAACTGAATGTTCTAAAAGGTTAGACTATTTTAATTATGGAGTTTTTGCTCTCTTCTCTGTTTTTCCTGTCTGAAATAGACATATAAGTACCGGATATTGTCATAAGATCTCCAGCTTTCTTGTAAACCTAAGAAGTTTGGATAGTTCACTTTAGATCACTTTGTGAATGTTTTGAAGTCAGCTATCACTGTTTGTATCAAACAATTTTAATTCAAATTGTCATTTGACAACTATGTATCAACTGGTGCCATCACCTACTGGATATCTTTGCCTACGCCTATTTCACAAGAATAAACTTCATGATGAGGACTGTGTTCTAACAGATCTTAGTAATGAGTGGTCAATTTGTATCGTTGGATTAGAATGCATACTTACTACAAGAATAGTTGAGGTATCCTGTTTCATGAAGAGAATATTTAGATATCCTAAGAAAAAAATTAGTTACCATGCAACTTGAGTATAATTCAGCCTTATTGTTGGATAGGAGTCTGCCTATGTGACCAAGGCATTCAACTCTGAAAGGACTGTGTAAAAGTATTAACTATACGCATGGTAATGCTGTACTGAAACATACTTTGTACAAGACCTGTTTGAAAATTAGATCAGTTTGCTCCCCCACTGTAACATATGACATTTTTCTAATTAGGGCAATGTTTAATTTACTGTCTCATGGCTTTTTGAATAAATATAAATTGTCATACTAAAGTGACAGGTGTAAAACCCTGGGTAGCTGTGTTAGAGAGGTTAATCTGCTCTTAATCAAATCAGTTCTGCTTCACTTTCTCATGGGGAGTGAGAGATAATAGGCCTGTTTAACTGGAGATTAGGCAGCCTTTTTGCCGGAATTCCCAAAGGGTTCACCTGAGACTTCATTGAGTCTTATGCTCTGCAAAGATTTTTGAATGTCTCAGTATTTAAATATGGGCTACCTCCAGACATTTGCATCCCCACTGTTGATGCAGTGGCACTAGAATGGACCCAAATACCAGGCAGAGCTAGAGAAACATGATCAAGCCTTCCCCATTCAACCTTTCAGGAAAAAAGGACTATTCTTAGAACCTGAAGATGTGGGAGTCTCGTGATCCTACACAGGGGTCAACTCTCCCATTTGGTGGGAAAAGATGCTAGTCCTTCTATGTCCTTTAATGGTGAGGGAAGTGTGAAAGGAACATGATTTTCTTCCCCTTCATTAAACTGGGATCCATCAGGAGAATGAAGGAACATAAACATTGCATATTGTCAAGGATCAATGGAGGAATAACTCTGCAATGGGTTTGAGGAAGGGTTGAGATTACAGAGAGTCAATTTAGGGGTACCTACTGTGGGAGGCAGGACTCTGGGGGGGGAGGGGAAGTAGGACAACATAGTGGTGCTTCATCTGGAAGGCAGTGAACAAATAGACTTGGGTCCGAAGGTGAATGAGGGATCTTAAGATGTGGAAGGAAGATGAAGTATGCATGGGAACATGATAAGAAAAGGAGATGGGAGAACTGATTGTGCATGTGATGAACAGAGGACTCTCTTGTCTGTCATGTACGGGGATGGAGGGAACCTACTGTACTACGGGAAGACGTCCGACATTTTTTAGTTTGAATTAAGAGCCAAACTCTGCTCTCATTTGCACTGGTAATTCAGGTGAGTGAAAGCAGTATTTGGCTCCTGGGGTGGCTTCAGAGTGTAGATGCTTGCTTGTATGTTAATATTTTTAAGTCTCTCTTTCCTAGCACTGGCAATCTGAAAAGTGGGATGGAGATCCCACACTCTTTTGGGGGGCGTAGGGGAGGAGGGCGGGAGGTTGGCATCATTGTTGTGGCAAACCTTGAGCACTCCTTGTGTTCACTGACTCAGAAGATTGACGTGACTAGCACCTATGTAGGGAGATGGAGGGGCATTCAGGGTAGATTCTTGTATCTACTCCACCCTCTTTGGCCACCTGCATAAGGTTAGTCACAGTATATTTAATGGCAAGGGACCAAGTTCAGCAAAGCATGTTAAACCCATGATGAAGTACCATCAGTTTCAATGGGATTTAAAAGTGAGCATGTGCTTGTGATTTTCCGAATTGAGGCTTGATTCACTAAGAAGGAAAGAAGGAGGAGGGGGGAAACTCCCATTAAGAAAGCTTAGGCTCAGAGGAAAAATAGAGGAAGGGGGTGGGTGGTGGTAGAATTGTAAGTAAATGCCTCCTTAGGTTATTATATGAAGGAGGGTCAAATCCATCTTTCTCTCTGATAATTTAGGATCTAGAAGTTAGGTTTTGTGGTCTCCTGGCCATATTTTAATGGTATAATAAATAAGGCATGATTATTCTTTTCATATTTCTGGCTTTTCCTGGACTGCAGCATGTGAATGGAGCCTCCCATGCATAATCCCATGTACTATTATTTTAATGAGATTTGTTTATAGGCAAAGAAATGCACCGAGTATTTTTAGCATAACCTATATTGTATGTAAAACAAACAAATCTTCTGACATGCTCAGAGTCATATATACTAGATGTGCTGGGCAAAATAAGAAGGATAGATATATCGCTCTTCTATTATTTATGGACTGTAAAGTCTTTACAGTGGCATTGACAAAGGGTTTATAGTCAGTACACAAGCTGGTTATACCATAAATTGTAATGTTATATGATAAACTGGAAGTTTATAGCAGTAGTAGATATCAAAGAAAAAAATGAATTTTGGTCTGAAACAATCTATCATGGGACGGAGTAGCTACACGTTTAAATATTCAACTGTTTTTGTCTTCATTTATTCTGAAGTTACTGATGATTCATGTGCTACAGAACAAGAATTTATAGGCTTATTTAGAGACTGTTGTGGGGGAGGTAGGAAAAGACCCTTTAAACTTGAGAACAACACTGTCTTCTATGGTAGCTGAGAAACACTGATGTAATTAAATTGATTCAAGCCTTTGGTTTCCAGCTTTGGAGATGGCAAGCAGAGAGTTGCTTAATATTTGGTCTGTTGCTACAGGGCTCCCGACGATGCAATAAAATAGCTGGGTGACTATTTCTAGGAATGTAAATGGAAACTACTTACAGCAAAAATGTCTTAAACATAATTTAATTGCTTCTAGTTTACATAAACACTAAAAGCAGTAAAATGTCAACAAATGTTAATTCTACTTCCTCTCTAAGCTGTACTCCTTCCACTAGCTAATAGTTCTGTAGAACAAAAAGAATTATCCTCAGTGTTTACTTACAACATTTGTATTTTCATTTAAAAAGCTTCCTATAATTTAGTAGAATTTTTAATTTTTCTCATGCTAAGGAATGACTGTGTATTAAATTTTAAAACCATGTAACATCTTGTGGATTGTTTTCCCAAAATCTTTTTGATTGGGTTTTCATAGTACATAAATGCAGTATACTGAGGGGGACATGAAATAATTGATATACAATTTGCCGGTAAAATTAACTCTGCTGCAACACTCCTGCACTTAGAGCCTACTTCAAATATGGGATCACTCTGAAATACTGCCGTAATTGTCCAGCTTTTGACAGTGACCACGGCAGTATTATAATTTGGCATTTGCCCAGTAGTTAAGGTACATTCAGAACAGATTGGTGGCTAATTAAGATGAAACAAAAACTAGGAACCAAACCACTGTAAGTAAGTTTATGTGCAGATGCCACCCTCTGAAGGAAGATTCCATTATTACTATTTGTTGAATTACTATGGTCGCACCTATGGGCCTCAACTGAGATGAGGCAGTGTAGAAACACCTGCCAAAAGGCAGACCCTGATCTGAAGAGCTTACAGTCTAACTAGGCTAGATAGAGTGGTAGAGGAACAGTAGCACCAAGAGGTGAAGAGGTTTGCCCAAGGTCACAGCCATTCCAGGCTCTGCACCTCAGTTGCAGAGCCAGGAATAGAATATAAGCTGCAGCTGGTTTATATGGATTAGCCTGAATGTGTGAAAATACAAGATGATAAATACATTTTTAAAAATGTCTGGTAGTTGGTTCAACTTCCTTCAGTGAATGTTTAATTGTAGTAAATTGCATTCCGCACCTAATATCACAGGTATGAGGTAAGAGTAATTAATGATGTCTGGACACCTTTGTTTGATAAAATTTGAACTGTTGCTGTATTTGCTGAAGATTTTCCTTGACTAGTAGTAAATCCTTAAGAGCAAGGACGCTGCATTGAATCCCTTGGAAGGTCCACCTTTTCCTCTGCATCTGATGTATATTCTTCAAATATGAGGCAATATATATATTGGGCAGGGAGGAGAGTCTCTTTAAAGACCTCTTCAGCAGTCAGCAGAAAGGCATGAGGAATGATACTCAGGGAGCAAAAAATGAGCCACATTTCATTCCCCTATTGCCCGGGGCCCAGGTAATGCTCGAGTGTCTGTGCAGCACATATCTGGCTTTCCTCCAAGTCCCATGCCAGTATTACTGGATAATGAATATGTATGAAAGGGGAAATGGGCGAGGTTCATAGGTTTTTTTCCCCAAAAGAAATATTTTTGTTTCTGAAAAAGTAACTGCTGCGTTCTCTTGAAGTACAAGGCTTGAATTGTGTGTATATTGTTCACACAAAATACTAATGAAAAAAAATTAAACTCCCCAAACCATTTCCCCTGTACACCTTGAGCTGTTTTTTCCACATCATAATGCTTTTGCAGTGTGTCAAATAGAAGCCAGAGGCTCCTGTTTGCATTAGTGTACCTTGGATTTTTTTTTTCAAGACAACAAAAATCCCAGTGCCTGATTCTCTATTCCTGCACCTTTTATAGTCACTTACACCGCTACAAAATAAATGAAAACTAGGGGTAAAATGTTTCCATTTAGATTTTGTAGTATTTTTACACCCACTGGTGTAAATGATCAAATAAGTTATAGGCAATAGAAAATCTAGCCCCCCTGCCCTCTGCCCTGTCTTTGACAATAGTCTGCGGCTTATTTTTAAAGTTTTCTTGATCTCTGTCACTGATCTATAATGTGCCTCAGTTTCAGGGCAACTGCGCCTGCATTTCCCCTTTGTAGTCCATGAAGGGCACCCACTTTTGGCTCTCAGCTGTCACCGCCTTTGAGTTGAGACTCGTATCTCACTCTCTCCTGACGGGGAATCTTTAAACCTCCTTGAACAGTGATATCCCCAGCAAACTAGACTGCCTACAAGGGCAGTGTCTATGCTTTGCTTTCTCTCTAGACCCTACAACCAGTGTGCTGCCAGCAGTTATAAGTTACCACACAGCTCTTTTTAAGCAAGTACATGTATTTTTAAGGTTGAAAGCATTTCAGAGCAAACATATAAAGAACAGTCTTATACTCATGGTAAGTCTGTCCATTCGCTGAATCAGAAAGAAGGCCCTAAGTGAGTTTAAACTCAGGCTATCTATCCAAAAGTCCTTTCTTTGTCCATTGGTCTCTGGAGAATCCAGTTTGAACTAGTATATGCAAGTGTCCCCAGATGGTGGTATCTGGGGGAATTACAGCCTGGTTAATTGTCTTGATTACTGCCCACTGTTTCTAGTTCCTGGCAGAGCTGTGGAGTAGAACACCATCATACGTGAACCATTTATTCAAAACAATGGACCCCAAAGATACTGCATGGAGTTACAATCTCTGTCTCATCTTCCCCTCCCGGAGGGGTTACATATAATCCCAACTCACAATAATATGTAAATTTAATACTAGAAGGATATTGCAGGGAATTGCCATAACTGTCAAATAATATACCAAATAGCACTTTTGGAGTTTCATAGAGAAGAGGTCATAGTTGTTTTTGTCGCCCTTCCACTCCTCATTCCAAAAAAAAAATTGCCACTATATATATATATATATTTTTTTCTTTACTACCCTACCAGCAGCAAAAGTCAGAAATGAACATTCATATAGTCCAGCCTGAGTACTTGAACTGAACACTGGGCAGATGTACTTTGTGGGAGAGAAGCCCCCTCCATGAATCCCCATTCCAGTGAAATGGCAGGAGAGCAGGTTCACTTGAGCCCACTGTCATGAGGAGGAGGGAAGGTTTATCTGTAAAGTATCATTACTATCTGTGGCCCCTCTCCTGGTCTGGTGTTCACCTGCCATGCAAGGATCCTCCTGGAGACAGGCTCCATGTTGCCTTTAAGAACATAAAAACTGCCATTCTGGGTTAGATTCAGGGTCCAACAAGCCCAGTATTCTGCCTCTGATAGTGACCAATGCCAGAGGTTAAGGGGGGTGTACAGAAGAAGGAAATTTTGGAGAGATGTCCACCCTGTTTCCCCCTCATGGCTTCTGGCAGTCAGAAGTTTAGAGTCATCCCAAGCATGGGGTTACAGTTGGGTTGCACAATTGTTGTATGCTTTCCAGTATGTGGCTTTCTCTCTGTTATACAGGAGAAATAGGCCAGGTCTACATTGTAGACCGGTATTGGTTTAACTATGTAGCTCAGGGTATGGAGCGATGTAGCTATACTGACTTAATCTCCCATGTCAACAGCTCTGTTGACAGGAGAGCTTCTCCTATTCGCAGAGCTACTACCTCTCGGGGAGATGGATTAACTACAGCATAGGGAGAAGCTCTCTCATTGGTGTAGGAGCATCTTCACTAAGAGCTACAGCAGTGCAGCTGTGCCGCTGTAGCTCTGTACATGAAGACAAGGCCATAATCTTTCTGTCAGGGTGGGAGACTTCCATGCCTATTTTGTGAGGGATAATTAGTCTCATAAGGGACCGTTCTGATTTGTTTGGCCTGAGACAGTGCTCATTTTGTCCAAGAAGAAGCCATAACTTATCAATAGCATGATATCCGCTCTTTCAGTTGTTCATCTAAAAAAGGTTGGTGCGGGTAGCTGCATATTTATCATTGGCTTTTGTGTCTGTGTTGATGGGCAAGGTGTAACATATGTCTGTATTAGGTCAAAATTGATGTCTGTGTAATATTCTAAAGTTGTTGTTACCTCAGAAAACCAATCATATTTTGCTGGTAGTGGGACTAACTGTATTTGTGGGGCTTTATGGGTCACTCCACCTGTATCGAATCATGATCATGGTATACCAACACTTCTATGTTGGTACACAGATGGCATTCACCCAAGAGTTCTGAAAGAACTCAAATGTGAAATTGCGGAACTATTAACTATGGTTTGTAACCTGTCCTTTAAATCGGCTACTATACCCAATGACTGAAAGATAGCTAATGTGACGCCAACATTTAAGAAAGGCTCTAGAGGTGATCCTGGCAATTACAGACTGGTAAGCCTAACGTCAGACCAGGAAAATTAGTTGAAACAATAGTAAAGAATAAAATTGTCAGACATGTAGAAGAACATAAATTGTTGCACAAAAGTCAACATGGTTTCTGTAAAGGGAGATCATGTCTTACTAATCTATTAGAGTTCTTTGAGTGGGTCAACAAACATGTGGACAAGGGGGATCCACTGGACAGAGAGTACTTAAATTTCCAGAAAGCCTTTGACAAGTTCCCTCACCAAAGGCTCTTAAGTAAATTAAGTTGTCATGGGATAAGAGGGAAGATTCTTTCATGGATTGAGAACTGGTTAAAAGACAGGGAACAAAGGGTAGGAGTAAATGGTAAATATTCAGAATGGAGAGGGGTAACTAATGGTGTTCCCCAAGGGTCAGTCCTAGGACCAATCCTATTCAACTTATTCATAAATGATCTGGAGAAAGGGGTAAACGAGAGGTGGCAAAGTTTGCAGACCATACTAAATTGCTCAAGATAGTTAAGACCAAAGCAGATTGTGAAGCACTTCAAAAAGATCTCAAAAAACTAAGTGATTGTGCAACAAAATGACAAATGAAATTTAATGTGGATAAATGTAAAGTCATGCACATTGGAAAAAATAACCCCAATTATACATACAATCTGATGGAGGCTAATTTAGCTACAACTAATCAGGAGAAAGATCTTGGAGTCAACGTGGATAGTTCTCTGAAGATGTCCACACAGTGTGCAGCGGCAGTCAAAAAAGCAAGCAGGATATTAGGAATCATTAAAAAAGAGATAGAGAATATCTTATAGCCCTTATATAAATCCATGGTACACCCACATCTTGTATACTGCATACAGATGTGGTCCCCTCATCTCAAAAAAGATATACTAGCATTAGAAAAGGTTCAGAGAAGGGCAACTAAAATGATCAGGGGTTTGGAACGGGTCCCATATGAGGAGAGATTAAAGAGGTGAGGACTTTTCAGCCTGGAAAAGAGGAGACTAAGGGGGGATATGGTAGAGGTATATAAAATCATGTGTGGTGTGGAGAAAGTGAATAAGGAAAAGTTATTTACTTGTTCCCATAATATAAGAACTACGGGCCACAAAATGAAATTAATGGGCAGCAGGTTTAAAACAAATAAAAGGAAGTTCTTCTTCACTCAGCGCACAGTCAACCTGTGGAACTCCTTGCCTGAGGAGGTTGTGAAGGCTAGGACTATAACAGGGTTAAAAAGAGAACTGGATAAATTCACCCTCTGTTTGGCAGAGGGTGGAGATGGATGGCAGGAGAGAGATCACTAGATCATTACCTGTTAGGCTCATTCCCTCTGGGGCACCTGGCACTGACTACTATCGGTAGACAGGATACTGGTCTGGATGGACCTTTGGTCTGACCCAGTAGAGCCATTCTTATGCTCTATAATATGAAACATTAAGTGAGGTAATTGTACCTTTTTAAATTTCTTGAGTCTAATGTGTTCCAGCCTGAATCACACTAGAAGTTAACAGTGAGGAAAGCAGATTTTTGGCTATAATTCACTCCAGTTATACAAAGCTATTGATCAGAAAGTATGATTGTCATTGAGTTGTAACTGGGAATAGGCCAGAGTTGTGAAATTCAGATCCTGATCTAGATCCAGATTTTGAACTTTCACTAACTTTGGAGCACTTTGGATCTGGCCTCCTGTCTCTGGGTCATAGAGAAAAGTCAGAGTCGCAAAAATATTGTAAGATGTTATATTTATTACAACATGTGAAATCCAGTACATGAAACAGCAAAAGCAATGCTCCTAAACTGCATTAATATAGTCTCTTCTGAGGGCATGGCTACTCTTGCAGATGTAGAGCACTGGGAGTTAAACCAGCCTTTGCAGAACGCAGCAGGGAAAACACTGCCCTGTGTTTACACTGTCAGCTGCAAACTGTCAGCTGGTGTGGCCACATTAGCAGCTCTTGGAACACCACAAAGAGCAGTGCATTGTGGTAGCTATCCCAGCGTGCAAGTGGCTGCAACATGCTTTTCAAATGGGGGGAGGAGAGGGTGGAGTGTGACAGGGAGTGTGTTGTGTGTATGTGGGGGTGAGAGTGGGTTTTGGGGGGCTGAGAATGTGTCAGCATGCTGTCTTGTAAGTTCAGACAGCAGCAGACCCCCCTCCCTTTGCCTCTCTTTCACACACTCACAGCAAGCAGCATTCCACAGTAATGGTTGCTTTGTCCCAGAGCAGATAAGCATGCCGGCTGTCAGAAACAGAGCTTTGAAAGGGCATCTCTGCATTCCTCCAGCCCATTCCAAAACAATGAGAAGAGTGGCCACTTGACTTCAGGGGATTATGGGACGTTTCCGGAGGTCAATCACAGCGCAGTAATGCAACACCTCCTTCACACTGACGCCCTGGCATTTCAGCCAGGGCACAGCAAGCTTTATGCTCTCGTGGAGGTGGATTACCAGGAGCGCTCCAGCTGAAGAGTCCAGGTGCTCTACGTGCTTTGCCAGTGTGGACACATCGGGAGTTGGAGCGCCTGGGGCTGCTTTAATGCGCTGTAACTTGCAAGTGTAGCCAAGCGCTGAGAAAACATATTTTGAAAAAAATAGCCTGGTTTGTATGTTAGAAAGCAAGCCGTGAATTGCTCCATGTCCCACCCACTCATAGTTTCCTGTGAACTTACTAGATGGCAGCTTCAGGAGGAAGATGCTATTTTTTTTCCCAGCAGTGACTTGATCTCTAGCAGTTTCTTCTGGCAGCTGTACTCATACTTACTGTACAGTTGGAGTCGCTTCTGAGTTCTTAGTGTTAATAATAGGCTGTCTGGTTTGCCGCCCTAGTCCTACACATTTATCTTTCACTGCACTGGTTAATTCAGTTAATAGTATAATATGCTACATTTATTCTTTGAGAGCTCAAGTGCAGCTCAATATTAAAAATTAAAATGATGTGGAGTGATGTTATTCTCCCCCGTCACTCTATGTTGGAGAGCCCCCATTCACCAAGATCACTTCTGGAATATGAGTAAAATATGCAGACTATATGCTTCGCAGTGAAGTATCACTTTCTGTGCACACCATAAGCCAGGTCTGAGAATTAAGCGTGTAACTTCTGTGGAGAAATGGACCTACCCCATGCACAAATATTACAGACCGTTCCTCTTGCCTGCCCCCCTGCACAGTGGCTAGAAGCAATTCTGTGGCCATCAGGTTGGAGTAGTGCTTGTGGAGTGGCACTGCTACTTCTCTGTAGTCAAGTCTTTGTCTTTTCCTTCTGCTCCCTGCTGGGAGTTCCTCAGTATCCAGCCAAGTTACTTGGGCTGGGAGCTGAGTAGCACATTTTAGTCTATGCGTTTATGATGCTTCCAGCTCTTACAGGAGAAACACAGAGCTCTGAACACAGATCTTGGCTGAAAGACGTATAATTTGGTTTATAAAGTATCTTATTTGTAGTTTCAAGATGAGCTGTTTACAATTGCTGGTAGTAATTGGATTTTTATATTAAAAGGGAAAAATACTTAAAATTACTTCATACAACTAGGCAACTTGACCTGTATGTCTGTCTCAAACACATACTCGGGCCTTTTGGTAGAAATTGTGGCTTGTATAGTTCAGAGCTAATTTTGCCACTAGGTATTCTAAATATGACAAAAAAAAGTTTAAATTACCTATCGGGTGAGCTTAATTCTAGTTGTAGAAGTCCTTACATGCCCACTTAAGCTTCATGTTTAGGGCTCAAGTGATCCCTATGAACTAGAGGGAATTTCACAGCAATAGAGAAGAGGAATAATGTGATGAGAGAACACTAACTTTCACAAACCAGACAAAAGCCTGAACAGCTAGTTGTGGATTCCCTGCAATGGAAAACAAGACAATAAGAGACTCTAGTGAGCCACATTGCATAGCAATTTAGTGACAGCAGACCTGCTGCTCTGGAGTCTCTTACCAAATATCCAAAACTTTTTACAAAGGCAAATTTACTTTTAATGCTTCCTCTTGGAAAGGTTTTGGGTTTTTTTTCTAATTGCATTACCGATTATACAGAGTGCTCTTATTTACTTCCTGCAGCTTTAAATCACTGAGCCCCAAAATGATGACTAAACTTGTTTGTTCAAATGAATAGTGAAATAAATACATGCTATTTAGAATTATAACATGTGAGGACAAAGGTTTATTGCAAAGAACCTTTACACCTAATTTTCAATTGCACAGTTTTAGAAGTGAAACTGTATAGGCAAATACGCTATTCTTACTAATACTTTTGTGTGCATTGAAATAGCGGTTGGCATGTCAAAATGTGTTCATATGAACATATCTGCACTTAGGCGTTTGTTGAAGTTATTGGGAGTTTTAACTGAATAAGGAATTTAGGGTCCTGTCCCTATTGGTGCAGACTTGAGTACCATTCAAATTTTAGCTCTCAACAATCAGCATGTTAAGAACTGTCCAGTGGTCACATGCTAATGATGTAATCACTGATAATGGTCCCATCTTGTATATAACTAGCTTTTCAGCGTTTTCGTTACCCAGCAAGCAACAGAAAGCGTCTGAGGTTTCCTGGTAAATAGCTCAGGTGTAACCATTATCATTTATATACACATTCACTTGTTTAAACAAAAATGTGTTTGTAAATATATACATTAATGTAAACACATTTTCATAGGTTTCTCATTGGTATATAACAATGGGCTGGGAATATATTTGAATCTTAAAATTCAAAAGCCGTTCCAATGCTTCTGGGGCAGCTAGGTAGATACCCTTGGGCCATCACTGTAAACGTGAATGGGACAATTGTCCATGATGTGATGCATGGTTTGTACCTCACCACAGTCACAATTTGGAAATACTTAGATTTTCCATTTGTGGAGGAAATACTCACACCTTCTGTGCATTGTCCAAACGTGGTTGAGTGCAATCCACTGCCTACAGGGAAAGCAGAATCTTGGGACTCCCTCTTTTGGATAGTCAGTCAGGTCTTTGTTAGGACATCACAAGTGGCCCATGATTCTCACAGTGATTACTGGTGACCTTTCTGTTGGCCTGTAGTGCTGAGGCGTGGTTCCAGAAAAGCTTCCTGGATTTGAGTTGGGCAAGTGGTAGTTAATTGAAATCTTGGTGTATCGGCAAGTCCAGAACAGCCAGGATCTTATTGTGCTCATGGACCACAGCAGTGTACAATTAAACTTTCATACTGCTGCATAGTTATCAGTAAAATTTCCTTTATAATTCATGTATTTTAGGATTGTACCATATACACAACATACACAGTTTTTCAAATTCTGCTCTTAGTTACACCCATGCTACCCTACTGACTTCAGTAGCAAGTGGAATTTGATTGTAACAAAGATTTCCTCATAATCATTAATAGCGCACTCTGTATGTCGATTCTTATTGCCCCCCAGACTATGCCCGCCTAACTCTGTTTAGTTAATATCTTAGAATCATGAGTCTTCACAAACATTCAGGATCAGGTTTTGCCTGGGTCCTGTAGGATATACCTGGGGAAGGAAGGAGCTCAAGGACAAGGAAGGTAACGGACATAGTCCTACTTCTCTGGGGAAGAACATGTTATATCTGGAGCTCTAGGGAGTATTGTCTCTAACTGTGGCACAATACACCCCTCGGTCCTATTGCATTTTTTTCAGTGCCTCTACTATGCAGATGTGCATTAAAGGCAAAGTGAATTGTCTTCTACCTTTATATTTATCTTTTGTATACTATGATGTGTCTCTTCATTGGACTTAATTAATCCACCAGAGCTATCAGTTTTTATGGAATTTATCACCTTATATGATCCCATTCAATGTTATATTTGAGTGCTATCCACGTATTTTAAAAAAAAGAATAAAACCATCTCTCCCTCTCTCTCTCTTCCCTTCCAGGCTGTAGGAGAAACCGGGATTAATTTATAGGGATTTTTTGTGTTTGTGGGTGTGCTGTGAGTGAGCATAGCACTTATTGTGGGAAAGCGAAGTCAACTGAAAAGCATAAACATTTATCCTGAATAACTCATGCCATATCCAATTACCCCACCTAGAATTATTCTTAAGGCAGGTTCCCAAAGAAAAGAAAGATTTTGACAGTCCAGTTTACTGATAAACAGGAAGCTTAAAACGGAAAGTTCATTTCGGCCTCATGTATAGGTATGCAATTCCTATGGAAGTCAAGGGCAGCTGTACGTGAATATTTCAGTGTAGAATGAAGCCCAGATTTTTCATACACCTGTTTCACCTCTATTATAATATGCAGACAATGAAAATAGCATTGGGCACACGAGCATAAGCTGACACAGGGATGTATAATTTACCCTTCCCTGTGACAGCCTGGAACTAGTGTATCGATCCCAAGGGACAGCAAGTGCACAGACTGATTTATGTCTTCTCTCGGGTTTCCAACAGGTGCTCAAACAAACCCTGACTGGCAGCAACTGTACAAATGATTGTCTGAATTATGCATCTCCTGGCCACACCCAATCCTAGTTCAGTATCACCCACTTTTTGGTGGGCTTAGATTCCATGCAGAACCCTGAGGGTGGGGAGGGGGTAGTCATGGTTTTTAATATTACACCCTCTCTACACCAACAGGCTTTCTTTTCTGAGTGCCTCCCCAGGGTCAATGCAGGTAGAAGCAGTCCTAGTCATTAGCCAGGATTTCCATCCAAGTTTTTTATTATCTTTGATAGGAAGTCAAAATCTGTGGTTTAGAGAACAGTAATAAAAGTTTGGAAAAGAGTGCGTCAGAGATGAGGCTCTGCCTTTTTGAGATTATTACATACCAAAGATAGTTAGTTAATTTCCCACTGATCAAGGGACTATTCCCAGGACCAGCATTATGGGTGGTCAACATGGTCAACAAACCAGGGCATCGTGATCGAGAGGCAAGGAGCGGGGCAGGCCTGGGTTGTGATATCATAGAAGGGAGCTTGGGGCAATGTGGGGGTGGAGGCAGCAGGGCCTGGGAGCGATGTGGGACTAGATGGGGAGGCAGTGCAGAAGTCGGGATGATGGAGGAGATGAGAGGGGGCTGTGGGAAGCAGTGGGGGCCAGAGGTGCCAAAATACAAGTTTGTCCAGGGTGCCATTTTCCCTAAGTCTGGGCTGATTATTCCGCACTATCCTTCAGCAAGAAAAGAGAAAACAATGGCACAGACTTGATGTGCAAAGGGCTTACTTAAAGAACAAACTATTCTATAACTCCACAGCTCTCATTGTGCTCCCTCATCATTACATCCATATCCATGGCTGTCAGATGAATCAGACTCTGCATTGCAGCAGGCATTATCTTCTCTTGGGAAGCAGTGTCTAGGAGGCATCAAGGCTCATTCTGAAAACAATAGCATCATTTAAGGCATAAAGAGCAGTTGCCTCACCTCCCCCCCCCCCGCTGATTTACATATAATAATACTTTGCACTTATATATACTGGTTTATATCGACAAAGGACTGTACAAACATCTAATCATATAGCACTTATACAAATTAGAAATAGTAGCCTCTTTGAGCCCTCCTTCCAAAGAAATTTATTTCAAGATGTAGTATGTTTTACTCTGTTTCTTTTATTTCAATAATTTCCCAGGACAGAAGAAAGGGAGCAAAAGACTAAGGCTGGGGTTTTCAAAGGCAACCTAAGTGACTGAGTGTTTAACTCAGTGGGAATTTTCAGCTTAGCAGCCGTGTTAGTCTGTATCTGCAAAAAGAAAAGGAGTACTTGTGGCACCTTAGAGACTAACAAATTTATTAGAGTGTAAGCTTTCGTGGGCTACAGCCCACTTCATCGGATGCACAGAATGGAACATATAATAAGATACACACATATACATATATATACACACACAGATAAGTTGGAAGTTACCATACTAACTATGAGAGGCTAATTAGTTAAGATGAGCTATTATCTGCAGAAGAAAAAAACTTTTGTAGTGATAATCAGGATGGCCCATTTAGACAGTTGACAAGAAGGTGTGAGGATATTTAACTTAAGGAAATAGATTCAATATGTGTAATGACCCAGCCACTCCCAGTCTCTATTCAAACCCAAGTTAATGGTATCTAGTTTGCATATTAATTCAAGCTCAGCAGTTTCTCCTTGGAGTCTGTTTTTGAAGCTTTTCTGTTGCAAAATTGCCACCCTTAAATCTTTTACTGCGTAGCCAGAGAGGTTGAAGGGTTCTCCTACTGGTTTTTGAATGTTATGATTCCTGATGTCAGATTTGTGTCCATTTATTCTTTTGCGTAGAGACTGTCTGGTTTGGCCAATGTACATGGCAGAGGGGCATTGCTGGCACGTGATGGCATATATCACGTTGGTAGATGTGCAGGTGAACAAGCCCCTTATGGCATGGCTAATGTGATTAGGTCCTATGATGGTGTCACTTGAATAAATATGTGGACAGAGGTAGCATTGGGCTTTGTTGCAAGGATAGGTTCTTGGGTTAGTGTTTTTGTTGTGTGGTGTGTGGTTCTGGTGAGTATTTGCTTCAGGTTGGGGGGCTCTCTGTAAGCGAGGACTGGTCTGTCTCCCAAGATCTGTGAGAGTGAGGGATCATTTTTCAGGATGATCTTTAGTTGCAAATCTTTGATGATGCGCTGGAGAGGTTTTAGTTGGGGGCTGAAGGTGACAGCTAGTGGTGTTCTGTTATTTTCTTTGTTGGGCCTGTCCTGTAGTAGGTGACTTCTGGGTCCTCTTCTGGCTCTGTCAGTCTGTTTCTTCACTTCAGCAGGTGGGTATTGTAGTTTTAAGAATGCATGATAGAGATCTTGTCGGTGTGTTTTTTCTGTCTGAGGGATTGGAGCAAATGCGGTTGTATCTTAGAGCTTGGCTGTAGACAATGGATCGTGTGGTGTGGTCTGGATGAAAGCTGGAGGCATGTAGGTAGGCATAGCAGTGAGTAGGTCTCCGGTATAGGATGGTGTTTATGTGACCATCACTTATTAGCACAGTAGTGTCCAGGAAATGGACCGCTTCTGTGGATTGGTCTAGGCTGAAGTTGATGGTGGGATGGAAATTGTTGAAATCATGGTGGAATTCCTCAAGGGCTTCTTTTCCATGGGTCCAGATGGTGAAGATGTCATCAATGTAGCGCAAGTAGAGTAGGGGTGTTAGGCTACGAGAGCTAAGGAAACATTGTTCTAAGTCAGCCATAAAAATGTTAGCATACTGTGGGGCCATGCAGGTACCCATAGCAGTGTCGCTGACTTGAAGGTATATATTTTCCCCAAATGTGAAATAGTTGTGGGTGAGGACAAAGCACGAAGCTCAGCCACTAGGTTTGCCGTGACATTATCGGGGAATTGAGAGTTTAACTCCTTTAATCTCTTTGGAAAACCCCCACCCTAAATGTGTGAAGTTTAAAGTAAGTGTGAATGCTCTTCCAGAAGATGGATAACAACTAGGGTTCAATATTTCTCACATGTTAGGTGCATATGTACCACTGTGATAGGCACCTTAGAAATATCTAAAATTGATTAAATGAGCCTCATCTTAATGTTCTGGATGGAGAGAAGTACTGAACAGTCAGCAATTGAATATTATTTCAGTCCACAGAGTGCTTGCCTTGTGTTCAGTTCTTCATTCCTTCACCTATAGCTTCAGCATTATATTGAGATGCTGGATTATGTAACTAACATTCTGTGCATACATAGTAAGAGCTGGATTCTGTAACTGTTGTGTTGAGAAGTCCAGTTTAGTTCCATTCTTTATTGAGCCCAGCTTGTTTATGTGAAAAACCGCAGACAGTATTGATAGGGTTAAAAACAAATCTGAAACCTTTTGCAATAAATGTGTTTTAATATTTTAGGATGGCATTGTTTGCAAAACAATAATGTAGTATATTTATCAAAGATCATCATATAAAATTAAATGTTCCAGAAACAGTTCTGGAACACCAGCAATCTATATCCATTTTGCACTAGTGTAAATGAGGCTATGTCTGCATGCTCCCACAGTTCGTCCTACAGGACTACTCTACTCCCGCAGTTTGGACTACTCTAATAAAAATCAAATACTTTTGAACCTCATTATGAATCACTGTGTGGTAATTTTTATGGTATCATGTGTCAAGCTCCCCTGGTATGCCTCCTCTTGTTTATTATTGCACTGCTTGACTAAGGATTAGTGATGGAACTATGGTGAATTAACCAGAGTGGAAAATCAGAATTCCTTTGGGTTTATAAGCAAAACCACAAGCTGTATTTATATAGATACTTATATGGACCTCATTCCTGTAGAATGTGAGTGTCTTGCACTCATTTTATCTGCATGCCACTCCATGAGGTAGGGAAGTACAATTCCTATTCTACAGCAGAAGAACTAAGATATATGGTAAGTTCAGTGACTGGCCCACGGTCCACAAGAAGTTTGTGGCCGAGTCAGGAATTGAATGGCTTCCAGGCCAGTGTTCTATCCATTATGCCATCCTTCCTACCTATTAGGATTGCTGAACAACATCACCATAAAACTTAGGGGATGGAACTGACTGAGCAACATTTGGACCTGCCCCGACATGCCATTTCATTCCGATCAGTGAGCATGATTCAGGTTTTAGAACATCGGAGAAATGGGAGGAAGTTAAATATTTGTTACTGGCGTTGAAAAAAATTAACCCCAAACTTGTAAAATGGATCATATTCTAAACTTTGTAAGTGAAGGGGGTACTTCGCTTTTTAATAAAAATAATATAAGCTGTATAAAATGGTAATACTTGCATGTGACTGACGGAAAGAGAAGGATGGGTTTGTGTTTAATGCATTGACGTGGGACTCATGAGACCTGGATCCACATGAGGCAAGAAATGCCTCAGAATGCCACTGATTTCTGTTAGACCTTGGACAAGTTCCTAGATTTTTCTGTCTCTCAGGCCCTCTTCATAAAAGGGGGATAAGAATGTTTCCCTGCTTCAAAGGGGTGTAGTAAAAGGGCAGTTAAGGTTTGTGAAATGATAAGGGGTGGTAGGGGAGACACTAGTGCCTAAATAGAAGTTAACATTTGAGATATGAAGTCAAGGACTAGTTGTGACCTATACATTTTTAGTAAGGGTGTTACTTTTCTAACCGTTTCAGACTGTGAATTTCTCATAGATTTCCATGAGAAGTGTTTTCTTATATTAAACAAACAAACCACCAACATGAATGCCAAAAATGCTTAATGGTAAGGATGTAACTTGAAATACTCGGAAAAGAGTGAACATTGGAAGGTTAAGACCCAGATTGTGGATCAGATTCTGTACTTGGTTACACTGAGACCAGAATCTGGTCTGATGTTTTCAGTTCATTCAGCTGTGGACCTCAGCATAGTAGCAAATATGTTTTGATGAATCTGTCCCTGTTGCATTGTTTTAACTAAAAAGAAAAGGAGTACTTGTGGCACCTTAGAGACTAACCAATTTATTTGAGCATAAGCTTTCGTGAGCTACAGCTCACTTCATCGGATGCATACTGTGATGAAGTGAGCTGTAGCTCATGAAAGCTTATGCTCAATTAAATTGGTTAGTTTCTAAGGTGCCACAAGTACTCCTTTTCTTTTTGCGAATACAGACTAACATGGCTGTTACTCTGAAACCCATTGTTTTAACTGCTTATCTGCAAACAGACTATTTTGAACTGGCTTTTATTCATTACTTGAAAGTGTTCAAGCACTTCCCTGTGATTATATTTCAGCCCATGATTCATTTTCACTACTCATTGTGAGTGTGTCACAGGGTGACATGGGCCCTTTAAGAGGGAAGAGGCCAGTGCACCTGTGACTCATCTTCTCATTCCAATTGGGCTTAAGAGGACACCTGAGCCTTAGAAAGAGAGTGACCTGATGAGGCAGAGCTGAGTGAGAGAGACAGAGAAGGGCAGGTGAGAGCTGCCTGAAGAGGAAAAAGACCCAGGCAGCAGCAGCAGTGATGGGGAGAGCTTGTACACAGAGGCATTGGAAAGAGAAAAAGTTCATGATGAGCACTATCCAGGGCTGGGGAACCTTTGCTGAGTTAAAGAAGGGTTTGTGCAGCGGCCTCTGTGAAGAAGGGCAAGAACCAGCCTGGTTAGGAGAAGTTGAGCCCAGAGCAAAAGCTGGAAGGTGGATTCCAGGAACAGGGGCTAAAGCAACTATGACTGAGTGGTTAATGACACCTTGGTGTTTAACCTGGGAGCCTTGCATGGGATTAAAGAGCTGCTGCATTATGACCTTGTTTTACTTTGGAGATTTGAAAATAACTGTTTTTACTAAGAGGAATCTGTGGACTGTGGCACTTTATATGAATAAAAGGTTTGAATGTGCTGCTTAGAATATTTCTGGGCATGGGTGGATTCCAATGGGAAACTGAGGAAGGCACATCTGTCATGCCATGGCCTGCCATAGAAGGCAGGCGGGGGACACCCTATGACAATGTGGTTTGGGTTTGTCATTATAATGCGGTGGTGTTTCTGCTTACTGATTGGGTGACTGGAACTTTTATAAACAGGAATAAGGAAAGAGGTTTCAGAATGGCAACATGGAAATTTTAAGTGTGAACATCCACATAAACACATTCTTGGGTTTTCTGCTTGTACAGATGTTTGCAGAAAGTGAATATTATCACAACTATTATTGGAGCAAAGTTGTGGTTTGCATTTGAACGAACTGATTCATTTCTTTCCAGTATTCTCCCAGCTGTATATAGTTGTGTCAAACTGTGTAAGCCCCTGTTTTCACTGCTTTCCCCAATCCCAAGTAACAGCACTATAAATATCACAGTACGCCAAGTTAATGAGGGAGTTCCAGCCTTGGCTTTCTCCATGTCTTTGCTCAGTGGTTTTAAATAAGACCTTTAAATTTATCTGAACATAGCTTTTTTGTGATTTAATGTGGCTTAATTAACTAATATCTTAAGTGAAGTTTCAAATACCCATTTAGATTAAATGAGCCAGTTGAGGATCACAGGAGTTGAGTCTCTCTGAAAGCACATTACATTTTTTTTCTTCCACCAAGGATGGAAGGGAAAAGCTTCGAGGCCATGAAAAGGAAAGAAAGAAAAATAATATAAATCAGACCATGAAAAGATACTTTTCCTTCAAAAGTTTTCAATAGGAACTTTAAATAAGAGCCAGGAAAGAGATCATTTTACTCCCATTTTCCAGAATGTTCTTTCTAGCATTCCATTATATGTGAAAGTACACTAGATAGTAAGGTGAGATTGTCTGGCCCTGTAAGAATGTGCAAGTGTGCAGAGTGGGTTCAAGGAGCCTCCCTTCCAATACTTTTCACACCTGTAAAGGGGCCAGACACAGTCCCATGCCTTGCACTGAACCTTCAGCAGTGCTTGTGAGGCCCCTTATGTCCAGTACTAATGACAATTTCCCCAAAGGGACAGGGTCTGCCTGCATTCATATGGGTTAGCAGAGTTGAGTGTGCATGCAACATTGCCAAGGAGCCTAATTATTCTGCCCCTGCTCCTTCAGAGGGCCCATAATTATTTGATGCCATTATACCATTATAATGTAAATATTGTTAAATACTGATCAATGTCTAAAGGGTCCAGTCATTTTTAATGTACACCAATCTCACCTATGCATCTTTACATGGCTGCATGTTCTCTGTGGCTGCTGAGTGCACAGATTCCCAGATGTGTATAGATGATGCTACAGAGCGAAATTCCTTGGAACCAGTTATTTGAGGGACCCAGCAGTGAATCAAGGGAAATCTGCATTATGAGACATTACTTCATGCAGAAGCAGAGTACACCCAAGGGAGAAAAAAACTTCACTCACTAGGTTAAAATACATTATCAGGGTTAGAATTAAGAATATACAATTGTCACCATATAAATATCATAAAGGACTCTAAGGGTTTACTCTAAGTTTGGGATATAAAACAATATTTTGATGTCTGGGTTGAAAATAGGAACTTTACTGTATTGTGTGTATGATAACACACTTCATGCATAGAACAATTGCAGAAATTATGCTTAGCTGTTTTCCCACAAATTATTTAATTTTATGAAAGTGCACTCTGTGAGGAATCACCACTGTAGAGTCCTCTTGGCAATTAATGGGGAAGACTACAGGAAAAGAAATGGATAATAACTAAGGGGGAAAAAATTCAAAAGTGCCTAAATCCCATTTCCAGAGACTTAAGCCCCTAAACTACTTAAGTACTTTTGAAAACATTACCATTAATAATACCTTTCTGGGGCTTTGCTGTTTGAGTGCCCCACTGATGAGTTTGCGTGCCCCACCTTATTCCTGATTTTCAAGAAGTGCTGAGCAACCTGAGCTCCTGCAGAATAACATAGGATTACACTGGTGTAAAACTGATGTGAGGTCAGAATCAGGAACCTTTGAATAAACAAGTTAGCAAGAGTGTAATATTTCAATGGATTGCTTTGCGGACTAGATTCTAGCTCTTTTTACCTGAGTGGAGGTGAGATGTGGCCCTGTAGTGACCCACAGAGGTTTCTTGAGCCCTATGACTATACAGAGCAGACTAGGGCAGACTAGATCAGGACAAGCCAAACTGCAACATATTAAAAGAGAAGCAGTGTCTACTACCTCTAGAAGGCATTGTGAATTATGCAGGAGCATGGCCAGACCCCTAAACCGCCTGTACTTACTCACTTGAGACGGACGGATCTTTTCTTTTTTCTTCCTGCTCTCCCAGCACCCCACTGTGGACACTGATTTGACATGGTGTATATGGTCCAAGCTGTTTCTTTGACTGGAGGTAATAAAGGCACATTTAGCTTGCTTCAAAAGTATTAAGCTAGTGGCATTAAGGCTTAAATGTTTGGTGGCTCTAAAGTAATGTCTTGATGGAGAAGAACTGGAGATGCAAAAAGAGAAAGGAGAAAAAAACCTTTTTGGATCTTTAATACAAAACATGCCCAATTCATATACACATGTGGCTGTTTACGTGCAGCCATTTTCCCCTTTGCTGAATATTATATAGAAAATAAAATATCCTTGCTTCATTAGTTATTGCTTATGAACTTAAATTGACTATACCACTCCTAGCTTACATAAATATACACTGGTCTCTTTTTTTTTCTTGATTTTTATGACCTATTCAAGTTAAAATGCAGTTGTACCAAACGCAACAGAGGAAAAAATCCTGTGGTTTGTGTAGGTAGTGTTTTCACACTGTTCTAATGGGCTAGCTTATGAGACAAAAATGTTCTTTCCTTATTTGTTTGAACAGCCAACTGTAGCAGCACCAATGTCTGTAACTGGATTTCATTATGGAAATTCAGCTAAAAAGGGCCACAGGCACAAAAATCCATTAAAATGTTTTCTATTGCTTTACATATTCTTCTTAAATTCAAATATAAGGCTATTTTTATCAGAGAGGCTTTAGCCTAAGGGGCAGCAGATGGATATTAAGAAGATTATAATAAAGAAGGGTATTATCAAAAAATAAAATGGCAGTTGGGGGAGGACCATTCTTTTATATGTAGAGGATCCAGTGGCGGGGGAAACATGCATTTCAAGTCTCTCTCTTTTTGGGTAGTCAATCATAACCTATTGCATTGCTTTTAAGAGTATAAGGAAGCCTGACTTAAAAGCTGTTTTTAACTGTAAATTAATGTAGTTGGCATTACATAAATTCCTAGATTAATATTTGCTAAATGAATTATGATGAATTCAAGCTCTAAATATGCTACAATATAAAACCTGAAGTGTGGTTAAAATTATTTACATATGTGTGGCATTCATTATGAGATGAATAATAAATGTGGTAGTCCACCATGTTTCTGTAAGTCCTATATCACCTAGTTGGGCTTCCTGCACCAGTTCCTCTATTTTATAATCCTTTCCTACCCCGTGATGCGGACGCAGGACAGAATAGTAAACAAAACAGATATTCCAACCCATCCCATGCCTCATCTCTTCCGTGTGTGCAGGAAGCATATGAAGAACAGGGTTCTGCAGCGACCATGGGCATACAGTCCACACACATCCCTCTTTGTGCAGAAGAATGCAACCATTCCGCTATAGAGGGATCCTACACTGCTATAGAGGAGGAAACTGGATTTGGATTACATGTTTAGTGATTTTTCCAGTTGATATTTGGTCCATTATTACACTGGGCCAGATGTTAAATTGATGGTTTATCTGGTGATGTAGAGTGCCTGGGTCCAATGTTTACAATCTATTCAGAACTTTTAAAATTTGTAAATTAGACACCAGTCATGAAATAAGATGGTCAAACAACATGCAGCGTACTCTGTTCATCCTGGAGTGTCAGACCAACACCAATGCCTGGTTCCCTGGGATCTATGCCTCAAGAATTGACTCTTATCAGAGCACAAGGCAGAGACCCAACTGTCTTGCTCATCTACCTCTCTCCAGAAACTGCAGAAAACATTGCATAACCCCAAGTTAATATCACAGCATCTCTTTCCATGAGTCAAAACTTGTTCTTATGCTTTAAAAAACATGGAAGATTATCTAACAGAACCGCCTGATGGTTGCCATAACAGGACATTATTACTAATTCTTTCTGTAATTAGCAATTGTTTAACACCTAGAAGAAATAAATTTTAAAAGTTCTGAATAGATTGTAAATATTGAGGGGGGGGAGAAGAATAAAGGTACAGGTGATGGGGGAATGTTGTACATCAGTAAAGAGAGAAACTGTAAAGAAATATTATATGTACAAAGCAGAATGTTTGGGTCAAAATCACACTGGGGAAGGAACCAAAAGAGATTCTATTGGAATAGTGTTATGGGTCTGATTTAGACCCCCAGGGTCAGACTCAGATATTGATAGAGATCTCTTTTATATTATTAGAGAGACAGCGAGAGAGAGCAATACTTTTGGGAATTGTCATAATGGGAGACTTTACCCTCTGATATATATTGCTGAATAAATGCTCATAATACTGGGAGGGCCCAGTTATTCATGAATGTGATAAATGACAGTTTTCTTCATCAAATTGTCACTGAATCAACAAGAGGTGACTCAATGTAATTCTAGGATGTATCAAGCAAGGCATTTCCTGTAGAGATAGGGAAGTATTAATCCCATTGTACAAAGGCAGTGGTAAGACCTCATTTGGAACACTGTGTACAATTCTGGTCACACATGTTGAAGAAAGATGAATTTAAACTGGAACAGGTGCAGAAAGGAGCTACTAGTCTGATCAGGTGAAAGGAGGCCCTATCTTACAAGAGGAGACTGGAAGAGCTTTTCTTGTTTAGTCTAGCAAAAAGAAATTGGAGGGGTATAATTGCTCTCTCTAAATGTATTTTGAGCGGGGGGTGAACACTAGGGAAGGTAAAGAGCTGTTTAAGCTAAAGGACAATGTTGGCACAAGAAAAAATGGATATGAACTGGCCATCAGTAAGTTTAGGCTGAAAGTTTCTAACCATTAGATGGGTAAGAGTCTTGAAAAAGCCCCCCAAGAGGAGTTGAGGGGGCAAACAACTTAATTTAGTTTTGAGAGAGCTAGACAAATTTATTATTGCAATTGCATGATGGGGTGAACGTGTGACGGTAAGGGTCAGAGCTCATCAGCCCTGGAGAGGGTCATTTATTTTGTCTTATGTTCCCAAAAGCTCATGCTTCAGGGTTTCAGCTGGCCACCTGCAGGGGTCAGGAAGAGATTCCCCCCCCCAGTGTATTCTTCTCCTTTCTCTGAAGCATCAGGGATGGCCATTGCTAGAGACTGCACATTAGACAGGAGGGCCAGGTCTCTGTGATGGCACCAAGCAAGCTCGAGGTTTAACTGATCATAATATGTGACATCTGGAAGGAATATTCCCCCAGGTCAGATTGGTGATGACTTTGGGTTTTTTTCATCTTCTTCTGAAGTGTCTGAGTGCAAGTCACTTGCCAGGATTATCTAATAATTAATCATTTCCATGCCATTGCAGGGGTTTTAGGCAGTGGTGCAGTCTGCTTGTGGCACATAATAGTCTAGTGTCCGGTTGCCATTTCATCAAATGATTGCACTATACCTTAAGCAAGGGCAGGGGCATTGTCTGGCTTGCCAGGAAAAGGAGTTTACCTCTTTTAAGAGCCAGAGAAGCACGGATGCTGGTGCAGCTGCAGAGTGGGTAAATGTGGGGATGATGACTCATCCCCACAGGTGAGCCAACTGGAAGGGAGGGGAGAATAAATAAGGGTAAGCTGGGTAGGAAAAGCCCTCTCTCACCTGGGCCAAGTGGAGCAGTGCACACCCTGCTATCCTTGGAAGTGGTAAAATGCCAGGTTTGGTCAGGATCTGCTATGGGCACTGTGCTAGTTGCTCCTTTCTCAGGGGGCTGGGAAGGAATTTTCCTCTCACTGCTAGATTGGGCAAGGCAAAGAGGGTTTTTGTTGTTGTTGTTTTTTGCCTTCCTTTCAGAAGGTTTGTGGGGCAGGGAGGGCTGTAGTTGGGATGAGTGTGGAACCAGAATTAGGCTATGATGTCACAATTCATTATTTAAGTGTAGCGTGGCTGTCCAGTGCAGGTACCGCATAGGAAAAAGATACAGTGATCAGATAAATAGATTGGTAAAGGATTTAAAGGAGGTGTGTGTTAATGGAGTGGAAACAGGGCTGGTATGGAGCTCCCATGAGTGGCACTACAGGAAGCCAACCCCTACCTTCTTTATAACCCACTCTAACCCTCCTTTGAGTGTGGGGGATGGTAAAGTCTCAGCAGCAGGTGGCTAGGGATGAGGGTAGAAAAGGGGGAGGGCTGATGGGTGCCACCCCCTGATAAATATTGAAATGATCATGAATTTACTTGCACTGTACACTTTTTATCTGCCAAGTACTCCCAGACGGTTGTTAATAAAGTTGTGGCCTAATTAAACCACATCCAGTCTCTCTTGTCCTTCCGGTATAGCTGGATGATTTTAGTTGCTGAGTTTAGTGTGCAGGTGCTGGGTGGTGTTGGTGGTCTGCGATATACAGAAGATCGGCCTAGATGATCTGGTGGTCCTGTCTGTCCTTAAACACAATGTAAGGGGCCATGGAGGCTACTTTATCTACTGGAGCTCTCGGAGTCGGCAACAGAGTGACTCTGCAGCTGGTGGAGGAAATGGATTTCTCTCTCTCTGCATTAGCTTCACTGGACTTTTACTTCAGTGTAATGGAGATCAGACTCTGGTCCCATTGGCTCTTCTTTGAAATCACCAGTACATATTTTGCCCTTGTAACATTTCAATGATTGCTTTTCCCCCTCTTACCTGGCAGTACTTCTTGAAGAACTTCAAAACGCAGCTCACTGTAAATAGGGATTTACTGTATGCTGAAATATTTCCCTCACTGTTTGATTCAGCATTGAGAGTTATTTCAAGTGAAGGAGGAAGGGAGAGGAAAGAAAGAAAACAATTGCAGGTCTTCATAACTAAGAAGGGTTAAACAAAAAGATGATTGCTGCAGCACCTAAATGTTTTTGACACCCCTTTAATGTGAAACCTTTTCATCTCAGTTATACCGTCAGAAGTCAGATCTCACTAGACTCGCTTTGAGTTTTGTGCTTCCATTTCTGCCCTAATTACCTTTCTTGGAGTGAGATGGCTCTTGTGTTTTAGATGAGGGGTTTGTGTGTGTGTGGTGTGTGTGTGTGTATATATAGATAGTCTTTTGTTCCTGGCATTCTCCATATGCTACTGTTTAATATTTAATCAGCTCCACCTCATCACAAACACTGTTGGCCTCATTAGATAATTAATGGCTGCCTGCATCTCATTTGCTTCAGTTGGTACATCTGCAGCCAGTAATTAGAGCAGGAGTTTATTAGTTGCACTGGCTTAGTTTATTTGTGAAGCAATCTTTCCTTTGATTGAAGCTGCTGCGATTGGCATATGTGGACAGCCTGTCTCCATGTTCAGCAGGGCTCTTTTGTTTACATTTTTGCTACAGTTTTGCAACATTGCACATCCTGGCAGTTCTAGAAACAGTTGGTGGTGAAGATCTGCCTTTTATAATTTAGAAGATAATTGGGTAAATCAGTGCAATAAAGCTACTGGAAAGCAATTCTCCAAGTTCAGGGGTGGAAAGAATCTGGTAGACAAGTTGTTCATTTGTAGCATTTAAAAATTTTTAATATTAAAAAAACCAACCCAAAACCTCCAAGTCTATGGAGGACATCAGTGTGCAAGAACTACACAGCAGACTGTGTTTGGCAGACTCTGATGACATATATTTTTGGTTTTTGTTCTCTCTCGCTGTCAGCATATTTGCTAAAACATGGCTGAGCTTAAATATTGATCACACACTGATATGAGTAATAACTCTTCTCTAATAAATTCTAATGCTAAGCCTCTTCCCTTGTTCTGATTCCTCATTTGTAAATGTTTAACAATGCAGTGTGATATTTTCTTCTGATGTTGTGAATTTGTGACATAACTTTTTGAATAATCTAAAAGAGCCTGCATGTTAGTGACTCTATTAAAAATATGGGCTAAACTATGCCTGCCATGGGGACACAGAGCCTTGTTATTCCAGGGATTCTGTCACAGAGAGCTCTCTGCTGTTCAGGGGAAACCTCTTCAGGTGTTGTAGCTACTCTGTCAGCTGATTGACTTGCTAGTTGGGTGATCTATAGCTCTGCCCTTGTCCCAGAAGAGGAGTAGTGTGGTGCCTTGTTCCTCTTCTGAGGCACGGGGAGACAGCAGCCTTCACACCCCTACTGCTGTGCAGGGGCTTAAAAAGAGAGAGCTATTTCCTGAGCTGCCCTTTCCTCTCCCTGTGTGATTGCAGAGCAGCTGGGTATAGTCTGGCCTTGAATATGAAGGAATCACTTTATTCACTGCTGGGGTGGAATATGCATTTAACAGTGCTTAGCGATGTTTAGGATAGACTGAGAAGAATTCTGTATCATAAGAATGGCCATACTGGGTCAGACCAAAGGTCCAGTATCCTGTCGGCTGACAGTGGCCAATACCAGGTGCCACAGAGGGAGTGAATCTAACAGGTAATGATCAAGTGATCTCTCTCCTGCCATCTCTCTCCACCCTCTGACAAACAGAGGCTAGGGACACCATTCCTTACCCATCCTGGCTAATTGCCATTAATGGACTTAACCTCCATGAATTTATCCAGTTCTCTTTTAAACCCTGTTAAAGTGCTAGCCTTCACAACCTCCTCAGGCAAGGAGTTCCACAGGTTGACTGTGCACTGAGTGAAGAAGAACTTCCTTTTATTTTTTTTAAACCTGCTACCCATTAATTTCATTTGGTATCAATTTCAAACTGCTTTGCTGACATAAGGGAGGTAGCCAGAGTAGGAAGGCAGCACTTCTGGCATTTTTGTGCTCCTGAATACCATGTTAGGGCATTGGCTCAGCACTGACCTCTACAGGTCAGAGGGCAGTTCAGTCTGTTGCACCTCTCTGATATGACTACCACTCAAGGTGCCAAGTGATATGAGCATGTCTGCTGAGAACTGGCCCACTGACTCATTCCTCATGTTCTGATGACATTAACTTTTGACTACTACCCTATAGTCCTGTTGAGTTGTTTTCCTGTGGAAACACTTCTTCCATTTCTGTGAGTGCCTGTTTTTTTGCATACCTGGTGGCCCAGATTCTGTGTTGTTCGCAGTTGCCTCTCCCTCACTTTGCTGTGTTGAGCTGAGCTCTGCTGCAATTGAAGACACAGCCCACTGTTTTTAGCGTAGGAGCCAGAATTCTTAAAAAGCACAGCTCTGCTGAAATGCTACCAGAAAGGAACAGTAGTTATGCTATTGCTCTAATCCACTGCGGCTGTATCATTCCCCAAAACATTAAAAACTCTTCCCTTCTACCAGATAACGCTTTCCATGCTCCTGTTTTTGCACAGACTAATAGACTTTAAGGCCAGAAGGGACCATCATGACCATCTAGTCTGACCTTCTGCGAATCCAGATCACAGCACCTCACCCACCCATGCCTGTAGTACGCCTGTAATCTGTGACTGAGTTACTAAAGTCCTCAAATCTTGATTTTAAGACTTCAAATTACAGAGAGTCTGCCATTTATTCTCTAGTTCAAACCAGCTAGTGACCCATACCTCATGCTGCAGAGGAAGGTAAAAAAAACTCCAAGGTTCTCTGCCCATCTGACCAGGGAGAAAATTCCAAATATGTCAACCAGGTAGGCCCTGAGCATGTGGGCAAGACCCACCCACCAGATACCTGGGAAAAAAATTCTCTGTAGTAACTCAGAACCCTTCCTTTCTAATGCTCCATCTTCGGCCACTGGAGATATTTGCTAAGCAAGTATCTAGCAGTTGCAAATGGGCCATGTGCCATTGTAGATTACCTCATCATACTGTCCCTTCCATAAACTTATCAAGCTCAGTCTTGAAACAAGTTAATTTTTTGGCCCCCACTATTTGCTTTGGAAGTCTGTTCCAGAACTTCACTCCTCTGATGGTTTGAAACCTCCATAAAATTTCAAGCTTAAATTTATTGATGACCAGTTTATATTCATTTGTTCTTGTGCCAACATTGGCCCTTACCTTAAATAAACACCAGGGAGAGAGAGAGGTTATCCCTCTAATGTATATATAGAGAACAATCCTATCTCCCTTCAGTCTTCATTTTGTTAAACTAAACAAGCCAAGCTCCTTAAGCCTCCTCTCGCAAAATAGGTTCTCCATTTCTGTTATCATCCTAGTAGCCTTTCTCTGCATCAGTTTGAGTTTGAATTAATCTTTCTAAAACATGGGAGACCAGAACTGCACACAGTATTCCAGATGACTTCTCACCAGTGCTGTGTACAATGGGAACAACACTTTCCGGTCCCGACTGGAAATACCTCACCTGATACATTTTAGGATTGCATTAGCCTTTTTCATGGGCCACATCACATTCATGACTCAGTCATCCTGTGATCAACCAATATATCCAAGTCTTTAATCCTCCTCTGTTTCTTCCAATTGATAAGTCCCCAGCTTATAGCAAAAATTCTTGTTAGTCCTTAAGTGCATGACCTTGCACTTTGCACTGCTAAATTTCATCCCATTTCTATTACTCCAGTTCTTAAGGTTGTCCCAATCTTCTTATATGATATTCCAATCCGCCTCCATATTGGCAATACCTCCCAACTCTGTATCATCCACACGTTTTATTAGCATACTCCCACTTTTTGTGCCAAAGTCATTAATGAAGATGTTAAATGAGACTGGTCCAAACCAGTTTGAGGAACTCCACTAGTAACCTCTCTCTAGCCTGATAGTTCACCATTCGGCATGACCCATTGTAATCTTCCCTTTCCCCTTACTCATCTTTCAATTCTCGTATTAATCCCCATTTTCTCCAATTTAACTAGTAATTTTGGTGCAGAACTATATCATATGCTTTACTGAAATCCAGGTGGATTAGATGTACTGCAATTCCTTTGTCTGGAAGATGCATCTGGAGAAGTGGTGGTTTACCCACAAAAGCTTATGTCCAAATAAATCTGTTAGTCTTTAAGGTGCCACCAGACTCCTTGTTGTTTTTATGTATTTAACACACATTCTTTCAATACAGTATCTTTGGACAGCAAAGAGGTCAGGCATTCAAGTAAATTTTCTTTTTACTTTCAAACTTAGTCTTCCTTATTGTTAGAGGAACAAAAACTAGATAGGAAGCAACATCTGGGTTAACCTGGCCAGTCTCTGTTGACATCCTGAGTAGATGGGTGTGGCAACAGAACTAATTATAATATGCCTTTGGCTGGAGATAGAAGGATATACTTTTCCTGACTTGTATTCCTCTGTATTCCCATATTTGCTAATATATCCATGATGTATCATTTTATGGATCTTCCCAATGTCTTTTCAAGGGTGCTGTTTTTAATTACCAGACAGCATGGTAGGTGTGAGTCAATGGAGACCTTTAGGGTCTAGGCTGGGATACTGAAAGGAATCTAATGGAGTAAACTACTCAAATCCCATTGACTTTCATGGGAGTTGGGCACCATAACTTTGTAACGGCTCCATGAAAATCCTAGCTCTAGTGTTTGAGTCCCAGATGCCATGTTTGTTTATGGCTCATGCATATGATTACTTTTCCTGGCCTAAATGACTACCAGTACTGTGCAATTGTTGCTAAACTGTTAAATAATATTGGAACTTTACTACCATTTTATGATGGTATGATGGAAACTATTAGAACTGTTGTACAGATGCCTCTAATGCTCAAAAGCCATTTTCTTGTGCTTTGTGTAGTCATACACATCTGTGCAAAATTATTGTAAATTGCTATCATTCTAATTTTGCACTGCTTTTTACCCACTTTGCACAACTGTAAATACTTACAGAAGTTGCAAGGCAGTGGGGAATCATTTTCAAAATTCACTTAAGGAAACACATTTTCTGAGAATGCGGTGTTCTGTTACTGTACTATTTACTTGGTTAATATCAATATTGAAAATCAATGAAATGTAGACTTGATTGAACTGAAACATAAGAGATTCTGATGACATGCGCGCGCACACATTACCTTGAATATACTAATTATTGAAGGATATAGTAAATGTATATGCATACAGAAGTTTTTCCTGTACTTTAAACTCCTAATGTGAATTTTATACATGCAGAGTCTATCCCGTTTAGTATCCTCAAATTCACCTTTCTCTCTAAGGAACACAAATATGTTAGTTCCAAATAAGGGCTCTTTCATCTCTTTTTATTTCTCCTGTGTTTCTTCACAATGACAGTGAAAGGAACTCAATTAAAGTGACTTAGACTAGTCTCTTGACAGAAATTGTTACTGGTGAAGGGCTTGATTCGCCACTCAATTATACCAGATTTTTTTTGCTAATGTAGCTACATTGACTTCATTGGAGCTATGTGGTGGAAAACTGGTATAACAGAATGGAGGATCAATTCTGAAGTTTCTCCAAATAGGCCATTTGAACATGTTACTACTTTCTGAATTGAAAGCAATGTAATTGATTTTTCTAAGCATGTCACTTAGCAAAAGGTCCCTAAACTGAGGGTGACCATGTTTTCAAAATTGACAACCAGGACACTTTGGTGGCAGCATTTTAAGGATCACAAAATGTTGATACAAAAAGACAAATGTACACTTCATTAAAAATATGAGGGGGGGGGGGCATCACGGCTGCCAGATTCTAACTAACTTGTAACACTTACCTATTTCTCAGAATGGAGGATATTTTTCCCAGTAACTTGGTGTCTGAATTAATTTATCATGAAACACCAAACAAGTGTAATTATTTTGAGCAAAAGAAGAACTTTGAGGTTGTCTACACTAATTTAACTGTTCTCTTCTCTCTAAGTACTGTTAATCACTCTGAACAATGGTTCCATTGGGCTGCTGTTCCTGGTAAGCAGAATGCATTCTATTCATTATATCATTGTGTCTCAAGCAAAAAATTTTTAATTGATAAAAGTGAAATTTTGACATGGAACACTAGAACATTTCAGGTATTCTGAAAGAAATTTCTATGACACTAGGATATCACTGGAAACCTGGATTACCCAAATGACAATGGGGTTTGAGGCTTTTTCTTATAATCTAAAATATATTAATGTTTGCTTATACTAAATTTTGTGCAGTAGTAGGTTCTTTCTTTAATTTGGGTATTAATGAATGTCTGGGAACATCTGAATGTGTTCTATGAACGACAATGCCATTTATAAGGTAATCTGAAGGGATGAGAGCAAGGCATCTGATCAGACACATCTAATCCATTCTTGATGATAATCTTTTCAGAAAAAGCCTTTTGTAACCTTGTGTGTGTACTGTTTTTCTTTTCTTTTCTTCCTGTTTCTTTGGCAGTCCTGTCACTTTAGGTATGCATGGGGGGCAGGTGGAGGAAGGGGATATTTTATGCTGCACCATGACTTTTTTCAAGGTGTTTAACAGACCTATGTTAATATATCTTGCACCAAATCCAACAAAGAGGTTCATAGAAGAGACTTTCAGGGTCACAATAAAGCAGTCCTACCTTTAGTCTGACAGCTTCTGTGCTGTTAAGGAGGGTAAAAGTCTTGGGGAAGGAGAACATCAAGTTGGAGTGGAAGGAAACCATCCCATAGTTGGGACCTTTCTTCCAGATGATGTCACCCCAGTTACTAGGAAGAGCCAGGTAATAATACTGGGGTATTTGATTATTAGAAATATAAGTAGTTAGGTTTGTGATGACCAGAAGAACTGTAATAGTAAATTGCCTGCTGTATGCGAAGGTTGCAGATCATATGAGACATCTAGACCGCCTTATGTGTGTGGTTCTGAGGAGGGGCTGGTGGTGCTGAAACATGGGAGATTCTGATGACACACACAAGGGAGAACACATGCTACCTTGAATATGCTTGAATATGAATTATTGATGGATACATTAAATCTATATGCATACAACAGTTTCTCCTGTTCTTAAAACCTCCTAATGTGAATTTTATACAGGCAGAGTCTATCCCTTTTCAAGTATCAGACAGGTAGATGTGTTAGTCTGTATCCACAAAAACAACGAGGAGTCCGATGGCACCTTAAAGATTAACAGATTTATTTGGGCATAAGCTTTTGTGGGTATAAAACCCACTTCTTTAGATGCATGGAGTGAAAATTACAGATACAGGCATACATATACTGGCATATGAAGAGGTGGGAGTTACCTTACAAGTGGAGAACCAGTGTTAACAAGGCCAATTCAGTCAGGGTGGATGTGGTCCACTCCCAATAATTGATAAGGAGGTGTCAGCCACTCCCAGTCCCTATTAAAGTCCAAATTTAATGGTGTTAAGTTTGCAAATGAATTGTAGTTCTACAGTTTCTCTTTGAAGTTTGTTTTTGAAGGGTGTTTTTTTTTTTAAGGATGGTAACTTTTAAATCTGTTGTTGAGGGTCCAAGGAGATTGAAGAGTTATCCTACTGGCTTTTGTATGTTACCATTCCTGATGTCTGATATCTGTCCATTTATCCTTTTACGTAGAGACTGTCTGGTTTGGCCAGTGTACATGGCAGAGGGGCATTGCTGGCACATCGCATTAGTAGATTTGCAGGTGAATGAGCCTCTGATGGTGTGGCTGATGTGGTCTGGTCCTATGATGGTGTTGCTAGAGTAGATATGGGGACAGAGAAGGCAACAGGGTTTGTTACAGGGATTGGTTGTTGGGTTAGTCTTTCTGTGGTGTGCTTTGTAGTTGCTGGTGAGTATTTGCTTCAGGTTGGAGGGGCTGTCTGTAAGCGAGGATTGGCCTGCCTCCCAATGCCTGTGAGAGTGGGAGATCATTTTCCAGGATAGGTTCTAGATCGTTGATGATGCGCTGGAGGGGTTTTAGCTGGGGGCTGTACGTGATGGCCCGTGGTGTTCTGTCATTTTCCTTGTTGGGCCTGTCCTGTAGTTGGTGACTTCTGGGTACCTGTCTCGCTCTGTCAGTTTGTTTCCTCACTTCCCCAGGTGGGTATTGTAGTTTTATAAATGCTTGATAGAGATGTTGTAGGTGTTTGTCTCTGTCTGAGGGATTGGAGCAAATGTGGTTGTATCTTAGGGCTTGGCTGTAGACAATGGATCATGTGATGTGTCCTGGATGGAAGCTGGAGCCATGTAGGTAAGTATAGCAGTCAGTAGGTTTCCAGTATAGGGTGGTGGTTATGTGACCATTGCTTATTTGCACTGTAGTGTCCAGGAAGTGGATCTCTTGTGTGGACTGATCCAGGCTGAGGTTGATGGTGCGGTGGAAATTGTTGAAATTCAGGTGGAATTCTTCAAGGGCCTCCTTCCCATGGGTCCATATGATGATATCATCAATGTACTGCAAGTAGAGGAGAGGTCCTAGGGGATGAGAGCAGAGGAAGCGTTGTTCTAAGTCAGCCATAAAAATGTTGGCAAACTGTGGGGCCAAGTGAGTACCCATAGCAGTGCCGCTGACTTGAAGGTATAAGTTGTCCCCAAATCTGAAATGGTTGTGGGTGAGGACAAAGTCACGAAGCTCAGCCTCCAGGGATGCTGTGGACTCATCCGGGATACTGTTTCTGACAGCTTGCAGTCCATCCTCGTGTGGAATACTGGTGTAAAGAGCTTCTACATCCCTGGTGGCCAGGATGGTGTTTTCAGGAAGATCACCAATGCATTGAAGTTTCCTCAGGAATTCGGTGGTGTCTCGAAGATAGCTAGGAGTGCTGGTAGAATAGGTCTGAGGAGAGAGTCCAAAAATCCTGCTGTAAGAGTGCCAATGCCAGAGATGATGGGTGTCCAGGATTTCCAGGTTTATGGATCTTGGGTAGCAGATAGAATACCCCTCGTTGGGGCTCTAGGGCTGTGTTTGTGCAGATTTGTTCCCGTGCTACAGCAGGGAGTTTAATGAGCAGATGGTGTCGTTTCTTGTGGTACCCCTCAGTGGGGTTGGAGGATAGTGGCCTGTAGAATGTGGTGTTGGAGAGTTGCCTGGCAGCCTCCTGTTCATGATAACTACAACACCTCCTTTGTCAGCCTCTTTGATTATAATGTCAGAGTTGTTTTTGAGGCTGTGGATGCCATTGTGTTCTGTATGGCTGAGGTTATGGGGCAAGTGATGCTGTTTGTTCAGAATTTCCACATTCACTTCCAGGAATGACAGAGTAGGTCATGCTGGTGAGGGGAGTGGCTTCTGTGTGAAAGAAAGCATAGAATTGAATAAAGTAAAAATCGTAAGTGACTGACTCAAACAGTACCATAGAAACTCTATTGATAGAAATTCCATGTGAAGAATAAGAATGTAGCAGTAGAAATATAATGCTGATCATCTGACTAGAATGCTGATGGTGATTATGAGAAGCTCAGGGAGATTGGAGAGGCTACAAAGGCAGAAAATGCAGTAATGTGGGATTTCTTCAACTATCCTCATATTGACTGGATATATACCACCTTAGGAAGGAATGCAGACATAATTCCTTGACACCATTGATGACTACCTCTTGGAGCAACTTGTCCTGGAACCAACAACGGGAGAGAGAATTCTTGATTTAGTCCTAAATGGAGCACAGTATCTGTCCAAGAGGTGAATATAGCTGAGTTGTTTGCAGATAGCGACCATAACGTAATTAAATGTAACATCCTTGTAGGGGGAATAATGCCAAAGAGAACCACCACAGTAGCATGTAACCTCAGAAAGGTGAACTACACAAAAATGAGGAAGATAGTTAAATGGAAATTTAAAGGAACAGTCAGAAGGGTAAAATAACTGCAACCTACAGAGATACTATTTAAAAACTCCATAATAGAAGCTCAAACTATATGCATACTCTCTTTCCTCCCCTCCTTCCCTCCACCGCCCCCTCCCACCTCCAAAAAACTGTAAGAGGACCAAAAAAGAAAGTTACCATGGCTAAACAGCAGTGTAAAAGAGGCAATGAGAAGCAAAATGGCATCCTTTGAAAAATTGGAAGCTGAATCCTAGTGAGGAAAATAGAGAGGAGCATAAACTCTGGCAAGTCAAGTGTAAAAGTATATTAAGGTAGACCAAGAAAGAATTTGAAGAGCACCTAGCTAAAGAGACACAAACTAACATGTTTTAAAGTACATCAGATACAGAAAACCTGACAAACAACCAGTGGGGCCCCAGGATGATGGAGGTGCTATAGGAGCACTCAAGGAAGACAAGGCCATTGCAGAGAAGCTAAATGAATTCTTTGCATCCAGAGGATGGGCGGGAGATCTCCACATTGAAACCATTCCTTTTACGTGACATATCTGCATAACTGTCCCAGATTGAGGAATCTGTAGAGGAGGCTTTGGAACAAAATGGTAAATTAAACAGTAAGACATCACCAGGATCAGATAGCGTTCACCCAAGAGTTCTGAAGGAACTTGAATACGAAAGTGCAGAGCTATTAACAGAGGTATGCAACCTATTGCTTATATCCACCTCTGTACCAAATGACTGGAGGCTAGCTAGTGTAATGGTGATTTTTTTTTTTATTATTAAAAGGCTTCAGGGGTGATCCTGGCAATTACAGGGCAGTAAGCCTAACTTCAGTACCAGGCAAATTGTTTGTTAAAACAAAACAAGAATTTAAAAGAACAAAATTATCAGACACCTATATAAAAAGGATATGTTGGGAAGAGTCAGCCTGGCTTTTGTAAAGGATAATCAGTTACTGATTAAACGATAGGAAATGAAGGGTAGGAATAAATGGTCAGTTTTCACAATGGAGTGAGGTAGATAGTGGGGTTCCCAAAGATCTGTATTGGGAGTGTTTCAGTTCAACATATTCATAAATGATCTGGAAAAGGAGGTGAACAGTGAGGCGGAAAAATGTGCAGATGTTACAAAATTACTTGAGAGAAAATCTCGCTGACTGAGAGATATTTCAGAGAGTTGTACTACTGCTTGGCTTGGCTGTTGTATCATGCCGTAGCTCATGTACTTAAGGGAACAAAACAAGAAAAGGCACCTGTCATAAATATAAAGGGAAGGGTAAACCCCTTTGAAATCCCTCCTGGCCAGGGGAAAGCTCCTCTCACCTGTAAAGGGTTAAGAAGCTAAAGGTAACCTCGCTGGCACCTGACCAAAATGACCAATGAGGAGACAAAAAGAAAAGGAGTACCTGTGGCACCTTAGAGACTAACCAATTTATTAGAGCATAAGCTTTCGTGAGCTACAGCTCACTTCCTCAGATGCATATCGTGGAAACTGCAGCAGACTTTATATATACACAGAGAATATGAAACAATACCTCCTCCCACCCCACTGTCCTGCTGGTAATAGCTTATCTAAAGTGATCATCAGGTGGGCCATTTCCAGCACAAATCCAGGTTTTCTCACCCTCCACCCCCCCACACAAATTCACTCTCCTGCTGGTGATAGCCCATCCAAAGTGACAACTCTTTACACAATGTGCATGACAATCAAGTTGGGCTATTTCCTGCACAAATCCAGGTTTTCTCACATCCCCCCCACCCCCATACAAACACAAACTCACTCTCCTGCTGGTAATAGCTCATCCAAACTGACCACTCTTCAAGTTTAAATCCAAGTTAAACCAGAACATCTGGGGGGGGGGGAGGGTAGGAAAAAACAAGAGGAAACAGGCTACCTTGCATAATGACTTAGCCACTCCCAGTCTCTATTTAAGCCTAAATTAATAGTATCCAATTTGCAAATGAATTCCAATTCAGCAGTTTCTCGCTGGAGTCTGGATTTGAAGTTTTTTTTGTTTTAAGATAGCGACCTTCATGTCTGTGATTGCGTGACCAGAGAGATTGAAGTGTTCTCCGACTGGTTTATGAATGTTATAATTCTTGACATCTGATTTGTGTCCATTTATTCTTTTACGTAGAGACTGTCCAGTTTGACCAATGTACATGGCAGAGGGGCATTGCTGGCACATGATGGCATATATCACATTGGTGGATGTGCAGGTGAACGAGCCTCTGATAGTGTGGCTGATGTTATTAGGCCCTGTGATGGTGTCCCCTGAATAGATATGTGGGCACAATTGGCAATGGGCTTTGTGGAGGAGGAGACAAGATACTTTCAAAAGCTGGGAGGAGGGAGAGAAACAAAGGGTCTGTGTCTGTCTGTATGCTGGTCTTTGCCAGGGACAGAACAGGAATAGAGTCTTAGAACTTTTAGTAAGTAATCTAGCTAGGTATGTGTTAGATTATGATTTCTTTAAATGGCTGAGAAAAGAATTGTGCTGAATAGAATAACTATTTCTGTCTGTGTATCTTTTTTGTAACTTAAGGTTTTGCCTAGAGGGGTTCTCTATGTTTTTGAATCTAATTACCCTGTAAGATATCTACCATCCTGATTTTACAGGGGGGATTTCTTTATTTCTATTTACTTCTATTTTTTATTAAAAGTCTTCTTGTAAAAACTGAATGCTTTTTCATTGTTCTCAGATCCAAGGGTTTGGGTCTGTGGTCACCTATGCAAATTGGTGAGGCTTTTTACCAAACCTTGTCCAGGAAGTGGGGTGCAGGGTTTTGGGAAGTATTTTGGGGGGAAAGACGCGTCCAAACAGCTCTTCCCCAGTAACCAGTATTAGTTTGGTGGTGGTAGCGGCCAGTCCAAGGACAACGGGGGGAATATTTTGTACCTTGGGGAAGTTTTGACCTAAGCTGGTAAAGATAAGCTTAGGAGGTTTTTTCATGCAGGTCCCCACATCTGTACCCTAGAGTTCAGAGTGGGGGAGGAACCTTGACAGCACCATTTAAAAATATTTGAAAAAGAAAATCAAATAAAGTTTAGAAAATTTTGAGTGCCACAAAAGCATTCCATTATTTTTTTTTTAACATTAACAACCACATATTGAAAACCAATCAGTCTATTCTATTTATCATGTCTCAAGAATAACAGAGCACTCCATAAAATTGAAGGGCAATAAATTTACAATAAAAAGAAATACTACTGCATGCAGCATACACCTTGTGGAATTCAGGCTGCAAGAGGTCATTGATTAAAATACTACTGTGGTTCGATTTAAAGTAGTTACAGAACTGCTATGACTATAACACGTGTAGCTAATGAATCCCATGCTGTGAAATTTCATAAGTATGTAGGGATAAAATTACAAAGGCCAAGGCACAAAATGAGATTAAACAAGCTAGAGACATAAAGGGTAACAAGAAAACTTTCTACAAATACATTAGAAGCAAGAGGAAGACCAAGGAACAGGGTAGGCCCATTACTTAATGATTGTGGGGGGGCAATAACAGAAATTGTAGAAATGACAGAAGTGCTAAATGACGTTTTTTGTTTTTGTTTTCCCCAAAAAGGTTAGGAACAACTGGATGTCTAACACAGTGAATGCCAGTGAAAATGAGGTAGGATCAGAGGCTAAAATAGTGAGAGAACGAGTTAAACGTTACTTAGACAAGTTAGATGACTTCAAGGCACCAGGGCCTGATGAGATATCTGAGTCATTAGCAATTATCTTCAAAAAGTCATGGAAGACTGGAGAGATTCCAGAAGACTGGGAAAGGGCAAATATAGTGCCCACCTATAAAAAGGGAAATAAGGACAACCTGGGGAATTACAGACCAGTGATCTTAACTTCTGTACCCAGAAAGATAATGGAGCAAATGATTAAGCGATTAGTTTGCAAACACCTAGAAGATAAGGTGATAAGTAACAGTTAGCATGGATTTGTATGTGTAGAGGCTTGTAGGGGCTTTGTGCTGGGAGAGAAGCTGAGCCCTGATTAGGAAGTGGGGCCTTTCTGAGTAGGGGTCCTATAAAGGTAGCCAGCCAGTCAGGCAGTGGCATAGGAGCCAGCAAACAGAGCTATAAACAGGGGAGTTTGAAAGGGGAGATTGTATTGCGGTGCTTGTTTGGGGTTTGTTTTGGTGTGGTTTGGGTTTCCCAGATTATCAGGATTTTGGTAGGAAGGCTATGACAGATACAGAGGCAGCAGTGGGAGTGACCCATGTAGTTGAAGACACAATGAAGATGACTGGATGTGGAAGCTGCGGTATGTACATGATCCTGGAGGGGGTACCTGGAAAGCATTTCGTCTGCATGAAGTGCTGTCTGATAGAGCTGATGGAGGAAAAGATCCGAGGATTGGAGATGCAGGTGGAAAGTCTGGCTGAGTTTAGAAGGGGGTTCGAGCGGATTATGGAGCAAGGACATGAGGCAGCTGAAGGGAAAAGTTCAGACTTGCAGATGGAAGAAGGACTGAAGAATTCTGAGGGGAAACTGCTGGGTGAAGAAAATGGACAGTGGAAGCATGTGACTAAGAGAACCAGGCAGAGGAAAAGACGAGCTAGTGAAGGAGAAATAGAGCTCAAGAACAGGTTTGCAGAGTTGGAAAATGAAGAAGGGGGCTCAGCAGGTGATCACTGAAGGTGGAAGGGCAAGGAAGAAGAGAAGAGCGGCTAGCCCTATAGGAAAAGGGAAAGAGTCAGTGGAGACTACCCCAAATATGAGCCCCAGGAGGATACAGAATGAGTTACAGAGGATTACAAGGGAGAAGAGGAATGGAAAGAACTTGCAGCCAGAGGGAACAGGGAATAGACTGGAGAATCGCACTGTCACCAGGAAAAGGCAGGTCTACGTGATCGGGGACTCCTTACTGAGAAAAATGGACAGGTCTGTAACCGGAGCTGATCCAGAGACTAGAAGGGTGTGCTGTCTTTCAGGTGCTACGATATGGGATGTGGACCTGAGATGGAAAAGGATCCTAAAGGGAACGGGAAAGAATCCACTGATCGTCCTTCATGTGGGAACAAACGATACTGGTAGATTCTCGCTAGAAGGTATCAAGGGAGACTATGCCAGGCTGGGGAAGACGCTTAAGGAAATCGAGGCTCAGGTGATCTTCAGGGGGATTCTGCCTCTTCCTAGAGAAGAGTAACAAAGGCATGACAAGATTATGAGTATCAACAGATGGCTCAGGCAGTGGTGCTATAAAGAGAGCTTTGGGATGTGTGGCCACTGGGAGGCATTCATAGACAGAGGACAGTTATTTCGGGATGGACTTCCCCTGAGTAGGGAAGGAAATAGACTTCTAGGATGGAGGCTGGCACAACTGATTAAGAGAGCTTTAAACTAGGAATTTGGGGGAGATGGTTGGGAGATGTCCAGGTAATCTCCATGCCGGATTTTAGCATTGAGAGGGAAGAAAACAAAGTAAGAAAAGATACAGCCGTGGGTAGGAGAATGGACATAAGGAGTAAGGGCAGTGTGGATACCAGTCTAATAGGTCATACTGGCTGTAGAATGTCCGTGCCCAATTGGGTAAAGATGTGAGTGAGGCCAAACAGTAAAAATTAAGATGTTTGTACACCAATGCGAGGAACCTAGGTAACAAAATGGAGGAACTCGAGCTACTGGTGCAGGAAGTGAAACCAGATATTCTAGGGATAACAGAAACATGGTGGAATACTAGTCATGACAGGACTACAGGTATTGAAGGGTATGTGTTCTTTAGGAAAGACAGAAATAGATGAGGTAGAATGTAAAGAAATAAGAAGTGACAGAATGGATAAGACAGTCCATCTGGGCAAAAATCACATTGAGGAAGAAAACTACTAGAGCTTCCCCTGTGATAGTGGTTGAGGTGTGCTATAGGATGTAATTTGGATATGGATAGAGCCCTCTTTAATGTTTTTAATGAAGTAAATATTAATGGAAACTGTGTGATCATGGGCAACTTTAACTTCCCATATATAGACTGGAGGACAAGTGCTAGTAATAATAATAGGGCTCAGAATTTCCTAGATGTTGGTTCAGCAATTACTTGATGAAGGAATCCATCAGCTACCACAAGAGGGGATGCCATTTTACATTTGGTTTTGGTGAGTAGTGAGGACCTCATAGAAGAAATGATGGTAGGGGACGACCTTGGTTCAAGTGATCATGAGCTAATTCAGTTCAAACTGAATGGAAGGATAAACAAAAATAAATCTGCAACTGGGGTTTTTGATTTCAAAAGGACTGACTTTCAAAAATTAAGGAAATTAGTTAGGGAAGTGGATTGGACTGAAGAATTTATGGATCTAAAGGCAGAGGAGGCCTGGGATTACTTCAAGTCAAAGCTGCAGAAGCTATTGGAAGCCTGCATCCCAAGAAAGAGGAAAAAATTCGTAGGCAGGAGTTGTAGACCAAACTGGATGAGCAAGCAACTCAGAGAGGTGATTAAGAAAAAGCAGAAAGCATAAAGGGAGTGGAAGATGGGAGGGATCAGCAAGGAAAGCTACCTTATTGAGGTCAGAACATGCAGGGATAAAGTGAGACAGGCTAAAAGTCGAGTAGAGTTGGACCTTGCAAAGGGAATTAAAACCAATAGTAAAAGGTTCTATAGCCGTATAAATAAGAAGAAAACAAAGAAAGAAGAAGTGGGACTGCTAAACACTGAGGATGGAGTGGAGGTTAAGGATAATCTAGGCATGGCCCAATATCTAAACAAATACTTTGCCTCAGTCTTAATAAGGATCTTCAGGATAATGGAAGCATGACAAATAGGAATGAGGATATGGAGGTAGATATTACCATATCTGAGGTAGAAGCAAAACTTGAACAGCTTAATGGGACTAAATCGGGGGGCCCAGATAATCTTCACCCAAGAATATTAAAGGAGTTGGCACATGAAATTGCAAGCCCATTAGCAAGAATTGTTAATGAATCTGTAAACACAGGGGTTGTACCATATGGCTGGAGAATTGCTGTCATGGTTCCTCCCCCACTCTGAACTCTAGGGTACAGATGTGGGGACCTGCATGAAAAACCTCCTAAGCTTATCTTTACCAGCTTAGGTCAAAACTTCCCCAAGGTACAAAATATTACACCTTAGACTGGCCGCTACCACCACCAAACTAATACTGGTTACTGGGGAAGAGCTGTTTGGACGCGTCCTTCCCCCCAAAATACTTCCCAAAACCTTGCACCCCACTTCCTGGACAAGGTTTGGTAAAAAGCCTCACCAATTTGCCTAGGTGACTACAGACCCAGACCCTTGGATCTTAAGAACAATGAACAATCCTCCCAACACTTGCACCCCCCCTTTCCTGGGAAATGTTGGATAAAAAGCCTCACCAATTTGCATAGGTGACCACAGACCCAAACCCTTGGATCTGAGAACAATGAAAAAGCATTCAGTGTTTTACAAGAAGACTTTTAATAAAAAATAGAAGTAAATAGAAATAAAGAAATCCCCCCTGTAAAATCAGGATGGTAGATATCTTACAGGGTAATTAGATTCAAAAACATAGAGAACCCCTCTAGGCAAAACCTTAAGTTGCAAAAAAGATACACAGACAGAAATAGTTATTCTATTCAGCACAATTCTTTTCTCAGCCATTTAAAGAAATCATAATCTAACACATACCTAGCTAGATTACTTACTAAAAGTTCTAAGACTCCATTCCTGTTCTGTCCCTGGCCAAGACGACTACAGACAGACACAGACCCTTTGTTTCTCTCCCTCCTCCCAGCTTTTGAAAGTATCTTGTCTCCTCATTGGTCATTTTGGTCAGGTGCCAGCGAGGTTACCTTTAGCTTCTTAACCCTTTACAGGTGAGAGGAGCTTTCCCCTGGCCAGGAGGGATTTCAAAGGGGTTTACCCTTCCCTTTATATTTATGACAATTGCTAATATAGTTCCTATTTTTAAGAAAGGAGAAAAAAAACTACAGGCCTGTTAGTTTGACATCTGTAGTATGCAACGTCTTGGAAAAATTTTTGGAGGAGAAAGTAGTTACGGACATTGAGGTCAATGGTAAATGGGACAAAATACAACATGGTTTTACAAAAGGTAGATCGTGCCAAACCAACCTGATCTCCTTCTTTGAGAAAGTAACAGATTTTTTTAGACAAAGGAAATGCAGTTGATCTAATTTACCGCATTTTCAGTAAGGCGTTTGATATGGTGCCACATGGGGAATTATTAGTTAAATTGGAAAAGATGGGGATCAATATGAAAATTGAAAGGTGGATAAGGAATTGGTTATAAGGGAGACTACAGTGGGTCGTACGGAAAGGTGAACTGTCAGGCTGGAGGGGAGGTTACCAGTGGAGTTCCTCAGGGATTGGTTTTGGGACCAATCTTATTTAATCTTTTTATTACTGACTTCGGCACAAAAAGTGGGAGTGTACTCATAAAGTTTGTGGATGATACAAAGCTGGGAGGTATTGCCAATTTAGAGAAGGACAGGGATATCCTACAGGAGGATCTGGATGACCTTGTAAACTGGAGTAATAGTAATAGGATGAAATTTAATAGTGAGAAGTGTAAGGTCATGCATTTAGGGATTAATAACAAGAATTTGAGTTATAAGCTGGGGACGTATCAATTAGAAGTAACAGAGGAGGAGAAGGATCTTGGAGTATTGGTTGACCACAGGATGACTATGAGCCGCCAATGTGATATGGCCGTGAAAAAAGCTAACGTGGTCTTGGGATGCATCAGGCGAGGTATTTCCAGTAGAGATAAGGAGGTGTTAGTACTGTTATACAAGGCACTGGTGAGACCTCACCTGGAATACTGTGTGCAGTTCTGGTCTCCCATGTTTAAGAAGGATGAATTCAAACTGGAACAGGTACAGAGAAGGGCTACTAGGATGATCCAAGGAATGGAAAACCTGTTTTATGAAAGGAGACTCAAGGAGTTTGGCTTGTTTAGCCTAACCAAAAGAAGGCTGAAGGGAGATATGATTGCTCTCTCTAAATATATCAGAGGGATAAATACCAGAGAGGGAGAGGAGTTATTTAAGCTCAGTACCAGTGTGGACACAAGAACAAATGGATATAAACTGGCCATCGGGAAGTTTAGACTTGAAATTAGATGAAGGTTTCTAACCACCAGAGGAGTGAAGTTCTGGAATAGCCTTTCAAGGGAAGCAGTGGGGGCAAAAGACCTATCTGGCTTCAAGATTAAACTCGATAAGTTTATGGAGGAGATGGTATGATGTGATAACATGGTTTTGGCAATTAATTGATCTTTAACTATTCATGGTAAATAGGCCCAATGGCCTGTGATGGGATGTTAGATGGGGTGGGATCTGAGTTACTACAGAGAATTCTTTCCTGGATATCTGGCTTCTGAATCTTGCCCATATACTCAGGGTTCAGCTGATTGCCATATTTGGGATCGGGAAGGAATTTTCCTCCAGGGCAGATTTGAAGAGGCCCTGGGGTTTTCCTCTGTAGCATGGGGCATGGGTCACTTGCTGGAGGATTCTCTGCACCTTGAAGTCTTTAAACCATGATTTGAGGACTTCAGTATCTCAGACATAAGTGAGAGGTTTATTGCAGGAGTGGGTGGGTGAGATTCTGTGGTCTGCATTGTGCAGCTGGTCAGACTAGATTATCATAATGGTCCCTTCTGACCTTAATATCTATGAATCTATAAGAACATATCATGTCAAACCAACCTGATAACTTTCTTTGATAGGGTAACAAGCCTTGTAGATGGGGGGGGGAAGTGGTAGACATGGTATATCTTGACTTTAGTAAAGCTTTTGATACTGTCTCACGTGACCTTCTCATAAACAAACTAGGGAAATACAGCCTAGATGGAGCTACTATAAGGTGCATAACTAGTTGGAAAACTGTTCCCAGAGAGTAGTTATTTGTGGTTCACAGTCAGGCTGGAAGGTCATATTGAGTCTTACGGGTCATATACTGATCTATAGGGATCAGTTTTGGGTCCAGTTCTGTTCAATATCTTCATCCTTGATTTAGATAATGACAGAGAGTAACCAAGCTGGGAGGGGTTGCAAGTACTTTGGAGGGGAGGATAGGATTAAACTTCAAAATGATCTAGACAAACTGGAAAAATAATTTGACGTAAACAGGATGAAATTAAATAAAGACCAATGCAAAGTACTCCACTTAGGAAGGAACAATCGGTTGCACACATACAAAATGGGAAATGATTGCCTAGGAAGCAGTACTGCAGAAAGGGATCTGGGGGTCATAGTGGATCACATGCTAAATATGAGTCAACAGTGTAACACCTGGTGGGAGGGGGGAAGGGAAGCGAACATTATTCTGGGATGTATTAGCAGGAGTGTTGTAAGCAAGACACGAGAAGTAATTCTTTCCCTCTATTCCATGCTGATTAGACATCAACTGGAGTATTGTGTCCAGTTCTGGGCATCATATTTCAAAAAAGATGTGAACAAAGTCCAGAGAAGAGCTAAAATGAGTAAAGATCTAGAAAACATGTCCGGTGAGGGAAGACTGGAAAAAAATGGGTTTGTTTAGTCTGGAGAAGAGAAGACTGAGAGAGGACATAACATTTTTCAAGTACATAAAAGGTTGTTGCAAGGAGGAGGGAGAAAAATTGCTCTCCTTAATCACTAAGGATGGGACAAGAAGCAATGGGCTTAAATTGCAGCAAAGACAGTTTAGGGTGGGTATTAGGAAAAGCTTTCTAACTGCCAGGAAGGTTGAACACTGGAATAAACTGCCTAAGGAGGTTGTTGAGTCTCCATCACTGGAGATTTTTAAAAGCAGATTAGACAAACACCTGTCATGAATGGTCTAGATAAAACTTAATCCTGCCATGAGTGCAGGGAACTGGACTATATGACCCCTCGAGGTCCCTTCCAGTTCTGATTCCATAACTGCACAGAACACTTTGTGTAAACTCTAGAATGCTTTTTATATTTTGAAGTGGCAGAGCAGCAGGACACAACACAGAGAATTTCATGAGTCCCTCAACACAAGAGCAAGTGAAAATGCTACATGAAAAATATTAGATCTGATTAGATTGTGAGAGTGTATTGAGCAAGCCATCACATTACTCCTGGGATAAGTTGGACAAAAGCTATGCTAGAATAGGGCAGAAGAAGGTTAAAAGGCCTGTTCTGGAGACTGACTGAAGCCAGTCCTACTTTGCAATACCCATCAGTCTGGAGCTGGACGTGCCCTTCAACTGGTCACAGTTAAAGACAAGAAGGAAGCTTCAATACAAGACTATCCAGGAGAGATCTTGAGTTTGAGACACAGAGGACCTAGCCAGGTGCACTGAGCTCCCGAGCCTGGGAAGAAAGAATGGGCTGTACTCTATATAGTCTTACTGTGCATTTGTTTATTGATAAAGTCAAACTCCGGAAAAGATTTGACCCTACACAAGGTCTATGGATTGTGTTGAAATCCGGTGGGAAAGGAGCCTGTTCACAATTCCCTGTAGAGATCTTATACTGACTTGTTGCTCTCCAAAATGAAGAGAGACTGTTCACTGCCCCACTCCAGCATAATGCATGGAACAAGTATTAGTACATGCTTTCCCTTCCACCTCCCAATCTTGCCTTGGAGAGACCACCTTCTAGAGATAAAAGCCTGGGAGGGAGACTGTGGCTCAGAAAGTTCCCCAGCTAATCATAGGAGGGAGTAAACTCTGCTGAGTCCATACACAAGGAAGCACACGTTCCCTGGTATTCTGACCCAGTTCCTGTCTCATTGTGCTTCCACCCACTCACCTGTGTTTATTTGGTTATGTAGCTGTTCTGTGGAGCCTGCTTTCCCTTTTGCACTACTACCCATTATGAAAGTAGCTGATATTGGTGCAGGAGGGGTCGTGTTTGCCATACGTGGCTTCCTGCACTTTTGTCCTGCACTGTCATGCTGTCTGTTTTGTTTTAAATTTTCCCAGATCTCCAGGAAAAAAATAGATTGAATTTTGTTTAAAAGATGGGGTGAAAGTTCAAATTACTTTTATTTTAACTGAAAAACATATTTACGCTTCACTGCTAGGAAGTTTTCCTTTTCTTTCTGTAATACGAAATAGACTTCCTATTGGGCACTGATTGGAATGTTTTTCTTCCTTATCTATCTTCATCCTAATTCAACAGTTGTGAAATACTATTCAAACTAATCAGGTATGACAGTGCTAGGGTTAACTAACAGTTGGTGTGCTACCAGCAACTCTTTAATGGTGGTATTAATGATGATACTGATGTTATTTGATAGGCTTTGCTAAAAAAGAAGAGTTTCTCCAATGAGAAGCAGAGATTATGATAGGAATGTATAAGGAGAGTAGGTGTCATTGCTGCTAAGAATGTATAAGGACAGTAGTAGGCATCTTGTGTGCTGTTTTATGAATGTGACTTAAGGATTTCCTTTGTAAGTGAGAAAATATGATCAGACTAACCCTTTTCTGTATTAAACCACCAAAATCTATGTTCAAATAACATCATGGGCCTGACTTAAAACCATAAAAACAAAGCAATACAAAGCTAAGGCTGAAAATCTACCTTTATTTGTTGCTTCAAGGAAGTATGTGGCTTTGAAGGTCACTTTGTATTTGAAAACATCAGCAGTTACTATCTGTAGGTAGAACACAGTGAGTTCATACTTTGTAATTATTTGCATTACTCCAATGAGGCAGGTAAATAATTCTTTGTTCTATTCTTGAGATTCTGCTAATGTTTGTACTGGATGTCGTGCTCCCACAGGAATGAAGGACCATCACAAATCTCTGCAACAGTAAGTCATGCTGCTTTGACCTTGCCTTCTAATAGAAACATATAAAACAAAACCTACCAAGAAAAAAAAACTCCACTAAATACACAATTCTCCTTCTGGAGAGAGGATGAGAACCACATATGATAGATACTAGTTACGTTGCTTAATGCACTATGGGAAGATGCTCTGATACTACAGTATTTTGTGTGATATAAAAACCTGTATAGAATAGATGTGCTAAGAGCTTATGCTGGATGTTTGTGTGTTTTTGAAGGCAGGGAGCTTACCACAGAAAGGGATAGGGTCCCACTCAAGCAATTCTTCAGACAATTGTAGCTGTGAGCTTGGAGGCACGGGAGCTTGACTGTTTGATTAGTTGTATAAGGGTGGATATTCTCATAAGACAGAAGAAGACAACCTCAAGCTTGCTGGTGGTATTCCTGGAGAGACAGAGTGGACCATGAAATGAACTGTTTGACAAACAAGACATCCTGGGCTCCATTCTTGTGCCCACCCTGTTCAATCTGTACAGAAATGATTTGCCGCTGACTCAGGCTATGTCTACGCTACCACAGGATTGACGCTGCTGCGATTGATGCACCGGGGTCTATTTCATGGGTCTGGTGAAGAGTTGCTAAATCAACAGCAGAGCGCTCTGCAGTCAACTCCGGTACTGCAATGGGAACAAGAGGAGTAAGGTAAGTTGACTGGGGAACATCTTCCATTGATCCATCATGGTGTAGACACCTCAGTAAGTCAACCTACTCTGAAACTTAGCTACATTGACTTCAGCTGTGTTATTCACATAGCTGGAGTAGTGTAACTTAGGTCAATTTACTATGGTAGTGTAGACATAGCCGCAGTCACCCAAACTTATCGATGGATATGACATCTGCTGTGATACCCCTCACTGAACAGGAGAACATCTCAAGCACCCACCTGGCCAAGACGGTAGACCACTATAGCAGTCGGTGCCTCCAACCAAGTGTGACCAAGACAGATTCAAGCATCTTCCACCTCCACAATGTAAATGCTAAACGTGAGTTAGACTTCTTCCTCAATGGAAAATGATTGAACACGAGGCAAAACTGGTTTACATTGGTGTCACACTGGACCACTCTTTGACTTACCACAACCATCTACAAAAGTCTGCTGCCAAAGTCAGGACCAGGAATAATCTAATCAGCAAATTGGCTGGTTTGAGATGGGATGCAGACGCACAGATACTTCACACATCAGTTCTGGTGCTGTGTTATTCCCCAGCAGAATACTGTGCCCCTCTGTGTGTGGTGGTGGACACCTCACACTAAATTGGTTGACGTCAAATTGAACTTGACCATGCACATCATCACAGGCACCCTGTGCCCTACTCCTATTCCATGGCTACCTGTTCTGAGCAACATAGCTTGTTGCAGAGAGTCAACAGCCAGGCTTGTAGAAAAGCTACGTGGCAATCCAGGTCTCTCACTTTAAATGGACATCTTTAGTCACCCCAGAGCATGACTTACGTCCAGGTGTCCAATGTGGTCTCAACTGCCAGATCAGGATCTGTCAGCAGCAACTCTTTGGTGTGATGAGTAGTTGGCTCATGTTTGGAACAGTTTACTTGTCAGTGATACGACTTGCTATATCGCCTTTAGACTCTGCTAAGCAGGTTCTCAACTGGCCAAGGAATATATGCAGCCAACCTCTACTCATGGGGTCTGAGCGACAACCCACCTTGTCAATGTGGTCTCCATCAGTCATGGGCATATGTTGTTGATGAGTCAACTAATCAGACTTCATGGTGACCTTAGGGTCCTTCTTTCTACCAGGAGGGGGCGGGCAGGGGACAAGGAGCAGGAGGGGTTGGATGGGTCGGGAATTCTGAGAGGCGCAGTCAGGGGGCAGGAAGTGGGAGGGGACTGATGGGGGCGGGGGCCAGGCTGTTTGAGGAGGCACAGCCAGGCCCTCCATACCATTTCACAACCCTGATGTGGCCCTCGGGCCAAAAAGTTTGCCCACCCCGGTCTACAGGTTCTTCACTGAAGACTTAAAAAAACCCAGAAGCATAAGATAAAATAGATTTAAACTTGTCATGGAAAATAACTAAAGCTGATAATTTATAAGACACTTGAAATCTGTCTCCTGAGATTGAACAACACTGATAAAGCCTTAGAGATCAACATTAATTTGTATGATGTTTTTCTACATTGGAGAAATAATAAACTAAAGTTTAAAAGGTTTCTCCATAGGGAATGTCCTCTAACAGCATGGAATTTGCTACTTCTGACTATGGGAAAAGGATGCCCAGGTTTACTGTTACAATGTGTCTCCTTTAATTTTCCCAGGACCCTCTAGTAAGCTGGTATCAGGAGAGCAATGAGTTGAAATTATGGCCTGTATAATTACCCAAAGGAAAAAAGAATCTTTCCACTATGTCTGTGAGTACTTTCTAACATGGTATCTATATCAATGGAGGGAAACAGAATATACAAGAGGCTAAGAAGGATTTCTTCTCATAATCACTGCCAGTGCTTCCTTGTAATCCAAGCATTTAAGATGATCCTCTCTGGAGTCCTTGCTGGAAGGTTTTTCTCTGGTGAATAGTGACATTTCAACCTGGCTTTCCACAAGGGAGAAAGATAGTCGAAACTCCCTCTCCAGCACTGGTTAGTCCTGATTTTGGCAAGCTCTCTGGAAACCTGTAATGACTATCTTTAGTATTTTTATCTAGGGACTAACCACAGACATTTTTCATGTTACTGTTTATCAAATCCATGCATCAGGGCTGCATGCGCTTGCAGAGACAAAAGATTAAGGAATTCCTTCACATATATTGTCATTGCTTATCCTCAGTTATTTAGGAGCATCAGAAGTAAGTCACCCCTAACAGGGATTGGTAACCTGTGGATGAAAGCTCTGTGATTTGTGCCCTGTTTTCTCCATGGTCATAGGATATTAACAGAAGTTAGCATCCACACTCTTGCAAAGTCATATTGGTACTCTAATTTGGAAATGTATCTTCAATTTAAATTACCTTAATCAGTACCTTCATTTAAACTCTGGAGAAACAAAGCAATGTCATCATTTTACAGATGTGCAAATTGAACCATGCTCAGCTAATTATTCATTAAAACCTGTTTCACACATGAAATGAATGGCAGTGGAAAAAATAATACACATGTACTTTTTCTTTTTACATTGGTGGGTGTGACTGGGCGTGCACACCCCACACTGGGACTGCAGGGGTTAACTCTTCACTGTGGGCTGAGGAAGCCACAGCCCTACTGGGCATGCTTGAAATGCATCACCAGTATAAGAGGGAACAGCCTGGCTCAGTCTGGGTTGACTGCCGTAGAGGAAGGTGGTGTGCCACTGGCTCCTCTTGAAGGGCTGTGGGCACTTCATGACGCAGAGGCCAGCCAGCTGACAGCAACCCTCAACCCCCAGGCTCTGGATGCTACCGAGAGAGAAGGAACTGGGGGAACTAGGAAGCCACAAGATGCGGAGAAGCAGGTAGGAAGTCTTTCCGGGGAGTTGGTTGGACAACCCGAGATTAGCTTGGCGTGTTTTGGCCAGATCCCCGCTGAGCTGTTGGCAGGCAACTCCCCCACCACCAAGGCCCTGGGTTGGGACCTGGTGGAGAGGGAGGGCCTGGGTCCCCATATCCTGGCTGCTGCCCATCCTGGGATGGCGGTCCATCCTGACAGTGACTGACTCTGGCCGCTAGGCCGTTCAGCCCTGAGCCGGGGGTGCACAAAGCGACCGCGGGCCTATTAAGACTCGTGCCCTGTCCTGCGACAGTGGGCAATATTTAAAACCTTGTAAGTGATGAATTAATTGCCAATTGACATTGTTGTGATTAAAACAATTGACTTCATTATCTTTATAGCTTGTTGAAGACTTGTTATAACTTCTAAGTGCTCATTCAGTAGCATATTCACACAATAGCAGGTGTCAAAACAGTGGAGAATACTATTAGAAATGGGACAAGATCATGTAAGTTTCTCAGAGAATCTTTCTGTTACAAATGAGCCACAACTTATTTCAGAAAGACGTGAATTAGAGTGGGTGAAATACTATGTAATGAATAATTTATTAAATGAACTTTCCCTCTTTCTTGTCACAAACTGTCCATGAACAGATTTTAGTTCTGTTTTATTCATTATTCAAAAACTACTGCTTTCTCTGAATTTTTTCAGTAAATAAATTTTGTTCTGAAGCTCGTTTGCAAGTATTCAGAGTTCAAATCAAATGCAAAAATTGAGCTGATTTTATTTGGATGTAAAGATCACGTATATTTCTGTGTTCTGACTGGATGAGTGTTTACTCTAGTGATCAAGTTTCTGGTACAAATAGTCATGATTACTGTTAAGGTTTCTCCCCCACTCTGAACGCTAGGGTACAGATGTGGGGACCTGCGTGAAAAACCTCCTAAGCTTCTCTTTACCAGCTTAGGTCAAAACTTCCCCAAGGTACAAAATATTCCACCCTTTGTCCTTGGATTGGCCGCTACCACCACCAAACTAATACTTCTTACTGGGGAAGAGCTGTTTGGACACGTCTTTCCCCCCCAGAATACTTCCCAAAACCTTGCACCCCACTTCCTGGACAAGGTTTGGTAAAAAGCCTCACCAATTTGCCTAGGTGACTACAGACCCAGACTCTTGGATCTTAAGAACAATGAACAATCCTCCCAACACTTGCACCCCCCCCTTTCCTGGGAAATGTTGGATAAAAAGCCTCACCAATTTGCATAGGTGACCACAGACCCAAACCCTTGGATCTGAGTACAATGAAAAAGCATTCTGTTTTCGTACAAGAAGACTTTTAATAAAAAATAGAAGTAAATAGAAATAAAGAAATCCCCCCTGTAAAATCAGGATGGTAGATACCTTACAGGGTAATTAGATTCAAAACATAGAGAACCCCTCTAGGCAAAACCTTACGTTACAAAAAAGATACACAGACAGAAATAGTTATTCTATTCAGCAGAATTCTTTTCTCAGCCATTTAAAGAAATCATAATCTAACACATACCTAGCTAGATTACTTACTAAAAGTTCTAAGACTCCATTTCTGGTCTATCCCCAGCAGAAACCAGCATATAGACAGACCGAGACCCTTTGTTTCTCTCCCTCCTCCCAGCTTTTTAAAGTATCTTGTCTCCTCATTGGTCATTTTGTTCAGGTGCCAGCAAGGTTACCTTTAGCTTCTTAACCCTTTACAGGTGAGAGGAGCTTTCCCCTGGCCAGGAGGGATTTCAAAGAGGTTTACCCTTCCCTTTATATTTATGACAATTACAAATTTGACATTTATCTCTTTCTCTCTCTCCCACCCAACCCCAGTGAGTTTAAAAAATATAATTGGAGCAAATGCTTGCAGAAGATTTTTGAAATATTTGTGTAGTTCCCATTTGAATTCACTCCTTTTTCTCCTTTCTCTGTCCCTATTGAAATGCCACCTTTCTTTTCACTCTGTCAAAACCCATGTCTAAATATTGCCTTCTCTTCTTCCGCAACATCTTTAAGTTTCCAACTTTTCTCTTGGCCAAATTTATTTTGGTTTTAAAATTTAAAAATGAGTTAAAAGTTCACAGATATGTCAATACTTCCCAGTTGTTGGAATTTAATACTTGTATTATGGTGACATGTAGGGAGGCCTGTACTGGCCCATTGGGCGTAGGGCCAAAGAGATAGTCCCTGTTTTTTTTTTTTTTAAATGTCATTGTCCATGGTGGAACTATAATATAAAGAGCTCTGTTAGAAAATTCTTCATAGTTGCCTTCAATTTCATGGACAGCTTCATTTGATACATGTATTTCAAAATTGTATCTCACTGCATTTCTTACTTCAGTCCTTCTGTAGTCGTAATGACTTAAAATCCTTTGGCTTATAATGGAGCATCCTGCCTACAGATTTCAGCTTGTATAATAACTTACTATAGGTATCATTTTTTGGGTGAAGGGATAGCTCAGTGGTTTGAGCGTTGGCCTGCTAAACCCAGGGTTGTGAGTTCAATCCTTAAGGGGGCCATTTAGGGATCTGGGGTAAAAATTGAGGATTGGTCCTGCTTTGAGCAGGGGGTTGGACTAGATGACCTCCTGAGGTCCCTTCCAACCCTGATATTCTATGATTCAACACCCAGGCTTCAGTTGGCTTGAGAGTCATTTCAAAGTGTTGCTTTTATAAGTGAGTACCTTGTTGGTTGGGTTTTTTGGTTTGGTTTGGTTGTGGGGGGTTTTAGGTCTTAGTTTAGCGTGAATGTTTATACTAAAAAAGTTCATATTGCTCTTATTTAAAATACGTCGGCTTACAGATGTACCAATAGTATTGGACTTCTGAAAATCTGCCTTACATAATTTTTAGGCCTCCACTAACTTCCTCAAGCAACCAAACAAACAATGAGTTGCTGGGAAATGGAATACATGTAGCTTTCCATTTGACTTTTATCCAACTTTTTTTTGTGTGTGATAGACTAACCCCATATGAGATTTTTCTATCCGCTTGGGCAAAGTCTCAAGCTCCCTAAACAAAGTCAAGTGTTTGTAAACAGTTACAAAAGCCTTTCTGTGGAACCATCCCAATAAAAACCATGTGTGTTGGCTAGTATACAGCTCTCACTGTTTGGGAGGATCTTTAAAATAGAAAGAGACTAGACAGAAGGCAACATGTTTCACTTCAAAGTGCGGTTAAGGGCAAGTGGTAAATTGACTAAATCATTACTTGCTGAAGTGTAGCTGGCTTCAGTTATAAACTGCAGAGGCTAGGCAGCAATGCGGACTATGCATTTTCTTGATTTAAAAAAAAAAAAAGCTGGATCCAGCCTTTCTTGGAACAACTCTAGATTGCACCAAAGATTTCACTATTTCCATATTTCCACTATTTCAGTCACACACAGACTTAGAATGCTGTAGGGTAATTCAATATATTGATGTTCTTTATGTCAGTATTAACTTAGAAAAACAGCAGAGATGAACCTGCGCTGCCGAGCTGAGACATACATCTGATGCGGATTTTGAATTTCCTGTAATTTCAGTGTTTGGATTCTTGGTGTCATTTCAGAACTGTCTCTTAAACAAACAAAAAAAAATTGTGTTGCAAATCCATTTGTGTATTTCATTGAAAGTGCATATATTTGAGCTCTGCTGGTAATATTTTCTTTTAAATGTCCCTGTCTCTAATTTTCTTAAATGTAGGGTAAAGAGCTCCACATTTTACTCAAACATATTGTACTTTATCAAACTTGTATATAAATTACCTGATTCTTCATACTACTGATATTCTTCCAATTGCCTTAATAGACCATAAAAATGGAGATACTGTGGTAAACCGTTAAACACTTAGCCATTTAGCCCAGCAGTATTCCTTGTTTAATAGTTTTACTCATTTAACACTTACGATTTGTAACAGAGTAAATCTAATTTTAAAGTAGGTTGAGGAAGTTAAATCACCACTGGGGAATAAATCTACACTCCCTTACCTGGAGGGCAATGCTAATTGCTATCCAGACCCGGAACAGGCTCAAATGAAGTCAAGCTCCAAGGATTACTAATGAGTGAGGCTTATATTGTACGAGTTAAAAGTCTTTGAATGCTAGTTTTTTACTTGAGAAACTGGCTGAACAAAAGTCTGAGAAAATCTATGTAGTCAGTAGACTGCTGCTGCATTTTAAGCATTAAGCAGCCTTCCTCCTTGGGATGTTAATGATAGTGGTTTGACCTTACTCCAGCATCCCAATCTAAATGTGTAACTTAGCTATCAGATTCCCTTAAATCAAGCACTAAATCTGTCTGACTGCCGTTTTATATGGATATTAAAAAAACATCAGGTTCTACTAGGCAGCCTTTGTCAGCTAAATTCTGCCCAACGGTGAACAAAACAATGACTTAAACTGAGCTTTGGTTTGTTCTGTGTTCACAAGTTTTGAATTCCTCAGAAGATGAAAACATGTCTGTATTTTAAAGGAATGTATTTTTGTGTTAATACAGATGTGCCACTCCCATCTATTTTATTAAGAGTTGTATGCTAGGATTAGTAGTAGGGATGAAAGCAGCTATCACTATTTTGGATGAAGTAAGGGCAGCCCTCCTTCCCTTTTGCTTCTTGCATCCCTTGATCCAAAACTTGAGTCAGCTCTGTTTTGGGGCTTCAAAAAATTTGGTTAACTTTTTTTAGTTCTTTTGAATTTTTATACACCAGCGAAGTCCTTGGTTCTGGTTGATTTTGGAAATGGAAGCATAAGAAGTGGACAAGGAAAGCAAGCTGAGTTCAGTAGATTCCAGAAGTTTGGATGGTTAAGATAAGTGTCCAAATACTAAACATATTGAGGCTTGCTCACCACCAATCACAATTGTTCTACTCACTCCTTTAATAAAATGGTGATAGACTGTAACAGCCAGAACCTGGGAATATTCAGGGATAATGTCATGGTGTTACATTAGGAGGGGAGCTAGAGATGGAATTCTTATGCCCTTTTAAATACACTTTAAATCTGGTAAGTGTAGAAGTTTGGGCCCAACACAGAAAGTATGTAGTGCCACCATATGACAAATTAGTGGCAGAAAACTATTTTTCTTAAAATGATGGTCCCTATTCATATTCTACTGTGGCTGCACGTGCACTCCATGTGTCTGAGGCCAGAATTTTTTTGCTACCAGTGTTTGATGTTCTGTGTCTGCACTGTTCATTTCCTTGTGCTTCTGACCAAGGGTATAAGTCTCACCGTGGACCAAAGACCAGTTCCTTTTTGCTGCCTATGGTATGAGACAGATTGCTTCCATGTTCAACACTTGCTTCCTTCATGGATTAATCTGTAAATAGCCAATAATTCAGTTATTTAGGATAGTAGTATTATATTTAGTTCTTTAGTACAGTTGGAATTGGGGGATTTCTCCTCATCTGTACTCCCCAAGGAGTTTATTATTCCCAGAATTCAAGGTTTTTAAAAACAGCCTCATAGTTTTCCCAGTCAGTGATGACCACATTCTGTGCCTCTGCTGCCCTGGAGAAGCCCACATCCCCTCCAAGTGCTCAATTTTTCATTGTTTTCCTGAAAAACGCACAAGGCATATGAGTACCTGCTGAGACAGTTCCTTATTGACTGAGTGGTGAGACCCCACTCTGTTCTGGGCACAGCAGAGCCCCTATACAATGGGATGAGGAGTCACAGAGTGCCCCACCAGGCTTTGTGACCTCGAGTTCTGCTACTGAGAGAGACAGGAATCTTCCTCCTCCACTTCTAAGCAAAATCATGAGAGAAAATCTGCTCACTAGAAGAGGCATAAATCTCTTTCAGATTCCTCTTCTTTTAAGAAGAGAACCTCCTCTACAAATTATATGTCCTCTCAGACTTTGTGGCATGTCATCTTTGTGGCATTAAAGAAGTATGGGCTGGATGAATGCACTATAAGGTGGGTAGAAAGTTGGCTAAATTGTCAGGCTCAATGGGTAGTGATCAATGGCTCCATGTCTGGATGGCAGCCGGTATCAAGTGGAGTGCCCCAAGGGTCGGTCCTGGGGCCGGTTTTGTTCAATATCTTCATAAATGATCTGGAGGATGGTGTGGATTGCACTCTCAGCAAATTTGCGGATGATCCTAAACTCGGAGGAGTGGTAGATATGCTGGAGGGCAGGGATAGGATACAGAGGGACCTAGACAAATTGGAGGATTGGGCCAAAAGAAATCTGAGGTTCAACAAGGATAAGTGCAGGATCCTGTTCTTAGGACGGAAGAATCCAATGCACCGCTACAGACTAGGGACCGAATGGCTAGGCAGCAGTTCTGCGGAAAAGGACCTAGGGGTGACAGTGGACAAGAAGCTGGATATGAGTCAGCAGTGTGCCCTTGTTGCCAAGAAGGCCAATGGCATTTTGGGATGTATAAGTAGGGGCATAGCCAGCAGATCGAGGAACGTGATCGTTTCCCTCTATTCGACATTGGTGAGGCCTCATCTGGAGTACTGTGTCCAGCTTTGGGCCCCACACTACAAGAAGGATGTGGAAAAATTGGAGAGAGTCCAGTGAAGAGCAACAAAAATGATTAGGGGTCTGGAACACATGACTTATGAGGAGAGGCTGAGGGAACTGGGATTGTTTAGTCTGCAGAAGAGAAGAATGAGGGGGGATTTGATAGCTGCTTTCAACTACCTGAGAGGTGGATCCAAAGAGTATGGTTCTAGACTATTCTCAGTGGTAGAAGAGGTCAGGACAAGGAGTAATGGTCTCAAGTTGCAGTGGGGGAGGTTTAGGTTGGATATTAGGAAAAACTTTTTCACTAGGAGGGTGGTGAAACACTGGAATGCGTTACCTAGGGAGGTGGTAGAATCTCCTTCCTTAGAAGTTTTTAAGGACAGGCTTGACAAAGCCCTGGCTTGGATGATTTAATTGGGGATTGGTCCTGCTTTGAGCAGGGGGTTGGACTAGATGTCCTCCTGAGGTCCCTTCCAACCCTGATATTCTATGATCTCAGCACCTGCTTTGGAGCCTGGATCTGAAACCCAGCTAGAAGCAAGTCTGATCCAAAACCAGCAGTGTGAAATATGCTAGCATTGTCCAGGTTACTGTTGAATGAAAAATATCAACAGTATCTGGCACAGAGTAAGAGGACATTTGTCCAATGGTACAACTAGAGAGGTGCCATCGTTTCTCCTTTCTGAGAGAGAAATACACGGAGTAGCAAGACATCCTCATCCTACAGGATCCTGAATCACTCATCCTTTCAGGCCCTGTCATCTCTAGAGATGGTCTGATTTCAGAGTGGTACAACAGGAGAAGTCCTACCCTCAGATCTATCCCGTGTCAGGGTACTACCAAACCAATGGTATCCATTAGTCCACACCTAAACTTCTTTTAGTGTGTCTATCAGTGAAGAGTGAGTTTATTTCTCCTCTATTAAAAGCTTAGTTCATAGAAGATCCAGTTGACACTTACACTTACGACCTGACAATCAACATCAGTGGTTGTGGTGCATTTGCTTGTCTTCAGCAAGTTTGTTGGCTAAAATCCAAGAAAAAGGTGGGGATACCACCAAGGGCAACAGTATATGAAAAGAGAAAAGGAGTACTTGTGGCACCTTAGAGACTAACCAATTTATTTGAGCATGAGCTTTCGTGAGCTACATGAGCTCAGCTGTAGCTCACGAAAGCTCATGCTCAAATAAATTGGTTAGTCTCTAAGGTGCCACAAGTACTCCTTTTCTTTTTTCGAATACAGACTAACACGGCTGTTACTCTGAAACCTGAGTATATGAAAAAAAAATTAAAACAAATACAAGGAAATATTTTTCCAAACATCCAAATTATAGAAGTCGTTATCACAAGTTATTGAGGTCCAGAACTTATCAGGATTCAAATACAGACTGGGCCATTTCATAGAGACAAAAAGAATATTCGGAGTTGTAGTTAGCAATCATTAAAAAGTAACCAAGAGTTTTAGAAGTGAGAAACACTCATGCCTTAAGGCATAAGTCAACTTCTGACTAATGAGGATGAGAGAATTTCCCTATGGACAAGTTATTCCGTAACTGCCTACAGATGGATTCCTTGCACCTTCCTATCAAGCAGCTAGAACTGTTTACTGTTGGAGATAGGATACTGGACTAGATGATCCAGTCTGGCCATTTCTATATTCAAAATGATATATTCTGATTCCAATGTTGTATATTTTAACTTCAATACACACAAAGACACTGAAACTGTTGAAATCCACCTGTAAAACAATGTATAACCTTTTTTTAGCTCTGTAAAGATAAATCTCAAACTTGAGCTTTTCCTGGAAACAGTGGGACATAATGAACAAGTTCTCCAAATGTGCAGATTACAGCTCACCGGGAACATGGACATTAAGTCATTCAGTGTATCTTGCTAAATGTTTAATTTCCTCTTCCCTCGTGTTTTACTATCTATAGTGTTCCTGTTCATTTTATAAGTATTTTCTCTTAATCTCTTGCATTTGATTGTTGTGGAATGTTAATACATTTAAGTTTTATTTCTGTCTCCCCTTGTGACTGGTAACTTTTAAAATTATAATAGATTGTAAAATAAATAAAATAAAAAGGGGGTGGTTAAACTAGTAGTGATCTGTTATGAAATTACACTGTATTTTACAAACTCTAAATAAGAGGTCTCAGGGGGACTTCATTCTTCCTTGAAAAATCAATAAACATTCTTACAGGTTCGTTGGCACCACAATCAGTTAATTTACCCTCTGAGGAAAACCCTAGCACTGAAGATTAGATGCAGCTAGAAAGAGAGATACTTGGGAGAACTATGTTCCTAACAAATGTGCATGTCTCAGTCCTTGCTTCCTCATGCCCACAGTGTAATTTTTATATAATTCAGGAGTAAGGTCATTTGACCATCATAACTAGGCCTTTATTTTGTTTTGATGCCTTTTTTTATCACTTATTTTGGATTGACTCTGTACATTAACTAATGTTTAATATGTGAGGCTTATGGAGGAGAGAAGAGCCCCTCCTGCCCCCCCCCCCACACATTAAGGAAGTTGGAAGTTTAGGGGGGGTGGGGTGTGATAATTGGGGCTACAAATTTAACCTAATTGTGAGTTTAACTGTGAAAAGTGAGTGAAAGTTCATAAAGTCACAATAACCTGTAACAACAAACGCTGAGTGGAAAAGTTGCAAGATAGAGACAGACTAATTCAGTCTAAATAAAAAGTCCTACTAACATAATTCCAGGAGTGTGTTAAGATCATGCCTAGTTAGGGTTTCCAACTTTCTACTCACACAAAACCGAACACCCTTGCACTGCTCCTCCTCTGAGACCTTGCCCACGCTCACTCCATTCTCCCCACCCTCTGTTGCTTGCTCTCTCCACTCTCACTCACTCGCTCATTTTCACCAGGCTGGCTCAAGGGTCTGGGATGTGGGAGGGGGTGAGGGCTCCAGCTAGGGGTGCTGGCTCCGGGAGGGGACCAGAAATGAGGAGATCAGAATGTGGGAGGGGGCTGCAGCCTGAGGCCGTGGGTTGGGATGTGAGAGGGGGAGAGGGCTCTGGCTCAGCGTGCAGCCTCTGGGGTGGTGCAAGGGATGAGGGGTTTGGGGTACAGGAGGGGACTGCTGGGGAGTGGAGCTGAGGGGTTTGGCATATGGGAGGGGGCTCTGAGCTGAGGCAGGAGATTGGGGTGTGGGAGGAGGTATGGGCTATGGGCTGGGGATGTGGGTTCAGGGAGGAGGCCAGAAATGAGGGGTTCAGGGAGAGGACTGTGGGTTGGGGCACAGAGGCAGAGTGAGGGCTCTGACTGGGGGTGCGGAGTTTGGGGTGCAGGAGGGTGCTCCAGGCTGGGACTGAGGAGTTTGGAGGGCAGGAGGGGGGATCAGGGCTGGGGTAGGGGGTTGGAGGGGGGAGGGGTGCAGGCTCCAGGAGGCACTTCCTTCAGGAAGCTCGCGAAAGCAGCGGCATGTCCCCCATCTGGTTCCTACACAGAGGCACAGCCAGGCGGTTCTTCGTGATGCCCCTGTCCACAGCTCCCATTGGCTGTGGTTCCCAGGCAATGGGAGCTGTGGGGGTGGCGCTTGGGTCAAGGACAGCATGTGGAGCCCCCTGGATTCACCTATGCATAGGAGCTGGGGGGGGCGGGGGAATACGCCGACTGCTTCCCAGGAGCTGTGCAGTGCGGAGGTTAGCAGGGAGCCTGCCAGCCCCGCTGTGCGGCATTGCCAACCAGACAATCAACGGCCTGGTCAGTGATGCTGACCAGAGCTGCCAGGATCCCTTTTTGACCGGATGTTCTGGTCGAAAACCAGACACCTGGTCGCCCTATGCCTAATAAACAAGAGAAGTGTGGGACAGGAAATTGATAAGCCAAAATTGGTGTGAAATTAGGTGTAATTGATGGACAAAATAATAAGGGGATGGGCTATTCCACCTGTCAATCCCTTTTGGGGTCCTTAAAAGCAGAGACTTGGAGTGGGGGAAATAAAAAGGAGGCAATAACTCTGTTGGCTAACTGAAAGACAATAGAAGGAGAAGATGCAAACTTCACCATCATGGTTGCTACCCGCTCTGTCTCCTGGGACATGAGATCATCTTCATCCTGATCCTGAGAGATGCCCTAACCAGACTGGGCTAGAAGAAAGGAGCCAGATGACATCACTATCTCCACTGGCTCTGGCTAAATTCAAACCACCACCTGGAATGAAATAGTTTTCGACTTTAACAACAACAACAACAATAGCTCCAGCCCATTTCACCATAACTTTTTCTCTTTCCTCCCCCGAAAGGACAGTTATTACCATAGAAGAGAGAGTCAGAGGGGGATATTTTTCTGAAAACATTCTACAGCTAGAGGAAAAGGGAACAAGGGATGTTGGTAAAATGAAAGCATTACTTAATACTTCACTTTAAATGCTTTAACTGTTTTTCTCTTTCCTGTATCTTTATTAAAGGGTGGAAAAAAATTTAATGGTGTGTTTGTCATGGTACTAATCAGGCTGTGGTGTCTGTGTACCAAACCCTGAACCTTGTTTAACACTGCTTTAATGTTGGACAGTTCAGGATCATGTTAACACCTTTGAGTCTTTGGGCCCATATATTCCATGTAAATTAGTATAATGGGAGTATGTTCCGTGGATGAGGACGCAAACTTAAACAGGAAACATATGGCAGAAACTTTCTTGCCAAAGACCCAACTTGTTTCAGGATTAAGCATTGCATGTTATTGCACATTTTGGAGCATTGTCAGAATCTCTTGACTCCTCTGGGATGGGTATGAATTATTTCAATCAGTGCAGGAAATGGGTCTACTCTTGTGTCCCGTTTGATAGTGTGACCAGCTTCTGTAGTACATAAGTAATTGGAAGATTCTTGTAGGGTGCAATTTATCCCTATGTAGATGGCCAGTACAGGGCCTATGAACCACTTAATCCCACTGAACCTGAGAGAGGTTAAGTGGCTCTTAAATGGTGCCCCAGAGAGCTTAATTGGGATTTATGTGGGGCATATACTTATGTGCTTGCTTTGTGCACAGGGTGAATTTCACCCTCATTGGCAAACTCATTAAAGCTTAGTCATTTTCACTGAGTAACAATTCTGCGGAAATCCCAACAAGTACATGGCAATCGGAACTAGGAGGGAGCCCTAGAGGATTGTTAACCTAAATAGAGGAAGCTGTATCTTCAGCTCTGAAAAGCTGTTACTGTTTCACTATTCTCTGTTTTTGCCTCTGGGATATTCCAGAAACCTGCATATCTTCTGTTTTATGTGATGTACTTGGCTTCCTCAGATGTAGAGAGAAACTGGGGGAGGTGGACGATGGCATGGCCTCTAGCATTTTGTTTATGAGAATGTCCTCCTAGCGATTCTATGTCTGCATGGGGTGGAAGTATTGTTTCCAATCTGCCCTTGAGCTGTGGATCAAGCATGTAATTCACTCTCACTCTTTTCTCTGCTTTATAACATTATACTCTTATTCTGAAGTCTTCAAGCAGCTGAGATTTTTACCAGTTTTAACAGGGTTTGAAACCCTTTCCTTTCCTTTCCTTTCCTTTCCTTTCCTTTCCTTTCCTTTCCTTTCCTTAGATGATTGGGTTCATAGAAATCATCAGCTTGTATCATGCTTGTCTTACTGTACAAGATATGTTTTCCCGAGACCAAGTCTACAGTGGCATCTGATCTTCCTGGTACTCTTTGAGAAAGTGATATTGTACTATCATTGCCACAGATGGATAATCTTCCATTCAGTAATGCATAGTTCAATCAAACAGAAAAGGCCAGACTGCTCCATCTGCTGGAATAGAATTCTGATTCTTCAGGTAGTTGTGCCCAACTTAAAGCAGCTTTGAGGCTGCTCTAAATTTTGCCAGGAACTGAAATGACCTTTAATCAGCCCCAGTATTGGTGGCAAAGTCTCCTGTGCCCTGCCCACTCTTCAATCCTATATACTGAGCATGTCTTTGATGGCAGAAAGAACTCAGGCCAGAACATCTGAGAATCCCATGACCAAAGCCTGTTCACAGGCCTCTTTCACTGGCAGAAATGCTTCTTGATTTTTTCCCCCCTCTCTTCCTATCTTAGCTACATATTAATGTTGTTATACTGGAAGATGTTAATGGCTGCCAGCAAGCATGTTTGCGATGTATAGATCAATCACAGACCTTGTTAAAGTCAAGGGAGTGCTAACCACCTTTTCTTCAGGCTAAATGGCAGGAGTAATCAAATACACTTTATGTAGTAATATCAGAAAACAGTAGGAAGCCACTACCCAAAGAAAGGGGTTTCATGGAAAAAAATATCAGAAACTAAGCTCTGTGGGTTGACGGGTTTCCCTGGGACTGCTTGCAAATTCCAGGCTCTGGGATTGATTTATTGCAGCGGTGTGTGTCTGTGTGCATAAGAGGGAGAAAGCAGCAGAAAGGGAGAGAAGCAGTGATAACTGTGGCCCTGGGAGGAGGCAGTGAGAGTGTTCTTTTGGGCACACTATCACTGAAAAGGCAGGCTTGTGTGTCAGAAGCCCTCTACACCAACATTCCACACAAAGATGGACTACAAGCCATCAGGAACCGTATCCCCGACAATGTCACGGCAAACCTGGTGGCTGAACTTTGTGACTTTGTCCTCACCCATAACTATTTCACATTTGGGGACAATGTATACCTTCAAATCAGCAGCACTGCTATGGGTACCCGCATGGCCCCACAGTATGCCAACATATTTTATGGCTGGCTTGGAACAATGCTTCATCAGCTTTCGTCCCCTAATGCCCCTACTCTACTTGCGCTACATTGATGACATCTTCATCGTCTTGACCCATGGGAAAGAAGCCCTTGAGGAATTCCACCATGATTTCAACAATTTCCATCCCAGCATCAACCTCAGCCTGGACCAGTCCACACAAGAGATCCATTTCCTGGACACTACGGTGCTAATAACCGATGGTCACATAAATACCACCCTATACCGGAAACCTACTGACCGCTATTCCTACCTACATGCCTCCAGCTTTCATCCAGACCACACCACATGATCCATTGTCTACAGCCAAGCTCTACGATACAACCGCATTTGCTCCAACCCCTCAGACAGAGACAAACACCTACAGGATCTCTATCAAGCGTTCTTACAAATACAATACCCACCTGCTGAAGTGAAGAAACAAATTGACAGAGCCAGAAGAGTACCCAGAAGTCACCTACTACAGGACAGGCCCAACAAAGATAACAACAGAACGCCACTAGCCATCACCTTCAGCCCCTAACTAAAACCTCTCCAACGCATCATCAAGGATCTACAACCTATCCTGAAGGATGGCCCGTCACTCTCACAGATCTTGGGAGACAGGCCAGACCTTGCTTACAGACAGCCCCCCAACCTGAAGCAAATACTGACCGGCAACCACACACCATACAACAGAGCCACTAACCCAGGAACCTATGCTTGCAACAAAGCCTGTTGCCAACTGTGTCCACACATCTATTCAGGGGACCCCATCACATCAGCCACACTATCAGAGGCTCGTTCACCTGCACATCTACCAATGTGATCTATGCCATCATGTGCCAGCAATGCCCCTCTGCCATGTACATTGGTCAAACTGGACAGTCTCTACGTAAAAAGATAAATGGACACAAATCAGATGTCAAGAATTATAACATTCAGAAACCAGTTGGAGAACACTTCAGTCTCTCTGGTCACTCGATTACAGACTGAAAGTGGCAATTCTTCAACAAAAAAACTTCCAAAACAGACTTCAACGAGAGACTGCTTAATTGGAATTAATTTGCAAACTGGATACAATTAACTTAGGCTTGAATAGAGACTGGGAGTGGATGTGTCATTACACAAAGTAAAATTATTTCCCCATGTTTATCCCCACCCCCCACTATTCCTCAGACATTCTTGTCAACTGCTGGAAATGGCCCACCTTGATTATCACTACAAAAGGAAGAAATACCTGACTCATTTAACCAGTTTCTCCTCCTAGTGGAAACAACCCAACAAGGCCTTGAATATTGGCAAACTGCTTGAGATAAAAGGGGCATCAGTATTGAGGCAAAGTCCTGGTAAACCTCCGAAGGTTAGTTTCATTTCAGATAATAGTAATACTAAATACCTAGTTCTTGTAAATAGATTTTCATCCACAGACCTCAAAACACTTTACAAGGTAAGAAACTATTAATATCCCCATTTTATAGCTGGAGTAAATGAGGCACAGCAAGATTTTATGACTTGTCCAAATTCACATAGGTGGCCAGTGGCAGGGCTGGGAATAGAATCCAGGTCTCCAGACTCCTAGCCCTGTGTTTGAATGTTTGTTAGAATCCTTATATGAAGCTCTGCTCTGTAATATTGGCCTCCCACAGGAGCCTGTATTCCTGCTTTTGATCTAGTCAGAAATATGACAGACTGCATTTCCTGATGGAAACACAATTTTTGACCTTGACAAAATTGTCAAGCTTTGTTCGCAATAAAAATGAGTGGTATGGCATAATTCTAGATACAATGTGTACTGTGTCCTAATAACGGTGGCGTTTCCTATCTCTTATCCAAATTCAGTTCTCTGTGGAATAACCGGCATTCTCCTGCAGTGTCCACCATTAATAAGTCAATTGATACTACGTTTAATTACTCTGTTAAGTATAGGAAGAATCTGTTTCTCAATAACAATACCAATGTGTGGCAGCTGCTGGCAAATGCTGACTCCTTACTAGTGATCGCTGTATAGAGTTACAGGACTGCCCAGTATATCATATTGCTAATTTAAAGCAATAAATTTCCTCATCCAATGGCACTGAGACACATACAGGAAATTGTGCCAGTTATACCTCATGTTATTAGCTCTTATCCTTCTACAACAATTTGCTAAAATAATTGCCTCAGCTACAATGACCTTGTTATGTGATGGCTTTTGACTGTAAGATGTGCAACAATTTATTTGTTACCGAGGCTTTCTTGCTTAAATTAGCATTATTTCTTAAAAACAAGCAGCCCTGACTTCTCCATTTAGCAGTAGCGCAGATAGAAATTGTTTATGCTGTGTTTGCTCTTTGCTATTATTTCAAGCTGCGCTTTTTATTTTCTTTTGGCAGATGATAACTAATGATAGACTAGCAAGTAAACAGCAGCTTTCATGGACTGATTCTTGAATATCTCGTCTGCTTCCATAGCAATGGCTATTTTTAACATCAATTCTAGAGTGCAATTTATAATGAGAAATCTTTTAATAAAGTGTGCAGTCTCACAAGCTGTACAATTTTAACAGTACAAATACACGCATTTCAGGGTTCCCCCCATGTCCCCATTTTTGTGACTCTAGCTCAGGCCTCTAAACTTAGGGAGTGTTAAAGCAGCACTTGCATAAATGCCTGTGGAAGCAAGCCCTTAGGTGGCCCTTTTCTGTGCCATATGCTTTTGAGTACCATATGCTTCTTCCCTTTATTCCAGAGACTGCTGTTTCCTCTTGTTGAACACTCTTCTTTTCTTTTGGATGATCCCATTTTTTGCATACAAATCCATTATTTGGGTACAGCAATAATTTGATCTGTTAGGTTCTGTCAAGGTTCCTCCCCCACTCTGAACTCTAGGGTACAGATGTGGGGACCTGCATGAAAAACCTCCTAAGCTTCTCTTTACCAGCTTAGGTCAAAACTTCCCCAAGGTACAAAATATTCCACCCTTTCTCCTTGGATTGGCCGCTACCACCACCAAACTAATACTGGTTACTGGGGAAGAGCTGTTTGGACATGTCTTTTCCCCGAAAATACTTCCCAGAACCTTGCACCCCACTTCCTGGACAAGGTTTGGTAAAAAGCCTCACCAATTTGCATAGGTAACCACAGACCCAAACCCTTGGATCTGAGAACAATGAAAAAGCATTCAGTTTTCTTACAAGAAGACTTTTAATAAAACTAGAAGTAAATAGAAATAAAGAAATCCCCCCTGTAAAATCAGGATGGTAGATACCTTACAGGGTAATTAGATTCAAAACATAGAGAACCCCTCTAGGCAAAACCTTACGTTACAAAAAAGATACACAGACAGAAATAGTTATTCTATTCAGCACAGTTCTTTTCTCAGCCATTTAAAGAAATCGTAATCTAACACGTACCTAGCTAGATTACTTACTAAAAGTTCTAAGACTCCATTCCTGGTCTATCCCCGGCAAAGACAGAATATAGATAGACACACAGACCCTTTGTTTCTCTCCCTCCTCCCAGCTTTTGAAAGTATCTTGTCTCCTCATTGCCAGCACCTCCTCAAGGTGCCAGCGAGGTTACCTTTAGCTTCTTAACCCTTTGCAGGTGAGAGGAGCTTTCTCCTGGCCAGGAGGGATTTCAAAGGGGTTTACTCTTCCCTTTATATTTATGACAGGTTCCTTCTCATGCCAGCAGTCTATTTCATGCTGTTTCCCCTCACAGTATTTGCTTGTAAGAAACTGTGGACTCCACAGCTGCGGATTCAGTTTTTGCTGTTTTCACTCTTCATGTCAGTTTCATTGTTGATTTCCAGGCCTATTTCATCAAAGTCCTCATGAGTTTCTTCTAATGAATAAGAGAAATGTTCATTTGAGCCCCTTAGTTTTCTTGTCTTCATTTTAGATATTTCTTATCATCAGTCCTAATCAGAGAGGAATTATTTAAGCTCAGTACCAATGTGGACACAAGAACAAATGGATATAAACTGGCCACAAGGAAGTTTAGACTTGAAATTAGACGAAGGTTTCTAACCATCAGGGGAGTGAAGTTTTGGAATAGCCTTCCAAGGGAAGCAGTGAGGGCAAGAGATCTATCTGGCTTTAAGATTAAACTCGATAAGTTTATGGAGGAGATGGTATGATTGGATAACATAGTTTTGCTAATTAAATATTCATGGTAAATAGGCCCAATGGCCTGTGATGGGATATTAGATGGGGTGGGATCTGAGTTACCCAGGAAAGAATTTTCTGTAGAATCTGGCTGGTGAATCTTGCCCATATGCTCAGGGTTTAGCTGATCGCCATATTTGGGGTCGGGAAGGAATTTTCCTCCAGGGCAGATTGGAAGAGGCCCTGGAGGTTTTTCGTCTTCCTCTGTAGCATGGGGCACGGGTCAGTTGCTGGAGGATTCTCTGCTCCTTGAAGTCTTTAAACCACGATTTGAGGACTTCAATAGCTCAGACATAGGTGAGAGGTTTTTCGCAGGAGTGGGTGGGTGAAATTCTGTGGCCTGCGTTGTGCAGGAGGTCAGACTAGATGATCATAATGGTCCCTTCTGACCTTAGTATCTATGAATCAGTCTGTCTCCCCCATGAGTTTCTATCCCACACAAAGCCCTTGTTATCTGGTATAGTGTTTTGTGATTTCTTTTGTCAGCTGTCTTACTTTCTGGGCTGCTTTAAATATCTTATCTTTTTCTTTCTCCAGTAATTGTTTGTTTTCTCTCTCCATAATCTGTTGAGTCATTTTCTCAACTCCAGAAGGAATTCACTCTTCATTTTCAATCCTTATGTTCAACTTGGAAAAATTCTTCCTAAGTACATCTATTGTTCCTGAACTTCACCTCAATTTTAGCTTTATGTGGCAGTTACTGCAACTCTAATCCACTGTAGACCCAACACACATTACAGACATGATTCTTGACTAATTTGAGTTAATAGCAAGTTAATTACTATTTAACAGATTTGATTTTCTTCATTATTTGATCAGATCCATGTTAAATTATGCTGTCTTTATGAGGAAATGACTTTTGGCAATTACAAATATTTTCACTGTGCAGTAGTCAAATCATTTCGCTCTTTTCAATGTGGCCATGACTACTTTGCTTATGCTATTTCTTGTGTTTATTCCCAAACCCAATTTGGCAGATAGATTGCCTCTTTAGTCTTTGACGTCTCTAGTGTTACATTGAGGGATTCACAAAACTCTTCTTTTTGTCCACAAGAATGTTTTCAGACACATTACTATATGAGTGTAAATTGTGCCCATTTGCTGTTGATGTATATTTTTATATCCTTCCATCCATTGGCAGTATTCGCTGTAGAGAGGAGGTAAACTTAGTTTACCTATGTAATATTTTTATGTAACGAGACAATCCACTACACTGTATAGATTGTTCCTGTTAGAGTCCAACATCACATTAGTTAATTTGTTTTTGTGAAAGTGTTTACAGAGATATTCTCATGAAAACTTGAGTTCACAGAAAACAGTGAAAAGTCAAGCAGTCATTCCATAAGAATTTTTAGTAACACTTAACTCAGTGGCTGTGACTCCAAGGACACATCAAACATTAGGTGATAACTCTATTTTAATTATTGTTTTGTGAAAATACTTTTTTGATGGACAGGAAATTGAAACTGATTGCACAGATGTTCATGTCAAAAATTTTAGATCACTGAAAATAAAGAATCAAATGTTGTGCTATCATTCCAGATTCTCCATTATGTGTGATACTTCTTATTAAATGAATTTTTATGTACACTGGTTGCACTTCCATAAAGTTTAACTACAATTTGCTATTTGTTTACCCTGGGACAAATCCTGAAGTCCTTACTTAACCTACAAGCAAGGAAACGTCTACTGAAGTTAGTTTGAAGCTGTGAATCATGTAGTGCATACCTGCATTTTTGGATGGCAGAATTTGACCTCAGATGGTCATTGCCCTTGTACTGTCATAAGCTAGTTTTCCAGTGTTTCGACGTCATTAAATTTAAAAGTGCCTGTTTGATTTCCTGCAGTGATTTCCTACAGATGTAAATGGAGTGTCATATATTTACCTACTAATTGCATAGCACCATGGTCCCTTGTGAATACAAAACACAAACTACTGTTTTTGCATAAAGTAAGTAGGTTATAGTATACGTTGTCATTCATTAGTCACCTCTAATATTAATTACATATCCCAATACAGTTCTGCTATGTTTTTCAAAGCATTACACAGGCTTTTAAATGCACAGCTCCTGCTGAAGTCAACACTGCATGGCTAAAGTGCTATACATTTCTTTGGAAGAAAGTCCTATACATTTGTTTCTTTGCAAGAGCTATACTTCCAAAAGTATTAGAAAGGATTAGCAGTCATGGATTCATATATTCCAAGGCCAAAAGGGACCATTGTGATCATCTAGTCTGACCTCCTGTATTACACAGGCCATGAAACTTCCCCAGAATAATTCCTAGAGCATGTTCCAATGTTTGTTTAACCTCACTGTCAAAAATGTGTGCATTATTTCCAATTTGAATTCATTTAGCTTCAACTTTCAGGCACTGGACCATGTTATACCTTTCTCTGCTAGATTGAAGAGTCTCTTATTAAATATGTGTGCTCCAAATAGATACTGATAGCATGTAATCAAGCCACACCTTAATCTTCTCTTTGTTAAGCTAAATAGATTGAGCTCTTTGAATTTGTCCCAATGGGATCTAATCCTTTAATCATTCTTATAGCTCTTCGCTGACACCTCTCAAATTTATCAACATCCTTCTTGAACTATGGGCAGCAGAACTGGACATAATATTCCAGCACTGCTTGCACCAGTGCCAAATACAGTGTTTGACAGGTTCTGTTTTTCCAAAAACTGTGTTGATTTGCTTTAGTTACATTACCTCCCCCCCTTTAATTGTTTATTAATCGAGTCCTTTATCAGCCACTCCATTATTTTGTCTGAGGTCGATGTCAGGCTGACAGGCCTGTAATTACTCAGGTACCCCTGTTTAACTTTTTTTTAAAATTGGTACAACCATTGCTTTTTTCCCCGTCTTCTGGAACTTCCCCAGTGCTCCAAGACTTATTGGAAATCAACAGTAATGGTCCAGTGAGCTTCTCATCCAGCTCTTTTTAAAATGCTTGGATGCAAGTTACCTGGACCGGCTGATTTAAAAATGTCTAACTTTAGTAGCTTCTGTTTCACTTTCTTATCTAGTCATTAGTTCACGTCCACAATCTTCTGCTGTTTGTCTTCCTTCACTTGTGGAACATGAAGGATCTCAGAGAAGATTGCTTGGACATTCTCCTTCAGCATGTTTTCAAGTTCCCTGAAGTCCTCTAATATTTGTGAGAGAACCTGTGATGTAATGTCATTAGTGCCAATATGAATGATCATCAATGGATCCTTGCCTGTCAACTTCAGAAGTCCATCCAATTATCTGTATTCCTTGGACAGCTGAAGAACTCCTTGCAGGCAAGCTTGATTTTCTTACATATTGGGATGAACTGCCATCCACATGTAAGTGTGATTCATCTCTCCATTCCCTTGGACCTGCTGGATCTTGAGACGAATCTTCCAAAATTTCCATGTTGAGGATCTGTATCTATTTGAAATTTCTAGCTGTGTAGAATTCTTCCTGGTACTCTTCTCTCTCTCATAGCCTGGCTATCCTCTTCTGTATCCAACTATGAAGAATGCTGCCATGACCTCTTGCCTCTGGTGGTTACAAACCACACGGCCTCCTCTCTGACTTTCTCTCTTGGAACCTTTGGTGGTGAGCTCCATTCTTCCTTGAACATGGCATACAGGTGCTTCCCAAACCTTTCTGCTCAGTTTCTCTTATTTTCAGTAAGCTCTCTTTGACCATTTGAGCCATAATTTTTTTCCTCCAGCACAGTCAACTATTTGCACTTCATGCACTTTCTCCAGAATTGCCAGAAGGCTAGACCAAGTTCCCTATCTGATTTCTAACAATTCTGAGGGGTCAGGTCACTAAAAGTGAGTTATTTCCTGCTTGGAGATGAAAGCTACAAATTAACCTTGTCTACTTTTACTTAATAGCTTTCATTGACTGAACCTCTTGGAGTTCTAGCTTTGATGAGCCTCATGAATGATTGTTCACAAGTTTTGGATTTCACAAGATGGGTTTGTGACTTTGTAAATGTAAAGCTGTTAAAGAAACAGTATGTGAGGTATTTTCCTCCTCTGGAAACCACTGTGCTTATCCCTAATAGAAAACCATGTGTAAAGTTTCATTTCCCCTTCTGTTGTCCTAAGAAAGGAAAAATGGAGTTCCTGAAACTCATCCTTTGAGTACCACTCACCAAGCCCAACTCTCCCCAACAGATGAAGACTTTAAACCATCTTACAGCTGAAGTCTTCTGGAGACAATGGTCAGTGCCCTATCCATTTAGCTTTTGTCACCTTTTGGGGACTCAGGTTGCCACCTCTACTCCCACATAAGGGTACATCTACAATGCAGATGGAAGTGTGCTTCCCAGATTGGTTAGACAGATGTGCTAGCTTTGTTTGCGTTAGCACTCTAAAAATGGCAGCTGGTTGCTCAGGCTAGTCACACCAAGCATGTATCCAGAGGCTCCAGGTAGGTTTGTACTCAGACAGGTAGCTCAAGCTGCTACCTGTTCTACCCCTGGATACACTGCAAGTTTAGTTAATGTGTTTCTGTCTACTGAGCTGGAAAGCATCTTCCTAGCTGTCAAGGTTCCTCCCCCACTCTGAACTCTAGGGTACAGATGTGGGGACCTGCATGAAAAACCTCCTAAGCTTATCTTTACCAGCTTAGGTCAAAACTTCCCCAAGGTACAAAATATTACACCTTGGACAGGCCGCTACCACCACCAAACTAATACTGGTTACTGGGGAAGAGCTGTTTGGACGCGTCCTTCCCCCCAAAATACTTCCCAAAACCTTGCACCCCACTTCCTGGACAAGGTTTGGTAAAAAGCCTAACCAATTTGCCTAGGTGACTACAGACCCAGACCCTTGGATCTTAAGAACAATGAACAATCCTCCCAACACTTGCACCCCCCCTTTCCTGGGAAATGTTGGATAAAAAGCCTCACCAATTTGCATAGGTGACCACAAACCCAAACCCTTGGATCTGAGAACAATGAAAAAGCATTCAGTGTTTTACAAGAAGACTTTTAATAAAAAATAGAAATAAAGAAATCCCCCCTGTAAAATCAGGATGGTAGATATCTTACAGGGTAATTAGATTCAAAAACATAGAGAACCCCTCTAGGCAAAACCTTAAGTTACAAAAAAGATACACAGACAGAAATAGTTATTCTATTCAGCACAATTCTTTTCTCAGCCATTTAAAGAAATCATAATCTAACACATACCTAGCTAGATTACTTACTAAAAGTTCTAAGACTCCATTCCTGTTCTGTCCCCGGCCAAGACGACTACAGACAGACACAGACCCTTTGTTTCTCTCCCTCCTCCCAGCTTTTGAAAGTATCTTGTCTCCTCATTGGTCATTTTGGTCAGGTGCCAGCGAGGTTACCTTTAGCTTCTTAACCCTTTACAGGTGAGAGGAGCTTTCCCCTGGCCAGGAGGGATTTCAAAGGGGTTTACCCTTCCCTTTATATTTATGACACGCCCCCCAAATCTCAGCTAGGGTGAAACACTGGCTGGGATTTCTTCCTGGAGCTCTAGGAAAACAGAGTTAATAAGACACATGCATCTCTAAATATACTACCAAGTACATAAAGACTAACAATATTTTCCACATCTCAAGGACGATTTTAACCAGTTGATTCTGGGAAACTTTCACGGGAGAGTGCATCAGCCACTTTGTTAGAAGCTCCTGAGATGTGTTGGATGTCGAAATCAAAATCTTGGAGAGCTAAACTCCACCGAAGAAGTTTTTTGTTAGTTTCTTTGACGGTATGAAGCCACTTTAGTGCAGCATGGTCGGTTTGCAGGTGGAAACGCCGTCCCCAAACATATGGGCGTAGCTTTTCCAGAGCGTAGACAATGGCATAACATTCTTTTTCAGTGACTGACCAGTTGCTTTCCCTCTCAGACAGTTTTTTGCTGAGAAACACTACAGGGTGGAATTCTTGATCAGGTCCTTTCTGCATTAAAACTGCTCCCACACCACGCTCGGATGCATCTGTGGTTACTAGGAACGGTTTGTCAAAGTCTGGGGCCCTTAGTACAGGGTCAGACATGAGTGTCGCTTTAAGCTTGTTAAAGGCCTTCTGACACTTTCCGGTCCACTGAACAGCATTTGGCTGTTTCTTTTTGGTTAGGTCTGTCAGTGGGGCAGCGATTTGGCTGTAGTGCGGTACAAATCGTCTGTAATAACCGGCCAAGCCTAAGAAGGATTGAACCTGTTTCTTTGACTTTGGGACAGGCCACTTTTGGATAGCATCCACTTTGGCCTGTAGGGGGCTGATAGTTCCTTGACCCACCTGGTGTCCAAGGTAAGTCACTCTGTTTAGGCCTATTTGACACTTCTTAGCCTTAACAGTTAGTCCTGCCTCCCTTATGCGCTCAAGGACTTTTTGTAGATGTTCCAGGTGGTCTGCCCAGGAATCCGAAAATATGGCCACATCGTCAAGGTAGGCGACTGCATATTCTCCTAATCCCGCTAGGAGACCATCTACAAGTCTTTGGAAAGTGGCGGGTGCATTTCGCAGCCCGAAAGGGAGTACATTAAATTCATACAGCCCGAGATGTGTGATGAAGGCTGACCTTTCCTTGGCAGATTCATCTAGCGGTACCTGCCAGTACCCCTTGGTTAAGTCCAAGGTAGAGATGAACTGGGCCCTTCCCAGTTTCTCTAATAGTTCATCTGTGCGTGGCATGGGATATTTGTCTGGGCGAGTTACAGCATTTAGCTTACGGTAGTCCACGCAAAAACGTATTTCCCCATCTGGTTTGGGAACTAGAACCACTGGAGATGCCCATGCACTTTCAGAGGGGCGGATTACACCCATCTGTAACATATCCTGGATCTCCCGTTCTATAGCAGTTTTAGCTTGAGGAGACACCCGGTAAGGTTGGACCCTAATTGGGTGAGCACTACCTGTGTCAATGGAGTGGTATGCCCGTTCAGTCAGTCCTGGGGTGGCTGAGAACGTTGGCGCGTAGCTAGTGCACAGCTCCTGGATCTGCTGTCGCTGCATACGACCAAGGGTCATGGAGAGGTTCACCTCTTCCACACCACCAGCACATTTCCCTTCGTAGTAGACACCTTCAGGCCACTCAGCGTCGTCTCCTCCCTGGGCTGTAAACTGACAAACCTTTAATTCTCTGGAATAAAAGGGCTTTAGAGAATTAATATGATACACCTTAGGCTTTCGGTTGGAGGTGGGGAATGCTATGAGATAATTAACAGCTCCCAGGCGCTCCTGGACCACGAATGGCCCTTCCCACGATGCTTCCATTTTATGGGCCTGGAGCGCCTTTAAGACCATGACCTGGTCTCCTACTTTGAAGGAACGCTCTCTGGCATGTTTATCATACCAGGCTTTTTGCTCTTTTTGAGCATCCTGTAAGTTTTCTCTAGCAAGGGCTAAAGAGGTTCAGAGGGTGTTTTGTAGGTTGGTTACAAAGTCCAGAATGTTAGTTCCTGGAGAAGGTGTAAATCCCTCCCATTGCTGCTTCACCAACTGCAATGGCCCCTTAACCTCACGGCCATATACAAGTTCAAATGGGGAAAACCCTAAACTGGGATGTGGTACAGCTCTGTAGGCAAAGAGCAACTGCTGCAATACTAGGTCCCAATCATTGGAGTGCTCATTTACGAATTTACGTATCATGGCCCCCAAAGTTCCATTAAACTTCTCCACCATACCATTTGTTTGATGATGGTAAGGAGTGGCAACCAAGTGATTTACCCCATGAGCTTCCCAAAGGTTTTTCATAGTTCCTGCCAGGAAATTAGTCCCTGCATCTGTGAGGATGTCGGAGGGCCAACCTACCCTGGCAAAAATGTCTGCTAGTACCTGGCACACACTTTTAGCCCTGGTGTTGCTTAGAGCTACTGCTTCCGGCCATCGGGTGGCAAAATCCATGAAAGTCAGTATGTACTGCTTTCCTCTGGGTGTCTTTTTCGGAAAAGGACCCAGAATATCCACAGCTACTCGCTGAAATGGAACTTCAATGATGGGGAGTGGCTGGAGAGGAGCTTTGACCTGGTCTTGGGGTTTTCCCACTCTTTGGCACACCTCACAAGACTGGACATAGGTAGAAACATCCTTGCCCATTCCCTCCCAGTGGAATGACCCCCCCAAATGGTCTTTGGTCCTGTTCACCCCAGCATGGCCACTAGGGTGATCATGGGCTAAGCTCAAGAGCTTGGCCCGGTATTTAGTTGGAACTACCAACTGTCTCTGAGGATGCCAGTCTTCCTGGTGTCCCCCAGAAAGAGTTTCCTTGTATAAAAGTCCTCTTTCTACAACAAACCTGGATCGATTAGAAGAGCTGAGAGGCGGTGGGTTGCTCCGTCCCGCCGTCCAAGCTCTCTGGAGGCTTTCATCTGCTTCCTGTTCGGTCTGGAACTGTTCCCTTGATGCTGGAGACATCAGTTCCTCATGGGATTGTGGACCTAGGCTTGGTCCCTCTGGAAGCGATATAGGGGATGGAGCTGTTTCTGTTGACTGTGAACCGCTCTCCGCTGGTGCACTATGTTGGGATTCAGGCTCCGGCTGAGCCTCTTGTGTAGGGTTATCGGCTGCTGCCAGTTCAGGTTCGGTGGGGCCCTCTGGTGTTGAGGTTGCAAGTACTGGATTCAGTGCTGACACGGGGTCTGGTGTTGGTTGTTTGGCTGGTTCCGGTTCTGGGACTGGTTCCGTCTGGGTCTCTGGGACTGGATCCACTACTGCTGTTGCAGACATTGGCCTGGGGTCCAGGTCCATCACCTCTGACTGGGTCCTGATAGAAGTTTCCGGAACAGAGCTAGGCCTCACGGCTTGTTTAGCCTGGTTGCGGGTGACCATTCCCACCCTCTTGGCCTGCTTCACATGATTGGCCAAGTCTTCCCCCAACAGCATGGGGATGGGATAATCATCATAGACTGCAAAAGTCCACATTCCTGACCAGCCCTTGTACTGGACAGGCAACTTGGCTGTAGGCAAATTGAAAGAGTTGGACTTGAAGGGTTGAATCGTCACTTGGATCTCTGGGTTGATTAAATTGGGGTCCACTAAGGAAGCATGGATAGCTGACACTTGTGCTCCGGTGTCCCTCCACGCGGTGACCTTCTTCCCACCCACACTCACAGTTTCCCTCCGCTCCAAGGGTATCTGGGAGGTATCTGGGCCTGTGGACCTCTGGTGTGATTCCGGTGCAATGAACTGTAATCTGTTGGGGTTCTTGGGGCAGTTGGCCTTTACATGCCCCAGCTCGTTACACTTAAAACATCGTCCAGCTGACGGGTCACTGGGGCGAGGAGGGTTGCTGGAGAACGGGGTGGTGGGACGATAAGGGGTCTGGAGGGTTCTTTGGGAGGTAGGTGGGGCTTTGGGCGGCCCCCGGTAATAGGGTGTGGTCTGGGGTGGTCCCTTCTGGTCTCCGCTCCAACTGCGACCAGTTTTCTTCTTCTCTGCCACCTCCACCCATCTGGCTCCAATCTCTCCTGCCTCAATTACAGTTTTGGGTTTCCCATCTAGGATGTATCTTTCTATTTCCTCAGGAACACCCTCTAAGAATTGTTCCATTTGCATTAGGAAGGGCAAATTTACTGGAGATTCAACACTTGCTCCTGATATCCAGGCATCCCAATGTTTTACAATGTGGTAGGCATGTCGGGTAAATGACATGTCTGGTTTCCACCTTAGGGCTCTGAACCTCCGACGAGACTGCTCGGGTGTTATCCCCATTCTGACTCTCGCCTTGGATTTAAACAGTTCATACTTGTTCATGTGTTCTTTAGGCATTTCAGCTGCCACCTCAGCTAAGGGTCCACTGAGCTGCGGCCTCAGCTCTACCATGTATTGGTCAGTAGAGATGTTGTACCCAAGGCAGGCCCTTTCGAAGTTTTCTAAGAAGGCCTCAGTATCATCACCTGCCTTGTAGGTGGGGAACTTTCTGGGATGGGAAGTGGTACCTGGAGAAGGATTGCTAGGGTTTGTTGGTATATTCTGCTGGGCCTTTATCCTCTCCATCTCCTCCACATGCTTCCTCTCTTTTTCCTTCTCCTCCTCCTTCAGCCGCATGAGTTCTATCTGTCTTTCATGTTCCCTTTGTTTTTCCTCAGCCTGAAATTTGGCTAATTCCAGCTGTAGTCGAGCTGAGGATTTGGCCATTCTAACCTCTCTGTTTTTAACTAACTTTACACCCGAGGTTTAGAAATAAACAAACAAAACTTGGCTGTAAAATTTTGCTGTGCTGGAATAGAATACCTATTCTCTGATAGTGATTGTCAGCCTACAGAAAAAGACAATTCCCTTGTCTCTGCTCTGGGCCCAAATTAAAGCAAAAAACCTCCAACTACTTGGAAACCTGCTTACCCAGCCCAAAGAAGAAAAAAAAAATTCTTTTCAAACCTGTGCTCCTTGTAAAACAAAAAAAAAATCAAAATCCTAAAAAAAACCCTGCCACTTTTGTCTCCAGGCAAATGGGTAGAGCACACACCCCCTATTTACTTTTAGGAAGAAAAAAAAAAACAAAACCTCTGGGTTGGAAGACTGTGAATTTCCCTGCAGGAGTTAAGTACCCTGCCTCCAGGCAAAGAAAACCTGCAATTCACAAGATAATCCCCTTTTGTCTCTGCTTGGCCACAAAGCAGAGAGAAACCAAGCTGCTTTCAGTTTCAAAGCTGCCTTCTGGACTTCCTAAAAATTCCTTTTTAAAATCTGTATTTCTAGTTCAAAAAATCTCAACTGGATCTCAAAATGATTTCAGGTTAATCCCACCACTGTGCCACCATGTCAAGGTTCCTCCCCCACTCTGAACTCTAGGGTACAGATGTGGGGACCTGCATGAAAAACCTCCTAAGCTTATCTTTACCAGCTTAGGTCAAAACTTCCCCAAGGTACAAAATATTACACCTTGGACAGGCCGCTACCACCACCAAACTAATACTGGTTACTGGGGAAGAGCTGTTTGGACGCGTCCTTCCCCCCAAAATACTTCCCAAAACCTTGCACCCCACTTCCTGGACAAGGTTTGGTAAAAAGCCTCACCAATTTGCCTAGGTGACTACAGACCCAGACCCTTGGATCTTAAGAACAATGAACAATCCTCCCAACACTTGCACCCCCCCTTTCCTGGGAAATGTTGGATAAAAAGCCTCACCAATTTGCATAGGTGACCACAAACCCAAACCCTTGGATCTGAGAACAATGAAAAAGCATTCAGTGTTTTACAAGAAGACTTTTAATAAAAAATAGAAGTAAATAGAAATAAAGAAATCCCCCCTGTAAAATCAGGATGGTAGATATCTTACAGGGTAATTAGATTCAAAAACATAGAGAACCCCTCTAGGCAAAACCTTAAGTTACAAAAAAGATACACAGACAGAAATAGTTATTCTATTCAGCACAATTCTTTTCTCAGCCATTTAAAGAAATCATAATCTAACACATACCTAGCTAGATTACTTACTAAAAGTTCTAAGACTCCATTCCTGTTCTGTCCCCGGCCAAGACGACTACAGACAGACACAGACCCTTTGTTTCTCTCCCTCCTCCCAGCTTTTGAAAGTATCTTGTCTCCTCATTGGTCATTTTGGTCAGGTGCCAGCGAGGTTACCTTTAGCTTCTTAACCCTTTACAGGTGAGAGGAGCTTTCCCCTGGCCAGGAGGGATTTCAAAGGGGTTTACCCTTCCCTTTATATTTATGACACTAGCTGCAGAGAAGACATATTCTTATAGTTGAACCAATATAAATGAGAGTTGATTTTGGTCATCCTGTAATTATAGAACTTGATTAAATGTCACAAAGTCTTGAACTTCTGGTCCAAGTTGGATGCCCCATTTGTGGGGTTTTGAGAGACTATGGATTGCAGACATTGTTACACTCCGATATCCTTTATGGGCCCAGTCCTACTTCCACTGATGTCAGTGTCAAATTTAATTTTACACCAAGTGGTTGTCAAAGCTTCTTAATGGTGTGACCACTTCATAAGTTATTGAAGACGCTGATTTTATTTGGGGAGAAAATGACCTGAGAACAGTAGAATGTATGTTTCCTTAAAATTCCTGCTGATTGAATTGTAATGGCCTCCTGTATGATAGGAGGTGCATTTTTTTTTTTTTGCTGTGAACCAGACTGCACATATAGTCTCTACCTATGAGATGTGATTGTTTATGGTAAATTTGCCTTCTAAATTTTCCCCTGCTGTTCTGTATGAAAAGTTGTGCCACTAATAATAATAGTAATAATAATAATATTCAGAAGTCATCCACCACAACTGCAATATGAATAACAAATGGCTAGTGAGTCTTTTCTCCATAATTCTGTATCATATGGAACAGCAGGTTCTCATTAGCTGTCCACTCCTGCTGAAAATTGATTTATTCCCTGAAGGTCAGAGCTGCTGACTAAAACTATGGTCAATGTTATATTTTAAAAAACAAACAAACCCTCCCTCCCCTTTTTTCACCGAGTGTTTCGAAAATATTCTTATTAGAGCCACACTGAACTTGTTCATACCTCTTGCAAGCTCAAGAACTTTTGATTATGGCCCCAAGTTTTAAAGTTTTCTGTTATTCACCTTGTAGGTGCACCTATATCCTGGGGGACATGAATAAATATCATCCATTAGATTTGCCGTAAAGAGTCTCTAGAAAACATTCACATTTGATTCTCTAAGCTGCAAGTGTTACAATTTTGAGGGATTCAAAGAGCTCCTGAAATGACAAGTAATTGTCTAATTAAGGACAAGATAATCAGATCATGATCTTCTTCCAAAGAGGTTTTGGAGGAACATGAAGCAAGAGAGATTGGAACATAACTTATTGCCTTCTAACTCCTCCTTTACATGGTAAAATACATAAGAACCTACAAAAGAGTGTGAACACCAGTGACAACACTTTGATTAAAAACATGTGTGGTGGAAACACTCGCTAATCAAAAAGCAGGGAATTTATTTTAAAATTTCAGTTTTTATTCCTTTTCTGGAAAAGTTAACTCTCCAGGAGTCAAACCCACACTTTTTTTTGTGTGTGTTAAATAATGTGCTTTTAATGATGAGCAAAAAATGTACCTCAAGTATAGTGAATTTTCCTTTTTTTTACTATGATAATTAAAATATTACGTAGAAAAAAATCAGAGCAATAATGTGAACAGTGTGATACGAAAAGTTGCTGTGATGGAGGATATTCAGACAAGTCTTCAAATAATCAAAAGGACATGATAGGTAATTTGGGTTGGTCACAGAAATTACAGCTGATAGTTTGAGAATGCTGGGACACTGTCCTAATTATAACATTACATATATTTCTCTTTTCTTATTCCCCCTATGTATGTAGAGCTGCCAAAGTAGTGAAACACTAGTATGGCAATGGGTAAAAGGATTAAGAGCTAACACTTTTACTTTTGAAATAAAATGGGGGGGCTACCTATAAAAGTAACATAATTTTAGGCATTGATATTGACATCTGGGTTGAATTATACACACACATATATGACACACCAATTTCTCATAAAAACCTCTGTGGATGACCTCTTGAATTACTGTAAAAGTGAGAATTCTGATATTCCTGTAAAGTGTTTTCAACAATCTAATCTGGTCTATTGGTTTTTAAACAGAGAACCATCTTACTAAGAATGCTTACTCTTAGAAAAATGTTTAATGATAACAAGTCAATTTGATTCTGCTCTGGCTCATCCTGAGGATCCAGTTTTTCTGTTCTGTTGCCAAATATATCAGTCTCGAAAGGCATGAAATTTGATTTCTGGTTGTAATATTCCTCAAGAGAAGGGATTAACGCACCTCTAATAAAAGAAGATGCTGTGTTCAGAATTTGAATCCTGTCTAGAACATCCATCAAATCATGGTGCCATTAGTACATTGTTTCAGTTTAACTTAATGTTTTGGCATCTTAAAGATGCTGGGTAAAATCTTGGCCTTATTGAAGCCAATAGGAGTTTTGCCATTGTGTTTCAGGGGCTAGGATTTAGCGCATGATGCAGAACACTTACGAAGGAGAGATACTGAGAAAAAGGCCTCCTTCATGCTGTAGATATGAAGAAAACAAAAGCACTACTATCAGGGAGACATACTCAGTCTATAAACATCTGGATTGAGAGAGTCTTTCTATGGCTTCTTTTCTGTTCTTTATCCAGCAGCACATCAATGCCCAACATTTTAATCAAGACCTCTAGTTGACCGCTTGTAAAAATGTGCATGCATCTGACTTGCAGCTTTTGCATGAACTAAGGGTTGTGCACACAAGGTGGATGAGTCAAATGTGGAGAATGGGTTGATGCCAGCTGAAAAAGTTACCAAAGCATCAGAGAAAACAAGAGTGAATAGAACAGGGAATGAGTATTAAGCAAACTAAACCCCACCAAAATGAATGTGAATACGTAACACCCAATCACAATGATTGTTATAGTTATTAATGTATCCATAACCTGACCTTCTTTCCCCCACATGAAAGGTGGTATTAAAGGTAGACTGAGGAGGATATAGAATTTGAGGTTGAAAAATATTTATTTTTAGAAGTTATCTGTTTTACTGTAAGATGTATGGAGGGAGAGAATTATTTTGATATATGCTTGGTCTGTTTCCAAACAGGCAGATCAACAGACCTTGTATGAAGTAAAGACAATTAAGATTAGCTGTAGTAGGAGATGGTCCCAGACAAATTTTTTGGACCTGAATTGCCCTGGACCTTTGAGGAAATTTGTATCTGGGTCCAGGTCTGAACCACCTTTACCTTCCGCAGTTAGCTGAACCAAATGCCTGGACCTTCCATAAGTGTGTGTGTGTGTGTGTTGCAAATGCATAATTAAAATAGTGAGGTGAATTGGCAGATCTCTGAAATTGTTTGCTTTTGTGGATTTAACCCACACTTTGTTCATATTAATGGCAGTAGAACTAGCATGGGATATTTCTATTGACAGGGACATGCATGTTGTAAAACAACTGATAATATAGCAGCTTCACAATGGAAAGAGAAGTTACTCAATTTACTGCAGAAATGTGCTACAATTTAGTGTTTTGATGCCAATGTACTGAATAATCTAATACATAGCAAGTACATGGGACATTTCAGTTCCCTTTAATACTCAGTCAAATTAGAGCTATTAAAATCATTTCTGTGTTGGATTATATTCAAGTTGCATTTTTCTTTTCCTACATTTACATTTCCACACAGTCTTGGGTTATGTCCTGTAATTGCTAAAATACTCTGAATCAAGTGGGATATGCGAAGCATGAACATCTGAAAATATTCAGGAGCTATGATCACATTTTATCTAACATTTGAAAGTATGTCCAGAAATAGTGAAAGATTACTTTATAATTTTTTCAACATGAGTTCAGCAATTAAAATCTAATTCAGGTGCTGCTAGTAATCACTTTTTCACTCACATATACTTTTATATATACACACACGTATGTTCATTTGTATGTAGTCAACTATATATTAAAATTATGCAAGCTTTTCTGAGCTACAGATAATACTTGTCATGGTCATGGGATTAATTGCATATATGACCTCTTTCTGGGCTCTGAGTGTACCCACCTCAGCTTTTGAGCTTTTAGCCCTTACCTGCTTTGGAGTGGAAAATCTCATGATTTTTCTACTCTTAGGCCACTTCGACACGAGAAACCTTGGCCACTACTGTAGTGTCCGTTAGGGAGTGTGATTTTTTTTTTTTTAATAATACTATATTGGCAGACGTCCTGGTATAAGCTATTATACTGGCAAAATCACTGTTTTGACCTCATGGCTTATTTCATGTAGGGAAATAGTATAAGCTTACATAAGTTACATAAACAGTAGGAGGGTTTGCCAGCATGTATACTACGATATTTTAATATAATATGCAAGTCAAAATGAAATGTTTTGCCATGTCAGACTGAAATGTTTGAACATTCTCAAAATGAAATGATGCAACATTATCAAAACAAGACATTTCAAGTGTCCCAAACTGAAGTTTTTCAGAATTTTCATTTTGTGGGAAATTCCAACTTTCCTTTCCGATTCAGAACAACTTTTTTATTGAAATGTTGAAATTCCTTTGGAACAGACATTCTGGTTTCTGACCAACTCTAATAGCTATCCCTGTACAGCTATCCCATCGAACTTTTCTAGACTGGGACCTAGGTACACTACGCTGTGTATGCCAGATTACAGGCCCACCTCAGTCTGGGCATCCACTTCAGGAACTTGTTACTAGTGATATTGACCAAGAGCCTTCTTAAAACAATACTTTATTTACTTGTTGGAACAAAGTATTAGAGAAGAGGGATAGCTCAGTGGTTTGAGCATTGGCCTGCTAAACCCAGAGTTGTGAGTTCAATCCTTGAGGGGGCCATTTGGGATCTGAGGCAAAAATTGGGGATTGATCCTGCTTTGAGCAGGGGGTTGGACTAGATGACCTCCTGAGCTCCCTTCCAACCCTGATATCCTATGATTCTAAGAAAGATTTAAAAACAACAAACTGTTACACATATATTTAGTCTTCCCTAAACTTATACTTCACTGCAAGCTAAATTAGATGACTTTCCTTTTCAGTTATGGAACACAGCCAGCTAGCCCAGATACCCTGAGAGACCCACAAGAGGATGTCCACACTGAAATTAGACATCCACAACTGGCTTGTGCCAGCTGACTTGGGCTCATGGAGTTCGGGCTAAAGGGCTGTAGATCATAGAATCATAGATATCAGGGTTGGAAGGGACCTCAGGAGGTCATCTAGTCCAACCACCTGCTCAAAGCAGGACCAATCCCCAATTAAATCATCCCAGCCAGGGCTTTGTCAAGCCTGTCCTTAAAAACTTCTAAGGAAGGAGATTCTACCACCTCCCTAGGTAACGCATTCCAGTGTTTCACCACCCTCCTAGTGAAAAAGTTTTTCCTAATATCCAACCTAAACCTCCCCCACTGCAACTTGAGACCATTACTCCTTGTCCTGTCCTCTTCTGCCACTGAGAATAGTCTAGAACCATCCTCTCTGGAACCACCTCTCAGGTAGTTGAAAGCAGCTATCAAATCCCCCCTCATTCTTCTCTTCTGCAGACTAAACAATCCCAGTTCCCTCAGCCTCTCCTCATAAATCATGTGTTCCAGACCCCTAATCATTTTTGTTGCCCTTTGCTGGACTCTCTAAGTTATCCACATCCTTCTTGTAGTGTGGGGCCCAAAACTGGACACAGTACTCCAGATGAGGCCTCACCAATGCTGAATAGAGGGGGACAATCACGTCCCTCGATCTGCTCACCATGCCCCTACTTATACATCCCAAAATGCCATTGGCCTTCTTGGCAACAAGGGCACACTGCTGACTCATATCCAGCTTCTCGTCCACTGTCACCCCTAGGTCCTTTTCCGCAGAACTGCTGCCTAGCCATTCGGTCCCTAGTCTGTAGCGGTGCATTGGATTCTTCCGTCCTAAGTGCAAGACCCTGCACTTATCCTTATTGAACCTCATCAGATTTCTTTTGGCCCAATCCTCCAATTTGTCTAGGTCCCTCTGTATCCTATCCCTGCCCTCCAGCGTATCTACCACTCCTCCGAGTTTAGGATCATCCGCAAATTTGCTGAGAGTGCAATCCACACCAGATCATTTATGAAGATATTGAACAAAACCGGCCCCAGGACCGACCCCTGGTGCACTCCTCTTGACACCAGCTGTCAACTAGACATGGAGCCATTGATCACTACCCATTGAGCCCGACAATCTAGCCAACTTTCTACCCACCTTATAGTGCATTCATCCAGCCCAATGCTTCTTTAACTTGCTGACAAGAATACTGTGGGAGACCATGTCAAAAACTTTGCTAAAGCCAAGATGTTAGGGGTTGAGCTGGACCGCAGGCTTTAGCACTCTGTGAGGTGAGAGAGTCCTAAAGATCCTGAGCTGGAATGTCTACACCACAGTTGGCCAGCCCTCTTAGCCCACGTCTCGCAAGCCCGAGTCAGCTGGCCTGAGCCAGCTGTGGGTTTTTAATTGCAATGTAGACATACCCTCAGTCTTAGTCTCTCTTTTTCTCAGGGAAGCTAGGTTTTAGAAAGCCTGTATTTTCAAATACCATATTGCTCAGTAGTTTTTGTTGTGAGCCCCAGGTGTGAAATCTACTGATACTGGAGACTGTTTTACCCTGGCTTGCTCAGAGGGAGCATCCAGCAGAATCTATTTAGGAGAATGTTCCAAAGATTTGGCTGCTGTGTTGTATGGGTAGTGAGACCTGTTCATTCTCAGTGGGTTGTAATCACTGGTCTGAAGGCTGACTTACCTCCTTGGGTCAGGGTGATAGAACAATCTAATCTCCTTTCTTAGTCTAACACAGCATCTTAGAAGTCAACCACATAAATGATTTTGTGATACAGACTGAAATATGCAATTGACACAGATATGTGTGGTCAAATATCATTATAGTGCTGTTGCATGCTTGCACAGTGAATGCCAGCCTGGGCAGCATGGCTGTTTCAATTTGGAGGGCTTTGCTTAAATCTTTTCTTTTTCAGTTCAGATGAGTTTTTATCTGCCATGTTAAGCTCTGAACCGCAAACTCAAAGCAAAACTACTTTACTCCTTGAGTTGCCCCTGGTTTCAAAGTGAAACTATTAATTGTAGTAGGTTAGCAAACCTTTCAACAAATCAAAGCTAATTTGGTGTGGTTTGGGATTTTGTAAGGAATAGCCATACAACTCTGCTAGTTTCTCCTTCAGCATTGGTCACAGAAGGCTAGGTTTGTAATGAGTAAAACCAGGGGATTTTTTTTTTTATTTTGGCATCACTGTAATTTAGGAAATTAATCTGAAAGTTGCATGCGTGAGTACTCTCAGAAAACAAATGTCAAACTCAGATGCATGAGTATCAGTTGTTTGTACACTTATCCAGTAACAAAACAGAATCATCTGACTTTGACCAATCACAATGATGGAACACAGTTCTAAGAGAGATTATGAGAGACTTGTAGAGAACTGTTTATGATCCATCCACAGGGACTATATACATAAATGTTAAAAGAATTGTCAAGTACTTTTGAATCATAAAGAAGTCTGGAGAAATTGCAAACTTCCTCTAGATATTTCATTAGCAGGAAAAGTCAAATTAATCAAATAATGATTCACAGTGAATTATTTGTTCAGCTGTAATAACTACTTATTCCAAGAATTTTCCTAATTTAGTTTTATTAGTTGCAATTGCTCCACAGTCCACCTGTTCACAATTTATCTTGGAGGGATGTATATAATGGTTCCATTTCTCAGTAATGGCTATAAAAGAAAAGAGTCATCCAATTTATTCCTTTGTTACCTCTTTCTTTTAAATTTTAAAATTAAAAATGCACTATCCAAGGGCCAAACTGGCCAGCATTGCTAAAAAGAGCAGGGATATTAAAAGATGCATGCCCAGTGCAAAGAATCCCATTGGTCATGCAGGATTCCAACTAAATCTGACATCGAACACTGCTCATGGAGGCAGGGGAAGAGGAAGAGTGTGCACAAAGTAGTGAAGAAAGTTTGCCTTTCTTCACAGTGTTTTTTTGAATGATAGGTCTGGATCTTCTCCTGGTGTTTTAAATGCTCTCTTTCCCACAAGGTGTCTGTGCAAGAGGCAAGCTCTAACCCTAGGGTTTGAAGTATTAAATTAGGGTCAGATTGGGTGACAACTTGTTCTAGAAGTACTCCAATGGATTATTCCAATGGGACAACTTGTGGAGTAAAATACTATTTGGTACAAGTAAGAATATTAGAATCTGGCCCTGAATGACATACAGTAAAGGTTTCTTGCTGTCTAGCCAGTTGTGGGAAGGTTGACTAATGGGACTAATCTGAACAATAATTTATGACATTTCTGGATGACCGTATTAGTGCACAGAAAATATTTAGTTATTTACAAAATGTAAAACATTTACATCATGTCTGTATCAAAATTATACTGGAGGCTTTTGTGGAAGAGCAATTTAAACACATTATATATACATATTTCATGTTTTTGGACACTTTTTCAACTTTTCTTTGAAAAATCCTTTGTCTCTCATTTCTTTTCAGTGTCTTGTTTAATAAGTCAAGAAATCTCTGGCTTCTGAGCTTTTTGAGTTCACAGTTCCCCAAGAGAATGTGTGCTTATGAGCTGCAACAGATTTCCCAAGTTTTGGAAGGAAATATAATACATTCTCTCACAGCTGTTGTGCGAAGTGCTTCAAGTTTGGTGGTGGTGGTGGCTTGGAAGCTAGTTTGAATTAAGTCCAAACCACCTGGGCTTGTTTTTGTCCAAATACTACCTCTTAACATAACTTTAAATTGAATTTGAGTTATCTGATATTGGAAACTTGAGTAAATCCAGTTACTATGGCAATTTTTATTCTGGATGCACGTAAGTGTATTAATTCTCAGTAGGTGAGAGAGACTACAGTATGGGAAAGGATTCAGATTTCAAAATTCTGCAACCCCTCCCATCATGTACTTGATGATCTGGAAATGTATGTGTAGTTTAAAGTACTCTTCCATAAATTAGGAAATTGGGGGTTTCTTCCCAACTTCTCCATGTTTAAGAAGTATTCAAATGAATTGAAACTCAAAATTCCTTTCCATAATTCTCAGGTACTGAATTTCTTTCAGTAAACTGGAATTCTGTTAGTCTTCCTGCTTCCACTAATATACAGTATGTTTAAGCACATCAGAAGAATATTTGATTGGGGTGATAGTTTGAGGGGAAAAAGCTATCTCCAGAGCCATGGACATGATTTTCAAATTGAGTGATTTTGGGTCCCCAAATTGGCATATGTTAAAGGGGCCTGATTTTCAGAGAGTATATGCTCAGCATTTAAAAAAAAACGCATGGCTCTTTAAGGTAACTCAGATTGGATGCCACAAAACAAAGGATCTAAAATCAATATAATAGATTCTTTCTATCTTTCTTGAAGATCCCCTCTATCAGTTTCTTTCTTCTTTTCTGGATCGTCTCAAGTTTTCTAAACTTCCACCTTATGGGAAATTAGAAAATGTTTACAATGCTATTTAGTTAAAAAAAGCTTTGCTTTATCAGTTTTTCATTTCAGAGACTTAGCCTTGGTCTACACTAGGTGTTGAGGTCGAATTTAGCAGCGTTAAATCGATTTAACCCTGCACCCATCCACATGACGAAGCCCTTTTTTCGACTTAAATGGCTCTTAAAATCAATTTCCTTACTCCACCCCTGACAAGGGGATTAGTGCTGAAATCAGCCTTGCTGGGTCGAATTTGGGGTACTGTGGACACAATTAGACAGTATTGGCCTCCGGGAGCTATCCCAGAGTGCTCCATTGTGACTGCTCTGGACAGCACTCTCAACTCAGAGGCACTGGCCAGGTAGACAGGAAAAGGCCTGTGAACTTTTGAATTTCAATTTCCTGTTTGGCCAGCGTGGCAAGCTGCAGGTAACCTTGCAGAGCTCATGAGCAGAGGTGACCATGCAGAGCTCATCAGCAGAGGTGACCATGATGGAGTCCCAGAATCGCAAAAGAGCTCCAGCATGGACCGAACGGGAGGTACGGGATCTGATTGCTGTATGGGGAAAGGAATCCGTGCTATCAGAACTCCGTTCCAGTTTTCGAAATGCCGAAACATTTGTCAGAATCTCCCAGGGCATGAAGGACAGAGGCCATAACAGGGACCCGAAGCAGTGCCGCGTGAAACTTAAGGAGCTGAGGCAAGCCTACCAGAAAACCAGAGAGGCAAACGGCCGCTCCGGGTCAGAGCCCAAAACGTGCCGCTTCTATGATGAGCTGCATGCCATTTTAGGGGGTTCAGCCACCACTACCCCAGTGTGTTGTTTGACTCCTTCAATGGAGATGGAGGCAACATGGAAGCAGGTTTTGGGGATGAGGAAGATGATGATGATGAGGAGGAGGTTGTAGATAGCTCACAGCAAGCAAGCGGAGAAACCGGTTTTCCCGACAGCCAGGAACTGTTTCTCACCCTGGACCTGGAGCCAGTACCCCCCGAACCCACCCATGGCTGGCTTTCGGACCCTCCAGGCGGAGAAGGGACCTCTGGTGAGTGTACCTTTTAAAATACTATACATGGTTTAAAAGCAAGCATGTTTAATGATTAATTTGCCCTGGCATTCACGGCTTTCCTGGATGTACTCCCAAAGCCTTTGCAAAAGGTTTCTGGGGAGGGCAGCCTTATTCTGTCCACCATGGTAGGACACTTTACCACTCCAGGCCAGTAGCACGTACTGGGGAATCATTGTAGAATAAAGTATTGCAGTGTATGTCTGCTGGCGTTCAAACAACATCCGTTGCCTCAACCTCCCACCCCACCATAAATCGTCTCTCCCTTACTCTCACAGATATTGTGGAGCGCACTGCAAGCAGTAATAACAGTGGGAATATTGGTTTTGCTGAGGTCTAACCGAGTCAGTAAACTGCGCCAGTGTGCTTTTAAATGTCCAAATGCGCATTCTACCACCATTCTGCACTTGCTCAGCCTGTAGTTGAACAGCTCCTGACTACTGTCCAGGCTGCGTGTGTATGGCTTCATGAGCCATGGCATTAAGGGGTAGGCTGGGTCCCCAAGGAAAACTATAGGCATTTCAACATCCCCAACGGTTATTTTCTGGTCTGGGAATAAAGTCCCTTCCTGCAGCTTTTGAAACAGACCAGAGTCCCTGAAGATGTGAGCGTCATGTACCTTTCCCGGCCATCCCACGCTGATGTTGGTGAAACATCCCTTGTGATCCACCAGTGCTTGCAGCACTATTGGAAAAGTACCCCTTGCGGTTTATGTACTCGCTGGCTTGGTGCTCCAGTGCCAAGATAGGGATATGGGTTCCGTCTATGGCCCCACCAAAGTTAGGGAATCCCATTGCAGCAAAGCCATCCAATATGACCTGCACATTTCCCAGGGTCACTACCATTGATATCAGCAGATCTTTGATTGCGTTGGCTACTTGCATCACAGCAACCCCTACAGTAGATTTGCCCACTCCAAATTGATTCCCGACTGACCGGTAGCTGTCTGGCGTTGCAAGGTTCCACAGGCTATTGCCACTCGCTTCTCAACTGTGAGGGCTGCTCTCATCTTGGTATTCTTGCGCCTCAGGGCAGGGGAAAGCAAGTCACAAAGTTCCATGAAAGTGCCCTTACGCATGCGAAAGTTTCGCAGCCACTGGGAATCGTCCCAGACCTGCAACACTATGCGGTCCCACCAGTCTGTGCTTGTTTCCTGAGCCCAGAATCGCCGTTCCACCACATGAACCTGCCCCATTAGCACCATGATGCCCACATTGCCAGGGCCCATGCTTTGAGAGAAGTCTGTGTCCGTGTCCTCATCACTCTCGTCATTGTGCTGATGTCTCCTACTCGCCCGGGTTCTCTTTGCCAGGTTCTGGAGCTGCATATACTGCTGGATAATGCGTGTGGTGTTTAATGTGCTCCTAATTGCCAAAGTGATCTGAGCGGGCTCCTTGGCGTCTGCACAGAAAAAAGGCGTGGAACGATTGTCTGCCGTTGCTCTGACGGAGGGAGGGGTGACTGATGACATGGCTTACAGGGAATTAAAATCAAGGAAGGAGGTGGCTTTGCAAGAAACAGAATGGCCCCCTCAAGGATAGAACTCAAAACTGGGTTTAGCAGGCCGTTGATTTCACGGATGGAGGGAGGAGAAAATGAATACAAAGCAAATCTGGTCTATTTCTTGTTTTGATCCACTTCCTCTCTCTTTATACATCTTGCTGGCAGCAGACTGTGCAGTATGACCGCTAGCCATCGTCATCTGCTGGCTGCAGATTAAAAGACAGTGCACTGCCGTAGGACTGAATCGCCATGAGTCATTAAAAGGGAAATGACTTGTCTGAATCATTCCCATGTTTGCCCAGGCGCCCCTGTCCTCATCTACGTCGGTTAAAAGAGCACCCTAGACTACGTCAGCGATGGCTACCAGTCATACTGCACTGTCTGCTGCCAAAAGGCAATAAACTGTTGCAACAGTACCGCGTCTGCCAGCACCCAGGAGACATACGGTGACAGTTAGCTGAGCGGGCTCCATGCTTGCCGTGGTATGGTGTCTGCACAGGTAACTCAAGAAAAAAGGCACAAAACGATTGTCTGCCCTTGCTTTCACGGAACGAGGGAGGGAAGGGGGGCCTGACGATATGTACCCAGAACCATGTGCGACAATGTTTTAGCCCCATCAGGCACTGGGATTTCTACCCAGAATTCAAATGAGCGGCAGAGACTGCGGGAACTGTGGGATAGCTACTCACAGTGCAACGCTCCGGAAGTCGATGGTTGCCTCGGTACTGTGGACATGCTCTGCCGACTACATGCACTTAGAGCATTTGTGTGGGGACACACACAATCGACTGTATAAAAAAGCTTTCTACAAAACCGACTTCTATAAATTAGACCTAATTTCGTAGTGTAGACATACCCTTAGTTGGATCTTTGAAATAATTATCCAGTGATGCCAAAGAGAGACTAGGTAGAGTCTCCCACTGTTAAATTCTAGAACTTGGGGACAGCTGTTTCAATTGACCAATTCTTTTTCAGATATCCTTTTGTACAACTTGTACAATTCATTTTTAAAGTTTCTAATTTATGATATGTTCACATATAATACTTGAGCCTATATTCATTCTCTTAAGAAGACTATGAGATATCTTATGGATGTTAGAAAAAGTGTGATGGTTACTGTACCAAAGACAGAAACTGGAGGCATCTAGTCAGGGAGAACCTCCATTTGAAGGTTGTAGGCCAGTACAGAAGGGGGAACGCCCTAGACCCATCCCAGCTTTGGAACATCTAGTAATATTGACAGTGTTTTGATTCCTCTGATCCTTGCACTCAAAGAGAACAAGCACCAGAATTCTGGCTGTCTCTTGCACCTGTGTAGAGGATGGTATGAAGAAGAAGAAAAGGGTCTCCTAGTTAAGGCACTAGACTGGACTCTTGAGCTCCGAGTTAAATTTTTGGCTCTGTCAATGTGTTATTGTGTGACCTAGCACAAATTGCTTAATTTCTCTGTGCCTTAGTTTACTATTTATAAAAGGATGATAATACTATAATTTCTCTATTTGTACTTCCTTTATTTTGCCTTTTGTCTCTTGTTGATGTAGATGATAAAGTGCGAAGAGCGGGAACTCTCTCATCATATTTATGTACACTGCCTAGCAAAATGAGATCCCAGTCTTTATTGAAGCCTGCAGTGTCTACTGTAAAACAACTTTGTGTGTGTAACATCAAGCTTTTGCTGCCTAAACTGAATGTAATGCAGAAAATAAACAGTGTGTAAATGGTGAAAAGTAAATTATATCCCTCCCACCCGTCCTTTTTCTAATAAACTTCTGTGTTAGTGCCTAAGGTGAGGAAATTGATTTTTAATATATGATTTTTATCTTGACAGTGGCCCTTTAATTATTACCTTTAAAAAGTACATTCTTGATGGTTTATTGGTGGTTTGAGAAATACTCCTTAGAAGCTATTTAATAAAGTTATTAAAATGACCATACTTTTTCATACCTCATTCTGATTAGAAGTCAGTTAGCTGCTGCTGCTGCTGCTGCACTGCATACAGTGTGTATTTTTGTGTTTCTGCATCACTGGTGAATGGGCTATGCAATGATGGATGTCCTTCCCCCACCCTCTCAGCTTTTGAAAGAATTGGCCATCAATCATAACATGTCGTCTTTCCAGTTGTAATCCCAAGTAAATGTGTTTCCTTCATTTATTTGAAGGCCATTATTCCCTCATTTTAAAGCATCAAGGAAAATGAAAAAGTCCTTTTAGTCAGACTTTGCACACTGTATATTTGCACATGTTAGGATTTAAATCACATATCAGTTCCTCACAAAACAGTTTTAAATTTGATCTATATAATCAAAAACAGTAGAGTGATCACCCAGGCTAATTCTGTTTCTTGCTTAGCCCTAGCTCCTAATGCCTGGTGCCAATTTGACCTTCCCTTGATTTGGATCTTGAATCAGACTTAGGTCTGAAATCTGTCCTAAGTATCCATTTTAATATTTTGTACTGCCATCCATCACTACAGTATTTGAGTGTCTTCCATGTTGAATTGATGGGCAATAATGAAGTTCCTGTTTCACTTCATACTCTCTGGCTGTTCTCCCATTTCAGGATATATAGAATGCTCTCTTTGGATATTTTTGAGTGGGGGATAGAGGGAGACAAGAGTTTGAAACCTTCCTTTTGTCACTCCAACAGTTCATTTAAATATTGAATATTCTGATAATGGGATATCTAACATCATGAGATAGAGTAACAATGTATAGCTTCATGACTAGAAGCTAAAGGATAATTACATAGATCTCTGGGTATGTTCTTTGTTGAGCATCAGGTTTATAGGAGTTTCTATAATTAAAAGCACAAACCTGTTCACTTTTCTGTTGACATAAGTGATGGTTATCTTAATGTGATATCATTTTGTGTAAGGAAAATTAGTGACTACCTTAAAAAATTAATGTTCTGTTATCTAGTTCCAGCACAGATATAATAATTTGAGGGATTCATAGCTATTTAATCTACTAGGTGATTCATTTTGAGCTGGAAATTCAGTTTGACACACAAAAATAAATAAAAGGCTTCACAAATCTTGTAGATCTAGTGAACCAAGTTCTAGCCTTGACTAACTCTGTAAAATTCTAGTCAAGTCAATGAGTTCCATAGGTTTAAATGAGGTCAGAATTTGGCCTTCTATTTCCATAATTTTTACAACACAACTGTGTTTCATGATTCTTTGTAAATAGTAAAAGTTAATTATAAACAGGAAAGTTTTTTGAAGAAAATATTATATAATATTTTTGTTTTAACTGGCCAATACAGCAAAATCATCATTCACAAACATTTATCTGAATGCCAAACAATTTTTCAGTTTAACTATATATGTAGATCTTATTATTCACTATTTGCAAACATTAGTGCAAAGAGGTTTTTGCTGGCATGAAAGTTTGGAGAATGACTTTGTACAAAGGCCTATATTCAAGTGTGAACAAAAGTATAAAATTTGAAATGCTTTGGTCATGGAATGGGGGAATAAAAACAATAACATGATGTATCTGACCAATCCCACACCATAAATAAATAGTCATAGGGAGGTGTTTGTGAAATTCAGATAATTCAACCAGTTCCAATGGATGTCTAATACTAGAAACTTCATTTATAATTTTGATAAAACCCGAAGTCTGAAAGCAATGTAGGTGAAATCCTGAAGGATTCCATCTACATCTCAGGGCATCTAGAATCAGCAACCACTGACTTGTGTTAAATGTAAGCACCCAGGGATTTTAAATGAGATGGGTCAGATTCCTCCCTGATGTAACAAACTATCAGACTTTTTTTTTTCCTGCTTTAAGAAGTGGGATAACTTGAACCAGTGTCAGCCAGGCATGATGCAGCTGTGTCTTATATGTAGGCAACTTGTTTATCTTTGCCAATAGTCCTTAACACAGCTAATCAGATTCCACCCCCCATGTTGAATGTGTTGTCAAACCTCCCCCTACCACCCCTCCAAATAATAATTTGCTTTTCAGATTTTTCATCTGAAAAGTAAAAATTAAAACTAGGAAGGAGAAAGTAAAGTCTTCAAGAGAGACTGGTGTGTGTGGAGAACCTCAGCAACAGGCTCTCTCTGAACCGAACATGATATGGCAGTTGTTTCCAGCAGAGAGTACAATTCTAGAAATTTAAAGTTGCAGTACACAGAAAAACATAATTCTACCAGGTTTCCATGCCAGAGATGACTTCATGTCAGTCATGACTGAAGTAATATGTAGGAAATAAAACGCTTTTGGATCCTTCTGAATAACATGTCTATTAGTACATGTCTATTTTCTCTATATTGTAACTTTACATTTTTAAAAGCAGCTACCATTTTTGGGTTCACCTCAGGTTCAAGAGATACACATAGAGCTCTGTTCCAGAGAACTTTAGTTTTTCCTTGTTTTGTTTTAACCATAATCTAAAATAAATCAGGTTTAAAAGTGCAAAATATATGCACAGTTTATATGCTTAATTATTATACTAAGGTGTTATGAATCGTACTACTTAATCTTAAACATGAAAATGTCACAGGAGGAATAACTTATGCTCCTTAGCCAACTTAACTAGTGGATAGGAATGAGTTACTTATGCATTATTATATAAATGCAAAAGAGTTTAGTTTGTTACGCGATGAAAATACAGGACAAAGAGAAAAAAAGAAAATATACACACACACGCTGTCTGGGATTAATACATATTTGTTTCTTGCAACACATTTTTTCCTGTAAAAACACTTTTAAAAGTATCTATTAGTGGTGGTGTATTTCTTTCTTTGAGGAGTTTCTTCTTATCTTGCAGTCAGGTTTTGCACCATGTGATGTGAAGGTAACCATGGTAACTAAACATTTTTAATCTATTACTGTATGTTTCTTGTATATCTCTTAAGTGAATAAGTATGTAACACCTGTGTAAGCTTGTGGAATGCACCCAAGGGCTGCAATATCTAATTTTGCTTTCTTTTTAAGAATATTTCAAGGTTACTCTTAAAAAAAGCGAACAGATCTTGAGTAGTGCAGCTAAGAATACTTTTTTCACTCCCTTTTTTTCCAACAGATGTGATGTGTTTTTTGTTTTTGTAAAAACATAGGGCAGATCTCCTGCTATTGAGATACCTTGATATTTACATATACAGGATACGTATTACATATAACAAAACAAGATGATGAAGTGAGAGGGAAGGAAGCCAGATTATTGCTGTGCAAGTCTGATGCTGAATCTGGCTGCATTGTAGGGAGTTTCTGTGATCATTTAAGCCTCTGCTATTATGGAGACCAGGGGCTGGACTTTGATTCCAAGACTCAGCTGTGTTTTGCTACATGCTGATGGCAGTTCTGTAGGCACTGTGCTTAGGCAGGTGCAGTGACTCTGGGAGCATTAAGGGAAGACTCTTGATGCCAACAGGTGCACCTTTTTAACAGGGTGTTCAGAGTGCTCTTCTCCTTACAAAGCCCAGCTTGCTAGACATTTTTTAAAAAAATTTGCATCAAAATGAAGATAAACTTTGACTAAACTCTTTTCCTAGCCTGAAAAAGGTATTGGGGGTCAGTTTGTCTTTGTGGTCAAGGCAAATGCCAGTCAACCTTTACAGTCTCTCCCCAGCTTGGACAGGGTCTCTCCCAGGCCTCCCTACCTTCAGAGCTTTTTCCCCACTCTCTCCTACTTCCTCAGCTTTTCCCCAGCTGACTGAGTGCCCTGCAGGAGCCTTCTTGCATCCTGCAATGTCTGCAGATGTAGCTGCAGTCTCCTGGGCTTTCTGCCCCTGTTTATTCTGGGACCACCTATTTCAACCCAGGTGTGGCTTGTCCTGAACTCAGGGCTGACTTAGCCTCAGGCCCTCCAGATCATGGGACAAGACACTGTTACAGATACAAACATGAAAAGCAGTTACTTTCGGGATGTTACTCTGTGAACATCCTTCTCATCGACTTCTCATGATCGTAATAAAGGCAATTCAAATAATTAACTGGGGAAGAAAAATAATCCTAGTTATATGTCAAGAAGTATAGAAATGAAAAAAAACAAACATAGCTTCCTTCATGGCAGACTGGAGCTTAATTCTCTTGTGTGTCATAATTCCATCTATGCATTGGTGGTGGCAACTACCTATGTCTCCCACGGGAGCAAGAAAGAAAGGCATTGTCTCTCCTCCTTTCTGGGTCTCAATGATCTACCTCTGCTCTTCTCTTGGAATCTCTGAACATTTTCCTTTGCCAAATAAATGTTTGGAAGGAGCCTATCTCAAGCCAATCTGCATTGACGGCACTGACTGCAGCTTGTCTCTGGAAGCTTTGTTCCAGCATGACTGATGGGTTGAGAGATAAAAGGCAGTCACATGGTTGGGTTTGGAATTGGTTCTTCAGCCATCTAAAGACTTAAGGTGGGATCTTCAAGAGTGCTCATCATTGGCCTAATATAGTTTCTACTGAAGTCTCTATTAAGTCTTATTGGTTTCAGTGGGACCAGAGCTAGGCCAGCCCAGGGCACTTTTGAAATCCCATCTGTAGTGGCCAAATAAAACCATAGAATCATAGAATATCAGGGTTGAAAGGGACCTCAGGAGGATATCTAGTCCAACCCCCTGCTCAAAGCAGGACCAATCCCCAATTTTTGCCCCAGATCCCTAAATGGCCCCCTCAAGGATTGAGCTCACAACCCTGGGTTTAGCAGGCCAATACTCAAACCACTGAGCTATCTCTCCCCACAACTTGTAATTTTTCCAGCATTGCTCTTTGAAATGGAGATCAACAATTCAGCAAAACCTGTACTAGCAGGATGAGGTGAGGACGATAAGAGGAGTGAGCATAGAGGAACAGCTTGCTGTACTTTTTTTAAAAAAAGGCAGAGGTATGCTTTTTCTTTATATATGTTGGGGATCAAGAATAGATTGGTGGGAGTGGGAAGCAGTGTGAAGAAGTAGAGTTCTAGCAGCTAAGGGAATGAATGATGCTCCCTGCATGGGGCAGATGACAATAAATGATCCAGACAGAACTGGGGACCGCATGTTCAGAAGGACTCTTTATGACTGGTCCAAAAAGGAACCTCATGCCATAACTCCTGATGCTTGGAAGAGTGATGCGGCCTGGCACTGTCCCATTGTGGGTGGCCATAGTCCTTTGAGACCAAGTACCTGGCCCCACATCCAGGGAGTGCTAGGTCATGATTGCACGGAGGAAAGAGGTATCTTCTTTCAGTTCTTACTGAATTTCTGGAGGGAAACCAGAATTTAGCTCAGATATATTACTCAGTAAATAAGTTTGTATTTATATACTGAGCTTCCATGTCCTGTAGATAGAAGATCCTTGAGGAAAATATGCAAAAATGAGATATAGCAGAACTTCCACAGCTGTATGGACAGACTGGTCAAGGATTATTATGAGGACCGTGTTGTGGTTATGAGGCACTGGGTTTCATAAACTCACAGAGCAGCTGACCAATTTGACTGAGCTCTTTGCAGGCTGGCTGTCTGGGTTATAGCCAAATTAAGCAGCCAGTTTCTCAATCTCCGTATGTTAATAAAAGAGGGTTATGACTCACCTATTTGCCCCTTTGACTGAAAGAAAAACAACTGAAGAGGGGTTAATAAGAATGAATCCCTGAAGGAGTGGCATGCTGGAAATAAAATACGCACTTCTGCTTCTATTTGACTATTTCTTGGAAGCAGTTTCTAACACCCCTCCCCCCACAAATAAATGGAATTTTATATGGAGTGGGGAGGGGACATTCATTACATTTAGTCAAATTGAGAATAATATGAAAGTCAAAAGCCCCTAATTAGCTTTTCACTCTGTGTGTATTTGGTTCGTCTGGCAGATCTCTCTGGCAATGTTGCAAAGCAGCTCTGCTATATTTAGAGCTATTTGTATTCAATATATGAACTATTACCTGCAGCTCCCGGCACGGAGTTCAGGCACAGAAATGAAAATTCACCTGCCCTCTTCAGAGGTGAAAGGGTTAATCCCCAAACGTCTGCAAATCGCTTTTGTGTCCGAGAACTTTGGATTGCAGAAAAGAGTGGTAAATGCTGAATGTGCAGAACAGTTTAATTTCCTGTGTGTAGGTCTGAGCAAGGTTATTAAGAGGGCCTTTCAAGTTGAAGATTTTCCCAAGAGAAGCTCCAGAAACACAGCTGCCTTAAAAGGATGGGGGAGGGGGGCGAGAGAGAGAAAAATAAGAATAAATTTGGATTGAAATGTGCAGATGCTGGCCGTGTGCTTTGTGTCAGCTGGCAGCAATACTTTGTGTAAACCTGAGGTGAGGCGAGGTGGCAGCAGCAGGGTGGAGAAGAGAGACGGGGCTTTCATCCTTGCTTTTCTTACTCCTGATACCTTACTCAGCTAAGCTGCGGGTGCTGAGAGTTGCTGACACATGAAGGAAAGAAACCTCTGAGTGTCAAATTGACATCTGCAGCTTTGAGAAGGAAGAGAGGGTAAAGGAAAAAAAGTTGATTTGCTTCTTTAAGGGGGAAGAGGTTTCTGTTTACTAATGACCAAGGTCTGCCCATGCATGTGACTCCCATTTATTTCCATGTAGTCTGAAGCCCTTCAAGAGACATGACAGAGAGGGTTCAGGAAGTTGCTTTGTCTCTGAGTTAGTTAATCATGTTTAGAACTCAGTAAACAGCTTGTTGTTTGAGCCACTTTCATATGTATATTTTCAATCAGAGGTGAACAAAGAGAGGAAAACTGATTAGCTAACAATACAGTAAAGCATTGGTAAGTTTCCCTCCATTTCATATTTGGATTTGGGAAACATTCATATAACACAAACTTTGTGAGTACACTGCAAGTCTCCACATTCTACCATCACAGGATTACTGGGTTGTGATGACTACTCCGTGCACATGTTAGGACTTTCCTGGAGCATCTGCATGCAGCCTTAAATATGTCTCTTTGGCATATGCATTCTTCTCCATGGCTTGCTCTTTTTGCTCTTTGTGTTCTAAAGATCAGTGAATACAGTTACAGATAAAACCATTCTGAATTAAGGCAAAGGAGGAACAGACTTCTTGTTCTAAGAATCCTGGCCAGAGTACTGACACAAACAACCTTTACAAGGTCCTACTGTATTCTGTTTAGGGAGGACTGTACACGCACACCCACAACAGAATTATTAATATATGACATTGCTCCTGGTGAATAGGGATAGGAGACCCGAATGCTGGTACTTTCTAGATACATGAAATACTACTCTACCAAGCATTACAATAACACGACACTCCAGCGGTGGAGGGGGCTGTATTCTCGGCCTCAGCCTGGTGCCGGGCACTAATACAGTTAAATGAGGTGAATAAGGAAGGATATGAGACCACATCCCTCCTTGCTGTGACTGCAAAATCCCTGGCCAAGAGGTAATTCAGTGAGCCAGTCACGGAACTCTTTAAGACTAGCACATCCCACATATACTGTTACTTTGTGTGAATAAGACAAGATAAATTTTGTTTTAAATTTACCTCCAGACTAAGATCCTAACCCCAACCACTATTAGCCAGGGATGATCCTGCTAGGAAAGGGTTTGAGAACCATAGAGCTATTGTGGGAAGCTGGTCAGACTTTGGGGTATACATCACAGGCCATCAAGATTCTGGAAGCACACTGCTTACTGAAAGAAATGTGACTTATATGAAATAGAAACTGATACTATCTTATTAAAACTCTTAAGGTAAGTTTTAAGCTTCTTATAAAGAACCTGGGGGAAGAATTATAGGAAATGTACTTTGACAGTTGCCAAGAGGGTCTAATGAAAGTTGGAATTATTGAATGACAACAGGAGCTATCATGTTAAACAGCCCCAAACCAGCTATTTATCACCACCACATGGGTCAGAAGAAATCAGAAAAAACATGAAAAAATCAGAAGTTCCGTATAGAAGATAAAACAGTATTTTAGATTTCTTTTAAGGTCTGCCTTAAAAATATTTATGTCTGAAAACTTATTTGGCTAGAACGGATATTTTAATGAGAAACATCACAATGACTTCGTACAAATGTAAGGGGATTAGACCATTTTTAGGCAGAATCCCATGCCTGCTGATTCCCGGTTGTGATGCAGACCTAGGAGGATAACACATTCCTCAGCATGAATAACTTAATTGTCTAAGTCAGTTAGATAAATTAGAAGACTTACTGTATACATTTGATGCGCCTTGGCAAAGTTTGCTATTAGCATGAATGGCAAATATGATAAATCTCTTTCACTGTCAGTTTCCGATGTCACATCTCTTTTAATTTTTACCTTTTGACAGTTGACCTCTCTCTAGGAGTTGAATGAACATACTAACGGGATAGGGCAACATTTTTCCTCTTTGCATGCATAATGTTTGGCACAAAGGCCAAGATTTTAAATATGAACAAGTGAGTCTAGGTGCCTTAGTTTTTGAGTGCCCAACTGTAAATGCCTTTTAAAAAGGTTTGATTTTTGAGAAAATACTGAGCCCCCATCTTCTAGTAATCAAACCACTTTAAGGTGTCTCTAGTTGGTGTCTCTAAGGTGTCATGATCACTATTTGCTTAAGAAAAGCTTGATCTGTAGTCCATGATTAATCAAAGTAAATGGCCTGATTTTCACAGGTGCCGAGCTTCAGTTAGGACAGGTAGTGTTCAGCTCTTCAGGAAATCAGGGCTCGAAAGCTTGTCTCTCTCATCAACTGAAGTTGGTCCAATAAAAGATATTACTACACCCACTTTGTCTAATAACTAGTATGTGTCATGTGGGTGTCCCTTAGTTTAATGTGACATTTTGTACAGATCGTATTGCCTAGTGTGGTGTTGAACAGAAAAGTGGGCCAAATCCTGCTCACCTTTACTCACAAGACTAGCTCAGATGAATTCAATTGGACAATGTAGGTGAATGACACAACCAGGATTTGGCCATCCTAAAAGAGACCATTAAGCTAGGCTTTAGAGCATATGCTAGGTTCTAACCTCTGTAGACAGAGAAGCAGTCTTCTTCTTTGAGAATTCACACATCTAAAATTAGTTTAACTCTTACAATTGTCAAAACTGATTTTCCATGGTGTCAGAGCATTTTCTACCATCAAAAATATTCAGCTTGTGTTTGCATCCCTCTTTTGCATGAAGCTGCAGATTGGGTTCTTACTCTGAACCACACAACTGACTCTGCTGTTAGCCATTTTAAGTTCAGTCAGTACAGCTAGCATGTGCCACAGGAACTTCTGACAGAAGATTATACTAGATGTAATATTACATTTAAGGTTATTCATGGATCAAACTCAAGATACATTCAAGACCAAATTTTAACCTAAGAATCCGACAGTTGCACTTTTTTGGAACAATGCGAATCATAAAGCCTAGAATGAAGTATGTTAGTGTGTGGGACAGAGTGTTCTCACTGAAGAGGATCCACCTATATAATGAATTTTCAGAGGAGATTAAGTGCATCTAGAGTCTGAAAATATTCTGGAAATGCTGCAAAATTTTCCTCTTTGACAAAGTCTTTGCCTTTTAAGGAGAGTGACATTTACAACATAGGAACCCCTTTCTATTTGTGTTCCCTAGCCAATCTTCACTAAACTTAAAAAAAAAAAAGAAAAGTGAACAATAAAGATTTTTAACTGATATATCTACAGATCTACACTGCACCCCCCCAAAAAACCCCTACCTCAAGCAGTTTTTGTACCTTTGAAAAGTGAGAAGAACCAAGGGCCCACATAAAGTCCATTAAGGGATTTTGCTGTTGCCAGTCTATTTTATGTGGAAGGTGCTCAGAAACCATGGTGACGAATGGCCATGTAAAACTTGAGACAGAGCAGTGCAGGCAGGGACTGAGGGAGCAAGATGGAGCTCTTGGTTGGCTGCTGAGACTGAAGATAGAAGAGCCCTGAGGTAAGGGTGAAGCGTTGGTGAAGGCTGGGGCCACACGGAAGTGGCCCAGGGAATTGTAGCAGCATAGTGAGCAGTTAAAGGGATGCAGCAACACATGGCTACTTTTCATAGGGTCCCTGGGCTGGGACCTGGAGTAGTGGGTGGGCCCAGGCTCCCCGTCCCCCGGCATTGACAACTGGAGAAGTGGCCTGAATATTGTACTTTGATACACCCCCAGAAGGGGAACTGAACTGCTTAGTGGCCCAGCTGCAGAGCTGGGGCCCAAAGGGCCCAGACCAGGCAAAATCATTGTATCCAGGGAGGATGCCTGGGGGTACTGCTCAATACCAGGGCCAGGACTGTGCAAAGACTGTGAGACTGCTTTTGTTTGTGTTTCACATGGACTGTATGTGACTCTGTCAGAGGGCTGAGTCACCAAAACTGCTGGAGAAACCGCCAACAGCACTTGCTACAGACTGAGAGGTGCAGTTGCACACCTGATCGGGGGCACGCATGAGAAGTGGGTGACATGCTGTTACAGTAACATTCAAGGTGGAGTGGCCTATTAACACCTCTGCAGTCTTAGGACAAAAAGAGGAGGTTAGTGGGTTATGCTGTATGGCTTGAAAGCATCTCTTACCCTCAGAGGTTGGTCCAATAAAAGATACCACCTCACCCACTTCATTTCTCTCATATCCTGGGACTAACACTGCTACAGCTGCTCTCTGTAAGAGCTGTGTTGTCATGTTTAAGGTTCCACAGAAGGTGTTTTTTAAAAAAAAAAAATTCAGGCCATGATAATGCAAGGTACACAAAGTCTCTTCCCTCTCCCCCCAAACGAAGAGAATTGTTTAAAATTATTCCAAATGTTTTCCTGATTCATTCCCCCTTCTGCCCCCCACTCCATTTTTCATAAGTGGATGTTACAATTGTTGGATAAGTGAACTGTCACCTTCACTACTGAAATGCCAAAAGGTGATTGCAAACAATGGGCTGGTTTTTGCCTTTGTCACTTGTGCAACCTTGATGCGTATGTGGAAATCTTACATTTGTTCTTTCTTGTTTTACTCTAGATGTAGGTAAACAATAATGTAACTCTCAGTGAAAGTACTAGTTGCTTTTTGTGTATGGAAAATATATGAAAGATCAAGCCATATACTAATTTCTAAATCATGTGTATGTGATTAAAAAACACAATTAGCAACATTCATTTTGTGTTATAGCTTATACACAGGATGTACTTCATGGGTTGCATCATTTTTTGTTTGTGATGGCGTGAAAGGGTGTAAGTTTTTTTTCCATCCTCTCTACACTCGGAATTCAAAGAAATCTCTCATTTTTAATTCCACAGATTATATCTAGCATGTAATGTGTTTCTGCACTTAAAATTATACAGCACAAAATGTACTGTATAATTTTAAGATCAGTGAATTTTCAGTTTTTCCTTGAAGTGCTGTGTCCATCAAAAACTTGGCAAAAATGGATTTTATGCATATTTTAGAGGCATGCTGTACCTTTCATAGTAAACAAGATGTGAGCATCTGAAAATGATCATTGAGCATAACCAGGAAGATCAGCCGTCATGGAAATGAACTGTCTAGGGTAGCTTTAGAAGCATAAAATATTAGGAGACCAGCTGTGTCAGAAATATAAGTTAATAAACATTCACTTTTTTGTCAATGTTTTGATACTTTGTCTGTCTCAGCTGAATCGGTTAGTGCCGTATACCTAGGTTTCATTACAGATGTCAGTGCTTTGAAACCTGCATATTAAAGTGGCGTGGGAGCACGGTTATAGATAAGATTGTGTCATGACATCTGTTTAAAGGTTGACCTTTCTAAATTATTTAAAATTGACATGATTAGTAGGATTTCTTTGAAATTTGGCTCAGGAGAGTGTACAGGAGGGTTGGTGACCCAAATTTGGACTCATTGGAGCCAAGGGTTCCCGAGATATTAGCCCCGCCATTCACCACCACAAAAATAGTCATCTTAATAACTGTTTCTAGGAGAGTTTTTTCCCCTTACAGCTAGAGATCAAACTATTGATCAGCTATGGGTCAAAATGGTCTCAATCTGTCAAGTTTTACCCAGTGTAATGCATGGCACTCACTAAATCTTTGGGGGACCCAAAGTGAGAATGGCATTTATGAAAATGTACATTTTTACACTGACCATGAACCAATACAGAAGAATGGTAAGAGAGTTTCCATTCCCTCTGTTTTATATGCCTTAAAGGTTGATTCTTGGAAATGCTCTAAAATCCAAACTCTACAGCTCTGCAACCATTCCCCCGCTTTTTGTCCTTTAATAGTGTTAGTTGGAATCCTGTGAGAGTGAATGGGTTCTAAAAGGAGGTGAAGCGCTTGTACATTTCAGCAGTTGTGGGGTTGGCAGAGTGAAGGTTAACAGGCTTGCTGGTGCATTGCTGAAAGAGGGCAGAGTAAAATTTGCATGGGCAATTTGAACTGTGCTTCTCCTGGTTTTTCAGGAATTTTGCTCAATTCAACGTTCTGCAAGGGGATGACATACCACCAAACAACCTTAACTCTGAGTTTATGAAGGTTTTTGCCACTGATTGAGAAAAGGTAGGTGCTTAAAACCATGAGACAAAGATAATTCTTGGATTAATTCTCAGCTCAACCACAAACTTGATATGCATCATGACCTAGAGCGCCTCACTGAGATGCAGTCTGACTTAGTTCACTTAAAATGGGGATAACAACACTCCCCTATTGTGTGTGTGTGTGTTAGGATAAACTGACTAATGTTTATGAGGCATTCAGACATGATGGTGATGAGGGCCATGTGAGCACTTCTATGGATAGATTTAATACTGCACTGTACGCCACCTATTCAAACTATAACACAAGGGAAGTTTTAAGTTTATAGGGAGAGAATGACAGCTTTGAATAGATCTACATTGTACAGTGTGTGTGTGAGAGAGAGGGGGCTTGTGGTTGTGTGTTTGGTTTTTATTCTCCTGTGATGCCATAAAAGTCTGCCTTTGACAGGAGCATGCACATAGATGACTTATTTGCGGTGTGGTTTGCGGCTTCTCTGATCTATCTAAGTCTTTTAGGTATGCAAAATTGGTCTGGAAACCTTATCAACAAACAGGCTTGTTATACGAGTTCTGTTATTTCCAGAATCAACAGAAATAGGAAACACCATCAGAAAAAAACAACAGCCCAAAACTTCATAATATTGTGGTATTTCTGGGTGGAACTAGGAATTGAAACAGATGTATGGAAGTGTAAAGCAATTGCTAAAAAAATTATTTGAACATTTTTGAACACATAAAGTGCTCACATGTTAGTAGTGAGGACTTGAAGCAGTTCATATTACAATGGGTTTTCTCATCCCCTCTCCACTGGCTGTGTTGCAGGTGGGTGTGCTTTGACAGAGGCTGGAAAATGAAAGGAAAAGTGTGTGGCCTGTAGCCAGCTCTAAGGAAACAGGCACTGCTGTTTGAGTACTCCTCTGTTCGTTAGATATTTTTTTTTAAAGTGATTTCATTCATTCATTTGGATACCTTTCATGAAGCTACAATATTTTGTGTAAACCACGTCACCTACCCCTACTAATAAACAATGACATAAAGATTACAGTTATTAAAATGGCAGGTTTCAGAGTAACAGCCGTGTTAGTCTGTATTCGCAAAAAGAAAAGGAGTACTTGTGGCACCTTAGAGACTAACCAATTTATTAGAGCATAAGCTTTCGTGAGCTACAGCTCACTTCCTCAGATGCATATCGTGGAAACTGCAGCAGGCTTTATATATACACAGAGAATATGAAACAATACCTACTCCCACCCCACTGTCCTGCTGGTAATAGCTTATCTAAAGTGATCATCAGGTGGGCCATTTCCAGCACAAATCCAGGTTTTCTCACCCTCCACCCCCCCACACAAATTCACTCTCCTGCTGGTGATAGCCCATCCAAAGTGACAACTCTTTACACAATGTGCATGACAATCAAGTTGGGCTATTTCCTGCACAAATCCAGGTTTTCTCACATCCCCCCCACCCCCATACACACACAAACTCACTCTCCTGCTGGTAATAGCTCATCCAAACTGACCACTCTTCAAGTTTAAATCCAAGTTAAACCAGAACATCTGGGGTAGGAAAAAACAAGAGGAAACAGGCTACCTTGCATAATGACTTAGCCACTCCCAGTCTCTATTTAAGCCTAAATTAATAGTATCCAATTTGCAAATGAATTCCAATTCAGCAGTTTCTCGCTGGAGTCTGGATTTGAAGTTTTTTTGTTTTAAGATAGCGACCTTCATGTCTGTGATTGCGTGACCAGAGAGATTGAAGTGTTTTTTAGCACGTTTTGGGGACATTTCAGCTGTATTTCATAGTTCTATTTAGCCAGGCCCACGGGATGGAGATTTATGTTGTCACTGCTACAAAGGTTTACACATTGTGCTTAAACAACTTAACTTTATAAGTGTTATTCTGCTGAAGTGGGCTAGTAGGTGGGGGAGAATCTCTTTCATCCCTGTACGGTGGTACTTTGCTTGAGTGGATGTCACATACTCAGCTTTACAGAAAGGCCTGTGCTGGGTGGCTATGACTTTCTGAAGGAAGCTGCAGACAGGAGGAACAATGATTGTCTATAAGGTTCTGATCCTGCTCCCCATGAACTCAATGGAAATTTGCTATAGCCTTCAGTGGAGCAGGATAGAACACTAATGTGGTACCCTCCTGTAACCCATGCGTCTGTTTGCCAGAAGCTGGAAATGGGCCACCGGAGATGGATCATTTGATGATTACCTGTTCTGTTCATTCCCTCTGAAGCACATGGCATTGGCTGCTGTCGGAAGACAGGATAGTGGGCTAGATGGACCTTTTGGTCTGAGCCAGTATGGTCGTTCTTATGTGAAAAAATAGGAATACTCTACCTCATTACATGAAGATGTATCAAAAGGGATAATTAACTGAACAGAGTTAGGATGCCAAAGATTGCTCATAAAATCCCTTTTATACAAAAAAGTTTTTTTCAGCGAGGGTGGAGTGGAAATCTGGATGGAAAAGTTAATCAAATATGTTCAGAAGAATGTAGATATCTCCTTATACTTTGATACTGAATCTTGCTGTCTACCAGCAACTCCCTGCTGAAGGATAACCCAAACTAGCTGAAACCACCTGAATTTAAATGTTTTTTTTTAAAGACATCTTGCACTGAATGATTGAGATCACTTTCAGTAGTAATTGAGGAAAATAATTTGTTTTTTCATCCTTTTGTTATAACTTAGTGTCACATTTTTTTTACTTATGAGAAGTTTGTATATTTGGAACTTATTTCATAACTGTATTTCCTGTCTCTTCATTTAACTTTGAATTAACTTATTCCAACTTTACTTTAACTTACATTTGGAATTAATTGAACTTGGGAAAATGGGACCTTCTGTCCTCTTGCACATAAGCTGAACTTTGTCTAGAATCTAACTTGAACCAAACCTTTTCTTTAGGTTCTGAAAAAATTACGCGATCTTATATTTTTATTTTCACTTGAGTCAGACCTAAGTCAAAACCATGCTTTCAAGTAACTTTTAACCTTATGGAATTGGATCTGGAGTCAAACTTTGGTCCCAATCCTGTAACTATTTACACATCTGTGAATAGGAACTACTGCAATGTGGAAAGTTATCTCTGTAAGGTTTTGCAGGATTCAAGGCCTTAGTGGCTGGTACAGTCTCTATAATGTATCAAACCCAAAACCCTATGTCTGGACATCCCTGAACTTTGGGAATGTTCAGATCAGGATCCAAACCTGTCACTTTGGCTCCCTGTCAAATTTCTGCAGCCTTTGCTTTTGCAGCCAAAAGTGGGCTGGAAAGGCTGAAATACCTCAAAAGGGCTTTCTCATGAGATTTTTTTTAGTGTGTTTTTTATTTTTAGTAAAGAAACTCAAACTTTGATAGACTTTTGGGTACTTATCCAAACCCAGGCTGGCCTTTACCATCAAACTTTTGCAATTCACCCATCACTGTTTAGAATTTGCAATGACTGTTAAATGATTTACCAAATGCTCCTCACTGGGCACAGCTGAACTCCAAGTCAAGAGGCAGGAAATTAAGTGAAATGGATTGTGCTGGCAACTAAATTAGAAAACTCATATATGTTAAATGAAAAATCATAGAAAGGACTGCTTATATAATGGAGGATTGTCCAAGTTGAATGTTACATGGTCATTTTATCTTTTGATAAGTTTGATTAATAACTACACTATGAGTAATGGCCCGAAAAGAGTTATCTTAAATTTTGTTCATTATTTTACAAGGTTTTATAAAAAAGATTCAGTATTTGCCTTTTACATTGTATAATTTATGTGAGATTATACATTTCTATTTTAAGTTCCTATTCTACAATAGGCATATTATATTTCACTCTTTTTTTCTTCTGAAATTAAACATTTAATGAAATAAAATGCTTTTCTCCTCAAACTGGTGTGTACAAATATCTAATTTGAGAGCTACTAGTTCTCAACCTGCCTCCTCTTCTATGAGATGTTGCTATGGTTATTACTCTACTAGGTAGTGAAATGGAGTAATTCACTTAGCAATTCCTTTCTTCCACAATTCTGTAAACCTATACAATACGCTTGAGTTCACTAAGTGTGTGTGTGTGTGGGGAGGAGTCTTTCACACAATCGTCTTCTCTGAGCAATGTTTTGTCACAACACTTCCATGAAAAATATTTTGAGTTACGAACAGAAATCCTTAGCAATAAGTAGATTTCTATTCATGAACAGTGAAAATCACACACACACACACACACACACACTTCCCTTTCCCCTCACTCCAAAAAGTTTGGTTCTCCATTTGTTTGGAATTAGGGTATCCAATGGACTATATGATATATTCATGTATTTATGGTTCATTATTATTTATATAGCGTTGTACATCAAAAGCATGTAAAGGTACCATGCCTCACAGTGTGTTCAATGTAGGCTAAATTGATTTCAAAAGATTAACATGAGCAGTGGTCAAGGGGAACGACAAAGGGGGAAATTATTTTAGCTTTGGACTGGGGGAGGGATCCTGACTGAAGGAAATTCAGCCAGTAGGACTGCTGAAATGTGCTGAGAGGACCTTTGCTTTGAATTAACTTAGCTTGTTAAGTTAGGCATTAGTTGCATATTACTTTTATTTTCTTGTAACCGATTCTGACTTTTATGCCTAATTACTTGTAGTCATTTAAAATCTATTATTTTTCTAAATCAGTGTTTGGATTGAAGTGTTTGAGAAACTTCATTTGGGGTACAGGATTTGTGCATATCATTTTCTGTTGATAAAATTATGGACTTCATATGAGCTTGTATTGTCCAGGAGAGAGCTGGGCAGTAATTCAAGAGTGGCAGGCTATAGCAGTCATACAATATAACTGGGAGTAACTTACATGCTGTAGGCTGTGTAAAAGCAGACCAGGAGTGGTAGCTCTCACAGCAAAGCAGTGTAAAAGGTCCCACAGATTGGAGAACAGAGGGGATAGCTGTTCATTGGTCCAGATTGTACGCTGGGTAATGTCACAACACCTTTAACCATACAATATACACAAATAGACTTTCACTTCATTCCCATTATTTTGGGGAACCATTTTTCAGCTCAGGGAATGGACATGCTTCTGGAGCAGGAAGTGGGACAATCACTGGGCTCCCTGCTGTAGGAGGATTGGAAAGAGCCCCCCCCTCTGATGGGAGACAAACCTCCAACACCCCCTATGACAAAGTTAATCTCTTGGCCTCAATTTAACCTATATTGCACACTCTGTGAAGTGTGGTGTCTTTACATGCTTTTGATGTACATGCTATATAAATAATAAACCATAAGTTCATGAATATATCCTATAGTCCATTGGATAGTCTAATTCCAAACAAATGGAGAACCAAACTTTTTGGAGTGAGGGGAAAGAGAAGTGGTTTTGATTTTCACTATTAATGAATAGAAATCTACTTATTGCTAAGGATTTCTGTCCCTAACTCAAAATACTTTTCATGTAAGTGTTGTGACAAAACATCGTTCAGAGAAGACACTTGTGTGAAAGACTGGTCCCCCCCCCCTTCCCCCAACACACTTAGTGAACTCAAGCCTACTGTACAGTATTGTGGAAGAAAGGAATTGCTACGTGAATTACTCCATTTCACTACCCAGTAGGGTAATAACCATAGCAACATCTCATAGAAGAGGAGGCAGGTTGAGAACTTGTGTACAAATATCTAATTCGAGAGCTACAAAGGGTATGTGTATCTATGCAACTGCTGCAAGTCCAGTCAGTATGCACAAGGTGAAGAAGGCTCAGCAAAACATCATCCTTTCCTCAAAATGCCACCTCTTCTGACCTAGTAACTTAGTGCTGTTGCTGCCCAGATACTGATCATGTGACAGAAATCATCCCTCCTGCCCCCACCAACAGGGACAGGTGTCTTGTTCTTTCATTTGGAGAATCTGGTTGCCTTACTACATTAGAGATGGAAAATTCCTATTAGACTATCTACTTTACTTCTCTACCAATGAAGGCTTGTTCTTGTGAAGGCTGAACGTTGACTCTGAGGGGAAAAAGGCCCTGCCAGCCAAACAGGTATCAAATCTAGATAGTTCCACATGATACAGAAAAAACACATATACTAGATGAGATTTGTGTTATGGTTCGAGGAATATATTTTTGGTGAACAATATGTTCAACAATTCTATCCGTTATTCAACGCATATGTTATTGTCAAATGACTGGTTCTGGTTTCTAAATACATTCCCCTATTTCACTCCAAATTGCACAGTTTGTGTATGCACCTTTCAAATACTTGTGTGTGTTTATCATGTCCTCTGTTAGACAGGGGCAGCTCTAGCAATTTTGCCTCCCCAAGCACTCGCCGCCAAATTGCCGCCGCCACAACAGTGGCAAAGCTGCTGCCCAAAAGCCACCGTGGCAGGAAAAGTGGCAGAGCTGTCGCCGAATTGCCACCGCGGGACATGGACTGCCGCCCCATTCTAATTGCTGTGCCAAGCACCTACTTTGAAAGTTGGTGCCTGGAGCCAGCCCTGCTGTTAGACAGCACTTTGTCAAACTGGTCAAATTTTACTCCTCTATTCTCTTTGAATAAAAAAAAAGAAATCTGTCCTTCTCTCTGAATCATTTTTACTGCAGTTCTCAGAAATCCTTCCAGATAAGTCTCTGTTCCCGGTACCAAGTTGTGAAACAAATGAACACATTATTTCAGGAGTTGTACAGAGAGGCACAGTCTCTCATCTCTACTCCGTGACTTGTCTTCTCTGCATGTGTTGCCCGAGATTCCACTGGCCTTAATTTGCATCATGACCATATAGCAAACGTTCATGTCCAGTTTTCTGACAATTACTTCCAGTACATCACTTCCAATGTTACTGCCTTCCAGATTGTTCTTGACCATTGTGTATCTATATTTTGGCTATTTCCCCCTAAAACTGTTCTGTAATAGATTGTTTTTTGAAAATTACTGGGTAGTCCTTCACCACCACGCCACCCCCCAGCTGAGACACAGTGTTTTACCGTTACTAGGGCTTTGTAAAAGGTGCTAGTTTTGGTTTGCATAACCAATTTTAATCAGCTTTAGAATCCATGATTTAATTTTGCTAAAGATTTCTTTGACCCTGCCCAAAACAGGAAGGACCGAGTAGCTTGAACTTCAGAAATTGATAGCTGCACATGTAACCTGCACACCTCCTGCGTGTGGTTTTCTGTCCCATCTAGTGGCACTGAGACAACTTAGAGAGAGAGAGAGATTAATGAGTTTGCTCTAAAACCTTAGCTAACAGCCAGAACAAGGTCAGCTCACAGACTACTGCACTGGGCAGCACAGCATGAGGAGGAGGTGACCAGCCCTCTGTGGAAAAAGAAGTGGTTCGGGACCATTTAGAAAAGCTGAATGAGCACAAGTCCATGGGGCCGGATGCGCTGCATCCGAGAGTGCTAAAAGAGTTGGTGGATGTGATTGCAGAGCCATTAGCCATTATCTTGGAAAACTCATGGTGATCAGGGAGGTCCCAGATGACTGGAAAAAGGCTAATGTAGTGTCCATCTTTAAAAAAGGGAAGAAGGAGTATGTGGGGAACTACAGGCCAGTCAGCCTCACCTCAGTCCCTGGAAAAATCATGGAGCAGGTCCTCAAAGAATCAATTCTGAAGCACTTAGAGGAGGGGAAAGTGATCAGGAACAGTCAGCATAGATTCACCAAGGGCAAGTCATGCCTGATTAATCTAATTGCCTTCCATGACGAGATAACTGGCTCTGTGGATGAGGGGAAAGCAGTGAATGTGTTATTCCTTGACTTTAGCAAAGCTTTTGATACGGTCTCCCACAGTATTCTTGCCAGCAAGTTAAAGAAGTATGGGCTGGATGAATGGACTATAAGGTGGATAGAAAGCTGGCTAGATCGTCTGGCTCAGCGGGTAGTGATCAATGGCTCCATATCTAGTTGGCAGCCGGTATCAAACGGAGTGCCCCAGGGGTCAGTCCTGGGGCCGGTTTTGTTCAATATTTTCATGAATGATCTGGAGGATGGCGTGGACTGCACCCTCAGCAAGTTTGCAGATGACACTAAACTGGGAGGAGTGGTAGATATGCTGGAGGGTAGGGATAGGATATAGAGGGACCTAGACAAATGAGAGGAGTGGGCCAAAAGAAATCTGATGAGGTTCAACAAAGACAAGTGCAGAGTCTTGCACTTAGGACGGAAGAATCCCATGCACTGCTACAGACTAGGGACCGACTGGCTAGACAGCAGTTCTGAAGAAAAGGACCTGAGGGTTACAGTGGATGAGAAGCTGGATATGAGTCAACAGTGTGCCAAGAAGGCTAGTGGCATTTTGGGCTTTATAAGTAGGGGCATTGCCAGCAGATCGAGGGACGTGATCGTTCCCCTCTATTCGACATTGGTGAGGCCTCCTCTGGAGTACTGTGTCCAGTTTTGGGCCCCACACTACAAGAAGGATGTGGAAAAAATGGAAAGCATCCAGCGGAGGGCAACAAAAAATGATTAGGGGGATGGAACATATGATTTATGAGGAGAGGAGAGGCTGAGAGAACTGGGATTATTTTGTCTGCAGAAGAGAAGAATGAGGGGGGATTTGATAGCTGCTTTCAACTACCTGAAAGGGGATTCCAGAGAGGATGAATCTAGACTGTTCTCAGTGGTAGCAGATGACAGAACAAGGAGTAATGGTCTCAAGTTGCAGTGGGGGAGGTTTAGGTTGGATATTAGGAAAAACTTTTTCACTAGGAAGGTGGTGAAGCACTTGAATGGGTTACCCAGGGAGGCGGTGGAATCTTCTTCCTTTTGAGGTTTTTAAGGTCAGGCTTGACAAAGCCCTGGCTGGGATGATTTAGTTGGGGATTGGTCCTGCTTTGGGCAGGGGGTTGAACAAGATGACTTCCTGAGGTCCCTTCCAACCCTGATATTCTATGATTCTATGGTAGAGGCTCATGCACTAAGCTCCAGAGGTCCCAGGTTTGATTCCACCTGCCAATAAGCGGGGTCTGTTGGAGTTACACACAGACACCTCATGATGGATATAATTGTATTGAGGCAGAGAAAATAGTGAACTTAAGTGAATGCCAGAATCTTTGTACCTGACCTTTGACGTACTAATATGCAGAACACACAGAGTCAAAACACTGAGAGACTAGAGCAGTGTAAACGACTGATTTTCCACATCACTGGGGAAAAGAATGGTTTCTGGTGAACCCCAAACTCAAAATATTTCAGAATGTTTAGCAAATTGAAAAGTTAGACAATTTGTTTCAGGTGGAATGAAATGCCAGTGTGTTTCCCTCTCCCCACATGTGCCCTAACCAGCAGGCTATAGAGTCCTTCTCTATCTCCGGTCCTCCTCTGGAGCAGGGATTTGAATTTGGGTGTTTCATATCCCAGGTGAGAGCCCTAACCACCGGGCTACTGCCCATAAGGGAGCAATGGCAGCACTGCCACCACCTCCTTGAGTTTGTGAATGGGGCCTAACTCCCCTTGTGAATCTATCCCCCAAAACTCGGGGGGTGGGGAAGGGGGTTGGTGTAGAGTTTTGGCTGGAAAAGCTATTCACCTAGTTCTATGCCACTCTTGGTTGATAGTTGGTTGATTTGTTGTTAGAATTTGTTGGAGAATTGGTTGATAGTTCCATGGTTTTAAGATCAATAGAGTGAAAATCACCCTTAGATTTGGAGTCTCTAGGAACATGAAGAATAAAGGCAGTGACCACACACACACACACACACAGAGTCACAAGTAGGAAATCTTGTCTGTATTATATGTTTTTACTAAGCAGATGATTAAGGTTACAAACACCAGCAAATGTATAAAACCTAAGAGATCCCATGCACTAACTAATGCTGTATTCATACTCTCATACCCAAAGATGATTTAGAGACTGGTGGGTCTCTCAATAGGTGGTGATTGATATAAAGAGGTTCCTGTTAGGGTCTTCTCAAAGATGTCTGTCAAGGTTCCTTCCCCACTCTGAACTCTAGGGTACAGATGTGGGGACCTGCATGAAAACCTTCAAAGCTTACTTTTACCAGCTTAGGTTAAAACTTCCTCAAGGTACAAACTATTTTACCCTTTGCCCTTGGACTTCCACTGCCACCACCAAACTTTATCTGGGTTCCTGAGAAAACGTTGTTTGGAAACATCTTTCCCCCAAAAATCCTCCCAACCCTTGCACCCCACTTCCTGGGGAAGGTTTGGTAAAAATCCTCACCAATTTGCATAGGTGACCACAGACCCAAACCCTTGGATCTTAGAACAATGAAAAAGCATTCAGTTTCCTTACAAGAAGACTTTCAATAGAAGAAAAAAAGGAATCACCTCTGTAAAATCAGGATGGTAAATACCTTACAGGGTAATTAGATTCAAAACATAGAGAATCTCTCTAGGCAAAACCTTAAGTTACAAAAAAGACACACAGACAGGAATATTCATTCTATTCAGCACAGCTATTTTCTCAGCCATTTAAAGAAATCATAATCTAACACATACCTAGCTAGATTACTTACTAAATTCTAAGACTCCATTCCTGTTCTGTCCCCGGCAAAAACATCACACAGACAGACACAGACCCTTTGTTTTTCTCCCTCCTCCCAGCTTTTGAAAGTATCTTGTCTCCTCATTGGTCATTTTGGTCACGTGCCAGCGAGGTTACATTTAGCTTCTTAATCCTTTACAGGTGAAAGGATTTTTCCTCTGGCCAGGAGGGATTTTAAAGGTGATTACCCTTCCCTTTATATTTATTGACAGGTTTCAGAGTAACAGCCGTGTTAGTCTGTATTCGCAAAAAGAAAAGGAGTACTTGTGGCACCTTAGAGACTAACCAATTTATTAGAGCATAAGCTTTCGTGAGCTACAGCTCACTTCCTCAGATGCATATCGTGGAAACTGCAGCAGACTTTATATATACACAGAGAATATGAAACAATACCTCCTCCCACCCCACCCACCTCCCACTCCTCCCACCAGCAGGACAGTGGGGTGGGAGGAGGTATTGTTTCATATTCTCTGTGTATATATAAAGTCTGCTGCAGTTTCCACGATATGCATCTGAGGAAGTGAGCTGTAGCTCACGAAAGCTTATGCTCTAATAAATTGGTTAGTCTCTAAGGTGCCACAAGTACTCCTTTTCTTTATATTTATGACAACGTCTTTACTGGGGGGTCTTCCCAATATCTTCATACCTGGGAGCCCCTTTTATCTTGTTGTTTTCACCACACCTAATTCTTTATGCATATGCATGAGGTTTCCAATCTTCTTTTTCTTATCTGTATTTCCACACCTCATAAATTTGGGGGGTGCCCCACTTTTCACAGGTTGTTCTTAATTCTCCTTATTCTCATTAAAATTTACTTAAACATGCTTCCACGGTGACCTGTGGTCAAAGCAGAACTTTCCATGATGTTACAATCAGGTACTTTGAGGTTTAGTTTTCTGGAATATCACATATTGGAACATCCTTTACAGTAATCCAGTAACCTTCCTGGCATGGGGTCATCCACTTATGTCAAGTCTCCTTAAACCTTAGGCTTAGTGTGCCTAAGCTGAAATCTTGCAGTCCTTAGCCTGTAGGCCTTAAATTACAGCCTTTTTTCTTTATATCCCTAATATACACTCATTACTCCTAAATAATTATCAATCTGATACTCCTATAATCCTATGATTTATCTATATTTATACCTACAATTTCAATCTATTCATCACACATTGATTACGTATGAAAAAGACATGTGAATTAACCACAACAATAACCCAATTAAATGATTACATGAGCTAAATGGCTACACATAACATTCAAACAATACTCTACTGTTTTTTCTTAATGAATCTAGCCCTTATCATACTACGTCTGGAAAAAGGTGAGGTATAATACTGGTTTTGAGCAAATGACCCTGAATAGTGAGGTAGAATAACTCCTCCATAACATTATTCAGCAGTAAAGAGATTTTTAGTGTATTCTTTTGACAACTTACTATTAATGATCTAGAAAAGAGGTATTCAAGCAAATACATTAGGCCTTAGAAACCTAAAGGAATGCAGTCACTAAATTGTCTGTAATTATTTGACACCCACACATGTGCCTCGATGTATCATACTGACACTATGCTGAAGAGTTCACTTGCAATTTCAATTTTTAAAATCAATGTACAGTGCATAGAGATGTTGTTTTTCTCTCTCCATGGGGGAAGCAAATTAGTAAATATTTTTGTGATGTATAATTATTTTGTATTGAGTTTACGTTGGCATAGGCAGTTTTAAAAGACGCATTGAAATTAACTTGTAGGAGCTATTAATTTAAACTTATCAGATTTAATAAGGGACCAAGTGTGTATAACTGGAAAATGTCTGCCTAAATGGCAAAATTTTGGTCCTGATTCTTTTCTGGTGAAAGTTAATGATAAAGCTTCTACTTATCTCAGGTGGGAACAGGTTGTGAGCTTTAAATTCAGTTAATACAAAGGCAACTTTGATTAAAGCCAACAGGAGCTGCATGTGTGTAAAATGACGGCAGAATTTAGATAATGGACAGTCACTAATAAAAAAAACCTGACAAATACATTTTAGGCCTCTTTTATATGTGTGTGAGAGTTTATGCTTCCTGTTATGTGGCTCTTGGCATAAAAAGGAATCCACAATAATATAATATAATTAGAACTCCATAGGACCATCTCCTACTAAGGCTATATTTACATTGCAGAGCCTATAACAGCACTGCTATGCCGGCATATCCCCTGCGTGTAGAAGCAGAAAGAGGAGTAAGAACACCATCTCCCTGAACAATGTTAGCTGTGAAGTGTCCTGTTCCGTTGACATAGTTGCATCTGCTCTAGGTGCTTTGTTGGCATAGCTATGTCGCTAGAGGGTGAGATTTTTTTTCACACTCCTGACTGATATAGTTATGCCAGTGTACATTTTAAGTGTAGACCAGGCCTAAGTAGTTAATGTTAAGTATCTCTTACCACTCTCTTAGATCATTCACACAATGTGCAAAATGAAAATAACTTCCCTTAGTTCAAAGGATGAAATAATTGGTTGAAATGAAACATCAGCTACTGAACGTGAGCTGGATGAACCCTGCAAAGGCATTTCCATAAATATTGGTTGGATTTTTTTTAAATAAACTTGCCTCAGTTGTGTTCATGCTCTTCTGGATAGAGAACTGGACTAGGACTCAGAAAACCTGGGTTCTATTCTTGCCTCTGCTAGTAGCTTGCTGGATGAAATGGGCAAGTCACTTTGCTTCTGTGCCTCAGTTTTTCCATCTCTAAAATGGGGATAATGATACTGACTTCCTTTGTAAAGTGCTTTGAGGTCTACTGATGAAAACCACTTTGTGATAGCTGGGTATTACTATTATCATGTTTTCCTTGAATATTGCAGTTAACAATTTTAGTAGAAGGAGTGTTTATGAAGATGGTGAATTTTCATCAAATATTGGAGAGTGGGAAAAGGGAATTTTGTCCTCATAAATATGTGCTCAAACTGAAAATCTGATTCAAAGAGCTCTCTGAACATGAGATCTGTGTGTCCCATGAAAATGAACCAACTCATCTCAAAGTAAGACTGTTGACCACCAACAGCACATTAATCATATAGTAGCTACAACCAAGAGCTTTTAGTGTGAATAATTTAAAAAATAAATCAGGAAAACCATAAGGACAGTGTTAAAACTGAAAAAGATAAATAATTTATCAGACAATAGTAATTTCCTTGTGCTCTATAGCTCCAGCAAAGAACAGGTCCAGCATAAAGGAGGTTTAGATTCCTAGAGCTTAAGGCCAGGCAGGACAATTGGATCATCTGACCTCCTGTATATCACAGGCCATTAAATTTCAAGTAGTAGCCCTGTACTAGCCGCAATAACTTGTGGTTGGCTACAGCATCTTTACCAGAAAGACATCCAGTCTCAATTTGGAGACATGAGAATCCACTACATCCCCTGGTAATTCCAAGGGGTTAATCACACTCGCTGTCAAAAATCTGTGCTGGATTTCTAATTTGATTTTATCTGGCTTTAGCTTCCAGCCATTGGTTCTTTCTGTGTCTTTCCCTGCTAGACAAAAGAGCCCTTTAGTACCTAATATCCCCCTTCCCCTCACCCCCAAGTACTTGCACACTGTAATCAAGTCACTTCTCTGCCTTCTTTCTGAAAAGATAAACAATTTGAGCTCTTTAAGTCTCTCACTGTAAGGCATTTTCTCCACTGCTTGAATCATTTTGTGACTTTTCTGTACCTTCCCCTATTTTTCAATATCTTTTTTTAAAAACGCAGTATTCTAGTACTGGTCCCCCCCAGTGCTTTATAAAATCCTCTTACTCATTACTTCCTGGTTTGTATATCCAAGGATCACATTCACACCTTTTGACCCAGCATTGCACTGGGAGCTCTTTGAGTTACATGTCCACTTTGACCCCTAAATCCTTTTCAGAATCCCTGCTTTCCAGGGTACAATTCCCCCTAGTCTGTAATTATGGCCTACATTCCTTGTTCCTGTATGTGTAACTTTGCATTTGGCTGTATTAAAACATAATTTGGTTGAATGGGGCTGCTTAATAAGTGATCCAGATCACTCTGTGTGACTGCCCTGTCCTCCTCATTATCTACCAATCTTTGTGTCACATGCAAATTTTATCAGCACTGTGACTTCCTATTTGCTTCTGGACCATTGATGAAAATGTCGAAGAGCATCAACCCTAGTACTGATCCCTGCAGAACCCTTCTAGACGTGTCCACCGCATTTGATGATTCCCCATGGACAACAACTTTTTGCAATCAATCAGTTTAGCAGTTGTTAATCCAGAAGCTAAGCAGGATCTGGTCCAAGAGGTAACTATAACAGGACCGCTTGGAAATAGTGACCATAATATAATAACATTTAATATTCCTGTGGTGGGAAGAACAGCTTTCAACAGCCCAACACTGTGGTGTTTAATTTCAGAAAGGGGAACTATGCAAAATGAGGAGGTTAGTTAAACAGAAATTAAAAGGTACAGTGACTAGAGTGAAATCCCTGCAAGCTGTCTTTTCAAAGACACCATAATAGAGGCTCAACTTAAATGTATACCCCAAATTAAAAAACACAGTAAAAGAACTAAAAAAGAGCCACCGTGGCTTAACAACCATGTAAAAGAAACAGTGAGAGATAAAAAGGCATCTTTTAAAAAGTGGAAGTCAAATCCTAGTGAGGTAAATAGAAAGGAACATAAACACTGCCAAATTAAATGTAAAAATGTAATAAGAAAAGCCAAAAAGGAGTTTGAAGAACAGCTAGCCAAAAACTCAAAAGGTAATAACAATATGTTTTTTAAGTACATCGGAAGCTGGAAGCCTGCTAAACAATCAGTGGGGTCCCTGGATGATCGAGATACAAAGGGAGAACTTAAAGATGATAAAGTCATTGCGGAGAAACTAAACAAATTCTTTGCTTCAGTCTTCACGGCTGAGGATGTTAGGGAGATTCCAAAAACTGAGCCGTGTTTTGTTGGTGACAGATCTGAGGAATTATCACAGATTGAAGTGTCACTAGAGGAGGTTTTGGAATTAATTGATAAATTTAACAGTAACAAGTCACCGGGACCAGATGGCATTCACCCAAGAATTCTGAAAACTCAAATGTGAAATTGCGGAACTATTGACTATGGTTTGTAACCGGTCCTTTAAATCAGCTTCTGTACCCAATGACTGGAAGATAGCTAGTGTAACACCAATATTTAAAAAGGGTTCTAGAGGTGATCCCGGCAATTACAGACCAGTAAGTTTAACATCCGTATCGGGCAAATGAGTTGAAACAATGGTGAAGATTGTTTGGTAAAATTGTCAGACACATAGAAGAACATAAATTGTTGGGCAAAAGTCAACATGGTTTCTGTAAATGGAACTGTTTTACTAATCTATTAGAGTTCTTTGAAGGGGTCAACAAACATTTGGACAAGGGGGATCCAGCGGACAGAGTGTACTTAGATTTCCAGAAAGCCTTTGACAAGGTCCCTCACCAAAGGCTCTTTCGTAAATTAAGTTGTCATGGGATAAGAGGGAAGATCCTTTCATGGATTGAGAACTAGTTAAAGGACAGGGAACAATGGATAGGAATAAATGGTAAATTTTCAGAATGGAGAGGGGTAACTAGTGGTGTTCCCCAAGGGTCAGTCCAAGGACCAATCCTATTCAACTTATTCATAAATGATCTGGAGAAAGGGGTAAACAGAGAGGTGGCAAAGTTTGCAGATGATACTAAACTGCTCAAGATAGTTAAGACCAAAGCAGACTGTGAAGCACTTCAAAAAGATCCCACAAAACTAAGTGATTGGGCAACAAAATGGCAAATGAAATGTAATGTGGATAAATGTAAAGTAATGCACATTGGAAAAAATAACCCCCACTATACATCGAATATGATGGGGGGGGCTAATTTTAGCTACAACTAATCAGGAAAGAGATCTTGGAGTCATCGTGGATAGTTCTCTGAAGACGTCCACGCAGTGTGCAGTGGCAGTTCAAAAACCAAATGGGCTGTTAGGAATCATTAAAAAAGGGATAGAAAATAAGACTGAGAATAACTTATTGCCCTTATATAAATCCATGGTCTGCCCACATCTTGAATACTGGGTACAGATGCGGTCTCGTCATCCAAAAAAGATATACTGGCATTAGAAAAGGTTCAGAGAAGGGCAACTAAAATGATTAGGGGTTTGGAACGGGTCCCATATGAGGAGAGATTAGAAGCTAGGACTTTTCAACTTGGAAAAGAGGAGACTAAGGGGGGATATGATAGAGGTATATAAAATCGTGAGTGATGTGGAGAAAGTGAATAAGGAAAAGTTATGTACTTGTTCCCATAATATAAGAACCAGGGGCCACCAAATGAAATAATGGGTAGCAGGTTTAAAACAAATAAAAGGAAGTTCTTCTTCAGCAGCGCACAGTCAACCTGTGGAACTCCTTGCCTGAGGAGGTTGTGAAGGCTAGGACTATAACAGGGTTTAAAAGAGATCTGGATAAATTCATGGGAGGTTAAGTCAATTAATGGCTAAGAAATGGTGTCCCTAGCCTCAGTTTGTCAGAGGGTGGAAATGGATGGCAGGAGAGAGATCATTTGATCATTACCTATTAGGTTTGCTCCCTCTGGGGCACCTGGCATTGACCACTGTCAGTAGACAGGATACTGGTCTGGATGGACCTTTGGTCTGACCCAGTATGGCCACTCCTATGTTCTTATGTTCATTTCATATATCTTTTATAGATAAGTGTCTAGTGCAGGAGATCAACAGTAGTGAAAGAACCTCAAATTCAGTTGCCTTTTTAGAGTAATAAAATATTGATGCTTATTGAAACAACTATCCATGTATCTGTTTGTCTAAAGTTTGTATACCGTGTTTAATTACTATGGTATCTGAGCACTGAGGTTCTGAAATCTCATGACAAAGGCTTTCTTGATAGATTTCCTTCATATGCTGTCTTTGGTGAGGCTGAAACTATGGCTTAAACTATTGAAAAGCAAGAAGTGAAGAGGTGTGCACAATTTATAAAAAACAAAAAACCTTCATGGTACTAAATTAAATCTAACAAGCAAAATCAAAGAATTTTTTTTAAAAAACATACCAATGGGACTGTCAGAAAATATCAAGTTCAGCCTGCCAGGGCTTCACAAAGGAAAAGGTGTATAACTCCTATGGCAAGGTGGTAGCCCTCTTCAACAGTCACAGAAATGGCTATATCCCTTTTTGTGTACAAGCCACCCAGGAATGGAATAGCGGGACTGTGACTGGCCAGGAATGAGTTGCATTGACAGAGCTGTATGGGGATGTTAGCACTTAAGCAAGCTGCCAGCACTATTCAATCCTTATTTTGATCAGCATTGAAAATTCACTCCTCCTGTGGAGTTAGAAATGTAAATCTGGTTATGATCTGTTTAAACAATGATATCCATGTTACTAGTGATTGAAAGACCATAGGCAGCACAGACATATTGAAGATAGGAGCCAAGCAGAGCCTCTGGGTACTCCAAGGCAAAGAGAACAGCAGACAATCAAATGGATTTCTCTGATATAACTGTAAGAAAGTTATTTCAGGATTTTTGAATGCTTATGGCATGCTTGGCAGATCAGTACATATTTGTGCTAATCCTAACTAACCACTTGTTTTCATACTCAGTTTATTTTAGCAATTTGGCCACATTTTAAAAAACAAAAATCAGCCACTATATATTTTTTCAGAGGTGTAAATAGACACTGAATTGTGCCTCAGATGTGTAATTGTTTTGTCACTGTTGTGGGATCAAGGGATTTTTTGTTTGTTTGTTTAAATAAAAATTGCCCATGAAAGAGTTGAACTAGAGGAACATATTTGAAAGATTCCTGCCCCAGTCAGACTCACTTAGCCCCTTAATCCCTTACATTGGCAGCTGAATCCAAGAGACATGTAACTAGTGCACAGAGGAGCAATAAACAAACAAAGCTTGAAGCTCTTGGCACCTTAAAAAAATTGCCCATTTCTCGTAAATACTTTGCAATAAAACAATAGCTGCTGAATATTAGTGGAGAAAGAAATCGACCAAGAAGAACGGAGACTAGGTGGCCTTAGAGTTCTGGATAAAAGAACTAAAAAATAGGTTAAGATAAAAGCTCAAAAAGTATTTGAGCTTTTGAGGATTTATTTATAAAATACTGTAGTAGGACACATGTAGAAACCTAAACCAGCTGATTGTTTGAACAGCAGAATTTTGTCTTACACACAGAGACAGTCAGTCCCCTACCATTAAAATCACTTTCTTTGATTACCTATTATGCTACCACTGGCTGATCACCCTTTCTTAGCCTGTAATTGCTCACATTCAGCTACCTTTTCATAGAGAATATGTGAAAGAATTAAATAAAATTGGATGTCACATACTTACAGTGCAGTGATAGCAGTGTGGATACATGCTGGTAATTAAGAATGTTTCACTGTGAACAGTTTGAGTATCCTGTTAAAAATGCAATGCAAAAAAATTTGTGCTGACTTAATGATGCATATGCCTTAAAAAAAAGAGCTTTTGGAATTTAGATCAGTTGTAGCAGATTGAAACTCTACTAAATTTTGAATAGTGTGGCGTTATATACCATAGAGAGAAGTGGAAATATTGGTTGCATGAAATGGAGGATAAATGAGTACATTAAACTCTTTAAGTTGCTGTATTTATAGATGATGTACACAACATAAAAAGAAAGATAATGAGGTTATTTGCATTATAAGGTTCCAGGGCTCATTTGTGGCACATTTCGTCTTGGGTTCTCATTGTGAATCCTGTGTACGTGTGCATCACAGGAACCAGAATCTGAGATGATTGAAAGGATAGTGTAAGTTCCATGTTGAAAAGCTGGTGCAAGTGACTGTGAATGTAAGTGAATTTAGCTCACATGATTAGAAGGGCAGAAGGGTGAAGTTGTAGCAGGAAAAACAGCAAAGATGGAGGTGCTTATACCAAACACACGGTGGTTTTTCTACATGGATACTTAATCTTACACCTCCCTGTTGATTGCCTTTCCTGCTATAATCTTGCCTTTCAGTCCTTTTCATAGTGCAAGTTAAACACACTCGGTTTACTAACTTTAACAGTACACTACTATTTTATATCATTTCCAAATCTGCCCCATTAAGTAGGTCTAATTATGTGATGCTTTGAAATCATCTGCTAAATCTTATTATCATGAAATACATTGAAAGTGCTCTGTTCCTGTTCTGCTGACCTGCAAAACCCCATGTTCCTGGGACTTGCAGGTCAGCTTTCTAGTGGAGGAGAAATCAGTGACACAGTATCTGGGTATATGCTTATTGTAACTTGTCTTATTTACACACATACACCAAGGGTGGCAATTAGGGCTGACTGTGTTGGTGTCTTTTGTGATGTGGACGGCTAGGAACTAGACAGAAACTACCAATTCAGCTAGCAATAGCCGAACAGCCCTCAGGTTGGGATGACGTTTTAGTTAGTAGCTCTGGACTTGGAGCGCATAACATTTTTGTCTTGTTTTAGCACATTAGGACATCCTACAACTTTATTGGGACTTATTTTCATGTACACTACTTCATGTACACTACTTCATGTACACTACTACTGACTTCAGTGGATGACTCCTGTTTTAGTGGAAGTGAAACCTGAATTGGGCTCATTGAGAGTTTGTGCCTGCATTTACCATGTCTGAATTTAGCCCATAGTCTGATGTTAGTTTCCCCAAATGTTACAGCAATAAAAATTGACTTACAAATGTGTATATTTCAATTTCAGAGAAAAGTCAGTGTGAGAAACATGCCCGAATGCTATCAGATTTCTCGTATTCAGAGTAGTCTTTACAAGATGGATGTGAGGGTTAATTTTATATGAAACAAAGGAAACCAATGCCCGAAGCAGCCCAAGGCCAAATGTTGGTTTCATGCTGAAAGCTTCATGATACAGAGACCTAGAGTTGAGGATCAGTGTACTATTGCAACCCAAACCGTCTCATTATTTCTCTTAAAGGCCTTACATGTTGATGAGATACTGCTAAAAGGACTATCCTGTGCTTGTGGAAGTATAGTGGTCACCTTGAATAAGGCTGCGACATTGGACAGTCTCATCTCTACAGTCCTCTCTTTTGACCTACATGAGATAAATACATAACCCCCATTCCAAAAAATTTAATAGTTTGTAACCCTTCTTTGGGAAAGAACAACGTTCATTGAGTACAGCAGTAGATTTGGAGGGTGAGGATCAAATATTTAAATATTCAGCTATAGACCCTAATGGCATTGTACATCAAGAACCTAGCATGCTCCAGGTGTGTCTCTAACATGGAGAAGGTTGCATTGGGAAGGTTAAGTCTGGTGTTTGCTTCTGAGGTGTGACGACCAAGGAGAAAACAGTATCTGCAGTGGTATTGTCTTTTGTCTGTCTATATCAATATACCTATTTTAATTTGTTCTGTTCTGCTAGTGAGATTCAGGAAACTCTGACCAAAAACTAGAGTATAGAGAACTCACTCCCAAGAGAGCTTTTAACGTTTTCACTTCCCTAGTGAGAAAATTTAGAGGAAAGTTTATTGGGTATTTTATAAAACATAACACCCTTTTTTCACTGAAACATTTGTGTTGAGATTTATATGGTGAGCAAGCATTGAATTATTGGTAAAAATAAACCCTAATCAAAAACGTAGTTTAATTTTCCTGGGACAAAAGAAGAGGGTGGTGAAATAGAACTGTTATTTAGCACAGTTTAAAAGCTTTAATGGGCTATTGCTACGGTACGTTCTCAATATTATCCTTTAGACCAGAGATATAGGCTGGCTCTGGAAAATGTAGCAGATGCATATTTCTATGATTCCCCCATGCCACAACATCATAAAACTCAGTGGTCATATAAGAGAACTTAATAGAATCTTCAGCAGATTTGAGATTAGAAACTGTAGGGAAAATACAGAGCTCTACAAATCTATATTTTGTCTTGTGTAATGTTCGCTAAAGCTTTACAGCTGGCTTAATCAGTTGAATATGAATAAATGATAGATATCAAACAAAAATAATGAATTCCAAATAAATACTTATTTCATAATTTAAATTGCAAGAAATTTCTATGAATAAAATATATTTGTACTTACAATGCGTAAATTCAGTTGTGACACTGTGGGCCATAAACAGCTTTCTGATGAAAACATTGATGAGCTGTGTTAAATTAGTAATAGGTTGAATACATTTCTTAATTATGTCACCAACTTTGTGTGCAGGAATGTCGTCTAAAATAAATGGGACGCCATTTGTTATGTCTACACTGTGAGAAGAAAATGGTGTATTTTGAAAATTGTAATATACTTTTAGGAGCCAGCTATTAATGATATGCTGTGCTTAGAATTAGTCTTTGTTATGGGGAGTATTGTGGCGTTGACTTCTCTTTTGCCAAAGACCATTTATATAGTCTTTTCATCAGCATAATAATTAGTATAGATTTACATGTCTTTCCATAAACATAACTGTGTTACTCTGGGCCTTTTTTTTTTTTAAAAAAAAGCAAGAATAAATATACCCAAGAATTCTGTGAACTTTGTAGTTTAATCCAAATGTTTTTCAATTAACCAAAAACCCAAGTGTGCTGAAAAGTATAAAGAGCTATACCAGGGCAGGTTTTAATTTTTGCAGTGTCTCAGACCAGGTACCTGTCAGGGGTATTTAGTAAGGCATGCACTTCTATGCTTAAATGCAAGAGATGACCTCACCCCTATAGTGTATATGAGGCCATGCTGTGTAGAAGACGCCATTTTGTTTTGCTTGATTCCCCCAGCACGACCTCCTTTACCAATTAGGCATTGTACTAGAGTAAACCTGGGCTCAATAGTTATCCTGTGTATCTGAGATCAAAATTTTAAATGTACAAAATTAAGGATAGGCAAACCTCAGAAAGGTGGCAGTTTAGAAGTTTCTTTGATGTTGTTTAATGATCAGATGGAAAGCAGCTATTTCAATATCCCGCCCCTATCACTGACTCACTGTGTGATCTTAGATAAATCACTTCCCATTTTGGTGCCTGAGTTTTCCTGTTTGTAAAATGGGAATTATACCTACCGGGGTGGGTCAATGTGAAGCTTAATTAATAATGTCTGTAAAATGCTTTGAGTTCCTTGGAGCAAAGTCATTATAGTGTTAGTTTTTTGGATGGTGATCTGAATTTTTTTAAGTTGAATTAAGCTCACCATATTTCCATCAAAAAAACACTTTTAGGAGTAGAGATGGTGAGGAGTAAATTGTAATTTATTTCAGGTGTAAATCGGGTCCTGGCTGAGATGTAAGGGCTACAGCCTAAGCTCATGTTAACTGGCGCATACCCATGAAATAAATGGAACTATATTGATTTACACTACAGGATCTGGCACTATGGTTCTGCTCACTTTCCCTGTTTCCCTCTACCCTAAACAGATAGATGAGTGGAAAAAATATGATTTGAGGATCCTTTTTCAGCCCTGACTACTTCAGTGGTGATCAGAATGGGATTGCAAGTATGGAAGAGGCATCAGGGTTTCCAAGATATGGAAGAGTTATTTAAGCATGCTTTATTGGAGCAAAATGGAAAAATAATGCCTTCCCTAAAGTCCTGGTACATGATTGCTACTTTCTGATCAGATACATTCAACCGTGGAGGAGTAGGCAGAATTCCACCTGGCTAAATGAGCTGGTGGAGAGAAACCATTTTACTTACCTGTATTTGCGTGAAACTGCAATGCAGGTTTGGTCCTTCCACTTCTAGCAAGCTGAGATGGACTGGTACACTCATTGTGGACTCTTGGAGGCATTGTGCCTGTGTGGGGCATAATGCTTTTCTGAGTGACTGTTATTGCATCTTGTTACCATCTGATCCTTAATGTGCAAATGCTCTTAGCCAGTTCTGCCCTTAGACTGGTCATCAGGAAAAGTTCTGGATAGTAGGATCTGTTATCATATGGAATAATTTTCCTACAGGAGTAGTGGAAGCCCTATCAGTTTGCACATTTAGAACCTGGATACAACAATAAAGAATAATCCAGCTGTGCCAGGGCAGTGAAGTACCACATATGAGATCTTCTAGGGAGTTTTCATTCTAGGTTCTCTGACCATCCATCAAAGAAATAAATAAGTTTACCCATTTCATTTTTTTTCCTTTCAGTTCTCCTAACTGGATGAAAGATTCCAAAGCATAAAGTTGGGAATCTTCTCTTTCGCTTGAGGATAATGGCAAATGAGCCTAGAAATTTCCATACAGGATTAGACCAATGGTCTACTTAATCTAGTATTCTGTTTCCAACGGGCCAGTGCCACATGCCTCACAGGAAAATGCAAGAACCTCAAAGTGACAGCTGTGGTATAATCTGACCCCCAAAATATACTTCAGAGTTACCTTTTTTTAGCTATTAATCTTTACAATGTGGACAACATTTAAGGTCATGTTCACATTCTTTATTGCTTTATAGTGGGTTTTTTTATTTCACTGATAATGGAGCAGAACAACATTTTTCCATTTCAGAAATTGTCACTTTCCTAGCAGACAATAGGATTGTTTCCATATCTCCTTTAACTCTGAAGTTTACTCTTTTCAAACAAAAACATGGAGTAACTACAAAATGCAATAAACCCTTAATATTGGCTGGCTTCTGGGTTGCTTGACCCTTTATTCTGTCTGTTTTATATAGTGATGGACAGCCCCTTCATTCACATCTTGTCAAATCTCTGTCAGTTTTTACTCTGTCATAAGTCTATTTTTATTCCATTAGATTATAAAACAATAACATTTGGGTTTCATTCTGCATGAAGGATTCAGTGAAAGCAAAGGACTGGACCATCAGGCTGTTAATTTTTGGGAAAAAAAAGGTATAATGCATTAAACAAAGGATGCTTCAGAAGAACTTTCCAAGAACACAGCTTTTTCAGAACTGGGAAAGTGGCACCATGTATACTTCTGCATCCTTGTGGCAACTCTGTTCATGTTCTCTGTTTTGAAATGTTATCAAAAATTATAAAGCATAAAAGCTTTCAAGCACTGAAGATTAATCCTCCTTCCCAGAAAGATATAGATTGTAGTCAAATTCTATAAACCTCGTTTTGCCTGCAGCAACATATTTTTGAGTATAATTCTGAAGCAATATCAAAGCAGATGGTGCAACAGCAGCATTGAAAAAGCATTTGGTGTATTGTAAGTGTCAGGTTAAAATTCACAACCTGATGAATTGCACAGAAGTTCAGTGCTAAAATGGTGCCATTTTTGTTTAAAAATAACTAAGCTGGAAAATGTTTTTTCAGGAGAATTAAAGTAAAAAGAAAATAAATAATCCATATGCCCATTATTCTCTTTAAATATTTCAAGTGTCAACTGCAATTGTGAAATGCCATGATTATGCTTTCCATTTGCTTGGAATTTCTTGTATGAGCATGCTATCAGGGACCTTCACAGTCTGATTTGTTAGCATATGCGGTAGACAGGAGCTGTACATAATACTTTCTTCAAGTGAAAGTGTGTAGTTTCATCTTGCTTTTAAAATAGTGCTATATGTACTTGTGCAATTGAATGGAGCCTTTCTTTTTGTTCTCTATTTACTACATCTTAAAATGTAGAAGAATCTTTGTAATAGTAACAACTAGAATCAGTGGACACAGATCCCTATCATGTGACAGTTATATTGGCTGTTGTAACTCTGACCTTTCTTAACTGGGGCCGTTAAATAAAGTTCAGTCTCTTGGCAGCTGCAGGGCCAGAGGATGCCATTTTGTGCTTCAGTTTAGACGCAGAATGTTGTGGGAGGGTCACTATGTTTTGTGTCCCATTCCGTTGCCAATTCCTATAAAATAGGAAAATAAAATAGGAGGTTGGTTTAGAGAGTTTTAGTCTCTCGTCCAGTTCAAGGTGTTTCATGGGCCTTTATTTAGTGCCTGGAATGGGTGAAAGTTCAGGGAGCCTCTGATAAAGATATCTTAATCCTCTTCTTGTTATTGAGAATATCCTGCACTCACAGATTGATTGTGAACGATGTAGAGCCTGTGTGAGTTGACCATCTGACATGGTTCAGACAATATTGGCTACATTGTCAATGATAATGCAACTTAGAGAGAAACTTCAGGAGGGGAGCCGGACATTGATTAGTTTTTGAAACTTTGCTGGTATTTAGGCTGCTGTATGATCTTTGTGAAACCTGTGGATATAAATTGCAACTGCTTTTGAAAACTCACTGCCAATGGCAGAGGCAGATGCTTTTTGGAATGGCAACCCGTGATCTGTGACATCCAGTGATTTATGCAGGCAAGTGTTCGTGTAGTTGTCCCCTTCTTGGTGGTGGTTATGAAAATTATGTTTATACTGGCTCTCAAAGCTGGATTTACTAAGTTGTCACATCGTTTTAGTTTTGCTTTTTCTACCCAGAACTCCTTGGAGGGCTCAGCATGTTTATCATTATCATTGTTTTCCTTTATCAACTGAAGGTTCATACTTCTCATTCTAATTACTCGTATTCTAGATCCGGATATATTTAAGGTCCTTGCACATGCACACATTTCTGCAGGCCAGTGTCTTCCAGATGGTAACATGTCATGATGGAGGGCTGGGTGGGCGGGCCAAACTTGAGCTGCGCTGCCACGCCGTATGCCAGGTTGCAATGCTCAGAGCAGGAAGCCAGGGGCAACCCTACAGGAATTGGAGCCACCACTGTGGAGTGAGTGCAATCTCCTCCAAGACCTCTCACTCTCTGGAGGCAGGACCCAACATCCCCCTCCTGAAAAAGAAAAAGAAAAATTATAAACAATAATGTCATGGGGCTCTGCCCAAAACTTGGCTAATAACTTCTAACTAAAACAAGAGATACTGCCATCAGGATTTTGGAACGAACCTTCTCCTTTCTCCTGCTGTGGCTGCCTCTGGACCACAAAGGTTGTTGCTTAAGTTTAATCTCAGATGAAGTGCAACTTGCATATAGACAATCACATAGCAGTATGGCCTATGTGTTCTCTAAGCTTTTTGATGGCTGTTAGCAGGTTTTTTTAGAGTTATTTTTACCTTTCTACCCTTCCTACCCTTCTGACGTTAAAAAAAAATGCAAGCCCAATAGCAAGGATTTTTAATAAATATGTAATCTCCGGGGTTGTACCCTATGACTGGAGAATCGCTAATATAGTACGTATTTTTAAGAAAGGGGGGAAAAAGATGATCCGGGAAAACTGCAGGCCTGTTAGTTTGACCACAGTTGTGTGCAAGGTCTTGGAACAAACTTTGAAAGAGAAAGTAGTTAAAAGCATAGAGCAGTGGTCCCCAACCTTTCTGTCGGAATAGCATATTGCTATTCCCAGAAGACTGTGGCGGGCGCCGGATACCCCGCTGCCAAAATGCCGCTGAGAAGCGGCAGTGGGAAGACGTGTTGCTGCTGAAATGCTGCTGAGAAATGGGCAACGCTTTGGCGGCGGCATTTCGGCGGCAGGGTGTCCTGCGGGTGCACAAAAATGCCCCAACGGGCGCCATGGCGCCCGCGGGTACTGCGTCGGAGACCACTGGCATAGAGCTAAATGGAAACTGTGATAAAATACAACATAGTTTTACAAAGGGTAGATTTTGCCAGATCAACCTGATCTCCTTTGTTGAGAAGGTAAATGATTTTTTTGACAAAGGAAATGCAGTAGATCTAATCTACCTGGATTTCAGTAAGGCATTTGATGCAGTTCCATATGAGAAATTATTAGTTAAATTGGAGAAGATGGGGTATGATGGGGTGGACTAGGTCCTGAGGCCCGCTGCTGGAAGCCTTGTGGCCCTGCCACACCCTGCCCCAGAAAAGGCCAGTAGAGAGGTCCTCCAAGCAGCCTACAGTGGTGTGTGAAGCAGCCAATTGGGGCCCAGCAGGCTAGTATAAGAAGAGCTGCAGGGCCAGAGCAAGTTCAGTTCCTTACTAGAGCTGGAGGAGCATGGATGGGCTGTGGCTGGCTGAGGGAACTGCAGAACCTCATAAGAATGGCCATACTGGGTCAGACCAAAGGTCCATCCAGCCCAGTATCCTGTCTACCGACAGTGGCCAATGCCAGGTGCCCCAGGGGGAGGGAACCTAACAGGTAATGATCTAGTGATCTCTCTCCTACCATCCATCTCCACCCTCTGACAAAGAGAGGGACACCGGATGAGGTAGTGCTGCCAGAAGCCGGGGAGAGCAAGAAGGAACCCTGAGCTGGCTGCTGGGACTCCATCAGGAAAAGGCCCTGAGGTAAGGGTGACGATGGTGCAGGGCCACAGGGAAGTGGCTCAGGGAATTAGAGCAGCAGCATGACTTGGATAAAGGGACACAGCGACAGCTTCTATCTACAGGGTCCCTGGGCTGGGACCCAGAGTAGTGGGTGGGCCCGGGTCCCCCTGAACTCCCCATTAGCCACTGGGGGAAGTGGCCTGCACATTAAGGCACCCCATAAGGGAGAATTAAACTCTTTAGTGGCCCAGCTGAAGAGGTGTGGTCAGAAAAGCCTTGAGAGGGCGAAGACATTGCCTCCAAGGAAGGAGTACTGTGATACTGCTCTATTCCAGAGCAGGGACAAACAGAGAGAGATATTACAGTGGGCACTGAGAGAAGCCCCTGTTGGACTTGTATCGGAAAGGGGTTTGCTTGTCTTTTATCTCACAGACAGACTGTGTATGACTTGGACGGAAGGCTGAGTCAGTGAAGACCCATCACGAACAGGTAGAGAGAAAGTGCAAGCACGCACACTCAGCCAACGGACGCTCACAAGAAGTGAGTGCAACGCTGTTACATGTGGATTAGTATGAGAATTAAAAGGTAGGAAAGGAACTTGTTAAAGGGGAGACTACAAGAGTCATACTGAAAAGTGAACTGTCAGGCATAAGGGGAGATTACTAGTGGAGTTCCTCAGATCTCAAGAACAATTCCTATCTTATTTGACATTTTAATTAATGACCTTTGCTCAAAAAGTGAGAGTGTGTTAATAAAATTTGCCGATGATGTGAGGTTGGAAGGTATTGGAAATACAGAGGAGGACTGGAATACCATACAAGAAGATCTGGATGACCATGAAAACTGGAGTTATTGAAATCGGATGAAATTTAATAGTGCAAAGTGCACGGTCATGCACTTGGGGACTAACAACAAGAATTGTTGCTATGAGCTGGTGACTTATCAGCTGGAAGCGACAAGAGGAGAAAGACCTGGGTGTATTGGTTGATCACAGGATGACTATGAGCTGCCAATCTGATGAGGTCATGAAAAAGGCAAATATAATCCTAGGATGCATCAGGTGAGGTATTTACAGTAGAGAAGAAAGCGTTAGTAGCATTATTCAAGGCACTGGTGACCCCTCATTTTGAATACTGTGTGGAATTCTGGCCTCCCATTTTTAAGAAAGATGAATTAAAACTGGAACACATGCAAAGAAGAGCCTCTAGGTTGATCAGAGGAATGGAAAACCTACCTTATGAGAGGAGCCTGAAAGAGTTTGGCTTGTTTAGCCTAAACAAAAGAAGGCTGAAGGGCAATATGATTGCTCTCTATAAATATATCAGAGATAAATATCAGGGAGGGGGAGAAGTTATTTAAGTTAAGCACCAATATGGACATAAGAACAAATGGATATAAACTGGCCATCAATAAATTTATGCTTGAAATTAGACAGAGGTTTCTAACTATCAGAGGAAGGAAGTTCTGGAACAGCCTTCCAAGGGGAGTATTGGGGGCAAAAAACCTAAGTGGCTTCAAGACTGAGTTTCGTAAGTTTATGGAGGGGGTGGTATGATGAGACTGCCTACAATGGCATGTAGCCGATCTGTAACTGCTAGTAGCAAGTATCTCCAATGGCTGGTGAGGGGACACTAGATGGGAAGGTCTCTGGGTTATTGCAGAGAGTTCTTTCCCAGGTGTCTGGCTGCTGGATCTTGCCCACATGCTCAGGGTCTAACGGATCCCCATATTTGGGGTCTGGAAGGAATTTTCCCCCAGGTCAGATTGGAAGAGACTCTGAGGGTGTTTTAGCTTCCTCTGCAGCATGGAGCATGGGTCACTTGCAGGTTTAAACTAGTGTAAACGGTGGATTCTCTGTAACTTGCAGTCTTTAGATCATGATTTGGGTCTCTGCGAGAGATTCTGTGGCCTGCAATGTGCAGGAAGTCAGACTATATGATCATGATGGTCCCTTCTGGCCTTAAAGTCTATGAATCTATGTATTGTCAGCCTCAGCAGAGAGACTAAGGATCGACAGGAGAATAAACTAGTTAATTACCCCCTAAAGATTCAACTTCCAGGTTAGGGTTGTGGCATGCTGCTAGGGCAGTTGTGGGAAGCTAGCTTGTATGACACTATCCTGTACCTGTCCTGAGGATAAAGAGGGGAATTTCAGTAACCAGAAATGAGAATAAGGATTGCAGGACTGTGCCCTAGATATTTATATTTATCACTTACCGTTATGATGTACTCTGCTTGGGATGAATAGTAGAGGTTAGGTGATGACTAGTTTTTAGAGTGCAGAACAGAGTCAAGCCAAATACTTAAGAATATGCAGGACCCAGCCCAGTTTAAAAATAAAGTCAGGAGGCTTTACTTAACGTCTGTGCTCTGATGGTTTTGTACTGCTCATGTATCTGCTGTATTAGTTGCCTTGGAAACAAGTGACTGTGCATATGCAGCACAATGAGAGTCCACAATTTGTGGACTTGGCCCTTGGGGGCCCCATTACAGAATTCTTATATGTCGTACAAAGCCTAGTGTCGCTTATTAGCAGTAAAGTGAGCAGCTGCCTTCATCAGCGTCAACTACCAATTTGTTTCTTATGGAAATGAACTAACATTCATGGTGTGTAAGGTTTTTGGGGACATTTTATGTGGAACAGAAATGTGTTTCTCTAAGTTTTATGCTGCGAATTGATATATCTTTGTCCTTCAAGAAATTTACATGTTTCTTACTCACAATATTGACTTCAACTTTGTTGTTAAAGGGAAAAAACAACTTGGGTGGATCATAGAGGGGGAAAACTCAGTGGTTTGAGCATTGGCCTGCTAAACCCAGGGTTATGAGCTCAATCCTTGAGGGCACCATTTAGGGATCTGGGGCAAAAATTGTGGATTGGTCCTACTTTGAGCAGGGGGTTGGACTAGATGACCCCCTGAGGTCCCTTCCAACCCTGATATCCTATGATAGGAAACAGACTTACTCAGACACATTCTTTGCACCATATTCTTTCTTAGCTTGAAACTGGTGTTTCAACTTGAGCTATAGTATCATTGCTTTTATTTATTTTGCACCGTTTGAGTCTTCCCCTTTGGTACACTTGTGTTTTAATTTACTGTGAAATGTAGGGGAAATCTTAACTTTTAAGATAGTCTTATTAAAGAATGGATGCACATTTTGGCTTTTTTCCTTCCAACACATGGAAGTCCAGACATGAATAAGAATGATAATTAAAAAATATTAGCCACATTTTTCAAGCCTCAGACGAGGCTAGCGAATTTACAGTGAAGTTCAAGTGGTAGGGAAAAGTTCATGATTCTTATTTGAACTGGTTCATTCAACCCTAATTAATATGGGAGTTTTTTTGTATGGGCTTTCTGATACTTGTAGCTCATATATTACACAATGAGAGATTTATTAAATTGAGAGAATTACTAAAGAGTAAATGAATAAATAAAGATAATCAAGAGAAGGAAAACATACAAGTACTAGGTTTGCTAATTCTCCCAAAAGAGAGAAACAAAGCAACTGGGAATAACCAGTTTGAATTACTTGAAGTCAGCAAAGAGAATTATCTCAGCAGAAATGGGGACATGGGATAAATCTTCCCTGATTTATAGTAGCCTTTAAGGGAGCCAGAGTGTGCTTTTAGCCAAAGATTCATACTCACCGCTGTTCACATGTCAGGCTCCAGATGGAAGCATAGGAACTGCCAGTATTTAACAAGGGCTAAATCTTTTTTGCCTGCACCAAAACTGATGGAACAGGATGTGTGATGGATGAACTGCTTTTTTGTTTCTGTTGCAGTATTGTCCTATGTAGCTATACCTCCTGTGTTGGGGGGTTTTAGCTAGTGGATCAGCACAGCCCTCTTCCCTTAAATACCATGTATTATGGCATACATTGAGCAATAGCAAGCATGGGTTACAGACACCCCGTGGGCATTTTTGACCCTGCTATGTAGTGGAACCAAACTAGTTCCTCTACCCTGCACATGCTATGTGCTGCCAAAGTTTGAATTTTATCAGATCATTTGAGGGAGGAGAGCTGGGGACTGCAAGAAGAGACAGAACAACCCACCAGTAGCTGGATCAAATATAAGGTTTAAATTTCAACCCTGTACAGTGAGGTCATTAACACTAAGAGCTATACTTCAAGCAGCAACTAGAAAACTCCCTCTCCAGGAAGTTGCTATGTTTATTAAGTTCCCTTCTGCAACACATCCTGGTCCTCTCTGTTAAATGTGGAGGACCAGAAACTATAACCACCCTGCAAACCCTGAAAAATGTTATGCTATTACCTTTTAATTAAAATCCCTGAAAATACAAGCCTGAAGAGCTGAAAGAGAATCAGAGCATGTACTCACTAGATGGCCTTTCCCAGGGATCACAGTTCTGGGTCTTTAACGGATTTGTTGCTTCAGGGTCAAATTTCAGTAATCTAAGCCATGCATAGAGCATTATATACTGAGATCAGTATCTTCCAAGTAAACTGCTTTCTTGTCATTAAATCTTGACATTTCTGTACATTGTGGCTGCTTCACTGCAATAAACTTTCCCTTGAGGATATACAAACTGCATTTTCAGACATGAATACCAGGAAGGTGCTGCATATGAAATAGGAGAAGAAATTATTCTTGTTCACAGAATATGGCTGGAGAGAAATGCCAGTAGCTGACATATGGCAGACAAGTAGGGACATAGAAATTAGAGGCACAAAAGACCTAATAACCTAACAGTCCAATTTATCTAGTCTGTCCCCTTACCAGTGTGTGATTATTGCCTACAGAATATTCTCCTGTGCTTTGTCCATTCATGATTTAAATATCTCTGGACTTCTGGTCTGCCACTTCCCTTGGGAGAGTATTCTGCAGGCCAAAAGATTTCACCAACAGGCAGTTCTGCTGCTATTCTGCTAAAAATTCTTTCCATGTGGAGAAATTGCCAAAGCAGAAATTGTGCATATTAAGATCTTATAAAAAATGAAGAATAACACTTCAGTAACACGCAGGATCCAGTTCAGAATTCCAAATAATTAAAGAAGAAAGAGTTCTTTAGCCTGTACAATACAATCTAGATTGTTTGAACTCCATTAACCAAAGGTTCTCATAATCTGAAATGGCATCACATCCACCAAAATCTATTGATTATTATGAAAATTCCCTTGATGATTTGACACCTTTATTACCCAAACAAATTCAGTGCTCACCAGGATACTCTGATCCCTGAGGTAGTACTATATATTAATATATTTTTAGAAATAATCTGGAAAGTGTCTGAACTGCAGGGAATAAAATATAATTAATTTTAAGGAGAGGTTTATAGAATATTCCCCCACATGGGGGAAATGAATTTAAAAAAATCAGTGGAATTTATCTTACACCTAAAATCCATATTATACTTTCTTTACAAAACTACTACATAAAATAACCCAACCCAATCCAAAACAACTCCTCCAACAAATTCCCAAATCTCTAAATATTAGAAAGTCTGGAAATGAAGAGTTATGATATCCAGCTAATTCCATGCTGCCCTACAATACTTCCTCATTCACTACCCAGTTTACATTCATACCTTAAAGTACACCAGCAGGCAGCAGTTGTCTCCTCCTTACCATCTTTGTCAGGTTGCTGTGGCCACATCTGCATTCCCACAGCCATGGCTCTTTGCTGCAGCCAGGAAGGGGAGTGGTATGCTCAGTTTTGCACTGGAATTTCCTCTACCCTTTACAGATTATTCTTGTGTAAGAGAGAGTGCGACCCCAAATTCCTTATGTCACTTCCTTCCATTGTGTTTAGGGGGTAGACCCTATACGCTATCGTAGAGGCTTCTTTTCTGGCATTCGCAAAAAGAAAAGGAGTACTTGTGGCACCTTAGAGACTAACCAATTTATTTGAGCATGAGCTTTCGTGAGCTACAGCTCACTTCATCGGATGCATACCGTGGAAACTGCAGCAGACTTTATATACACACAGAGAATATGAAACAATACCTCCTCCCACCCCACTGTCCTGCTGGTAATAGCTTATCTAAAGTGATCATCAGGTTGGGCCATTTCCAGCACAAATCCAGGTTTTCTCACCCTCCACCCCCCCACACAAATTCACTCTCCTGCTGGTGATAGCCCATCCAAAGTGACAACTCTTTACACAATGTGCATGATAATCAAGTTGGGCCATTTCCTGCACAAATCCAGGTTCTCTCACCCCCTCACCCCCCTCCCAAAAACCACACACACAAACTCACTATCCTGCTGGTAATAGCTCATCCAAAGTGACCACTCTCCCTACAATGTGCATGATAATCAAGGTGGGCCATTTTCATTATTCACAAAGATACAGAATAATGACATTTAACCAACAATGACTATAACAGTTACTTACTTACCCTTTTTAAGAACACTTCAAAGTACAGAGCTTTGTTGGACGTTTTAAAATATTAACCTACTATTAAAAGAAAGTAATTGATCAGTTTAATTTTGTATGGAGGCGGTTAGAATTCATGCTCAACTAATGAATAGCTGAGGATGCTAAGATCTCCAGGTATCTGAAATGCCTCTCTAGTTATTCTTTATTGCCTTGAAGTGGCTCTTTGCAATTGGATGTGAAGTGAAATAGTCTAAGAAGAAGGTAGAGTAGTGCTTAAAGGTTACACTGGCAGGGCACTTCATGGACCATGCTCTTTTGATCAATGTTCACTCTTACAACTAAAGTTAGGTCTAATGCAGCATTGCTATTACTAATTAATTGTCTGGGTGAAAATTATGAGTGTCATAATGTGGCACACTGAACCATTTAACAATGTGGTTGGCACATTGTGTTGTCTACTAAGGCCTTTGGAGCAAATTCCTGTTCAGTTGTGAGTACATCTAGTATATGGAATTTAATAGTTCTTGTATTACTGACTAGAATCAGCTGATTTAGTCCTCTCTTAATATGATTATAGACAATGTTGTGATTGGACAATATGTGGATGTGAAACCCAGGATGCCAGAGGAGATGGAGATGGAGTTTGAGTACATGAAAATCTTTCTTCCCATGTCAGTACAACTTTGTATTATGAACATTATACTGCTAGAGGTGCTGTTTTTCAGATGAAATATAAAGCCATGGTCTTATACACCTTTAATCATTAATGATTTCATGATACATTTTGTAAGAGCAGAGGTGTTAACACCTGCATCCTGGCCAACTTCCAGCTTGAATAATTACAAATCTGCTACGTAATCTTCCAGCTGTATTTTTAGTTGAATATAGGCTGTTTTTTGTTTTGTTTGCTTCCTGTTCTACAGCGAATTGCATTATAGTTGAAGATAGCATGAAGCGGTCCCAGCCAGTGGAATGTGTGTATTATGAAAAGTGCCTCAGTAAAACTGGCACCTTACTCAACAGAACTTCTCCATGTCTCTAGGATTTGGGATTCCTCTTCTAAGTCACGTTTGGTGACTTTAGTGACAATTTTTTTTGTTACTTGATACTCATGTTTGTCCTGAATAGTCAGTGTAGCTATGAGAGTGAGCTAGATTCTATTCTTACTAATGCATCATCAACAGAATTGCTTACTGAGTTCTAATCAGTTACATCTATGAAAACCCACTGAAGGCAAAAGGGTTGTGTGAGTTGTTAAATAATCAGTCTAGACCCAAGGTGCTTGAAGGAGCTCCTCTTTATTCAGTGAGTAATGAAGTTCTCAACTGCTTTTGCATAACAGAATATGGGCTTCTGTCACGCACCTCCTCCACACTTCCTGTCTGGGAAGCTAAACCACTTAAGTACAGTTCCCAATATCACAGATTGCAGAGTTGTCAGAGAGGGCCCAATCTGATGACAGTAACTGGCATAAGTGTTACAAAGGACAGCTTGCAAAACTTTTCTTACTTGTGGTAATGTGTGAGAAGGAAAGGACCCAGTTAGTCTGAAGTGAAAACGAATCTCTTTTCATCTAAATTTATTTATTTAGATTAGTATGGATCACAAAAATAGCACCTATCCCTGTACTCTAGGTGCCAATTAACTTAACTTAATTTTTAAAAAATCACAAATAATAACTAAAATACAGTAGTGTAACTCCTGGTAACTCGCTATCATCAAACTAGGCAGCTTAACACTCAAACTACTCTTTCCCACCATCTATTTCCTGAACTTACAATTCTGAAAAAATTGGTCAAAAATGAGGGCATGCCCCTGTTTTTGTGTGTGTATCCATATCTAGGTATTTGCTGAACAGTTTCTCTCATACAGGGACCCAAGCAGTCTTTTCTCAGATGTCACCAAAACCCATGTACAGTTTGTCTCCAGAATACAGTATTTGTTAGGTCAGTGAGTCCTAGTCAATCTCTCCTACTCACTGAGGCCCAGATCCTCAAAAGTGCCTAAGTCTCATTGATTTCAGTCAGAGTTAGGCATGGCCTTTTGAGAATCTGGGCCTGAGTGACTAAACAGTCTGTAGGCTTAGTCTTCCCTTACACAAGCAGCTTATTTCTTTCATTCATTCCCTTGCCAACTCTCTCTTCTGAAATTTTTCCACTTTTGCTGACACCCCAATATGAGCCATGTTTGGAACCCTCATGTAGATAGGTCATTGCCTGCCACTATGGTTTTAAGCACTGTCATTTAGCCCTGCTCAAAACAGGTCTAGTGAAGATGTTGCTTACATCACCAACACGAGTCTGGCTTTGCTAAATTCTCAATGCTGCCACTATCAGTGGAACTGAACCTGTGCTATAAATGGTGGGAAATTTTTGGAGAAAAGTCCCTATTATACACAGGGGTTAAGTCTCCATAGTTATGGGTTGCCCCGGTGCATCCACCTCTCCTTGTATACCATGTTCCTCCTGATTATTAACTGTATACGGAATACTGTATCTTCCAGGCTTTTGGGGGGGGGGGGGGCAGGTGTTATGGTTTGGGGCTGATTCTATATCCCTGTGTCCAGGACAGACCATTAACTCCTCACTGTCCTGGTCCACTCTGAAATTTGTACAGTCCAACGCTGTCTTGTTTAGTTCTCATTATAGGAAGATTAATGTCACAATTGGCCCATCATTGGGTGAAGGACAATGATCAGCTAATTTTAGCTGTTGTTTCAATTGCAAAAGTTAAATAAAAGATCATTAAATAGCTCCTCACTATTTATAAAAAGTAAGATTTTTTTTAAAAAAAGTTGAGGAGGAGCTTGTGAAAGCAGAAATGAAGAGAAGTTGAGGAGAGAGATATATAACAGGAGGTTGGTGCTACTTTTTAGGTGGAGACCCTGGTCACACAACTAACATGAAAATTATGTTTAGAAAACATTTAAGATGAATGGGGAGAGAGTAGAAGCAGATATCTGTGGTCTTCCATCTCTCATTTTATATATACTAACTAGAATGGTCTCAACTAAAGATAGCACCTGAATGAAGACAATGGGTCTGCATGAGATCTTGGAGAAAATAGATTTTATTTGATACTAGAGAGGATTTAGTACTGCCTGGGATGTAGAGATAAGTGTTTGGAACTAAATGACTAATTATGGGAGAGTTTAGTATTGGAATTGGAGAAACAGTAACTGTCTTAGTTGCAGGTAAGCAGGGATCCAAGCAGGAACTCAAAAAAGAGGAGTATATTTGATGTTTTGATTAGGGATGAAATGCAATATAGTATACTCAAAAGCTTGGGATGTAATCGATATGTCATTATACAGACAGAAGCATATGTGAGTTGCTTGATAATAGAGAATAGGATGGTAGATTAAGAGTAGGACAGAGACCAAATCTGTTCATGGCATGCCCAGGAAATCCATCCTGAGAACAAGATAAAACCTGCAATATTGCCATTGGCAATATGGCAATTTGCACTGCATATTACACTAGTTGTGATGAGACTGAGAGTCACATTATCATGAAGTAGCATTGGTGAAAGCTATTAAATAATCATAGCTGTACATGCTGACTACACAGATTATGAGACAAATGCAATGTTGTGATACTGGTACACACTGAACTTTTCATACACATAAAGCCTCCAATACAATAACATTGGTTTTATTACAATGTAACATACAAATACTCTATGCATGTGTATAAAACAACATTACAATACAACATTAAAGAAACATTAAGATTACCATTTCGTGAGCAGTAACCAGACGGTCACAAAATCGGGTGTGGAGGATCACACTAAGCCCTGGTCTACACAAGGACTTCAGGTCGAATTTAGCAGCGTTAAATCGATGTAAACCTGCACTCGTCCACACAATGAAGCCTTTATTTCGACTTAAAGGGCTCTTAAAATCGATTTCCTTACTCCACCCCTGACAAGTGGATTAGCGCTTAAATCGACGTTGCCGGCTCGAATTTGGGGTACTGTGGACACAATTCGATGGTATTGGCCTCCGGGAGCTATCCCAGAGTGCTCCATTGTGACCGCTCTGGACAGCACTCTCAACTAAGATGCACTGGCCAGGTAGAGAGGAAAAGAACCGCAATCTTTTGAATCTCATTTCCTGTTTGACCAGCGTGGCAAGCTGCAGGTGACCATGCAGAGCTCATCAGCAGAGGTGACCATGATGGAGTCCCAGAATCGCAAAAGAGCTCCCGCATGGACTGAACGGGAGGTACGGGATCTGATCGCTGTTTGGGGAGAGGAATCCGTTCCAGTTTTCGAAATGCCAAAACCTTTGTCAAAATCTCCCAGGGCATGAAGGACAGAGGCCATAATAGGGACCCAAAGCAGTGCCACATGAAACTGAAGGAGCAAGCCTACCAGAAAACCAGAGAGGCGAACGGCCGCTCCGGGTCAGAGCCCCAAACATGCTGCTTCTATGATGAGCTACATGGCATTTTAGGGGGTTCAGCCACCACTACCCCAGCCGTGTTATTTGACTCCTTCAATGGAGATGGAGGCAACACGGAAGCAGGTTTTGCGGACGAAGAAGAAGATGATGATGATGATGATGATGATGAGGTTGTACATTGCTCACAGCAAGCAAGCGGAGAAACCGGTTTTCCCGACAGCCAGGAACTGTTTCTCACCCTGGACCTGGAGCCAGTACCTCCTGAACCCACCCAAGGCTGCTTCCTGGACCCGGCAGGTGGAGAAGGGACCTCCGGTGAGTGTACCTTTTTAAAATACTATGGTTTAAAAGCAAGCATGTGAATGGATTACTTTGCCCTGGCATTCGCGGCTCTCCTGGATGTACTCCCAAAGCCTTTGCAAAAGGTTTCTGGGGAGGGCAGCCTTATTGCATCCTTCATGGTAGGACACTTTACCACACCAGGCCAGTAACACGTACTCGGGAATCATTGTACAACAAAGCATTGCAGTGTATGTTTGCTGGCGTTCAAACAACATCCATTCTTTATCTCTCTGTGTTATCCTCAGAAGAGTGAGATATAATTCATGGTCACCTGGTTGAAATAGAGTGCTTTTCTTCAGGGGACACTCAGAGCCCATTCCTGCTGGGCTGTTTGCCTGTGGCTAAACAGAAATGTTCCCCGCTGTTAGCCACAGGGAGGTGGGAGGGTTGAGGGGATAGCCACGCGGTGGGGGGAGGCAAAATGAGACCTTGTAAGGAAAGCACATGTGCTATGTATGTAATGTTAACAGCAAGGTATACCCTGAAAGAGTGTAGCCACTGTTTTATAAAATGTCTTTTTAAATACCGCTGTCCCTTTTTTTTTCTCCACCAGCTGCATGTGTTTCAATGATCACAGGATCTTCTCCTTCCCAGAGGCTACTGAAGATTAGAAAGAAAAAAAAAACGCACTCGAGATGAAATGTTCTCCGAGCTCATGCTGTCCTCCCGCACTGACAGAGCACAGACAAATGTGTGGAGGCAAATAATGTCAGAGTGCAGGAAAGCACAAAATGAGTGGGAGGAAAGGTGGAGTGCTGAACAGAGTAAGTGGCGGGCTGAAAACAGGGCTGAAGCTCAAATGTGGTGGGATCGTGATGAGAGGACGCAGGATTCAATGCTGAGGCTGCTGGAGGACCAAACCAGTATACTCCAGTGTATGGTTGAGCTGCAGCAAAGGCAGCTGGAGCACAGACTGCCACTACAACCCCTGTGTAACCAACCGCCCTCCTCCCCAAGTTTCATAGCCTCCACACCCAGATGCCCAAGAACGTGGTGGGGAGGCCACCGGCCAACCAGCCACTCCGCCACAGAGGATTGCCCCCAAAAAAGAAGGCTGGCATTCAATAAATTTTAAAGTTGTAAACTTTTAAAGTGCTGTGTGGCATTTTCCTTCCCTCCTTCACCACCCCTCCTGGGCTACCTTGGTAGTCATCCCCCTATTTGTGTGATGAATGAATAAAGAATGCATGAATGTGAAGCAACAATGACTTTATTGCCTCTGCAAGCAGTGATCGAAGGGAGGAGGGGAGGGTGGTTAGCTTACAGGGAAGTAGAGTGAACCAAGGGGTGGGGGGTTTCATCAAGGAGAAACAAACAGAAGTTCACACCGTAGCCTGGCCAGTCATGAAACTGGTTTTCAAAGCTTCTCTGATGCGCACCGCGCCCTCCTGTGCTCTTCTAACCACCCTGGTGTCTGGCTGTGCGTAACCAGCAGCCAGGCGATTTGACTCAACCTCCCACCCCGCCATAAACATCTCCCCCTTACTCTCACAGATATTGTGGTGCACACAGCAAGCAGTAATAACAGTGGTTTCGCTGAGGTCTAAGCGAGTCAGTAAACTGCGCCAGCGCGCCTTTAAACATCCAAATGCACATTCTACCATCATTCTGCACTTGCTCAGCCTGTAGTTGAACAGCTCCTGACTACTGTCCAGGCTGCCTGTGTACGGCTTCATGAGCCATGACATTAAGGGGTAGGCTGGGTCCCCAAGGATACATGTAGGCATTTCAACATCCCCAACAGTTATTTTCTGGTCTGGGAAGAAAGTCCCTTCCTGCAGCTTTTGAAACAGACCAGAGTTCCTGAAGATGCGAGCGTCATGTACCTTTCCCGGCCATCCCACGTTGATGTTGGTGAAACGTCCCTTGTGATCCACCAGAGCTTGCAGCACTATTGAAAAGTACCCCTTGCGGTTTATGTACTCAGCGGGTTGGTGCTCCGGTGCCAAGATAGGGATATGGGTTCCGTCTATGGCCCCACCACAGTTAGGGAATCCCATTGCAGCAAAGCCATCCACTATGACCTGCACATTTCCCAGGGTCACTACCCTTGATATCAGCAGATCTTTGATTGCGTGGGCTACTTGCATCACAGCAGCCCCAACAGTAGATTTGCCCACTCCAAAGTGATTCCCAACTGACCGGTAGCTGTCTGGTGTTGCAAGCTTCCACAGGGCTATCGCCACTCGCTACTCAACTGTGAGGGATGCTCTCAACTTGGTATTCATGCGCTTCAGGGCAGGGGAAAGTAAGTCACAAAGTTCCATGAAAGTGCCCTTACGCATGCGAAAGTTTCGCAGCCACTGGGAATCGTCCCAGACCTGCAACACTATGTGGTCCCACCAGTCTGTGCTTGTTTCCCGAGCCCAGAATCGGCGTTCCACAGCATGAACCTGCCCCATTAGCACCATGATGCATGCATTGGCAGGGCCCATGCTTTCAGAGAAATCTGTGTCCATGTCCTGATCACTCACGTGACCGCGCTGACGTCGTCTCCTCGCCCGGTATCACTTTGCCAGGTTCTGGTGCTGCATATACTGCTGGATAATGCGTGTGGTGTTGAATGTGCTCCTAATTGCCAAAGTGAGCTGAGCGGCCTCCATGCTTGCCTTGGTATGGTGTCTGCACAGAAAAAAGGCACGGAACGATTGTCTGCCGTTGCTCTGACGGAGGGAGGGGCGACTGACGACATGGCTTACAGGGTTGGCTTCAGGGAGCTAAAATCAACAAAGGGGGTGGCTTTACAGCAAGGAGTATTTCAGGCAGGACTTCACGGAGGGTTCCAGTAAGAAATGGTGCACCTAAGTTATTGTTCTTATTGGAACAAGGAGGTTAGTCTGGCCTCTGATTGATACATGGCTAGATTTACCTTGCTGCACCTTCTCTGTGAGTGACTACAGTGTGACCTAGAGGAATGAGTCCCCTAGACAGGGGAGGGGGGGAAGCAAACGAGTACAAAACAAATCTGGTCTATTTCTTGTTTCGATCCACTCCATCTATCTTTTACATCTTTGGCTGGCAGCAGACGGTGCAGAAGGACTGCATGCCATCCACATCTCATGGCTGCTCGGCAGAAGATGGTACAGTACGACTGCTAGCCATCCTCATCTCTTGCCTGCCCGGCAGAAGATGGTACAGTACGACTGCTAGCAATCCATATCGCCTGCCTGCTCACCATAAGACGGTTCAATAGGACTGACTGCAGGACTAAAGAGAATGACCTGGTCAAGTCACTCCAAATTTAATCCCTGCGCCCATGTCTGCCCAGGCGCTCCCAGCCGACGTGGCCAGGAGCACCTCGGACACGACGATGATGGCTACCAGTCGTATTGCACTGTCTGCTGCCACAAGGCAAGGGGTTGCTGCTACTGTGTAGCAATGCCGTACCGCGTCTGCCAGCACCCAGGAGTCATAGGGTGACGGTTACCTGAGCGGGCTCCATGCTTGCCATGGTATGGCGTCTGCACAGGTAACTCAGGAAAAAAGGCGCGAAACGATTGTCTGCCCTTGCTTTCACGGAGGGAGGGAACGGGGGCCTGACTATATGTACCCAGAACCACCCGCGACAATGTTTTAGCCCCATCAGGCATTGGGATCTCAACCCAGAATTCCAATGGGCAGCGGAGACTGCGGGAACTGTGAGATAGCTACGCACAGTGCAACGCTCCGGAAGTCGACTCTAGCCTCGGTACTGTGGAAGCGCTCCGCCGAGTTAATGCACTTAATGCACTTAGAGCATTTTCTGTGAGGACACACACACTCGAATATATAAAACCGATTTCTAAAAAAACGACTTCTATAAATTCGACCTTATTCCGTAGTGTAGACATACCCTTAGAAGCAGGCATTCAGCTTTATTTATATTTCTCAAGAATCATCCTAAAAATCAGACTTACACTCTTTCAACAATCCCTTTGAATTGTGTAGGGTACTTCTGGTTTGTCAAGTATGCTGTTACTGCTTGTGATCTTTTTCTTCTGCTGCTACTTCTCTTCGCTCCCTGGTCTTCTCCTTTCCTCTTGCCTCTTCTCCGGTCTTCTCCACTCTCATTCATACCCACGCACTCTAGCTTGTCATCTGTCCCTTTATGTACACTTTCTGGCCTCCTCTGATTGGTTGACCTTTTAAGATGAGAGCTCCCTGCATGGGTGGAAACTAATTCAGCCAATCAGCTTTGCTCTCACATCATCTCACATCCTGCCCCCCCTCCCCCTGCAGGTATTTTGAGTCATTCTCCTGAACTTTGTTCAACCTTTGTTTCTTGCTTGCTATTGGTCAATTTAGTCTGTGTCTTCCATCTTTGATGTTTTCTAATAGAAAATCAATGTGTCCACCATTTTGGATTTTTAACTATAAACTATCATTCACTGTAACTTACCTAAAGCATCTAGCCTAAAACTAACTATTGCTCCCTGTAAACTAAAGCACTCTGATTCCAACACTACCTTTGAAATGCTAATTGGGAGAGATGAATTTCTGGGGATGTTTCTCATCCACCCTCCCCCCCCCCTTACTGTCAGTATCCCTATCCAGGGTGCTACAATGTATACAGGATTCAATATATGTGAAAATCTCTGGTAACATTACCACACAACTTCAGTTCTCATTGACTCTATTGATATAATATCATGACAAAGCCAGTAAATATCAGGATATTATTTCATGCGTATTGTGTGGTTCTAAACTAGTTTCAACACAATACAAATCATTTTGTTTGGCTTGCCCTCCACATCTGCTCTTCTGTTTGGCTGACATGGGGATAGAGAGATCCTGGTGGCTCAGGTTGTTTGGTCATAACTGTGAATTAGCAAGGGGAGTCTGACTTTGATCAACACTAACGATTGAGCCTGAGATCAGGTAGCGTGAAAGAGCTCCGACTGAATCCATGAATTCCCAGGGAGCTACAACAGGACCATGGTGGATCTAGAGCAATGGGTTAAGAATCCCCATATTGAGACACTATGGGACTGATTTTTTACTCACATAAGCCTTGCGTAAGTCAAAGTAACTAGAATTCCTGAATCCTGTTGACTTCCATGGGTTCACATGTCCACTGGGGAGAGTATCAGCAGAACTCAGCAGCCCAGATTAATTGGGTGAAATCCTGGCTCCATTGAAGTCAATGAAAAAACTCCAGTTGACTTCAGAGGAGCCAGGATTTCACCCCCCATGTCTTGCAAGTAAGTATCTCTGTCACTGTCAATTCTATTGCTTATTGGGATTGATAATCTTCTCTGTTTTGCAAAGAATTAATATTATGGGGAAAAAGCTGATAAAATGCAAACTTAAAATATTATTAACATAATGGATAGAACTGGTTGAAATTTTTGAACAAAAGCATTTTTTTAAATGGCCTTTTTCAAAACCAAAAAGTTTTCTAAAAACCATTGACTTTTTCGATTTTTTTTTCACAAAATTACTACTTTTTATCAAAATTGTTATAGAAAACTTTATCAATATAGTTACTAAGATTTTTTTTCCCCATCCTGTGACAATTTTCAAGATTTCAAATATTTCTTCTGTTCTTTATTGGAATGAAACTTTGGCCTTTTGGGGAGATAGACCCACCCCTCTGCAATAACCCAGTGACTATTGTACTCACATTGGATGTGAGAAACCTAGGTTAAAGTCTCTGCTCTGCCATTCTCCAAATTCTGAGGTGAGCACCCTAATCACTAAGCTGGAGAGTCATTCCCTCTCTGTGACACTTCTATGACATATTCATTGGGCCAGGGAGAGACTGATTCTGTAGCTCAGTGGACTGGGCCCTTACCTAGGAGAGCGGGAGACTCAGGCTATATCTAAACTAGAGACCTTACACTGGCACAGATGTAAGATGCAGCTGCACCTCAGTAAGATCTCCCATGTAGCTGCTCTATGCTAATTAGAGAGAGCTCTCCAGTTGACATAATTAAACCACCCCCAATGAGCGGCGGTAGCTATGTCAGTGAGAGAGTGTTTCCTGCTGACATAGTGCTGTCCACACCGGTGCTTCTGTCAGTGTAACTTCTGTCAGTCGGGGGCGTGGTTTTTTCACACCCTGAGTGACATAAGTTATACTGAAAAAAGTGCTACTTTAGACATACTTAAGGTTGAAGTCCCTGCTCCTATTTAATTAGTTGAACAAAGTGGAACAGCTCCAACAGAAGAGATTGAGAGATCCACCCCTGAACAGTTAATAGCATGGTGGTTGGGTGCTCATCTGGGGAGAATAAAGTTCAAGTTCCTGACCAGAATTGGGCTGGTGCATGTCTGTCTCTCTTTCTCTGATCAGGAGTTGCATTCTGTCCCTGAGAAACCTTTTCTGGTAAAGGATTGTTGAAACTGGTATGTTTCTGTGAAAAGTTTTGGTTTCAACAAACTGGCAATTTTGGTAAAAAAAAAAAAAAAAATAATAATAATAATTGGAAAATTCCTGACTGGCTCTCCTCCATATTCCAACAGCCTTAGCTTCAGGCAGTCTTGTCTGTGCCTGCTGTGGATGAGCTCCTTAAAACCACCACCCTCTGATAACACAAGTACTACCTTCCAGACCTCCACAGGTTTCGCTTTCTCTGTATAGGTTAGTTATAGACACACACCAACCCCTGAGTCCTCTGAGCATTCTCTGTAGCATCCTGCCCCGAATCCCTTGAACACTCACAAAATTACCAGGCCTGCTGTTCCCAAAGGAACAGTACACTGCTGCTTACTAATTATCCCTCAGAACAGAGCTCTGCTGAAGACATAGCTCTTAGATATATTTATAGTGAAAACAGGAATAAGTTTATTATCAAAGAACAGAGGTTCTAGTGGTCATGAGAGGGAATATTGGAAACAAATGACTGCTGTGACAGACTCAGACCAGAAGGATATAAGAGCGTAGTCCTACTGGGATCCAGGAAGTGTGTGGATGGAAGCCCGCCCACTGCTAAAGGCCCTCCCCCCAGCCTAAGAGGAGGAGCCATATGACCTGGAAGCCAAATGATTCCAGGGGACAACTAATGTGATAATAGGGACAGGAGTGAGGTCAAAGGGTCAAACAAAGGGAATCTGATGGGGACACTGAGCAGAGAACCCCAGACAGCGCCCACTGCTCCTTGAAGGCAGCCAGCGGACTCCGCACAGAGAAACCTTGCCCAGATGTGTGAGCGGACGGAGGATCGGATATGAGAGTGTAGTAGAAGACAGGTATATCAGCCTCAGAATGAGCAGGTCCCTGTTCCCTGGATAGCCAAACAAAGGCTACTCCAGGCCAATCAAAACACCTGATGCCAATTAACTAGGTAAGGTTGTTAGGCTAATGCTGGCACCTGACCCCAATTAACTGGCAAAGGGTCAGTTAAGGCCGTTAGGCTAATGGAGACAGCTGGAACCAATCAAGGTCTCACTCACCCTGCTTAAAACTCTCCTTTCCAGTTCCCTTGGGGGAGCTGAGGTGAAAGGAAAGGAAAGGAAAGGAAAGGAAAGGAAGCTGAATCCTGAGGTAAGGGTGAAGCTAGGAAAAGGAGACCACGGGGAAAGTGGCCCAGGGAATCAAAGCAGTGTCAGTGGTGAAGGGAAAGCCACCAATAGCTGCTATCATTAGGATCCCCTGGCTGGAACCTGGGTTCCACCCCCATTCTCTACAAAGATGCCCTGGAGAAGGGAAGTAGGACTCGGTCCAGGCAGGAGGCCAAACTGTGCCTACTGAGCTCTACAGAGCAACAGAGACTGTGGGGTATCCCCCCTTCCCATCTCTCATACTGGCTGGTTATGCAAGTAACTCAATAGGCTGTGACTCTTTCCAGTGCACTGAGAAAGGTAAGTCACATTGGGGCCTTAATGAGTTTCTGCGGCCATTAAATCCACCCAGAAGCACGGGACCCACCAATACAGCTCGGAACTTTGTCACACTACATATAAAACAAAATCACAACACACTTTCTAGAGACTAAACTTAACTAACAAGGCATTCCCCTATCTCCAACAAATTCCCCTGTGTATTTTCAACAAACTTGATGGCACCCTTTCTCATTGCATCAAGCCCTCTGCAGCTAGTCCACACAGATTGAAAGACTACATAGCGGTTTATCTCTTCCTCAGATATATCCATAAACAGGATAACTCCTGCTGTTTACCTCTTCCTGTTAATTTCTTCTCTTGAAGATTCCACAATCTTTCATTAGAATTTGGCTCAGACTTGAGTAGAGGCCTATTGTGAACCATGCGATACTTAACTTTCATGTAAACAGAGAGAAAGAAACATTTCTTGTCTGAAAAAAGACTTGTTTTTTACCTTTGCTGGTGTTGAGTCCCTATGAAAACCACCAGTATGATACAGGCTTTTTCTAAAGACCTTACATGACATTCTTTGGTGAACTAGAATGTAAACAATAAACCCAGGAGATTCCTGTAACCCATATGCACCATTCATGTCCTATGTCAGTTGGCATTAAGAGGTCTCTGGATCATAGTATTCTTTATATTTAATGATTTAACTTGGGCACTGACCGATGTGTTGGCTTGAGGACAGGACTGAAAGTTTCAGCTTCCCCTCTGATTGTTCCTTTTCACTAAAAGGACAGGAAGGTCTAATGTTTAATAGATTCTGTAATAGCTGCTGCCTTGACAGATTATCCCTGTGGAAACACAATAGTGCAGGAGACATGATTCAGTGCTATAAAACCATAAACACAGTTAATTAAGAACCTAATTGTTTGAAGATGGCAGTAAACTCTTTTTCTTTTAGTACAAATGAAGGGTTAATTCAAGGTAAAAATGCATTTTACTCCAACTTATCTCAGAACTGAGTCTGCCTTGCTCTTAGGAAAATGTGCGCATAATACTATACGAACCCCCCTGTGTTATGTTTTCAAGTGATGAATGCAAGTTCAGGAGAGGACTGAATATCACGCTGCCATGATTGATGGATTGCAGTAAAGTGCCAGCTATATAGCTTGTACACTCTTGGGCTCCATGGTGCTGCACTAGCATCAGCATTGAAAAGAACCTCTTAGTTTAAACTTTCAGCTAGGGTGTAGATTTTTGCAATAGCTACCAAGTGAAGCAAGAGGAGAGAGAATTGAGAAAACAGCAGTTGAAAACAGATTGGGGAGGGGAATGGGGAACTTGGAGTAAGCCTTTTGTTATGTTCTGGTAGCTCATTTGACTTGTCTTCATTCTGGGCTGCTCCTTGTTATAGTGTCTGTATTTTCACTTTCCAGGCTTGAAATGATCAAGTTAAAAATAAATAAATGAAAAAGTGGAGTGATTCAATCGCTTCAAAAAAAACTAGAGATTTTAAATTGTAGAATGCCATGGACTGAGTGGGTGTTTCTCCCTTGAAGGCTCATATACTTCCTTTATTCAATGACATTTCAGATTCCCCAACTTTTTTTTTTTTGTTTGGCTCTGTTCTGCTGAAGACAGTAACCCTTTAGGAATTCTGTCTAGTTAACTCTCATTCAAGCCACTGGGGATTTCAACAGTCTGTCGCCACAATCTTTTACCACATTTTCTTCTTATTTATAGGTTAGATCTTGCATCACTGCAATGCTTCTGCCATATTGCTCTAGATATGCTAGTAAATTCAATATGGCACTGAGCAGCCCCTGACTTGCCTCCAAGGCCTTGTTTTTATACAGCAAAAAATACTTTGTGGAAGAATGGGAGCTGGCTGACTGCAAAATGTGCTTGAATAATAACACTGATCTCTCAGCTGAAATTTTACACTCTGGATGAATCATCAGACATGCATTAAACATCTATCTACTCCAGAAAGATATAACAAATCTTCCTCCTGATGTTGCCCTCAGGATCTGGCCAAAAACAATTTCACAGTAGAGCGTGATACAGGCAAATTTGAACAAATGGTAGGCAGTGATTTCAGTTCAATTTTGATTCAGATCTGAGGGTCTATTTGCCTTTTGTTGCAGCCATCAGGGATGACCTAATAGTACTAACACAACAGAAGTCAACCTTAAAAGACCTGGCACTGAGCAGAGGGAAAAGCCCTTTTTCTGTAATGGTCTCCACACTTCTTGCTTTCCTTATTGAAAAAGGAATATCTTGTGAGAGCAAAATCCTAACACCGGGTCAGGGCACTTCATAAGACTGAAGGAAACAAGGAGGTTTTCCTACTGCCTCCATACTTCAGTCTCTTTCTACCAGTTGGTGGCAGGGAGACAGCCTGTTGTATGTAAAGTGGTGGTGAGGGCAGACAGTTATTGGTTAAAGAGAGCTGGGGCACTGTTGGAGTTGCCAGGGGCTACGGACTGATGGACACAATACAAGGGGGGATAGAATTGTTCAAAAAGATTGATTCCGATGAGCAGCTTTGGATATCCCTTCTTCAAGCACTTTGCAAAGTCAGAGTCATTCCTAGAGGAATGCTCAGATGATACTGCTATTGGTGGACTAGTTAGAGATGTGGTTATGAATAGGTTCTCTTCCTCTGCAATACCACCATTTAGGAAACTGGTTCTGCAGTAGTGAGTCAGGCTGGGAATCTTGATGTCACACTTGACCATACACTTCCATAGAAAAGGCCCAGGCATTAGTCATACTTTGCTTTGATTGTGTGTGCTTCACTTACCCAATTTGCATATGCTGTGCCCTTGCTTAGCCGGTGTTAAACCAAGCACCAGAAAGCTATAACTTATCATTTGGTTCAATTATTATTCCCTCCTAGCTTCTGTGTCACTTGTGGCTAGTACAGAATACAGTAGCACATTTGTTCACTGGCTCAAGATACTGTAACCATATTACGACAACTCTGCATTTTTTAACACATTGAAATTCTCTGAGGCAGATGTTTAGCCGTATAGCCTATTTCACTTGTTCCCACAAGTCTGTATATGTATAAGCAGTGATTGCAACCATGTTGCATTCCAGAACAAGGGAAAGCAGAGGGTCACATGTAAACAAAATGATATGTTAAGTATAGTTCTTCACACTGAATGAGAGTAAATTTCAAGTCATGTGAGTGCATACTCACTGACATTTAAGCGCAGGGTGTGACAGAGAATGGAAGTGTCTGAGGAGGCCTGGCCTTAAACGTGGTCATGAGCCTGCAAATAAGGAGCTTGACTACATGCACTGCTCTTTTGCCATTCTGCTGCTATTTGGTAAGAGTAACATGATCACTGGGCTCAGCACTTTTGCCTTGCACTTATATATGCAACTCTCCCCACCTGAACTGTGTGGGACTAAGCCACAAATAATCAGAAAACCGCTTCATAGGCCTTGTCTTTACAAGGAAAATGTATGGATAACCATAAAGCCAATCCATGTTAAAATCCTACTGATGTCAAGAAAAGATGTAGTTTTAAGCTGTATTTCAGCTGATAAATGAAAAGCTGGAAAGATTGTAACATGGGTTTGTTAACACAAGTTCAGGGGTGCTGGAACAATTTTTATAGTCAGGGTGCTGAGAGCCATTGAACCAAACTGTAAATCCTATATATAATGCAAACCACTTCAAGCCAGGGGTACAGCAGCACCCGTCGTCCAGCACCTATTCACAGGTTGGAAGTAAAATTGGTTTCCTCTGTTGTAAAGACATAGTTACTGTGTCCATTTACCTGAGCAGTCTTGTCTTTAATCAACAGAAAGGCTGTATTTACAAATTCTCTATGACTTCAACATAAAAACTTACAGTTCACCTCCAGAATTATATACCATAGCCTTCCTATATTGTTTTCAAATGTTGCCAAATGATTTGTTGTGATTTCATTCTGCATTTAAATGAGAAGCCACCAGCAGCAATTTGCAGCCATTAATTATTTAATCTTAATTGGAATATCTATTAATTTAGAAGGCATTTGTGTTGTAATGCTATAAGAGACAGTAAATGGCAATTGTTCATTAGCCATAAAAATACTGTGCATTTGGCTTTTATTTTTTAATCTACTTAATGTCAGTTGTGTTAGATGTAGGATACTATAAGGATGAATGGGATAAAGTTTCTTTCATTTAAATAACGCTAAAATGTATCTACTAAAATGTCTCTGAAGTGATTTTGGTACAGTAAGTTAATTAATGTAGTTGGTCATTAATTAGTGTATTTAAATTAAATCTATTACATATCCTTCAGCTTTCTGGAATGTGATTAACTGTTAAAATGGAGATTCTAGTTTCACTTTCTCTGGCTATACGAATTACTTTGCTGGACAAAACTGTCATCAGCCCAGGATTGTTTGGTGACTAAAGTGAAATGACATGGTGGGCTCTCTTTCTGTTCATTGTGGATATTTCTATGTATCACAAATTACAGAGGGATGTTAACTACCCAGACATCCGTTGGAAAAGTCTTACAGCCAAACACAATTTCTAGAATAAATGGACTTCAAAAAAGTAGACTTCAACAAACTCAGGGAAGAAAATTTAAGGGAAAAAGTTCAGGAGAGTTGGCAGTTTCTCAAGGAGACAATATTAAAGACACAACAGCAAATTATCCCGATGTGAAGAAAAGATAAGAAGAATAGTAAGCAGCCATATGACTCCATCAGGAGATCTTTAATGACCTGAAAATCAAAAGGAATCCTACCAAGAGTGGAAATATAGACAGATTGCTAAAGCGTACAAAAGAATAGCACAAGCATATAGAAACAAAATCAGAAAGACTAAGGCACAAAATGAATTACACATACCAAGGGTCATAAAGGCAATAAGAAGAGGTTCTTAAACTACTTAAGGAGCAGCAGAAAGATGAAAAAAAGGGTAGGTCCTCTACTCAGTGGGAAAGGAAAGCTAATAACTAATGCCATCATAAAAGCACCATGAAATAGGTAATTCATGCATATTTTGCTTCAGTCTTCCCTAAAATTGTTAATGGTGACCAGATGCTAAACACAGGTAATATTATCAAAAAAAGAGGAAGAAATGCAAAGGGAAAGATCAGGTTAAAGGCAATTAGGTAAATTAGATGTGTTTATATTGGCAGGACATGATGAAATTCATCCTATGGTACTTAAGGAACCAACTAAAGCAATCTCAGAATTGTTAGCAATTATCTTTGAGAAATCCTGTAGGACAGGTGAGGTCCCAGAGGACTGGAAAAGCACATAGAGTTCCTTTATTTAAAAAAGAAGAGCAAAGAGGACCTGGGGATTTAGGAGACTTGAAGTCAGCCTGATTTCAATACCTGGAAAGCTACCGGAGCAAATTATTAACAATCAGTTTGTAAGCACCTGGAGGATAATAGCTTGGATTTATCAAGAACAAATCATGTTAACCAACCTAATTTCTTTCTTTGACAAGAGTTACTGGCCTAATGGGGAGAAGGGAAGCAATACTCATGATGTATCTTGATTTTAGTAATGCTTTTGACACAGTTCCGCATGACAATCTCAGACGCAAACTAGGGAAATGTGGTCTAGATTAAATTACTATAAGGTGGGTGCAAAACTGGTTGAAAGACTGTACTCAGAGTAGTTATCAATGGTTCACTGTCAAACTGGGAGGGCATATCTAATAGGGGCCCACAGTGGTGGTCCTGGATCTGGTGCTGTTCAATGTTTTCATTAACGACTTGGATAATGTAGTGGAGAATATGCTTATAAAATTTGAAGAGGACAACAAGTTGGGTATGGTTGCAAGCACTTTGGAGGATAGGATTCGAAACTAAAAATGGCTTTGACAAATTGGAAGACTGCTCTGAATTCAGCAAGACAAAATGAAATGAAGACAAGTACAAAGCACTACACATAGGATGGAAAAATCAAATGCAAAACTACAAAATGGGGAATAACTTGCTAGGTGGTAGTACTGCTGAAAAGGATCTGCAGGTTATAGTGGATCACAAATTGAATGAGTCGACACTATGCTGCAGCTATGAAAAAGACTAGTATTCTGCAGTGTATTAACAGGAGTATTGTATGTAAGATATGGGAGGTAATAGTCCCATTCAACTCTGCATTTGTGAGTCCTCAGCTGGAGTACTGTGTCTGATTCCGGGCCCCACACTTTAGGAAACGTGAATAAATTGGAGAGAGTCCAGAGGAGAAAAAAAATGACAAAAGGTTTAGAAAACTTGACCTATGAAGGCTAAAAAAAAAATAGGGAATGTTTAGTTTTGAGAAAAGGAGACTAAAGGGGGACTTGATAAATCTTTAAATATGTTAAGAGCTGTTATAAAGAGGACACTGAATGATTGTTTTCTGTGCCCAAAGAAGATAGGACAAGTAGGTTAGATATTAGGAAAAACTTGTTAACCTTATAATTAAATTCTGATATAGGCTTCTAAGGGAGGTTGTTGAATACCTATCATCTGAAGTTTTTAAGAAAAGGTTACACAAATGCCTGTTGGGAACGGTCTAGATTTACTTGGTCCTGCCACAGCCCATGGGACTGGACTTGGTGATTCCTGAGGTCCTTTCCAGCCCTACTTTCATTTAAACCCTAAACGTGACACTAATTTTCACCCTTTTTGGCAGTTTCAGGAGAAAGCCCAAAGACTGCATGAAGATGGAGAATTGATCAGAGTTGGTTTGTCCATGTTATGGTGGATACATACCAGTGAAGGACTGTGGTAAGTTTGCACTACTACTGTGCAATGTTATAGCTTTTTCCATGTTGTCGAAATTCCTCCAGGGCAAAGGGGTTGTTGAAAGGCACAAACTCAGTAGAGCCATAGCAGTGGGGAAAGCAGCCATGATATAGGCACATAGGCAGATTCAATATCTTATTGCAGTAGACTTGGCCTCTACACATATTCTGTGTAAGACAGCACAAAGAATGATGAGGGGATGGTCCAGAGCATGGATCAGGCCTTGACTGCTGATGGAAGTGGTACATACCCTCTTTCTCAATCAATGTGTATTTGATTTGGTTTGTTTGGACTTTCTCCAGAGTTAGGTGGCAAACATGGAGTGAATTTTATCCTCCAGGAAGTACATTGTAGTGTGTGCATCCAGCAAATATCACTGGCACTAAAACTTACTTAATGTTCTAAAATATTCAAGATATCTTTTCACTGTTACTTCCTAAGGAACGCAGTGGGAGCGACCCAATGAAGTCAAACAAAAAACTGGACGGCATACATTTATTTATTATTTGTATTGCTGCAGTGCCTAGCAGCCCCAGTTATGGATCAGGAAACATAACAAAAAGACAGTCCCTGCCCCCCAGAAGGCTTATGCAACATTATTTTTGTGCAGAGGGGCTAATAAGGCAAGGGGCTGATCTACTTCTGTTGGTGTGATGGACTCACCAATAGGAGATGAGGGTGCTGAGAGCTTTCCAGGAATCCCTCAGCGCTGGCACGAGAGAGGTGATTTGGAACAGTTCACAATGTATGATATTTACATGAAAAAGAGCAGAATGAATATTCAGGGGTGGAAAAAAAGTTTCTTGCTTTCATTTAAATGTTTGAAAACACTCTATTTTTGAAAAATGTTGTACATTTTCTTGCTGAAGTTTCTTGTAAGCTATATGATCTCTGAAGTTTCCCCTGTGATATTGGGACAAGCCAACATTGTCAAAAATGGTTTGTTTCTTTTGAAATCAAAGAGAAAATTATTGCACCAACATGTATACACATGAATATCTGACTTACCTGAGTAATTTTTTTCACTTAATTGGAGCTACTCACTTGAGTAAAGTTAGTCATGTACATACATGTTTATAGTCTTTGGTCCTTAAAGGAAATAATGTCTTCAATGGTATGATGCTTTTGGGAGTACCTGCATGGCTCATATTTTATTTAAAAATTGTCTATGTAGAGAGTGCAGATTTTCTGCTTATAGATAGAACAGTTTCATTCCTGAAGTATTGAGAGAATATGTATCTATTCTTCCCACAGTAGAGAAAAGAAACAAATCTCACTGACCCTTGTGGGAGTGTTATGGGGTTAAGGAGGAGTGCTACTGTGCTATAGGATAACTGGCACCCTACTACCATAACTTCCATATATTACTGAATTGAGAGCTTGTTAGAATAAAAATTTTGATTCACTTTCACACTTAGGTTGAAAGTTCACTCAGAAATGAGCTTTTCACTCACGGCTTTTTTAATTCGTTGACTCTTCTGTCCATGAGTAGATCTTTTATTGCCAGAATGTGCTCTTGTGCATATTGAAGTCAATAGCAAAACTCCCAGGGACCAGGATTTTACTCTTGAAAGATGTGTATATTCAGGGCAAAAATTTGATTATAAAATCTAAATGTATACAGCATCTTACTTCCTTTAAAAGAAAAGCAAAATTCAACAGGGCAATAGCTCAACGTGTATTATATCTGCTCTCTTACCATCTCTACTTGTAATACCATATTTTTGTAGTAAAACACCTCTAAAATGTAAAAACCTAACAATGATTTAGGCAATGTTTTATATTTTAGACAATAGCCCCTCCATTTTGCAAAGAGAGAGAGACAAGGTTTAAATCACTGACTGACTGTATCTCCCATTAACCTTAATAGCATTCGCAGGGCTAAAAACAGGTGCGATACTTTAGAAACTCAGTTTGAGAAAAATTGTCAGAGATGAACCTTTTTGCATTTTCTCTCTATAATTGCTACTTTACCACTAAAGCTATTATTTTGATATTTGGCACACTGCTCCTCTACTTCAAGATGTGTTAACAGATGCTTTGGCAGGTTCCAAAGCATAATAGTTTTCAAGCTGTGGCCAGTCAGATGAGTAATGCCAGTGGAGAGTGCCGGACTATTTCATTTCAGAATTACATGTAGTCAGATGGTTATGATTTTGTGTATCATTTCAGCTATCTTTAGTATAAGCTTTAGAGAATTTTCTTTCTTATTGAGATCATATTTTGTTACCAGGACAGGAATGACCACTTCCCAAATCTTTACAAAATAGCTATGTACAAATATAACCTGGAGTTTTTCCATTCAGCTATGTTGTACAGTTCTTGATCAGGTGACAAGTTTGTGTATATTTCATGCTTCAGGGTGTACTGATGTGTATGAATTTTCTAAATTCAAGACTAAGCTGATATACAGTCAGAAAACAACTATAACATATTTAACTCTAAGCTTTATTCCTTGGTTTGTACGTAGTATGTTTCTTTTTTACATTTCTAAATAAGGCTAGTGCCAATGTTCTGAGTGGTAGATTTTGGTGAAGAGAATACAATACACCTTCATTCACTCCTGTGAGATGTTGAGTGCCCCAAAACTCGCACCCAAGCCCAGCTGATTTTTTATTTGTACTTTTAAGAATAAAGCAATAGGATAGGGCATAAGACTTACTTTCACTCAATGCACTAGGTACATGAGTCCCCTCATGCATATCCTTTGTTCACACTTGCACAGGAGTGAAACAACCTCGAAGTCCCCAGTATGTGTCACACATGCCAAATATGGTAGAATAATTTATGGGAATATGGGATGAGGATGGTGAGGAAATTGAAGTAGGGTTTTCTGATTTGTATATTAAAAATGAGTTACAAGGAACAGTTAGAATGACAGAACATGTTCCATTTGTGTTTGACCCTCTTGACCTATGGATTTTTTTTGTTTTGGTTTCCCCATATTTTCATTTGATGTCTGGAGGGGAAATCAGACTGTAAAGTTGAGATTGGTAAAGTCCTACATGCTAATCCCTTTGAGCTGCTTAACAATAAGTTACAGTGTTACCGTGATGCCTTTGGAAATTCTTTGTATTATTTTTCCTTTTTACTATGATAATAAGACCTTCTGAATCATAATAGAATTTATGATATTAAATACTTTAAGAGAGATCATTTAAATTCTGCTGGAAGTGTGTGTTGTTCTAAACTAAAAAAGAATAAGAACTTAAGAATCAAGAAATATATTCCTTTTCATATGGTGAAGCCTTTTTATGGAACTACTTGCCTTTTAAATATGAGTTTCATTATTGTCTGGCTATCCGATCCAATAGTATTTTATGTATTGAGAACAAGATGCAAGCTTCAAATTTCAGTTTGCTCCATGAATCTGTCATGTCTAATAATAATATTTAACCCTTAAACAGAGCTTTCCATTTTTCAAAGAATTGTACAAACATTAACTAATTAGGGCCCAATCCTGTAAACTCTTATTCAGTGCACTGACTACAATGGAAGTTCTTAGTAAGGGCTTGCTGAACAGATCCATGTTTGGGAGAGATTTGGGATTTCTAAACATTGGAATACCCACTTACCCGAAGAGGCATTTGTGTGTGTATTTTAACTCCCTGCACATCACAAAGTGCTCTTCCTCTTTGGTTAAGTACCTGTTCTGGTCTTTCCATTAATGTGTAACTTTTGAGATGAGGGTTATATGACAGGAGACCCCCCTACACCTTTTCCCCTCTGTGATGGGTTATATTGACAGACTGTTGTCTGGACGTGTCAAAAGGGAAACCATTTTGGGAATCATGTCACATTCTGTACTTGTACGCAAGAGTTAGTGGCTAGGAGCAGCAGTTAGTCCATTAGCCTCATAGTCAACCAGTTTGGAGTTTTATGAAGGAAAACCCTGGTTGCTGAGACTGTGCTCCGAGGAAGTCTGGCTGCCTGGAGAGGGGGATCCTGCATAATGAAGGAGAGTCACTGTAAACTTGAGGTAATGGAATTTGAACTCTTGTTTTCTTTAATCCTGAATATAAATGGAACAATCCTGCTGTTTGGTATTGAGGCAAAGTTATTTGGGAACTCTGGTTCTCTATCTCTGAAGAGAAGGAACCAGAAATACTGTTTAATTCAATCATTAAAGACCAGAACTTTGGGGCTCTGTTTATTTTAAGCTCCAAAGAGACTGAATTAAGATACCACCTAGTGCTGGAAAAAGCCTTTTGTCTTTATGTTGCTCTCTTCATTAGTCTCCTGCTGCTCTAAGGTTGCTGAAACATTTCTCTCTTCAGTAGCTGGGCTGCCTCTTGCTGTCTCCCCATGCTGCTGCTAAGTGGGAGCTCCACCAGGCTCCCTCACTGCCATAAACTCTCTTCCATTCCTTTGACAGGAAGTGGGTGCTCCCAGGGGCACTTAAATCTCTTTAAATAATGATCATTTAAAAATAGAGCCATCTTGTTTTATTTTTCCCCTTTTTCTCAATACTGTTATAAAGTGAAGGTCAGGGTTCAAGCCATGCTCTGTGTGAGTGTGTGTATATACCTCTGCGGGACACTCCTCAGTCTATTGTGTTTAGTTGTCACTGCACTGGGCCCATGTACTTTGAAGCTGCCCTTGGTCAAAGAACGCTGCAGCACTGTTTGTCCTCTTAGCTTCTGTGGCACGTTTGCTAGGCACAGACTGTCAGACTGTTACCCCTTCATGGAAATGAAGCTCCACAACCCAACTGCCCTCTCCCTCTGTCATAAATATAAAGGGAAGGGTAACCACCTTTCTGTATACAGAACTATAAAATCCCTCCTGGCCAGAGGCAAAACCCTTTCACCTGTAAAGGGTTAAGAAGCTAAGATAACCTCGCTGGCACCTGACCAAAATGACCAATGAGGACACAAGATACTTTAAAATCTGGAAGGGGGGGAACAAAGGGTCTGTCTGCCTGTGTGATGCTTTTGCTGGGAACAGAAAAGGAAGGGAGTCTTAGAACTTAGTAAGTAATCTAGCTAGATACGCATTAGATTTCTGTTTTGTTTAAATGGCTGGTAAAATGGCTGTGTTGAATGGAATGTGTATTCCTGTTTTTGTGTCTTTTTATAACTTAAGATTTTGCCTAGAGGGATTCTCTATGTTTTGAATCTGATTACCCTGTAAGGTATTTACCATCCTGATTTTACAGAGGTGATTCTTTTACTTTTTCTTTTAAGAACCTGATTGTTCGTTCTTTGTTCTTAAGATCCAAGGATTTGGGTCTGTGTTCACCTATGGAAATTGGTGAGGATTTTTATCAAGCCTTCCCCAGGAAAGGGGGTGTAGGGCTTGGGGGGATATTTTTTGGGGGGAAGACGTCTCCAAGTGATCTCTTTCCCTGTTCTTTGTTTAATGTGCTTGGTGGTGGCAGCAGCAAAGGGTTCAAGGACAAAAGGTAAAAGTTTTTTACCTTGGGGAAGTTTTAACCTAAGCTGGTAAGAATAAGCTTAGGGGATCTTTCATGCAGGTTCCCACATCTGTACCCTAGAGTTCAGAGTGGGGAAGGAACCTTAACACCACCCAAGACTATCGTTGGCACCAGGATTGCCCACTAGATTAAGCACACCCTTTTCCATAGGTCCAACCTTGGGAGCTCTCTGGGTTTACCGTTTACGTCTTCAAGGACAGATGACAGGTGTCACACATAATGCACACAGGCTTTGCAAAGGTTTCTAGACACAATTATTCTTTATTTTAGATCACACAAAGAATATACAGACCTAGGCAAATATAATAAAGCACTTATATACAGTTCCCTGCCTCAATTTCCGCACCACTCTGGAGCTTAGGGCAGAGTCCTCAGGGGTGCCTTGATTTCCTGTCCTGCAGCTCATGGCCTCTACTTTGAATCAGAGTGTCTCTCTCTGACCCCTATAGTCAGTGCCCTTTTGCTCACTCTCTAAAATGGCTAGTGAGAAACCCTTTCTTCTGTTGCCTCCATTCCCCTTTCTCAGGTAAACCTCTGATTGGCCTCATCAGGTGATCCGTTGCTGAGTTACTTTTCTTTTGGAGTTCAGACCTGAAGAACTGGTGTGCTCTGGGCAGTAGCCATCTCTTTGTCCAAGGAAGCTCCATTAGAATGGATGATGGTCAAAGCTTAATGACTCTCCATTGTTAACCCTGGGCTAGGTGCAAGAATTTCTTATGTTACCTCCTTAAAATGGAGGCAAAAGACAGAAGAGAAGTAAAACAATCTCCACATTCAGAATGGGGTTTGTAGTCTGACACACACTCCCCAATAACAACCACTATGCACAAGATGTACTTAGATAGGTTAATGCTTTTCATGTGATTTGGGGGAATTTTTCTATGCTTATGATCATAGGAGCTCCACGTAGTGTTACCTGGAGTAATTGAATAAAATTAATGACTGATCCAGATACAGACGTGATCTATCCTTTGGAAAGATTTTAAAGGAATCCCAGGAACTAAGAAAACATAGAATTTACTGTCTCGTGTTGGACTAGAATTGAGATGGAATGTTAAAGCCTTCACTCTCCTCTACTGCAGAGAATTGTCAGGCAGGTTTAATTTTGAGAAATATAGGGCCAAATTCTGGTCTCAATTACAATACTTCTTTTTTTACATATATTACAAATATATGACAAAATAGGAGTTGGTTCTACTGGTAGACTGGTGTATACCTTTCATACAATGGTTATAATTAAGAAGTCAGCATGTATGTAGAGTTGCAACACTTTAATATCTGAAATACACAGACATTAAGAGACCTGTGATACCTTGGGGTAATAGTTGGCAAATACTGAATTTTTCATGGCTTCTACAGTTTATGTTGGTGATTTTATTCTATATTTAAACAATGTGATTGAAAGCAGAATTTGGCCCAATATCACTATATCTGAGATAATCTGTTTTTAAAGATTATTGCTCTTTCAAAGAAGGTAATAGTTTTAAAATAAACTCTTCAGATATCTCTGTTCATCTAAGATCAGGTTGGTGCTGACACACCTCAATGTACAACCCTAGAAGCAAGTTTCCTCTCTTGTAAAACACCCTCAAACTGAGGATTGCTTATACATTCCATGAAAATATACCTGTAGTTCTATAATTAATGCTCATTTCAAATATCAAGACAAACGTTTAAGTGTATGTAGTTTAATTCTGTCAAATTTGAATGAGTTCATTTGCATGAAAACTATTTGCAACTTATGGAAAAGTCCAAGGCAATTCTTAGAATAAATGGCTTGGTAAATCAATAAACCCAAATGTACGCCTGTTTATAAAAAAAATTAAAATTGGATTTTTATACAGATTATCAGTGACTGCTCGAGAGGACATTCTGAGAATGACTGAATGAAATGTCAAGAAAATTGGCACACATCATTTGGTGTCTTTCAATTTTTCTCCTTTTAAATTGAAGTAGGTCATATCAAGTAAGATGAAGATTTCCCATTTGCCTTTTTTGTGCTTTCCATGAACATGAAGCATCTTCATATTCAGGCCTACTGTCTTAAATTGATGTGCCTTTCCTAATAAAATTGGTTTATAATTAAAAAAGAAAGAAAAGTCTTTGTAGAAGATGGAAAACCCAGAAGTGAAGGCTTCCTGGATCACGTGCCTATATTACACACTATTGTGTGTCTGCACCTGTAATTGTCTGTCAAATATTGCACAGTTTAACCAGCTGTGTGTTAAGTAAAAAACAAACCGTTTTTCAGTCTCTTCACTTTAATTTTTAAGTAACAAGGTTAGAAAATGTTTTGGTCTTTTAACTTAGTACAGTTGGTTAAAAAGACAATATTTGAAAGACAAAACTACTGGTGTCTGTACATAAAGAAGGCAGTAAATAATAATAATAAACATGCAACTGAAATGGGCTGTGTAAATTATAATATGCAGGTGTTTGAAGGCTCTTCCATCACTGGATTTTCCCTCTCTTTTCTCCTACAGAGCTTAGCTTTTTTCTTCTTTATTATCAAAACTGATTTATTAGGAAAAGATTATTAAAGGTTTGGTCTGAATAAATAGTTTCTGTCACATGACTAAGAGCTGTATTAGACTCTTGTGTTGACCGGTTAAGTGTCAGAAGTGAATTCTATTTTGGAAACGGTAGATTTCCTCAGCTAAGCCTTATGTTGTAATTTTTTTTAAAGGCTCAGCTTAAAAGGAAAGTTTCTAATACAACAAAGCCTTTTGCAATTGTACTAGTGATACCAAATTCATTCATAAACCACAGGAGAGCAGCTATTGCAACTCTGTTGTGGACATATTCCCTGCAATGGCTGGATCAGAGTAGGTAAGTAATGATGTGCTCCACCTACCCCTGTGGTTAGAGATAGTGTCAGTGCTAAATTACATATAATATTCATTGTTTGATGGGAGATCCAGTTTCTGCCATATCCATTGGCGGCTGCTTGTTTTCGTTTCATGAAAGGAAATTTGAACATTGCTTTGGTACAGGAGTCCTATTCTCCTATGTTCATTCCATGTGTCATGTTATTGACTTGAACTGGGACCATACTGTTGCAACCAAGATCCTGTAGTGGCATCAAATTTATATAAAGGGGGTCAAATGAGGTGTCTAAGACAAGGTTATGGTTTGCTGATTATGCTTATGCTGTCTATATGTGTGTATCATTTGTGTAGTTGAAGTTATGAATAGTGGCTCTATACTGTCTGTATTTCAAACTTATGCTATGCTTCTGGGTGACACTCCCAACAAGTTGGTGTCAGCTCTGCCTCGCCTGCTTGATGGCCTATTAAGAACCATCAGCTATACAATTGACCCATTGAGAGAAGGCAGACACTCCTTGTGACTCAGCAAGGTATGCAGGGACATGCCTATTGACAGAACTTAGGTTTTTCCATGCCATGTGATGGACAGCTTGTCTTTGAAACAAAGAAAGAAAAACCACATGGCAAAAGAATATAAAAAGCTGCTGCAGCTCCTCCATCTTGTCTTCAATCCTGCTTCATACCTCTGGAGGAACTTTGCTACACTGAAGCTTTGAACCAAGGACTGAAAGACCCATCCCAGCTGTGGATGTACTCCATAGACTTGATTTGAACCTGCAGTTTATTCCATGACTGCTGCAAGCCTGAACCAAGAACTTTGCCATTACTGTATGTAGTTGATTCCATTTAACCAATTCTAGCTCTCATCTATATCTTTTTCCTTTTATCAATAAACCTTTAGATTTTAGATTCTAAAGGATTGACCTGGGTCTGGGACTTGGTCCTTTGGGATCGAGAGAACCTCTTTTCTTTTACTGGGGTATTGGTTTTCATACTCATTTGTCCCCATAATGAGTGGCACTGATGGTGATACTGGGAAATTGGAGTGTCTAAGGGAGTTGCTTGTGTGACTTGTGGTTAGCCAGTGGGGTAAAATCAAAGTCTTCTCTGTTTGGCTGGTTTGGTTTGCCTTGGTGTGCATAGAAACCCCAGCCTTGGGCTGTAATTGCCCTGCTTTAAGCAATTTGTCCTGAATTGGCACTCTCAGTTGGGTCCCACCAGAACCAGCATCTTTACACAATGTCGTCACCTTTCCTTTCTGGTTAGTTTTCTTTCTCTCATGTACACTTGCCCACTGACCATCATACATTACAGCCCTTACCAAATGTTAATAACTTTGGGGTTTGTGTACACTGAGATTGTGAGAAATCCTTTTGCTTCAAGTTGTTAACTCCTTGCTCATTGAGTTCTGAAGAAAGCTGTTACAGGAGTGCTCAATACAACAGAGATGTCTGTATATATGTAAATTGTTTATAATCAGGTGCTGGTAGATGGTGCTCAAGAATATGTGGCATTGCTCCTGTGGTTTTTAGGACTTAAAAAACTGTCTGTTAGCTGTAAATTACTGTTTTTTGAGGCTCTTTGTATTAGCCCTTAACATGAACTTCCCTTCAACATGCACCACACCACTCTATGTACAGCACAGTCCAACTTTCCAAGCGATCCTATAGTGATATGGCACCCTTGCTGGAAAACACCAAGTCACGACAGGATCCAGCAGGGCTATCTTCTCCTGAAATTCTTCTTAGGCAGCCATAGAGATTTTTTGTTTTGTGTAGTTTTGTTTTTTTTGAGAGTCCTTGCAGTCCTCATGTATTGGGAGGGATCCCAGTGAAAATTTTTAACTAAGGGTATGTCTACACTACGAAATAAGGTTGATTTTATAGAAGTCGATTTTATACATTCTATTGTGTTTGTCCCCACTAAGCTCATTAAGTCAGTGGAGTGTGTCCTCACTACTGTGGCTAGCATCGACTCATGGAGCGGTGCACTGTGGGAAGCTATCCCACAGTTCCCACAGTCTCCGCTGCCCATTGGAATTCTGGGTTAAGCTCCCAATGCCTGATGGGGCAAAAACATTGTTGCGGGTAGTTTGGGGTTCACGTCATCAGTCGTGCCTGCCTCCCTCCCTCCCTTCGTGAAAGCAACTGCAGACGATCATTTTGCACCTTTTTTCCTGGGTTACCCATGCAGACGCCATAGCACAGCAAGCATGGAGCCTGCTCAGCTCCCTGCTGCTGTTGCAAGCATTGTAAACTTCGCGCATTAGACTGCAGTATGTGCAGAACCTGGCTAAGAGACAGCAGCACGAGGATGATTGTGAGGAGAACATGGACACAGACATTCCTGAAAGCACAGGATGTGGTAATTGGAATATCATGGTGGCAATGGGGCTGGTTGATACAGTGGAATGCCAATTCTGGACCCGGCAAACAAGCACAGACTGGTGGGACCACATAGGTATGGGATGATTCCCAGTGGCTGCGAAACTTTTGCATGCATAAGGCCACTTTCCTGGAACTCTGTGAGTTGCTTTCCCCTGCCCTGAAGTGCAGGAATACCGAGATGAGAGCTGCCCTGACAGTTGAAAAGTGAGTGGCAATAGCCGTGTGGAAGCTTGCAATGCCCGACTGCTACCAGTCAGTCGGGAATCAATTTGGAGTGGGCAAATCTACTTTGGGGACTGCTGTGATTCAAGCAGCCAGTGCAATCACTGACATTTTGCTATTAAGGGTAATGACTCTGGGAAATGTGCAGGTCATAGTGGATGGCTTTGCTGCAATGGGTTTCCCTAACTGTGGTGGGGTGATAGACGGAATGCATATCCCTATCTTGGCACTGGACCACCTTGCCAAACAGTACATAAACCACAAGGAGTACTTCTCAATGGTGCTGCAAGTGCTGGTGGATCACAAGGGACGTTTCACCGACGTCAATATGGGATGGCCAGGAAAGGTGCATGACGCTCGCATCTTTAGGAAGTCCGGGCTGTTTGAGCAGCTGCAGGAAGGGACTTACTTCCCAGACCATAAAATTACTGTTGGGGATGCTGAAATGCCAATAGCTATCCTTGGAGACACAGCCTACCCCTTGCTCCCATGGCTCATGAAACCATACACAGGCACAGTAGTAAGGAGCAATTCAGCTATAGGCTGAGCAAGTGCAGAATGGTGGTAGAATGTGCCTTTGGACATTTAAAAGCTCACTGGTGCTGTTTGCTGACTAGGTTAGACCCCAGCGCAACCAATATTCCCATTATTATTACTGCTTGCTGTGTGCTCCATAATATCTGTGAGAGTAAGGGGGGGGGGGACATTTATGGCGGGGTGGGAGGTTGAGGCAAATCGCCTTGCTGCCAATTTTGAACAGCTAGACACCAAGGCGATTAGAAGAGCACAGGTAGGCATGCTGCGCATCAGAGAGGCTTTGAAAACCAGTTTCATGACTGGCCAGGCTATGGTGTGACAGTTGTGTGTGTTTCTCCTTGATGCAAACCCGTCCGCTTTGTTGATCTTAATTCCCTGTAAGCCAACCACCCTCCCCCCTTCGATCACAGCTGGCAAAGGAAATAAAGTCACTATTGTTTTGAAACCGTGCATTTTTTGTATTAATTAAAAAAAAAAAGGAGATAACTGATAAGGTAGCCTGGGTGGGGTGTGGGAGGAGGGAAGGGCAAGGGTACCTTGCGTATTGTATCCACACTACAAATCAAAATGGTTTGAATGACAGCCTTCTGTTGCTTGGGCCTCCTCTGGAGTGGAGTGGCTGGGTGCCTGGAGGCTCCCCCTCCGTGTTCTTGGGCGCGTGGGTGAGGAGGATATGGAACTTGGGGAGGAGGGCAGGCGGTTGTACAGTGGATGCAGGAGCGGTCTGTGCTCTTGTTGGCTTTCCTGCAGCTCCACCAGACACCTGAGTATGTCCGTTTGCTCCCCCCATTAGCCTCAGCATTGCATCCTGCCTCTTCTCATCGCGCTCACTTAATGCTTTCCTGGACTCTGCCACTGAATGCCTCCATGCATTCAGCTGTGCCCTATTAGTACGGGAGGACTGCATGAGCTCGGAAAACATGTCATCTTGAGTGCTTTTTTTTCGCCTTTTAATCTGCAATAACCTCAGGGACGGAGATAATAGGGGGAGCATAGAAACATTTGCACCTGCAGGGGGATAAAAAGGGAGAGTAAAATTTAAGATGATACATTTCTGAGAACAAAAGGGAGACTCTTTCACAGTGAATCAAGCAATTCACAGCAGACAGCACATGTGCTTTAGGTACAAGGTCGCATTTTGCCTTTTCTATTGAGCGCCTGCCGGTATGGTGACACATCACACACAGCTGGGCAACAGAATTCGGTTTCCAGGCAGCCATGGTAAGCCAAGGGATATGCGGGTTTGGTTTCTAATGCCTTCATAACATGTGGGAATGTTTTCAGACTGCAGCCTCCTCCTTTCCCATAGCAAGCAATGCCGGTTGGGTTTGCCATTTAAAAGGAGGGGCTGCAGTTTTCGGGTGGATGTGCAGCACACACCTCCCCCCACCCCTCCGCGTGGCTATTTGCACTTGGCTAAAAGGGATCATCCCAAACAGCCCAGCATAAACGGGCTTTTACTGTTCCCTTACAAAAATACCCCTATTTCAACCAGGTGACCATGAATATCACTCTCCTGAGGCTAACAGAGAAAGATAAAGACCAAATGTTGCTTGAATGTGACCAAAACCCAGGACCATTTACTGCCATGCTTTGTGCTGCAAATGATTCCAGACTACTGGCTACTGGCTTGGCGTGGTAAAGTGTCCAACCATAGAGGATGAAATAAGGCAGCCCTCCCCAGAAACCTTCTGCAAAGGCTTTCAGAGTACCTCCCAGGAGAGTTTCATGGAGATGTCCCTGGAGGATTCCCGCTCCATCCCCAGACATGTTAACAGACTTTTCCAGTAGCTGTACTGGCCGCGAATGCATCCCAAGTCTTCAGGGCAAATCAAATATTAAACACTATTGCTTTTAAACCCTGTATCATAGAATCCTAGAATATCAGGGTTGGAAGGGACCTCGGCAGGCCATCTAGTTCAACCCCCTGCTCACAGCAGGACCAATCCCCAACTAAATCACCCCAGCCAGGACTTTGTTAAGCCTGACCTTAAAAACCTCTAAGGAAGGAGATTCCATCACCTCCCTAGGTAACGCATTCCAGTGTTTCACCACCTTCCTAGCGAAAAAGTTTTTCCTAATATCCAACCTAAACCTCCCCCACTGCAACTTGAGACCATTACTCCTTGTTCTGTCATCTGCTACCACTGAGAACAGTTTAGATCCATCTTCTTTGGAACCCCCTTTCAGGTAGTTGAAAGCAGCTATCAAATCCCCCCTCATTCTTCTCTTCTGCAGGCTAAACAATCCCAGCTCCCTCAGCCTCTCCTCATAAGTCATGTGTTCCAGTCCCCTAATCATTTTTGTTGCCCTCCACTGGATGCTTTCCAATTTTTCCACATCCTTCTTGTAGTGTGGGGCCCAAAACTGGACACAGTACTCCAGATGAGGCCTCACCGATGTCAAATAGAGGAGAATGATCACGTCCCTCGATCTGCTGGCAATGCCCCTACTTATACAGCCCTAAATGCCGTTAGCCTTCTTGGCAACAAGGGCACACTGCTGACTCATATCCAGCTTCTCGTCCACTGTAACCCCTAGGTCCTTTTCTGCAAAACTGTTGCCTAGCCATTCAGTCCCTAGTCTGTAGCAGTGCATGGGATTCTTCCATCCTAATCAGGACTCTGCACTTGTCTTTGTTGAACCTCATCAGATTTCTTTTGGCCCAATCCTCTCATTTGTCTAGGTCCCTGTGTATCCTATTCCTACCCTCCAGCATATCTACCACTTCTGCCAGTTTAGTGTCATCTGCAAACTTGCTGAGAGTGCAGTACATGCCATCCTCCAAATCATTAATGAAGATATTGAACAAAACCGGCCCTGGGACCGACTCTTGGGTCACTGGCTGCCAACTAGACATGTAGCCATTGATCACTACCCATTGAGCCCGACAATCTAGCCAACTTTCTATCCACCTTATAGTCCATTCATCCGGCCCATACTTTTTTATCTTGCTGGCAAGAATACTATGGGAGACCATATCAAAACTGTTGCTGAAGTCCAGGAATAACACGTACTGTACTGTCGTTACAAATGTGCACTCACCAGAGGTGCCTTCTCCGCCTTCAAGCTTGGGGATCCTGCCTTTGGAGAGTATTGGTTCCAGGGTGATGAAAAGGTCCTGGCTGCCGGGGAGAACAGATTCACCCCTAGCCTGCTGCACATTCTCCTCCTCCTCCTCTTTCTCATCCACAAAATCCTCCTCCATGTTGTGTGATGTCCACAGACAGTGATGGGGTAGTGGTAGGGTTCCCCCCTAGAATGCCATGCAGCTGATCACAGAAGCGGCATGTTATGGGGCTCTGACCCAGAGCAACCATTTGCCTCCTTTGTCTTTCAGTAGGTTTGCCTGAGCTCCTTGATTTTCACACGGCACTGCTGTGTGTCCCTGTTGTAGCCTCTCTCCATCATGCCCTGTGCGATTTTGGCATATATATTAGCATTTCTTCTTTTTGACTGGAGTTCTGCCTGCACAGATTCTTCTCCCTATACAACAAACAGATCCAATGTCTCCCATTCACTTCATGCTGGAGCTCGTTTGTGATTCTGGGGGGACTGCATGGTCACCTGTGCTGCAGAGCTCGCCACGCTGACCAAAGAGGAAATGAAGTTCAAAAGTTCCCGGAGCTTTTCCTGTTTACATGGCTAGTGCATCGGAGTTGAAATAGCTGTCCAGAGCGGTCACATTGGAGCATTCTGGGATAGCTCCCGGAGGCCAATAACGTTGATTTGCATCCGCACTACCCCAAATTCGACCCAGGAAGGTCAATTTTAGCGCTACTCCTCTCACTGGGAAGGAGCACAGAAGTCAATTTTAAGAGCCTTTAGGTCAGTGGAGCGGGGTTGCTTGTGTAGATGCATTTATTATAAATTTGACCTAACCCTGTAGTGTAGACCAGGGTTAAGCCTTCTGGAGCATCTGTCTCTGTTTGTCTCTCTGTGGCAACAGCTCCTGCCATCTCTTACTCTTACAACAGTCACTCTGGAAACATTCTGCTGAGAGCTACTCTCTTCCCTTTTAAATTTTATTTAGGCAAACTCAGAGAACTAAACAGAATTCTACAGCTAATTAGTGTACCTCCTGTACTGGTTTACAGCCATCTTTAAAGAATAGGACAATTGCCAAAAAACAGCCTCATAAATCATGGATAAAACCAAACCAGTAAATCATCTTCACTACTAATTTTACTTAAGTCACAGAGGTTTTTTTTAAAGCTAATTGTCAGAATAGAGCTGGAGAACATTTCTAGTGCCACGAGCCCAGTACCAGTGCTGGGTTTTGTAATAGTATTTTGCTAAATTTCAGGTGTTAGAAGTGCTATTTTATGAGGGTTGTTGCATGGTTCCCAAACAGCTGCTTGTATCAGAAGATTGTGGCATTCTGTTTCAGAACCATCTTAGTGTTTCAGAGGTAAAAAGGGAATGTGCTTTGTGTAAAATGCCTTGATTTGTCAGAGGCAAGGCATGTTGTTCGCAGAGATAAAGGGGCTTGTTTACAAGGTATCAGTATCCCTAGAAGAAAGAAGGTTCCAATAACTGAATAAGGTGTTCTGAACATATAGATTAGACTAGAAGGCCAACAGTAAACACGATGAACTTCAAAAGAACAGCTTCTTATCTCACTGGGGACCTTCATTAACGAGTCACCAGATAGGCAATTACTGTACAGCTCTTGTAATGACCAGGATCAGACACAAGCAATCAGCACAGTAGGCAGCAAGAAACCAAGCAGAAAAAACCTGTGAAAATATGCCATTAAATCTTAATTATTCTTCAGAAGAAAACAAGCACAACTAGGGGGCAAATAACTGTAAGGAATATACAAAACTATATCAGAACCTGCTGGCTCAGGGCAATGATATTTAGTTAATAGAAGCATCAACATTTATTTAAAGCTAAGCACTATGTTCATGGACCATTCAAAGGTGTATTATTTTATGTTGGTTAAAAGCTTCAATGAGAGCTAGTCTTGTCTCCACAGGGTTATCTTTTTTTTGTTAGAATTAAGAACCTATCTTCTTCTTATTAGCATTACAGTAGCCTTCAGAGGCCGCCCCAGCAGAGACTGGGGTCTTATTGTACAAACATATAGTGAAAGACAGCCCTTTCCACAAAGAGTTTACAATCTGAATAGGCAAAACAGCAAAGGATGGGAGGACAAACAGAAGCACAGAAAGGAGAAGTGAATTGTCCAAGTCACACAGCAGAATCAGGAATAGAACCCAGGGCTCCCCTGAGTCTGAATTCAGTGCCCTATTCACTTAGGTAGGCAAGAATTATAACATTCAAAAACCAGTCGGAGAACACTTCAATCTCTTTGGTCACTCGATTACAGACCTAAAAGTGGCAATTCTTCAACAAAAAAAGTCAAAAACAGACTCCAACGAGAGACTGCTGAATTGGAATTAATTTGCAAACTGGATACAATTAACTTAGGCTTGAATAAAGACTGGGAGTGGATGCGTCATTACACAAAGTAAAACTATTTTCCCTTGTTTATTTCCCCTACTACTGTTCTTGTAAAGCGCTAGAAATGGCCCACCTTGATTATCACTACAAAAGGTTCCCACTCCCCCCCTCCCGCTCTCCTGCTGGTAATAGGGTAATAGCTCACCTTTCTTGATCACTCTTGTTACAGTGTGTATGGCAACACCCATTGTTTCATATTCTCTGTGTATATAAAATCTCCCCACTACATTTTCCACTGTATGCATCCGATGAAGTGAGCTGTAGCTCACGAAAGCATATGCTCTAATAAATTTGTTAGTCTCTAAGGTGCCACAAATACCCCTTTTCTTTTTACGGATACAGACTAACACAGCAGCTACTCTGAAACTTGCATCATCTAAATAATCATTCTATACATGAATAGTCCTGTTTAACTCATTGTGACTATTTGAAAGATTAAATATTGCTCATGTGAATAAGAGTTCCAGAATCAGGTCCAACATTCCTTGTAAGGAATGAACTTGAACTTCCAGCATTTATACTTTCTAAAAGAGTATTTAAAAAAAACAACAACCCTCTCATTAGTGATATTTTTGTGTATGACTTCAGCTATTCAAATGTTTGTTTGAATTGATTCAAAATGATCTTGGGTTTAACAATATGGCATATGGTACCAAAAGAATTGTGGAGACTGTGTGGTTACTCCAGCTTTAAAGCCTGATACATTCTGTGATGCGGACTTCAAAACATCTGCTAACTGGAAGCAGCTGCAGCTGAACCTTGGCTGGATGGTGAGCCTAGGAATACAATGGATTGGTTCCATCTAAAACAATAACGTCTTTGTATTAAACAGATCCTTTTGTTTTGTTTTTGTTTAAGAGAATTATTTATTTTAAGAGAACTCATTGGTTTATTTGGGATGACTTAATGGCTTATTTGGAGGTGATAAATTGAAGAGCCATGTGATATATCAGTGGATTTATTACATGGATATCATCACCTCATATGGGGAGCGGTGATTACTGAAATTGTGGTAGGTTAGTTATTTACTTAGTTTATTTATAGCCATTTCTATGAGACTTCTCACACACAGTGTTTGAATGTTTTAAAAATGTGTTACATGCCATATAGGCATGCATATGGGGAATTACCCAAAGGAAATAGTAGAACATTTTGCATCCAAAGCTCCCAAATGTGACGGCTGAAATTGGTGATGCATCAGTGCTTTTGATTTTAGTGTTGACTGTCACAATGATATTCCCTTCGCTAGCATGCTTTTAGTTTTCTTGGGAAATCAAAAAAGATAACAGGAATAATTAATCTGAGTTTCTTAGCAGCGGTGATCTATAAAACATTTTAAAATTTGTCTAGCCCAATATTTCATCATTTTTAGATTCTAAATTGCCCTGTTAAACTGGTGTTTTGTTGACAGCTGTGTATCATCACAGATACAAGAGTTTAAAGTTGTCAGCCCAGCCGAGGGTGTAGTATGCCTTTGCATCAGCTCTCAAGAAGAAAGTGTTTTTAGTATTCTCTGCATGCAAATAGTTGCTGTCAATGGCAAATGAGTGGGAATATATATAGACCTCAGAGGTTGAGCTGACTTGTCACAGTAGAATACTTCATACAAACAAATAAATTAAAGTTCAACCCAGTCCAGTGCACTTTAAAATACCTATGTTAGACATGAACCTTACCTTTTCTAGATAATTCTGATCTGCATCATATATTGGAGCAGACTGAGATGTGGTCTCAGTCAAGATTATTTTGTACAAAACTAAATTAGGACAAAAAATCATCCATGAGATGCTTTAGAGCTTAGGCCAGTAACACTTTTTGCTGATCAATTATGGATTGGTTTTTTTTTAATCGTTATTATTTGAGCTAAGTATTTGTGAAAGCCTCATTTGGAATCCAGAAAATCAAGTTTTCTAAGCTTGAACTCACTTCTTGGATCATAAACTCCTATGAATTGGTATCCTGATTATGTAAGACCCTTCACTTTTTTTCCCAGTGTGCTACAAAAATATTTACTGCCATTATATCTCTAAACTTCCCTGAGGTAGCACAGTCGCTGATTCTTAGGCCCTGATCTTGCATAGAATTACTCATATATTTAAAAGTAGCATATGTATAACTCTCTACCGGATCAGAACCTTACTGATTAGTTTTGTAGTACTGTGAGTTTTTTCACAAGCATACTTCTTCTATGTATGTATAGCAAATGGATAAATTGCACTGACACCCTGAGTATCATTAGATAAACAGCAAACCTAGTCTACAGGTTAACCTGAAACACAAATTTCTCACTTAACTATATGGTATTAAGTAAAAACTGACCAACAGCTATTGCTATATTCTTGTTTTCCTTTTGCGCATGTAGTATTTTCTTGCAAATTGTCCAAATAGCGTGAGCCTGACTTTTATTAATCAAAACAAATAAACAGGTAATCAGCCATGTCTCTAAAACAGTAAATATTATTATTCCCATACTGTGCATGGGAATACAAAACAATGAGGTTAAGCAACTTGCCCAAGATCACACAGTCAGTGAGTGTCAGAGCTGGGATTAGAATTCCGGAACTCATGGCTCCAACTTCATGTTCAGTTCACTGTCAGTGCTGCTCAGTTCACAAACAATGCTTTCTCTTTGTTTTTAACCATGTCATGTGGCTTTAATTAGAGCCTGGATATTCTCTTTGGTGGTAATAATATCAACAGCTACTACTCTGATTCCTATCTGTACAGGCTTATCGCATACTTCCTATGTCAGACACCAGGGGAGTTGGACTTTAGTTCATGACCTGAGCTGAGAGTGATCTTTATGGTGAGACACTGTAGTTATCTCTTGCTCTTCATTTCTGCTGCTTCATATTTGTCCTCTGCTTTCGCACTCAACCTTTCCTATTTTTCTTGACATCTTTGACATCAATCGGGCTGGCAGGTCAATGTGAGCAGTAGTCTTTCCCTCTGGATGTATAAAACATGACACCTATGTAATATACTTGGACACCAGTGACCTAGAACGAAACTAAGTTGACTAACAAATGCAAGTCTTTGGTATTGCATTAAAGCTCTAGCCTGGAGAAGAGACTCTGATGTCCTAATCTTTATTATTCTGAATGTAACTTTTAAATTAGTCAAATATTTTTATTTGTAATATTGTGAACTTTAGCTTTTTAATCTTGCCTTTGGCACATTTGTCTGAAGTTCCCCTCTGGAACTTGTTCCCCTGGACTATCTGTCAGTGCCTGAGTTCTGACAAGTTTCAGATCGCACTATAGTGGTTTTATTTTTTGTTCAGTCAATTTCTGACAGAACATTTTTGTGTGTGTGGCACTTCTGTGCTAGATGCTGTGTAAGGCAAATAAAATATTTTGCTGCAGTAAAGTGAATATGTATATAAGCTTTTTGAAAGTGAATTCATATTAACTGGAATTATAAGAGAAATCTGGGGAAAGAAGAGATGTGGTAAATATCTGCATATCTAACACTTTGTTTCAGTTGAAACATGACATATCTTTAAATACCCAAACAGAGTTAAGGTTTTTTCAGTGTGCAGGAAGGAACACTGTAGAACAGAGGCAGGGAGTTTTCAGGTAGATAGCTGCTATAAGCCAAGACTTTCAAAAAATGAAAACTAGTGATTTTTGGGTACTCAACTTAAGACCTCTTAAGAGGGGCTGATATATCACATGCTGGGTCCCCAGTACTTTCTGAAAATCAGATTCCTTTCAGGTGTCTCCAGTTGGGCCCCCCAAAAGTTGAGGTGCCAAACTCTTGAGTCAATTTGAAAATATTGGCCAGAGGTTCTAAGTTTGATTTCAGAAAGTGAAAGCAGGCACTATTCCTGGCAGCAACTGCAGAGTAGGATGGCCACTAGGGTGGTCTAGGTGTGTGAGGGGGATTCTGAATATTTTGAATATACTGGTTGTGCCATTCATATGGACTGATGTTTCTGGTAATGTTGACATATACATTTGAAGGTCAGCAATGATGCAAACTTTCTCCACAAAAGAGAAAAGTTCTGTCATGATGGAATGAGATTTATGTGTTGAATTCCCTTTTACATTAATGTAGTTAATACGTATGAACATATGCCATAGCACAGTGTTTCCACTGTGGTATCTTACTGTTGTGGCACTTGATTAACCAACATAATTTGTTTTATGGATCCTAAAGAACAATCATTTATTTTTATTTATATATATATTTCAGAACATCAGTTCAGGGCAATAGTCAATGATTTATTCCTTTTCTTAGGCTCCATGTGGCTTTCTATTATCAGGGTTACAGGGCTAGCTACACCTTTGACCCCTCTGGTCTCTCTGAGTGCACCTGCCCTGGTGTTAGCCTTTGTGCTCTTACCTTTTCTGGGGTGGATTCCTGTGATTCTCACACTCTTAAATTGGGTCTTGGGCTATAGCACCCTATATACCAATCATATTTATCCAGCAGGTGCAGATTGGTTTGATCCTTGCAAGTCTTCCCTTTGGGAGCAGTGATCAAATAGCTTTTTTAGAACACATTTATGTTTAATCTTCACAGTTGGAACTCATAAAAAATAGATATGCATACAGACTGCCTATCCTACCTAAGGTCCTCCACCACTCTGGGGGGTTTGGGGGGCTTAAATGCTTCAAACTCCCAAATGGATGGGTGGGTGTCTGTATAAGTCTGCTCCTGGGAAACAGCTCCCTATCAACTGCCCCCACCTTTAGACAGAGAGAAAAGTTTTAACTGTTAGTGTCCTTTTGATCTATTTGTTCCCAGCCTTTGCAAAACTGTGTGCAACTTTTGGCTGGAGCTAAGGGGAAGCATCTTCGTAGCTAATGGCTTAGGTACTGACTCTTAATCTCCTGTCCTATTTACCAGGAAGTGCTTTATCTACTTGAATTATTTTACCTCCCTACTTCTTTCCTAACTCAGCCAACCCATGCATATAGTGAACTAACCCCATATAGTCATACAGTAAATGTTTCCATAACCCAGGTATTAATACAGTATTAATAGAAGATTAATACAGCATTAATAAATTAATACGGCTCAGCCCCATGTCCTTCACATCCATATTCTTCCTGGAAAACACATCAGTGACAAGTATAGGAAAAGGCAAATGCACTATATCCACAGGTATTTGAATTTAGTATTGAAGACACAGCACGCCCTGTAACAAAAGAAGAAACCACTTCATGATACCTGATTGCTAGCAATAGTTATCTTAAGGCAAAAAGAAGCATTTTAACACCGCTGATAATGAAGAAGCATGTCTTGCTAGTTTTCTTCTTGAAGTATCCGTCATAAATATCTTTAATCAGCCAAGCCAGTTCTCCCAGTAGTTTTTGGTTAACTCCACTGGCATTAGGCATTTCTTTTTTAGCAGAAATAACTGTCAGTTTCCCTATGTGCCTTCGTTTTTATGCAAACTTTGCAGAGGATCAGAAATGTAATAATGCCCTGCAATGAATGGTATTCTGGTCTATCCAGGTTTAGTCAAACAGTCTATGGTGAGGTCAATGCACTGTATGTAAAATGTAAAAGAATGTCAATGCATTGAATGAAGGTGATGAAGTGTCTGAAAAAGTCTGTAAAAACAAATAAATAAAGTTCTCTTTCAGTGAAATGAATCTTTTCACATTTGAAAACATTTGTTGTCCTCTCCAGAGACAGGTATTTTTTCCCCTCTCATGAAGAACAAATGTTACCTTTCTGTCCATTTAATCCTGGAAACAAATTTCTCAGAAATACTCATGCTGCCTCCACCTAACGTACCCCAGCATAAGACACAGACATTAAGCTGGCACCATGATATCTACCTATCTTGTCTGAAATCACGTGATGCTGGTAATGATGCCCACTGTTTTCTGAAGAGTTAATCAAGGATTTGGTGTACTCTAGCTGGAATTACATTTTAATATCTTAGCTGTCAATCTATAAGTATGTATTTTTCACAGCATACATGCAGCATTATATATGACAGAGTAACTGATAACAGAACAGCTTTAATGTCTGGAGGAGATGAGACTTGCTTTCATCAAGATAAAGAATGACATGTTTCAGTACTTTTATGATAAGTGGCAGAAGAGCTACGCTAAGATTTGTGTTATGGCCTTTACTTACTGAAAGGGGTATCTTTTTTTCCCATAGCCCCATTTGCTTGCTGATTGCTGGATACTTGCTATTTGCCCCTAATCGCTGTTTCATATGTATTTTTTGGGGGGAAAAAAAAAGCAAAAGGGACATAATTTTTCTTTTGTTAGTTATGCTATTGCCACATGGACTGGTCACTAGTGGGTATTTACATGAGTATGCTGTTTTACAATAGAAATGATACAAAAGGGAAATACATTTTCATTAGTAATGTAATGATCCCACTGGTAGTTGGTGGGTTTACTCCTCCTTTGGCCCACAACTTTTAACATAAGACAGAAATTGGAGTGATTATGTTCAGATATTTAGGCCTCAGTTCAGTTCCTTTGAAACCCATGGAATGGGATATCTTTTAATTTCTTTCTTTGAAACCTACAGATGAAAAGTGTTATAAAAGAATTAAGTATGATTATGGTTGATGCATCTCCTGTTTATAAAATACTGGTGTTGGTAACGCAGTTCTTCTTTCTGTGGTCGATTGTGTACTGCTATCTGTGCCCAATTTATCCATTCTTGCATCTCAGCCTGGATTTCATCCAGAGACTAAATTATTAGAGGTAGAATGTAGTTACCACTGATAGTCCTACATGTAATTGCCTTTGAGGTCATAAACTAATGCCTAAGGACTAGATGTGTACACCAGAAAAGAATAAAAATACTGTGGTAATTGGCACTAACTGATACCTTCATTAGTGGTCTCAGCAGAGAGGTTAAGTACTGAATGGAGATGGAGACTGGACAACTTTACCCTTTCACACAACAGAAGTAACGAGATGCAAATCCTTTGGGTAGCATGAAGAAGTTTACAGTGCCCCGATCATGCTGTCTTTTTCTGGGGGTTGAAGGAGGGAGGGACTTGGAGGAATTAAGTCTATTTTCTGTGCTTTCAATCTGGCTCCTTTTGCAATTAAGTTTGCTTAAAGAAATGGCAAGGGTTCGGGGCGGGGGGGAGAGGAGGAGAGATCAAATATTGAAATAACCAAGCAGGTACTGCTAAAACAATTACATTTGATCCAACATTTAACACCTTACTAGAAAGCTCTGAGTTCCGTTTAGTGCCTAGCTGTAATGGCAAGGATGGAAGAATCTCCTAAAAGACTTTCCTACTGCTGTCCAGACAAATCCAGAATGAGTGTGTGCGCGCGCACTAGAGTTACAGTTCATTACATGCATACCGCAATTTGAGAGTCACCAGATCTAGGAGGGACAAGTTAAATGAGTTTCCATATTCACTCAATCCTTCCCCTTCCTCCGGCGAGACTGTAATTCAGGGGTTCCCTAGGTGGTAATGGTTTTCATTTAAAAAAAAAAATGCTCTGCATTCCTGCAGCTCCTTTCAGGGGATCTTGATAGACTTTACAAACCTCTAGCACTTTATCCTTAGCACACTTCTATGAGATGGATAAGTGTTTTTATTTTTCCAATAAAGAAACTGGCACATAAAAGTTAAAGACAAGATTTTTTTTAAAGCAACTACTGATTTTTGTGTGCCTAACTTGAGACAACTTATTGAGCACCAGCCCTCTACAAAACAGGCCTCTGAAAAGGTGACTTAAGTCAGGCACCCAGAAATTGAGGCATAGAAGATCACTAGTTACTGTTGAAATCTTGGCTTATGTGTACTGTACGAGGTCCCACAGGAAGTCTGTGGCAACACCAGAAATAAAACCCAGATATTCTGATTCACAATCTTCAGTGTCAAAACCATTCATTCCCCTGAGCATCGTTCAAAAATATTAAGTTTTCCATAAAATACACTGTCAAATCCCCAAGACAAAGAAACTGAAAAGCCACAATAAGACATCTATTTACATAGGTAACTATTTAAAGATAATGGGAGTAGTATATATTAATTCTCTTGTGGAGTGGTGGGAGATCAGACCATTCTGGGATGAATGTTTATATCATTGCTAACCTTCAACATTATATATTAGTCTTTTGTGAAGTGAACACTAGAAACTATGCTGCTTGAGAGCATGAATTAGTTTTGCTAAGAACAGTCATCAGATGGTAGCTACTTTCACCTACTATCACCAAAATCATTATTAAAATTCCACACCCGTAGTACAGAGGCAGACAGAACAATATTTTAAAAGGGTATGTACAGAATTTTGAACATGGATTTCAAGAGTGCATTACCTGCATTGAATAGTGAAAGTAATAGAAATGGCTCAGTCTGCCATAAGGCCATGACACAGTTGTAATCTGTGTGGTGTTGATTCGGTAGCCCTCTGAAATGTTCTCCTTTGCTTTCTAATTTGTACTGAAGAAGAGCCATTTTGAATAACAGTATGCTAATTTCTTTCTGTTTAAGTAGGTATGAGTAGTTAACAGAGAAAGCAGCCTAAATATAATAGGTTCTTATGATACTGCACACCCGTTAACATACACTGGAATCCAACAGATCAATGGTTAAATACCATTAAAAACCGTTTTAAGAAAAAAATCATAATTGACTTTGCCATATGTCTCATTTTCATACTACACTATCTACAGAGTGAAACACAATCACCGTTCATAAAGAAGCTAATTATCCACTGTCAGTTAAGCCCTCAATAATTGATCTGTTGGCAGCTGGTAATAACTCCCAAACCCCATTGCAAATTGCATTCAAATAAATGTTTATCCACTGGAGAATTATTGGAATAGAGCTTCATAGGTTCAGTAAACCCTACTATTAGCAACAGTTGTCTTCTCCAAGTTCTCTATGGTTTTCCTTCAGTCTCCCCTCCCCTGCCACCTCCCCCCACCTCCAATTTATGATTTTACTTTTTGTGGACATTAGAGCTTTGCAAAATGTCTGCAACCAAACCTGAAATAATGGGGAAACTTAGATTTGAGTCTTTGGAGTAAATCTATACTACATTTTGATCAAATCTGAGACAGTGTTGTGGTTTTGTCTTCAAAATGTGCGGCAAGTTACCTTTTAGCATGTTTTGGTGTGAAAGTTGGCAGTGTGGACTGAATTTCATTTTGAGTTTGTTCAAACCTGAAACAAAAAGCAAAGCTTTTGTATGTGAAGAACTGACACAACTGCAAACCAAATAAAACAGTGGCACAAACTCCAGGATATGAAACTGCTCAGTTTCCAGGCAGACCTAGTGCATGTATATCTTCCTAATCAAACTCTTTTAGATGTTTATACATCAATCCCGGATGACTTCCCCAGATTATAATGTGTGTTGTTTAGAATTTAGACTAACTCACTTCACAAATTCCAGTTGTTATATTTAGTCTGCTTCAAATGCCAGTAGCATAGTTTGTTTTTGAATATAGAATGTGTGTTGTTTTGTCAAGTACTTTCAAAGTTAACATATGATATACGCAGGCTTGAAGAGGTCAAAACTCATTTCCCTTCTTCATTTCACTACCACAAAAGACTGTGTGTGTGGGTGTCAAGGTTCCTCCCCCACTCTGAACTCTAGGGTACAGATGTGGGGACCTGCATGAAAAACCTCCTAAGCTTATCTTTACCAGCTTAGGTCAAAACTTCCCCAAGGTACAAAATATTACACCTTGGACAGGCCGCTACCACCACCAAACTAATACTGGTTACTGGGGAAGAGCTGTTTGGACGCGTCCTTCCCCCCCAAAATACATCCCAAAACCTTGCACCCCACTTCCTGGACAAGGTTTGGTAAAAAGCCTCACCAATTTGTCTAGGTGACTACAGACCCAGACCCTTGGATCTTAAGAACAATGAACAATCCTCCCAACACTTGCACCCCCCGTTTCCTGGGAAATGTTGGATAAAAAGCATCACCAATTTGCATAGGTGACCACAAACCCAAACCCTTGGATCTGAGAACAATGAAAAAGCATTCAGTGTTTTACAAGAAGACTTTTAATAAAAAATAGAAGTAAATAGAAATAAAGAAATCCCCCCTGTAAAATCAGGATGGTATATATCTTACAGGGTAATTAGATTCAAAAACATAGAGAACCCCTCTAGGCAAAACCTTAAGTTACAAAAAAGATACACAGACAGAAATAGTTATTCTATTCAGCACAATTCTTTTCTCAGCCATTTAAAGAAATCATAATCTAACACATACCTAGCTGGATTACTTACTAAAAGTTCTAAGACTCCATTCCTGTTCTGTCCCCGGCCAAGACGACTACAGACAGACCCAGACCCTTTGTTTCTCTCCCTCCTCCCAGCTTTTGAAAGTATCTTGTCTCCTCATTGGTCATTTTGGTCAGGTGCCAGCGAGGTTACCTTTAGCTTCTTAACCCTTTACAGGTGAGAGGAGCTTTCCCCTGGCCAGGAGGGATTTCAAAGGGGTTTACCCTTCCCTTTATATTTATGACACGCCCCCCAAATCTCAGCTAGGGTGAAACACTGGCTGGGATTTCTTCCTGGAGCTCTAGGAAAACAGAGTTAATAAGACACATGCATCTCTAAATATACTACCAAGTACATAAAGACTAACAATATTTTCCACATCTCAAGGACGATTTTAACCAGTTGATTCTGGGAAACTTTCACGGGAGAGTGCATCAGCCACTTTGTTAGAAGCTCCTGAGATGTGTTGGATGTCGAAATCAAAATCTTGGAGAGCTAAACTCCACCGAAGAAGTTTTTTGTTAGTTTCTTTGACGGTGTGAAGCCACTTTAGTGCAGCATGGTCGGTTTGCAGGTGGAAACGCCGTCCCCAAACATATGGGCGTAGCTTTTCCAGAGCGTAGACAATGGCATAACATTCTTTTTCAGTGACTGACCAGTTGCTTTCCCTCTCAGACAGTTTTTTGCTGAGAAACACTACAGGGTGGAATTCTTGATCAGGTCCTTTCTGCATTAAAACTGCTCCCACACCACGCTCGGATGCATCTGTGGTTACTAGGAACGGTTTGTCAAAGTCTGGGGCCCTTAGTACAGGGTCAGACATGAGTGTCGCTTTAAGCTTGTTAAAGGCCTTCTGACACTTTCCGGTCCACTGAACAGCATTTGGCTGTTTCTTTTTGGTTAGGTCTGTCAGTGGGGCAGCGATTTGGCTGTAGTGCGGTACAAATCGTCTGTAAGAACCGGCCAAGCCTAAGAAGGATTGAACCTGTTTCTTTGACTTTGGGACAGGCCACTTTTGGATAGCATCCACTTTGGCCTGTAGGGGGCTGATAGTTCCTTGACCCACCTGGTGTCCAAGGTAAGTCACTCTGTTTAGGCCTATTTGACACTTCTTAGCCTTAACAGTTAGTCCTGCCTCCCTTATGCGCTCAAGGACTTTTTGTAGATGTTCCAGGTGGTCTGCCCAGGAATCCGAAAATATGGCCACATCGTCAAGGTAGGCGACTGCATATTCTCCTAATCCCGCTAGGAGACCATCTACAAGTCTTTGGAAAGTGGCGGGTGCATTTCGCAGCCCGAAAGGGAGTACATTAAATTCATACAGCCCGAGATGTGTGATGAAGGCTGACCTTTCCTTGGCAGATTCATCTAGCGGTACCTGCCAGTACCCCTTGGTTAAGTCCAAGGTAGAGATGAACTGGGCCCTTCCCAGTTTCTCTAATAGTTCATCTGTGCGTGGCATGGGATAGTTGTCTGGGCGAGTTACAGCATTTAGCTTACGGTAGTCCACGCAAAAACGTATTTCCCCATCTGGTTTGGGAACTAGAACCACTGGAGATGCCCATGCACTTTCAGAGGGGCGGATTACCCCCATCTGTAACATATCCTGGATCTCCCGTTCTATAGCAGTTTTAGCTTGAGGAGACACCCGGTAAGGTTGGACCCTAATTGGGTGAGCATTACCTGTGTCAATGGAGTGGTATGCCCGTTCAGTCAGTCCTGGGGTGGCTGAGAACGTTGGCGCGTAGCTAGTGCACAGCTCCTGGATCTGCTGTCGCTGCATACGCCCAAGGGTCATGGAGAGGTTCACCTCTTCCACACCACCAGCACATTTCCCTTCGTAGTAGACACCTTCAGGCCACTCAGCGTCGTCTCCTCCCTGGGCTGTAAACTGACAAACCTTTAATTCTCTGGAATAAAAGGGCTTTAGAGAATTAATATGATACACCTTAGGCTTTCGGTTGGAGGTGGGGAATGCTATGAGATAATTAACAGCTCCCAGGCGCTCCTGGACCACGAATGGCCCTTCCCACGATGCTTCCATTTTATGGGCCTGGAGCGCCTTTAAGACCATGACCTGGTCTCCTACTTGGAAGGAACGCTCTCTGGCGTGTTTATCATACCAGGCTTTTTGCTCTTTTTGAGCATCCTGTAAGTTTTCTCTAGCAAGGGCTAAAGAGGTTCGGAGGGTGTTTTGTAGGTTGGTTACAAAGTCCAGAATGTTAGTTCCTGGAGAAGGTGTAAATCCCTCCCATTGCTGCTTCACCAACTGCAATGGCCCCTTAACCTCACGGCCATATACAAGTTCAAATGGGGAAAACCCTAAACTGGGATGTGGTACAGCTCTGTAGGCAAAGAGCAACTGCTGCAATACTAGGTCCCAATCATTGGAGTGCTCATTTACGAATTTACGTATCATGGCCCCCAAAGTTCCATTAAACTTCTCCACCATGCCATTTGTTTTATGATGGTAAGGAGTGGCAACCAAGTGATTTACCCCATGAGCTTCCCAAAGGTTTTTCATAGTTCCTGCCAGGAAATTAGTCCCTGCATCTGTGAGGATGTCGGAGGGCCAACCTACCCTGGCAAAAATGTCTGCTAGTGCCTGGCACACACTTTTAGCCCTGGTTTTGCTTAGAGCTACTGCTTCCGGCCATCGGGTGGCAAAATCCATGAAAGTCAGTATGTACTGCTTTCCTCTGGGTGTCTTTTTCGGAAAAGGACCCAGAATATCCACAGCTACTCGCTGAAATGGAACTTCAATGATGGGGAGTGGCTGGAGAGGAGCTTTGACCTGGTCTTGGGGTTTTCCCACTCTTTGGCACACCTCACAAGACTGGACATAGGTAGAAACATCCTTGCCCATTCCCTCCCAGTGGAATGACCCCCCCAAACGGTCTTTGGTCCTGTTCACCCCAGCATGGCCACTAGGGTGATCATGGGCTAAGCTCAAGAGCTTGGCCCGGTATTTAGTTGGAACTACCAACTGTCTCTGAGGATGCCAGTCTTCCTGGTGTCCCCCAGAAAGAGTTTCCTTGTATAAAAGTCCTCTTTCTACAACAAACCTGGATCGATTAGAAGAGCTGAGAGGCGGTGGGTTGCTCCGTGCCGCCGTCCAAGCTCTCTGGAGGCTTTCATCTGCTTCCTGTTCGGTCTGGAACTGTTCCCTTGATGCTGGAGACATCAGTTCCTCATGGGATTGTGGACCTAGGCTTGGTCCCTCTGGAAGCGATATAGGGGATGGAGCTGTTTCTGTTGACTGTGAACCGCTCTCCGCTGGTGCACTATGTTGGGATTCAGGCTCCGGCTGAGCCTCTTGTGTAGGGTTATCGGCTGCTGCCAGTTCAGGTTCGGTGGGGCCCTCTGGTGTTGAGGTTGCAAGTACTGGATTCAGTGCTGACACGGGGTCTGGTGTTGGTTGTTCGGCTGGTTCCGGTTCTGGGACTGGTTCCGTCTGGGTCTCTGGGACTGGATCCACTACTGCTGTTGCAGACATTGGCCTGGGGTCCAGGTCCATCACCTCTGACTGGGTCCTGATAGAAGTTTCCGGAACAGAGCTAGGCCTCACGGCTTGTTTAGCCTGGTTGCGGGTGACCATTCCCACCCTCTTGGCCTGCTTCACATGATTGGCCAAGTCTTCCCCCAACAGCATGGGGATGGGATAATCATCATAGACTGCAAAAGTCCACATTCCTGACCAGCCCTTGTACTGGACAGGCAACTTGGCTGTAGGCAAATTGAAAGAGTTGGACTTGAAGGGTTGAATCGTCACTTGGATCTCTGGGTTGATTAAATTGGGGTCCACTAAGGAAGCATGGATAGCTGACACTTGTGCTCCGGTGTCCCTCCACGCGGTGACCTTCTTCCCGCCCACACTCACAGTTTCCCTCCGCTCCAAGGGTATCTGGGAGGTATCTGGGCCTGTGGACCTCTGGTGTGATTCCGGTGCAATGAACTGTAATCTGTTGGGGTTCTTGGGGCAGTTGGCCTTTACATGCCCCAGCTCGTTACACTTAAAACATCGTCCAGCTGACGGGTCACTGGGGCGAGGAGGGTTGCTGGAGAACGGGGTGGTGGGACGATAAGGGGTCTGGAGGGTTCTTTGGGAGGTAGGTGGGGCTTTGGGCGGCCCCCGGTAATAGGGTGTGGTCTGGGGTGGTCCCTTCTGGTCTCCGCTCCAACTGCGACCAGTTTTCTTCTTCTCTGCCACCTCCACCCATCTGGCTCCAATCTCTCCTGCCTCAATTACAGTTTTGGGTTTCCCATCTAGGATGTATCTTTCTATTTCCTCAGGAACACCCTCTAAGAATTGTTCCATTTGCATTAGGAAGGGCAAATTTACTGGAGATTCAACACTTGCTCCTGATATCCAGGCATCCCAATGTTTTACAATGTGGTAGGCATGTCGGGTAAATGACATGTCTGGTTTCCACCTTAGGGCTCTGAACCTCCGACGAGACTGCTCGGGTGTTATCCCCATTCTGACTCTCGCCTTGGATTTAAACAGTTCATACTTGTTCATGTGTTCTTTAGGCATTTCAGCTGCCACCTCAGCTAAGGGTCCACTGAGCTGCGGCCTCAGCTCTACCATGTATTGGTCAGTAGAGATGTTGTACCCAAGGCAGGCCCTTTCGAAGTTTTCTAAGAAGGCCTCAGTATCATCACCTGCCTTGTAGGTGGGGAACTTTCTGGGATGGGAAGTGGTACCTGGAGAAGGATTGCTAGGGTTTGTTGGTATATTCTGCTGGGCCTTTATCCTCTCCATCTCCTCCACATGCTTCCTCTCTTTTTCCTTCTCCTCCTCCTTCAGCCGCATGAGTTCTATCTGTCTTTCATGTTCCCTTTGTTTTTCCTCAGCCTGCAATTTGGCTAATTCCAGCTGTAGTCGAGCTGAGGATTTGGCCATTCTAACCTCTCTGTTTTTAACTAACTTTACACCCGAGGTTTAGAAATAAACAAACAAAACTTGGCTGTAAAATTTTGCTGTGCTGGAATAGAATACCTATTCTCTGATAGTGATTGTCAGCCTACAGAAAAAGACAATTCCCTTGTCTCTGCTCTGGGCCCAAATTAAAGCAAAAAACCTCCAACTACTTGGAAACCTGCTTACCCAGCCCAAAGAAGAAAAAAAATTTCTTTTCAAACCTGTGCTCCTTGTAAAACAAAAAAAAAATCAAAATCCTAAAAAAAACCCTGCCACTTTTGTCTCCAGGCAAATGGGTAGAGCACACACCCCCTATTTACTTTTAGGAAGAAAAGAAAAAAAACAACAAAACCTCTGGGTTGGAAGACTGTGAATTTCCCTGCAGGAGTTAAGTACCCTGCCTCCAGGCAAAGAAAACCTGCAATTCACAAGATAATCCCCTTTTGTCTCTGCTTGGCCACAAAGCAGAGAGAAACCAAGCTGCTTTCAGTTTCAAAGCTGCCTTCTGGACTTCCTAAAAATTCCTTTTTAAAATCTGTATTTCTAGTTCAAAAAATCTCAACTGGATCTCAAAATGATTTCAGGTTAATCCCACCACTGTGCCACCATGTCAAGGTTCCTCCCCCACTCTGAACTCTAGGGTACAGATGTGGGGACCTGCATGAAAAACCTCCTAAGCTTATCTTTACCAGCTTAGGTCAAAACTTCCCCAAGGTACAAAATATTACACCTTGGACAGGCTGCTACCACCACCAAACTAATACTGGTTACTGGGGAAGAGCTGTTTGGACGCGTCCTTCCCCCCAAAATACTTCCCAAAACCTTGCACCCCACTTCCTGGACAAGGTTTGGTAAAAAGCCTCACCAATTTGCCTAGGTGACTACAGACCCAGACCCTTGGATCTTAAGAACAATGAACAATCCTCCCAACACTTGCACCCCCCCTTTCCTGGGAAATGTTGGATAAAAAGCCTCACCAATTTGCATAGGTGACCACAAACCCAAACCCTTGGATCTGAGAACAATGAAAAAGCATTCAGTGTTTTACAAGAAGACTTTTAATAAAAAATAGAAGTAAATAGAAATAAAGAAATCCCCCCTGTAAAATCAGGATGGTATATATCTTATAGGGTAATTAGATTCAAAAACATAGAGAACCCCTCTAGGCAAAACCTTAAGTTACAAAAAAGATACATAGACAGAAATAGTTATTCTATTCAGCACAATTCTTTTCTCAGCCATTTAAAGAAATCATAATCTAACACATACCTAGCTAGATTACTTACTAAAAGTTCTAAGACTCCATTCCTGTTCTGTCCCCGGCCAAGACGACTACAGACAGACACAGACCCTTTGTTTCTCTCCCTCCTCCCAGCTTTTGAAAGTATCTTGTCTCCTCATTGGTCATTTTGGTCAGGTGCCAGCGAGGTTACCTTTAGCTTCTTAACCCTTTACAGGTGAGAGGAGCTTTCCCCTGGCCAGGAGGGATTTCAAAGGGGTTTACCCTTCCCTTTATATAAGTGGGTATTAGCAATGGCTATTTTTGAAGATAAAGAATGATGTACATCAAAGTGTTCCTCTGCAAATACCTTATGAAGAGGGGGAAATCATGTTAGCTTGAAGGTATAAAGTTATGTGATGATTAAATATGTGGGAAAGGTAAAAGATGAGTGTAAATGCCATACATTTTTATGAGAGAGACCAGAAGGGTGAGGAAATATCTTTTATTGGACCAACTTCTGCTGGTGAAAGAGACAGGCTATTGAGCTTACACAGAGCTCTTCAAGTCACATTTTTCATCTACGAGTGTATATGTGACTTTAGCAATCATTGGCTCTCAGTGTAAGGCAACTAGTAGTACCTACCCCAGGGTGCCATTAATTTTCATCTTATGTACAAGTAACTTTTCTAGTCAGTGTTCTGTTTATGGGAGGCAGTGTGTCTGGTGGATAGATCATGGGCTGGAGAACTGAGTTCCAATCCTGGCTCAGGCAATGACTTGTGTGACCGTGAGGAAGTCACTCAGAGCTAATCCTGCAGTCAGTTGGAAAGATTGCCATTTATTTGAAAAGGAGCAGAATCAGACCCTTAATCAATCTGTGCCTCTGTATCCTCATCTCTAAAATGTGTGTTTATACATTCCAAGAGTGCACTGAAGTTTAATTAATTAATGTTTGCAAAATGTGTGAAGAGGCTTGGATTGAAAATATAACTACAATTCTATCTGTCTAGGTACCTCCTTCACAGTAGTATCTTTACAACAGAGAAAAATAAATGCTGCCAGTGACTGCTTCCCTTCTGTTAAGCATGTAGATTTTTCACAGCTTTCTGCTCAGTGGCATTCACTGTTGTATAACTGCAAGGCAGAATCAATAGACGATTGCTATATCCTTTTCTTTGAATTGTCACCATCTCCACTATGGACGGATCTGATTTTTTTCATTTTTCCTTTCTGTCTTAGTGTAACAAAAGACATTACTTAATAATGGAGCAGTCTTTAGTTTCCTTCTTCTTTCTTTCTCATAGCACAAGCACATGCATCCATCTATCAGCATTGTAATGTTCTTTCAAGGTGTGAGAAGCTGTTTAGTAGATCTCTCCTGTAACTACCCAACCATATTATGAACTCCAGGGTTGAGGGTGCTTTCATTTGTTAGAATAAAGGACAGACTGTCAAGTAGACAAATAATCTCTCTTTAAACAAAAACATAGGAAAACCATACAGGATGGTGATCTAAGCAGTCCCGTGAAGAGATGTATCTTTTATAAGAAATCTCTTGCCAGGAAGATTGGAAAGAGATTTGTTTTCTTTATCAAACTGTACATGCTATGCAGTCTTTTCTGTGTTCTTCTGTAAGCAGGTTTAAAACTAAATATGTGATAATGTCACAGGGTAGCTGGTCCCTGTGGATAGACTAAGGCCAGTTTCCCTGGACCAGAGCAGCTGAGCCCAATCCAGCCAATTAAAGAGGGCTGGGCTACACCTGAGCAGGCAACTGGGAGACTGACAAAGACAGGCTGTGCCCTGGGGAGGAGAGGGCCCACCACACTGCAATGGTGCCAGCTGCTGTGGGGTGGGTCCCTGGAGCAAGGGGCCAGGAGCTCAGGGAAGCATTCAGGGCTGCTGTTCCAGGAAGGGGTCCGAGCTGACTGAAACCGAGATGCTTCCAGGAGCAGGAGTGCCAGAGACCCTGGGAAGGGTGGACTTGAAGCCTGGGGTCAAGGAATGAGTGAAAGGACTGTTTGCTAACTTTGGTTAGAGAAAATAAACCGTCTTGCAAAAGACTGAGCCTGGACGGGGCTGTCCAGAAGAAAATGCTTTCTCTGTTTGGGAAAACAAGAAGGACCCTACATTTCTTTTTAATTTTGAATACTGTATATTGTTCAATGCTTTGGAGGCACTTGGATAAACCAACCATAAGTCCTAGATAGAACTAAGATTTTTATAGTACATACCTTGTCATAGTTCTATTTTTAAACAGCTGTTTGTTTTCTTGACCTCTTGCAAGTTATCTAAATTATTCTAATCTCTTTTTGTTTTTTTTTCTGTAGTGCTCATTACCTAAGTTCAGATCACTTAAAAAGAGATGATTTGATTTAACCAAGAGCATATTTGAAATATGCAGCCTTCGGGTTCTTGGTATGGTTTGGCCAATTATGTCTTTAGTGAGCAAAATCTTTTAACTGTGGAAGGAAAAGGACACCTCTTAAGAGTCCCTGAAAGCTGCATGGATGTACACAAGAACTGGTACAGAGTGGAATGACTATTTCATCGTCTAGCCATCTTGAAGTTTCTCTGATCCTTCCAGTTAGTGTGTTCTAAACTGATGATGCCACTTACTGCATGCACCCAACCACAGAGGAGGATTTCTCTCTCTCACAGACCCATGTGCACACATACATACAACAAAGAGTTTGAATCCCTGTTTTAAATGCAAAACTCAGCTCGGGCTTATCTACAGATTTGTGTGCTTTAATATCTTAAATTTAAATATTTATATAGTGCCTTTCACCTAGATGTTTCTGAAAGCTGTTTATATATGGACATCACAGGGGGATGCAAATTATTTGTAAACAAAGCCCTTATTATTTGTAGAACCTGGATGTTGTTTTCACAAAGTGCAATAGATTGAATTCTACAGTCAAACCCTTCATGTTGCCCTTATTTACAGCTCATTCCACTTAACAATAAATCTCCAAGCTCTTGGGCACTTACAATTACTGCATCTTCCTTACTGAATGAGGGAACTCATCAACTTCTCATTGTCATACCATTTCCAAACATCTTTGTATGTAACATTAAAAGGGTGTGTTTGTGCTTATTTTTAGATGTTTCTTCTCTGCATGGTTTGTTTGGTCTACCTGTCCCTGTTCTGTGCAGAGTATGCATTGACATGTAAACTGAATCATGGATTATAAATTGGAACAAGCAGCACAGATATTTGCATCTTTCTTTCAAAGCATTATTTAACATGCAGATGATCCCCCAATGCAATTGTTTTTCTTCCTAAATCTGAATGGAAATTGGCATCAAATAATTAAGGAGAACTCATGCAAAGTTTTATGATGTGTGAAGAGCTCACCTTAGTAATAAGCATTCCCAGTGAGAGGAACATTTATTTCTAGGAATAACTGTGCAGTATTGGGCCTAGAACTTGATACTTTATATCGGAGGATCTCCAAGTGCTTTTCTGAATCAAGCCTTGCCGACCTCTGTAAGGCAGGTACAGTTGGCTTGAGTATTCACTGCCTTGCACTGTGTGCAGTTATTTACCTCTGCGTAACATTCTGCAGAGTCAGAGTGGTAGCATTTTACACCCATTTTGCAAATGACTATACAAGGTGAAAAGAAGGCCTTGTTGTAAATAGTTCCATTTTACAGGTGATAACAATGAAGCATGCAGAAGCTAGAAATACAACCTGTATCTCCTGGTGCCTAATCCTAACCACTAGATATTACATACAGTATGCAATAATCAGGGCTGACATTTCACAGCAATTTAACGTTTAAAACAAAGTGTGGCCTCATTGTTTGAGGTTTGGCTTTCACTGAAATAGAAATAATCAGTATGTACTTGCCTATGTGAACTTGTTGCCTGTACTTGTTTTGATAGACTGTGACCAAAAAGCTGGGCTGAACCAGAAATTTGTTCAGGAATATATGCAGAAGAGAGGATGGAACCCTGACTGAACATATGATGTTGCTTGTCAGGATACTGACAATCACTAAAGAGCAATTCTATCTAGTGGGCCAAGTATTGAGCACTCTACAGTTAGAGGGCCCTGGCCAACATTCTTCAAACTAATGACTAACATTAGGCTTCCAAATTCACTTTGCCACGTAAATAAAAGTGGCCTCTGTAGGAGCTGAGGTAGCTCAGCATTTCCAAAACTCAAGCTACTTCTACGAAGGTGATTAAATGTGAGTTTAGGAATTTTAAGCATTTCAGTTAGAAAATTTTGACCATTTTTACTAGCATAGTACTAAACAGTTTTACAGCTGAAAGTAGACGGCTATGTAGTTAGACATTGGCATAAAAACATTATTTAAAAGAGCTGAAGCTTATTAAATATATTACATAAAACATTACGGTCAGATTACATCTCAGACACTAAGTATAAGAGCCTTTCATAATTATAATTATTAGATCCCAGCAAATCATAGAATCATAGAATATCAAGGTTGGAAGGGACCTCAGGAGGTCATCTAGTCCAACCCCCTCTCAAAGGAAGAGAGTTTTGCCAATCTGTTTTACATTTTTCGTACTGAACATTTGTTAGATATACAAATTTGAGGTCCTTTAAACTCCAAGTCTGACACACAATTTCACATCCCTTTTTCATTTTGACTTTTAGATTTGAATGAACAATGTCAGCGGAAAGCTTAAAGCTTTGCCTGATTGTGGGAAGAAAGAAACCCATGGTAAAACTACAACATTGCTCATGATCCCGAAATCATAAATTCCTCCCTGACACCCAAAAAAATGGTCCTGTTTTTCTTGAAACTTGGCTTGCTTGTGCTTAAATCTCAGCTCAGCTTTGGTGAGCCTGGCTCAAGTTTTGGGACTGTAATGCAACTTAAAAGCTGGCAAGTGTTGCCTGCTTTCACATTTGATTATCAAAGTATATGTGAGCAGATAATGTGATAATTACATGCACTCTCTGTTTATTGTAAATGTTGAAAAGTATAGGCATTCTAAGAACAAACAAATTCATGCATGATTTGCTGATGTGTACGTGAATGCGTTTAATATTTTCCCCATACTTACAGTGTTATGATATTTTCTTCATATTTTCAATTTTTATTTGTGTGGCTGGTTTTGTTTGGGAGATAGCTGTATCTTCTGTGTCTGGGTGGCTATAAGATTTATCATGTGTCTTCAATCTATTGACCCCTATAACACTAGAGGTACTTAGTGTCACTGTATCACACTTTATGCAATAAATCTTCAAGGAGGAAGGAAACGTCAAATTAGAATAAAGACTTGTAGTACTGTATCATACTTGGAGAAAATTAAATATTCTTCGGTTTACAGAACTTCTTCCCACTTTCCTCAAAATAGCTAATGCCATGGCTACGCTGCAGTCTCTTGAAACAACAGGGCTGCTCAATGTTAGTTTTATAGAAATGCATATCATATCTAGCCCCAAGAAGTACTATATTTTGCTTACTCTTTCAACTAAACCCAAACTTTTAAAGTTTGTCTTGGATCAAGAGAATTCCTAATTTTCTCTTCTGCCTCCGTGGCTTCCAAATATTTGCCCACTGCAACCTCTCTTCCAGTCTGACCATCTCTGGCCACCAGTTATGTGGACAAGGAAAGTCTGTATTAGGATCTCCAGGATTTGATGCATCCTAGGTAGCATTGTAAGCTAGGGACTCCTCTGAAAACTGGTGAAGCTGGAGCTTGTTGCATGTTATGCTACCAACCTATTTCTATAAAATGGCCAGGAGAGGGAAGAGATGGCCAGGGCATGGGTAGTTCGACTGCTATAATATTTTAAAGGGGTTTTTTTACACCATGAAAGAGAGCCCTGCAACCCACCATTTTTTTAGAGTGTTGTTGCTAGGGGCCTGGGGAAAAGGCTCTCAATGACTTGGATAATGGAGTGGAGAGAATGCTTATAAAATCTGTGGATGACATTACTCTGTTATGGAGCACAAGCACTTTGGAGAGCAGAATTATAATTGAAAAGGACCTTGATAAATTGGAGAATTGGTCTGAAATCAACAAGGTGAAATGCCATAAAGACAAATACATTAGGAAGGAAAAATCAAATGCACAAATACTAAAATGGTGAATAACTGGTGAGGTAGTAGTACTGTAGAAAAGGATTTGGACCACAAATTCAGTGAGCCAAGAACTGGATGCAGTTGTGAAAAAGGCTAATATTTTGTGGTGTATTAGCAGTAATGTGAGACATGGGAAGCAATTGTTCTGCTCTACTGAGTATTTTTGAGACCTCAGTTGCAGTACTGTATCCAGTTTTGGGCACCACACTTTAAGAAAGATGTGGACAAATTGGAGAGAGTCCAGGGGAAAGCAACAAAAAATGATAAAATGTTTAGAAAATCTGATCTATGGGAGAGGTTAAAAAAAACCTGGGTATATTTAATCTTGAGAAAAGTAAGACTGGGGACTCGAGGTGACTTGATAAGTCTTCAGATATGTTAAGGCTGTTATAAAGTAATCAATTCTTCTCCATGGCCACTCAAGAAAGGACAAGAAGTGATTACCTTAATTTGCAGCTGTCAAGGTTCCTTCCCCACTCTGAACTCTAGGGTACCGATGTGGGGATGTACATGAAAGACCCCCCCCCAAGCTTATTCTTACCAGCTTAGTTTAAAAACTTCCTCAAGGTACAAACATTGCCTTGTCTTTGAACCGTATGCTGCCACTACCAAGAGTGTTAAACAAAGAACAGGGAAAGAGCCCACTTGGAGACGTCTTCCTCCCCAAAATATCCCCCCAAGCCCTTCACGCCCTTTCCTGGGGAAGGCTTGATAAAAATCCTCACCAATTTGCATAGGTGAACACAGACCCAAACCCTTGGGTCTTAAGAACAATGAAAAAGCAATCAGGATCTTAAAAGAAGAATTTTAATGAAAGAAAAAGTAAAAGAATCACCTCTGTAAAATCAGGATGGTAAATACCTTACAGAGTAATCAGATTCAAAACATAGAGAATCCCTCTAGGCAAAACGTTAAGTTACAAAAAGACACAAAAACAGGAATATACATTCCATTCAGCACATCTTATTTACCAGCCATTTAAACAAAAGGAAATCTAACACATTTCTATCTAGATTACTTACTAGCAAGTTCTAATACTCCATTCCTGTTCTGTTCCCAGCAAAAGCATCACACAGGCAGACAGACCCTTTGTTCCCCCCACCTCCAGGTTTGAAAGTAACTTGTCTCCTCATTGGTCATTTTGGTCAGGTGCCAGCGAGGTTATCTTAGCTTCTTAACCCTTTACAGGTGAAAGGGTTTTGCCTCTGGCCAGGAGGGATTTTATAGTTCTGTGTACAGAAAGGTGGTTACCCTTCCCTTTATATTTATGACAGCAGCAATGGAGATTTAGGTTAGATATGACGCTAAACTTTCTAATTATAAGATAAAGCACTGGAATAGATTACCAAGGAAGGTTATGGAATCTCTGCCATTGAAAGTTCTTTTAAGAATAGGTCAGAGAAACACCTATCATGGATGGTCTAGGTCAGGGGTGGCCAACCTGTGGCTCTGGATCCGCATGCGGCTCTTCAGAGGTTAATATGTGGCTCCTTGCATAGGCGCTGACTCTGAGGCTGGACCTACAGATGCTAACTTTCCAATGTGCTGTGGGTGCTCTCTGCTCAACCCCCTGCTCTGCCCCAGGTCCTGCCACCACTCCACCCCTTCCCCCAAGCATGCCACGCCCTTCCCCCTCCCCACCAGAGGGGATTGCAGCAGGCAGGGGGTGTGGGGAGAGAGAGGAAGGTGCTGATTGGTGGGGCTGCTGGTGGGCGAGAGGGGCTGAAGGCGGGGTAGCAGATGGGGTTTTGATGACTTATTACTGTGGCTCTTTGGCAATGTTCATTGGTAAATGCTGGCTCCTTCTCAGGCTCAGGTTCGCCACCCCTGGTCTAGGTGTGCTTGGTCCTGGCTCAGCGCCGGGGGGTTGACTGGGCGGCCTCTTTTCTACAATTCATTGATTTGCATAGGGAGCAGTGAAAGTTTGTCATTTTGCCATCGATAGAGGTCCACAAAAACGGTTTACACAGTGAAACGTTATTGGTTGTCCCATCACTTGCTATAAACAATTGCTTAAAACATTATATATGGACAGGTTCGGGTCTTTTCCTTACACCACTGAATTCTGGGGACTAATTGTAAAACAAACAAACAAATACAAAAAATCCTACAACCAAAACAAGCTATCCCCCGCCCTATATTAGTAACACTGCCACCCCATTGAGGGATGAAGCGTGTCCATTACAATGCATGCACTAAGATGACTTCTCAAAAGGTTAGGGTCAAATCCTTATGCAACTAATCCTTATTGGAGCTGACCAGAAGATGACAAAACCAAAACCTTGTGACTGTTTTTATGGGAATTAGAAAGTGTGTGTGATGGGGGAGGGGTCCTGGCCTGGGATGCAAGAGATCCAGGTTCAAATACAGGGCTGGATTTGCACCTTATGTGCCCCTAGGCACAGCATCTTCAGTGGCCCCCTTGCCTACAACTGAACTTCACATTTTTCATAAAAAATGAAACATTTAACCTACTTTTAACTTTCAGGCGCCCCTAGGCACATGCCTATTGTGCTTAATTTGGAAATCCAGCCCTGTTCAAATCCCTGCACTGCCTGATTTAAAGCAGAGTTTTCATTACTCTAAATCAGGCAGAGGAGCAGGGACGTGAGCCTGGGTCTCCCAGATCCCCAGTAGGTGCCTTAGCCACAGCCACAGAGTGTGATCGTCTCAGTCTCTTTCCCCATCCACCTTGTCCTCACCAATGAAAAAGTCATCAAAACGGAGACATCACTGCAAAAAGTTTTGCCATCAACAGAACAGCATGTTCCAGCAAAAATTCATTTAACTGAAAATGTTATGACCTGCAGTCCTTATGTACATGAATAGTGCCAATGACTATAATGAGACTATCTATCAAAGTAAGGGGGTACAGGATCAGGCCCTGGAGATTTGAACGATTAATTTTTATATGGAACATTTTGATGAAAAGGGGGTCTGACCTCTAAAATATGTTAATTGTCTGCCTCTTAGGTGAATCCATTTCAGAGGCAAAATATTCATACTTTCACTATTGCCTTTTATGTTACTCTTCTCATAAACAAATGTTCAATTTATTTCTGTTCACCTGTTTAAAAGCAGGGGAGGCGGGAAGGAAACTTCATCAGTCTGTCATTTCAGGTGGAACTGAAACACTATAAAATTACTCTTTGATAGTAGGGCATCTCTTGCAGTGGATCATCTGAGGTGTACAGATGTGTGACTTTAGGAGACAAACTTGTCACTTGCTAATAATTTACTTGTTTCTCTAGAAAACAAATTCTTTGTTGGAAAAACCTCTATTTTCCATTGCCAATGGTGTGAACACAACAATGCAAATTTCATTTCATCAGTGCATAATTTTACCTCTGTAAATGTTGAGAACATTTGGCAACACTTGAGACTGAATGCTCAATTAGAATTCCTTCAGCATTTGTTGTCATAAAATAAAATACTAGCAGAATTCAGCACCTATCCTAGACAAACCACCATGCCCCCCTAAAGTGGACTTTAAAAGTGGACTTTAAAAAGGTGTGGATTTTATTAAATACAGAATGTTCACATTTTATTGCAATAGATTTTAAGACAATAAATTAGACCTCAAAGGGTGAATGGCAAAAGCTTTTGTCAGTATATATTAAATATTAATTTATTTGACACAAAATATCATGTTTGCCTGGAGAGGAGTGACCACATTCACCTAATTAGCACCCAGGAGGTCAGCCCTAACACATGGGACAACATCACAAATTACAGACGTCCAAACTTATATGCTTGCCCATAACTTCTTGGAATCCTTCTTGCTCATAACTTCTCTCCAAAGCATCAGAATGACTAGATTCTCAAAGCAGTTCATGGCCTTTGGCAAGGTCCAACTATGCAGTGATAAGAGATGTGAGACTATTAAGTAACTCTAATAGCTGCCAAATTAATGTAATTTTGTACAGGACTTTTACACTTCATCTAATCAATCTAAAGCAGCATCACTTGACCCATAACCTCAGACGTGCAGAACACAATGCCATCCACAGCCTCAGAAACAACTCTAACATCCTAATCAAAAAGGCTGACAAAGGAGGTGCTGTCGTCATCATGAATAGGTCAGAATATGAACAAGAGGCTGCTAGGCAGCTCTTCAACACCACTTTCTACAAGCCATTACCCTCTGATCCCACTGAGGGTTACCAAAAGAAACTACACCATCTGCTCAAGAAACTCCCTGAAAAAGCACAAGATCAAATCCGCACAGACACACCCCTGGAACCCTGACCTGGGGTATTCTATCTGCTACCCAAGATCCATAAACCTGGAAATCCTGGGCGCCCCATCATCTCAGGCATTGACACCCTGACAGCAGGATTGTCTGGCTATGTAGACTCCCTCCTCAGGCCCTACGCCACCAGCACTCTCAGCTATCTTTGAGACACCACTGACTTTCTGAGGAAATTACAATCCATCAGTGATCTTCCTGAAAACACCATCCTAGCCACTATGAATGTAGAAGCCCTCTACACCAACATTCCCCACAAAGATGGACTACAAGCCATCAGGAACAGTATCCCCGATAATGTCATGGCAAACCTGGTAGCTGAACTTTGTGACTTTGTCCTCACCCATAACTATTTCACGTTTGGGGACAATGTATACCCTTCAAATCAGCGGCACTGCTATGGGTACCCGCATGGCCCATGGTATGCCAACATTTTTATTGCTGAATTAGAATAACGCTTCCTCAGCTCCCGTCCCCTAATGCCCCTACTCTGCTTGCGCTACATTGATGACATCTGCATCATCTGGACCCATGGAAAAGAAGCCCTTGAGGAATTCCACCATGATTTCAACTATTTCCATCCCACCATCAACCTCAGCCTGGACCAGTCCACACAAGAGAGCCACTTCCTCAACACTACGGTGCTAATAAGCGATGGTCACATAAACACCACGCTATACCGGAAACCTACTCACCGCTATGCCTACCTACATGCCTTCAGCTTTCATCCAGACCACACCACACGATTCATTGTCTACAGCCAAGCTCTGCGATACAACTTCATTTGCTCCAACCCCTCAGACAGAGACAAACATCTACAAGATCTCCATCAAGCGTTCTTACAAATACAGTACCCACCTGCTGAAGTGAAGAAACAGATTGACAGAGCCAGAAGAATACCCAGAAGTTAGCTACTACAGGACAGGCCCAACAGAGAAAATAACAGAACACCACTAGCCATCACCTTCAGCCCCCATCTAAAACCTCTCCAACGCATCATCAAGGATCTACAACCTATCCTGAAGGACGACCCATCACTCTCACAGATTTTGGGAGACAGGCCAGACAGCCCCCCAACCTGAAGCTAATACTCACCAGCAACCACATGAAGGGTTAATGTCTAGCTATTCCACCTGGAAGCAGGCGGGGCACACCCTGACTGTTTCCTAGGAGCAATGCACACATTGCTCTATCCAAGGACAAGGGCTAGATATGAACCCTGAGAACTTGATTGTTTGGACAGCAACTGTGGGAGGTTTCTTTAGCCTGGGCTCAAGGCCTGAGAACCAGGATTGTAGTAGATAGAGGATGGTAACTAAGCATATGAATCAACGTCATACATTCCTTTGTGTAGCAGTGTGTAATGCTTAGGGGGAGAAATATAATAAAAGGAGAAGGTGGAAGGCAGGGGGGGCAGAACAGCCCATCTCCGCTGACCAGCCTGTTTGCTTGCATAAAGCTGTGTTCTGTCTCATCACTGAACCGCAACAACTGGCGCCCAACGTGGGGCCCTCAGCACTCACCTCGCCCGGCAAGGGTTTCAGACGCGTCACTCATCCACTTCGTGGATCCCGGTGAGTATTTTTCATTGTGGTAAGTATGGGAAGCTCCCTCTCTGCTTTGCAAGTGCAACACCGTAATGAGCTGCAGTATTTGCTGCGTAAGGCTCAGCATGACTGCCCGGCTCGAGAACTCACTCTCCTGCTACAGGAGGTGCGTGCCAAGTGCCCGTGGTATCCTGAAGCTGGAAGCCTTAAGCTAGCGGACTGGGAGCGATTGGGCCAGACATTGCACAAAGAGCCTCGGGCACCCGTGCAGGCTTTACATGCCTGGCACCTCTGCCGCGACGTGGTACAGCGTGTCGCCTCGGACAGACCCTCCCTCGCGAGGCTGGTGCTCTCGCCGCCCCCGTCCGCCCCTGCAGCCATCCCCCCTCCTGGCGATGCGACACAGCGTGTCGCCTCGGAAAGGCCCTCTCCAGCCCCAACAGAGGAGCTGCCGATCCTGCCACCCCCGTCCGCTCCTGCAGCCATCCCTCCCCCTGCTTCGCCCCCAGTGCCTCTATTACCACCGCCTCCCTGGCCTTCCCCACCGGAGCCGGTGTGTGATCACCCTCCCCCCGTGGGGCCCCCCCGGAGAGTCATCTGCATCTGCTCAGAAGCTTTCGCTGGTGCAACAAATGGTTCACGCAGCGAAAGATCGATCAGATCTTACAGCAGAGGAGCTGGCTGATCTGGTCTCCGTTTGCCCGGTGACCTGGCAGAATGATGACCAGGGCAACCCCGTGGGCACCTGGACCACTCTGCCATACTCGGTGGTTAGAGAGGTAAAGAAAGCAATTTGTGAATTTGGCCTGACTAGCACCTTTGTGCGTGGTCTCATTGAAGGGATGGGTGCTGGGTACTCCCTAATCCCTGAGGATTGGAAAACGCTGCTGCGCATGATGTTGTCACCCAGTCAGTATGTTATTTGGCTTAGTGAGTATCGGCAGATGGCAGAACGCCAAGCCCAGGTATATAGAGAGCAAGGTATCATTTATGAGCATTTGGCAGGGGAGGGCCAGTTTGCTACTATTGAGATGCAGTCTCAACTCCCTCAGGCCGTCTTCCCCATTATTTCCACCTGTGCCCAGCATGCTTTCAAGAAGGTCCCGGATTCAGGCAAGCCTACCAAAAGCTTTGTCAGTATCTGTCAGGGTGCCTTAGAGTCCTTTTTGGATTTTACCAACAGATTGCAGGAGGACACTGACTTTCGGCTGCCAGGGGAGGTCTGTGCCATACCTACACAGGTGATGGGACCTCTCCCTGCTGGCTTTGTAGGTCTTGTTCTCCCTCGCTCACATGCTGGGAAACAGGGCTTTTTTGTCATTCCAGGGGTCATTGATGCTGATTACACTGGCATTATTAAGGTTCAGGTGTGGACTCATCTTCCACAGTCGCTCCCGCGTGGATGGTCAATTGCACAATTGATTTTAGTCCCCTATCAGGTGCCAGCTGCCGAGGATCGAACTCGGGGTGGAGGAGGCTTTGGATCTACGTTGTCTCACTCGCCGTCTCACAGCGTTCAGAATTAGCTGCTGTTATTTTGGCCTTTCAATCTTTTGCTGATTGTCCCTTTAATTTAATTGTGGATACCCATTATGCTTATTAGGTAATTGCTTATTTACCCCTTGCCCTCATTACCCCTCAGGTTGATGAAGACCTCCTTCACCTGTTTTTGTCTTTACAGCATCTTCTTGCCACTCGTCATTTCCCTTACTTTGTTGCTCATATTCGCAGTCATACCCCTCTGCCTGGGCCACTCACTGAGGGCAATGCACGCGCCGATCGCGCGTTGCGTGGTCAGGTAAATTCCCTTTTTTCTGACCCCATTGAAAGCCATGCCTTTTTTCATCAGTCTGCCTCTGTTTTGGCCCGGCAGTTTCACATTCCTGCTGATCATGCACGTTCCATTGTTCGTTCCTGCCCCCACTGTGCTGCTGCTGCTCCTACTTTCTCTTATGCCGTTAACCCCCGAGGTACCGCAGCAAATCAGCTGTGGCAAATGGATGTTACTCATGTGCCACAATTCCGCCCCTATTCATTTTTACATGTTTCCGTTGATACTTATTCAGGCTTCCTTTGGGCAACCCCACAACGTGGGGAAGCCACTAACAAAGTTATTCACCATTTGCTGGCCTGCTTTTCTGTTATGGGTCGCCCTTGCCAAATTAAAACAGATAATGCCCCAGCCTACTGCTCTGCAGCCCTCTCCACCTTTTGTGCCCGCTGGGACGTCCATCTTAAACACGGAATCCCTTATAATTCCACGGGCCAAGCCATTGTTGAACGTGCCAATCGCACACTCAAAACCTTGCTAGATAAACAATTAAAACAAGGGGAGCTGCATCTCCGAACCTTAGGAGACATTCAACAACAAATGTATATCCTCTTGTTTACTTTAAATAATTGAACACTGAATGCAGATCAGCAGACCCCTGCGGATCGGCATTTTCACAAATCTGAGGTACTGGAAAGACCGCGTGTCTTTTACCGTCAGCTGCCCGATCCACAGTGGCTGGGCCCAGCACCTCTAATCACTTGGGGTTGGGGATATGCTGCTGTGTCTCTCCCTGCAGGACCATTGTGGGTTCCAGCCCGGTGCGTGCGACCAGCACTTAAACAATATGGCATGGCACCAGGGGCTGTCGAATCCCATACCAGAGTTTCAGCTGAGACCGCGTTGCCCCCCGAGTCGACAACGGCGGGACGGAAACGGAGGAGGCGTAACGTCCCAAGCCAGCCCGTGACAGGGGGAGCAGTAAAAGCATTGGTCGCCACGGCTCAATGAAAACTGGCAGCAGATCAGCAGCCAGAAACTCCTAAGACTTTGTTTGTGGCGATTCTCGCCCAAATCACTGCTAATTCTGTGATGATTGTGTGCCTTTTGTGCCTGTTATTTTTTGTAGGGGTTGGCTCGGAAGCACCTCCCCCGTTACAAGTCCGAAGGAGAATAAGACACTGTTCTCTGCTTATGCTAATCTTTCCTCCCAATACTCTAGCATGGCTAATTGGGGCCCGGCCAACTATACTCTGCCTCGCACGGCTATATCCCTTCACACACCGTACCCGGCCGGGGCTCACAATGTCACCTGTGCGCGTGTAGTTAACTGCACTAGTACAAAGGTGCCATTGGGCTGTCAAAAAATTTCTCAATCCCTTTTAAATTGTTCCCATGCTGTTAATGTTTCATATAATTATGGCCATATCATCCTACCATCAGGATGGGTTTTTACTTGTGGTTCATGTACCTTTAATTATATTCCTGCAAATTTAAGCGATGGCACCCTTTGCTGTCTTAGTAGAATGATACTTATATTGCCTTTTGCTGGTTACAATTGTAGTAAAAGAAGTGTATCCCTTTTAGATGATTATATTGCAGATGTTAAGCTTTTGGTTATTTTGTGTTTGTAATCATTGGGCTTATTTTTTTTGTTGTTGCTGTGTACAATGTATTCCTTCCTTGTTAAGACTTTGTAAAATTTTGCCCTGGAAAGCTCCCCAGGTTATGTCCTTGTCTGTCTGGGAGTTAAATAGCATGACAAAACAAATTGGCGGCTACCATGAGATGGCCAACTTCAATAAACAAAAAAAGGGGAGATGAAGGGTTAATGTCTAGCTATTCCACCTGGAAGCAGGCGGGGCACACCCTGACTGTTTCCTAGGAGCAATGCACACATTGCTCTAGCCAAGGACAAGGGCTAGATATGAACCCTGAGAACTTGATTGTTTGGACAGCAACTGTGGGAGGTTTCTTTAGCCTGGGCTCAAGGCCTGAGAACCAGGATTGTAGTAGATAGAGGATGGTAACTAAGCATATGAATCAACGTCATACATTCCTTTGTGTAGCAGTGTGTAATGCTTAGGGGGAGAAATATAATAAAAGGAGAAGGTGGAAGGCAGGGGGGGCAGAACAGCCCATCTCCGCTGACCAGCCTGTTTGCTTGCATAAAGCTGTGTTCTGTCTCATCACTGAACCGCAACAACCACACACCACACAACAAAAACACTAACCCAGGAACCTATCCTTGCAACAGAGCCTGTTGCCAACCGTGTCCACATATCTATTCAGGGGACACCATTATGGGGCCTAATCACATCAGCCACACTATCGGAGGCTCGTTCACCTGCACATCTACCAATGTGATATATGCCATCATGTGCGAGCAATGACCCTCTGCCAAACTGGACAGTCTCTATGTAAAAGAATAAAATGGACACAAATCAGATGTCAAGAATTATAACATTCAAAAACCAGTCGGAGAACACTTCAATCTCTCTGGTCACTCAATTACAGACCTAAAAGTGGCAATTCTTCAACAAAAAACTTCAAAAACAGACTCCAATGAAAGACTGCTGAATTGGAATTAATTTGCAAACTGGATACAATTAACTTAGGCTTGAATAAAGACTGGGAGTGGATGTGTCATTACACAAAGTAAAACTATTTCCCCATGTTTATTTACCCTACTGTTCCTCACATGTTCTTGTCAACTGCTGGAAATGGCCCACCTTGATTATCACTACAAAAGGCTCCCCCCCTCCCCCTCGGCTCTCCTGCTGGTAATAGCTCACCTTACGTGATCACTCTTGTTACAGTGTGTATGGTAACACCCATTGTTTCATGTTCTCTGTGTATATAAATCTCCTCACTGTATTTTCCACTGAATGCATCCGACGAAGTGAGCTGTAGCTCACGAAAACTTATGCTTACATAAATTTGTTAGTCTCTAAGGTGCCACAAGTACTCCTTTTCATTTTGCGGATACAGACTAACGGCTGCTACTCTGAAACCTGTCGTTACTTCCACATAGTTTCTTTTAGGCAAGGGGGCCTGCGGGTTGCTGGGCTAAGGTTGATGGAAAATAATTGGTTCCCACTGGGAGCAAACTGAGATTATATGGTAAAAAAAATAGCATAGGCAGAGACTTCAGTGCCTCTGGTCAATCCCATGCTGCTGGTATCACTTTTTGAACAAGATGGCTTCCACCAGCAACAGACTCAGTCCTATGAACCATAATTTAAATAGCTTATTTTCAAATACATTTCACCATTTATATGTTGAGAACTAAATGCTCTTGGATAGCTGGGCTGGGCGTACCTGAGTATATTTTTACTTTCTTTTTAACTTGCTTTTTCTCTATATTTCAGTCATTTCAGTCTTAGTATATATGGTTTTGGTTGGCTGCAAAGAAAAATGTGTTCTTTCAGCCACCATGTCCCTGAGTGAGTTGCACTGTGCTCACAATGTATGACTTCCCTGGCAAACGGTTTCAAGGGACAAGTCAAAAGGAGTATCTTATTCCTCACATTGCTGGATCAGCTCTACTTCCAAGAGTCATATTGCATTTTTTTCTGCTTCAGACATTTCCCTTAACCATCAACTATAAAGAATACCTTGGAATTAGTTCAATTTTTGATGATGCAGGAAGAAGACAAGTTGATTTTGATATGCCGTGTTGCACCTGGAGGGCTGAAACAACCATAAGTTGATTTAACTAGTGAAATGAGCATAGCTCTTAAATAAGAGAGAGAAAGCTATGGATTGGTTGGACAGCATCCTATTTTTCCATTAGAGGAACATTATAAAGCTATATTCTAGCTCTGTCTGCTTTGACATTCATGATCTTATTGACCTTCTCTTTTGATCCTCATAGTTTTCGGGGGGGGGGGGGAAGATTTTACCGACTCGGAAGCTGTTGGTCTCAATAAATTTAATAGCTCTATTTGGTGTCCTATCAGAAATGAAAACAAAATCTTCCTGATTTCTCTGGTTCAATATCTAACATGTCATGACTCATTAGCAAATAAAGTATGGACAAGTTTTAGAGATAACTATCTGGCTCCTTAAACTGTTACTGCAGAGTTCTGAGGAACTACCATATATATATCAAACTTACATTTCCTGTGAGATTCTTTGACGTTTAATGATAACTGCAACACATTATAAAATGATGGCTCTGACGTCTTCCTTTTTTCATTTCAAAAGTTTTGAAAATCTCTCTAACCTGTGACCATATCTCTGTATCCTCTGTAACATATACAGGACCAAATAATGATTTTGGGAAAATAACATTCAGCACAGAAATATTTTCACCCAAAAGGATCCTAAAATTGCATGTACTGTAGAGAAATCACCTACTACCGTAAAACAGACTCCTGTTGTGTGGAAAACATTAGTTATTCTGTGCCAGTGGTGCTCCACAATGGAGTTGTTAGAGGAAGAACAGCTATAACTACCAGGGGGTTTTAGGAAGACAAGAATATGATTTTTCTGAGTTGGAATTAGCCCTAGTTTCCTGCTGAACCATCTTGGTAGGGAAGAAGCAAGACCCCTGTCATCGGTAATGATAAGCAGTCACTCTGTTTATTTTCTGGTGACAGAACATAAATAAGAATAGAACTTTAATAATATCACACCAGATAAGTTTCTGTACAACAAATATATTCAGTAATTCTTTGGTAACTATTGCAGTGAAAATAATAAAAAAAAAAATATTCCCCAGGCTCACAAGCCTCTAATGAGCTTAATTAAAGCTTTGCAAACAGTGCATCCAGCAGCAAGCTCAGTTTCAAGAGCAGTAAGATGTAGCTGATTAGCTTTTTTGATGTTTGTTAGATTAACCCATGCTGAATCCACAATTTACAAATTAACGTTGCCACGCAGAGAGTTCAGAAGAATGGCCATACAGAGCCAGACCTATGGTCCAACTAGTACAGTAACCTGTCTTCTGATAGTGGTCAATGCCAGGTGTTTCTGGGGTAATGAACAGAGCAGAGAATCATCAAGTGACGCATTCCCTATCGTCCGTTCCCAGCTTCTGGCAAAGGGAGGCTAGGGATACTCAGATCATGGGGTTGCATCCCTGATCAGCCTGGCTAAGAGCCATTGATGGACCTAACCTCCATGAATTTATCTAGTTCTTTTTGGAATTCAGTTATAATTTTGGCTTTCACAACATCCCCTGGCAATGAGTTCCACAGGTTGATTGTATGATGTACGAAGAAGTGCCTCCTTATGTTTATTTCAAACCTGCTGCCTATTAATTTATTTGGGTGACCCCTTGTTCTGGTGTTCTGTGAAGGAGTAAATAACAGCTCCTTATTCACTTTCTTGATACCAGTCAAGAATTTATAGACCTCTATCATATCCCCTCTTAGTTGTCTCTTTTCCAAGCTGAAAAGTTCCAGTCTTTTTAATCTCTCCTTATATGGATGCTGTTCTATACCCATAATCCTTTCTGTTGCCCTTCTCTGCACCAATTCTAATGCATCTTTTTTGAGATGGGGCAAACAGATCTGCACTCAGTATTTTAGATATGCACATACTGTTGATTTAAATAGAGGCATTATGATTAGGGTTACCATATTTCCCAATGCTGAATATGGGACACCTGATAAAATTACTCGTATTCAAGCAAGTTCAGTGGCAATCAATCAGAACTATGCAGTACAAAAGAAATACTGCATAGCTGGATTCTTTTTATTTACCTTCTTATCTTTAAGGCTTTAGGGTTCACATGGGGAGGAGTGACACACACACCCCAACCCACCCCTACAGGGAGCAGTTACACAGAAACACTCCCGTACCCCTCTCCAACACACGGGGGAGTGTCCGAGCAACCCAACCCAACCCAACCCTTCCTGCCTGGCGCTCTCGGCCCTCCATGCCTGGCTGGGCTCCGAGATGGTCTTGTCTCTCCTGGTACCTGGCACCATGTCTCCTGAGGCAACATGTGGGGGGGCACAAAGGGTCACATGACCCCCTCCCCTGATTTTCTTCAGGGTTCATACCAGAATGTGGCCAGCAGCAGCCTTTTGGCACTATGGGAGGGAAGGGGTGGGATCTGTTTCCAGCTACAGGGAAGGGGAGGGATGACCTGACCCATATCTTTGCAGAGCTTATCTCTTCTAACTCCCTCTTCCACTCCCCTCCCTCCCCCCGTGGCTGGAAGTAACTTGTCCATTCCTGCCCGCACAGCGTCAAAAGGCAACTAACACCTCGAGGCTGCTGGCCACTGACATAACCCAGCCACCTCCTGGCCCCCAGCTACAGAACGGGCAGGAAGGGGTTAAGCCTTAAGGATGCATTGTGCAGCAGGGCTCAGGGAACCTGACTTCAGCAAACCTGGCCGGGGATGATGCCTAGGGGAAGGAGCAGCCCCACGCTCCCTGGGGGCAGGGCGGTGGGGGCGGGCGGTGAAGAGGGTGCTAAGCCCCTGCCCAGGGGCACTGCTGTGGAGCCTGCAAGTTTAGGGCATGAACAGGCTGGAAATGGCTTTGGCACATGCAGGGCTTGGTTCCTCCTGGCCAACGTCCTGGGCTGGAGGATCTTGGGCTTTCCCAGGGTGCCGCCCAGCCAGAGGCAGTAGGGAAAGGAGGGAGCCTGCCGGCCAGGCTGTTGGTGAGCTGAGCACTCTGACCAGGGGCTGGTTCTCTGCACAGCGCTGGGAGTGGGATACACCCTGCCGGGGGCGGGGGAAGGGATAGGGAGGAGCTGTGGGGGGCAAAGGGGAAAAGTAGAGAGAGGACGGTGAGGAGGGGAGCACATAAAGGGCCGACAGATGGGCAGAGGTGACATGTAACTGGCCGCCACCTGGTACCTGCCCACACTCACCAGCAGTGTTCCCTCTAATCTTTCCCACCCATGTGCAGAATGAATTTTGTTATGTGCACCAATATGGAGGTGATGTGTGACACATCACCTCCATATTGGTGCACATAACAAAATTCATGTGGTGGGGGTGGGGGTTCGGACTGTGGGAGGGGGCTCAGGGCTTGGGCAGCGGGTTGGGTGCAGGGGGGTGAGGGTTCTGGTGTGGGACAGAGGTTGGGGAGGGGAAGGGCGCAGGCTGGGGTTGCAGGCTCCAGGCTGGAGCTGGGGATGAAGGGTTTGGGGGGCAGGCTGCCCTGGGGCTAAGGTGGGGAGAGAGGACTCCACCAAGCTCTCCACACAGCAGCACCTGGGCTGGGGGGTAGAGGCAGTTCTCCTCGCCACGCCAACCCTGGCCTGCAGGATAGGCGCCTCTCCCCCTGGCCATGGGAGGTCCGGGCCAGAGCTGGGTTGAGGCCAGGGGAGGGGCGCCTCTTTCCCGGCTGGGGCTGGGTTGGGGCTCGGGAAGGGGTGCCTCTTCCTCTGCCACGACAGCTCCGGGCCGGGGCCAGTAGGGAGAGGCGGCAGCTCCGGGGCTGGGGGAGAGGCATCTCTCCCTGCCACAGCCTGAGCGCCCGCACAGCGCTTAATAGGCTGCTGAGCAGCCATACAGCTTAGAGGGAGTTTAACTCCCCAGCCACTGCAGCTTGTAGTGTGCAGCGAGCACTGGCTGGAAACAGGACAGGGGGTGGGGCCCTACTGGCTGAGAGTTGGCACACAGGGGGGGGCTGCACTGATGGACCACACTGCTGGTGTGTGGGTGGCTGGCGAGCAGGGGTCTGGACAGCAGCAGGACCCACCAGTACTGATGTGGTGTGGGAGGGTGGGGAGAGACAGAAAATAAGGAACCGTTTGCTTGTTTTTAAGAAAAACTCAGGACACCTGCAGAGGGTTTATATACGGGACTGTCTCTTTAAAAACAGGATATCTGGTCCCACTAATTATTATATTTTCTCTCTTATTATCTGTCCATTTCTTAATGGTTCTTAACATTGTGTTAGATGTTTTTGCCTGCCACTGTAGATTTAGTGGATATTTTCAGAGAGCTATCCACAGTGACTCCAAGATCTTTACATTGAGTGGTAACAGCTCATTTAGACCCCATCATTTTGTATGTATAGTTGGGATTATGTTTTCTACATTTATCAACATTGAATTTCATCTGCCATTTCATTACCCAGTCTCCCAGTTTTTGGGTGACCTAGAGATTAACATCCCATGCTGGGACAAATTTATACTCTTTGAAGGTCCTTTGCAAAAGGCAGGGGGATTATAATGGGATAGAGAAAATAGTATATGGCATAAATGGGGAGGCATATTTATCCAAATGGACAGAACATTTCTGAATAGTCTGTTAGAGCTGAGTTGCTGAAGTTTTGGTTAGATCTCTCTCATGAAGTGGTCAAGCCATCCTTAGCTATTACCCAGTCACATACTTATCACCAACTGACACTGCTCTGGGGGTTGAATACGTAGTATCCAGTAAACTAGTGCTATTATATCAACTGTTACTTTTGGTTGAAATTATAATACTGGAATTTGTCACCAGTTCACTAAAGGTTTATGACATTACCACACTTTGCTCGAATTTGGACAATGACCAGCGAAATCTTTTCAGTTGCACCTGAACATTTACATACTTGAGAAATAAAAATGAGGCTATTTATAGAAAAAAGAAAGAAATGCAAATAATTTATGGACTAAGTCAATGGACTTCATAGTAGCATATCATTTGTTTTTTAAGTAATAGAAGTTGTAAGGCCATTTGACTTTTGCGTGTATGTTATCCTAAGGCAAAGTATCACACATACATTCAATTAGCTTTTGCAGCACACTAATTTGTGTTTATGAAGCATATTATCCCTACAGCAAATGAATGCTGCAAGGCTATTGTAGACAAGCACACACCACAATCTATATGGTTAATGAGTTTATATTATTACTGTTGGCCTAACCAGGCAAATTTACAAATTATCTAGATCTAAGATCTATGTGCCCTGTTATTCACATGTGCTTTGCTGTCAACACTTTGAACTCCTTTGCTTTATCTAAGGAGCTTTCATTAACCCACCACCTAGTTTTTAGTTTATTTGAATAGAAAGAGACCCTTAGTGTTTGGGGAAAAAAGGGAAATATAAAATGATTTGGGCCTTGAGAATGGACAACCTGTCTTACTGTGAAAAGAATGATTTAAAGAAGCACAGCTCTTTAATCCATTAGGCTTCAGAGGTAAGCTGTAAATTTGATTAAGCAGCTACTCTGGGTGAGATTTATCATGGGGAAGAGATCTTAATTTTTTATTTAAGATTCACATTTTTTAGCTTGCAAAAGTACAAGTGCAGATACTGTTAGTATCACACGTATACAAAAGACGAATGATCAACACTAGTCTTCTTAGTTTAATATTATAAATCTGTGTTGAAATATAGTCTTTACTTATCTGTTGTAAGCAGGTGAAGCTAGGATGACCAGAGGTCCCAATTTTATAGGGACAGTCCCGATATTTGGGACTTTGTCTTAAATAGGCACCGATCATGCCCCACCCCATCATGATTTTTCACACTTGCTATCTGGTCACCCTAGATGAAGCCAACATTGTCTCCTCTTTCCTCTGTTATACCCCCCACCCCAACTATTTAGTCCACATGTGCTCTCTTCCAGGAGTCTGGCTTTACTGTAATTCAAATAACAAAATATAAATCTTCTAGGCCACCAGGAAAAAAAGACCACTGCACAGACCATTACTTGGCTTCAGTGTTGCTTTATAGATTTGGGTTATATTGATTAGATATAGAAAGGTATTGCAATCCCGGACACATCTGGATAAGTGGGTCTGATTATGGTTGCACTCAGAGATATTAAGATTAACTTTTTCACTGTCCCTTCACACCCTGCCTTCCCCACTGTACAACATAATGGTGGGGGTTTTTTGTGAGTTGGTGGGTATGGGAAAATGTGGAGAGGTTTGATGAACTACTAAAGGATCATATTCCATAGCCCTATACTACTAAAAATCCTAATAAATTCCTTATGAAAAGTTGTGTGTATTAATAGCAGTTGAATATAAGTTTAATGAAGTTGGTCATTCTTCTAGGTATTTTTAAAATACAGTTTGACATTTCAGTACAATGTATTTTTCTCCCTTGCTGGAACCTTATCCTTTTAATTGTCATGAAGGTAGCAAGCCATTTTCCAGTAACATTAAATTTAACATGAAGTCATCTAAATATACTGATGACACTTAATGAACTTCATGCCAGTTACAAAAGATCTAATCTACTTTTCAGTTAAATTTCCTTTTGGATCTTTCTTATGAAGATCAAAAATAATTATTTATACAAAGCTAAAGGTGACAACTGATGATCACTTGATGATTACCTGTTCTGTTCATTCTTTCTGAAGCACCTGGCATTGGCCACTGTCAGAAGACAGGTTACTGGGCTAGATGGACCATTGATCTGACCCAGTATGGCTGTTCTTATGCTCTTATATGTTCTTAAAGATCATGCCTATGTGATTTCTTCTGCTAAAATAGTGCATTACAGTAAATTTCTTCTTTTGTTTCTTTAAGTGCACTCCATCTGCACTGCTCAGATTACCAAAGGAAAACAAGCATGTCTCAAAATATGGCATTTAATTTCAGAAAAGGGAACTATGCAAAAATGAGGAGGTTAGTTAAACAGAAATTAAAAGGTACAGTGACTAGAGTGAAATCCCTGCAAGCTGCATGGACACTTTTCAAAGACACCATAATAGAGGCTCAACTTAAATGTATACCCCAAATTAAAAAACACAGTAAAGGAACTAAAAAAGAACCACCGTGGCTTAACAACCATGTAAAACAAGCAGTGAGAGATAAAAAGGCATCTTTTAAAAAGTGGAAGTTAAATACTAGTGAGGTAAATAGAAAGGAGCATAAACACTGCCAAATTAAATGTAAAAACGTAATAAGAAAAGCCAAAAATGAGTTTGAAGAACAGCAAGCCAAAAACGCAAAAGGTAATAACATGTTTTTTAAGTACATCAGAAGCTGGAAGCCTGCTAAACAATCAGTGGGGCCCCTGGACGATCGAGATATAAAAGGAGCACTTAAAGACAACAAAGTCATCGCGGAGAAACTAAATGAATTCTTTCCTTCAGTCTTCACAGCTGAGGATGTTAGGGAGATTCCCAAACCTGAGCTGTCTTTTTTGTAGGTGACAAATCTGAGGAATTGTCACAGATTGAAGTGTCACCAGAGGAGGTTTTGGAATTAATTGATAAACTTAACGGTAACAAGTCACCGGGACCAAATGGCATTTACCCAAGAGTTCTGAAAGAACTCAAATGTGAAATTGCAGAACTATTAACTATGGTTTGTAACCTGTTCTTTAAATCAACTACTGTACCCAATGACTGGAAGATAGCTAATGTAATGCCAAAATTTAAGAAGGGCTCTAGAGGTGATCCTGGCAATTACAGACCAGTAAGTCTAACGTCACTATTGGGCAAATGAGTTAAAATAATGGTAAAGAATAAAATTGTCAGACACACAGAAGAACATAAATTGTTATGCAAAAGTCAACATGGTGTTTGTAAAGAGAGATCATGTCTTACTAATCTATTAGAGTTCTTTGAGGGGGTCAACAAGCATGTGGACAAGGGGGATCCAGTGGACATAGTGTACTTAGATTTCCAGAAAGCCTTTGACAAGGTCCTTCACCAAAGGCTCTTATGTAAATTAAGTTGTCATGGGATAAGAGGGAAGATCCTTTCATGGACTGAGAACTAGTTAAAAGACAGGGAACAAAGGGTAGGAATAAATGGTAAATTTTCAGAATAGAAAGGGGTAACTAGTGGTGTTCCCCAATGGTCAGTCCTAGGACCAATCCTATTCAACTTATTCATAAATGATCTGAAGAAAGGGGTAAAGAGAAAGGTGGCAAAGTTTGCAGACGATACTAAACTGCTCAAGATGGTTAAGATCAAAGCAGACTGTGAAGAAGAACTTCAAAAATATCTCACAAAACTCAGTGACTGGGCAACAAAATGGCAAATGAAATGTAATGTGGATAAATGTAAAGTAATGCACATTGGAAAAAATAACCCCAACTATACATAGAATCTGATGGGGGCTAATTTAGCTACAACTAATCAGGAGAAAGATCTTGGAGTCATCGTGGATAGTTCTTTGAAGATGTCCACGCAGTGTGCAGCGGCAGTCAAAAAAGCAAACAGGCTGTTAGGAATCATTAAAAAAGGGATAGAGAATAAGACGGAGAATATCTTATTTCCCTTATATAAATTCATGGTCCGCCCACATCTTGAATACTGCGTACAGATGTGGTCTCGTCATCTCAAAAAAGATATACTGGCATTAGAAAAGGTTCAGAGAAGGGCAACTAAAATGATTAGGGGTTTGGAATGGGTCCCATATGAGGAGAGATTAAAGAGGCTAGGACTTTTCAGCTTGGAAAGGAGGAGACTAAGTAGGGATAGGATAGAGGTATATAAAATCATGACTGATGTGGAGAAAGTGAATCAGGAAAAAGTTATTTACTTGTTCCCATAATATAAGAACTAGGGGCCACCAAATGAAATTAATGGGTAGTAGTTTTAAAACAAATAAAAGGAAGTTCTTCACTCAGCACACAGTCAACCTGTGGAACTCCTTGCCTGAGGAGGTTGTGCAGGCTAGGACTATAACAGGGTTTAAAGAGAACTGGATAAATTCATGGAGGTTAAGTCCATTAACGTCTGTTTTCCAGGATGGGTAAGGAATGGTGTCCCTAGCCTCTGTTTCTCAGAGTGTGAAGATGGATGGCAGGAGAGAGATCACTAGATCATTACCTGTTAGGTTCACTCCCTCTGGGGCACCAGGCATTGGCCACTTACCACAGCAATAGATCAGTGGAGTTTCAGCACAAACTATGAAGAGGAACCCAGCCTATTGCCCTACTTAATGCAGCACTACCCAGTTTAAGAGTATCAAGCCATGGTACCTCAGCTACTGCCTCAAAATGGTGGTTACACATGCCTTGGGGACACAACAAAGGAGTAGTGGGGATGCTTGCTAAGCATAATGACACTAGCATGAAGTAACAACCCGAAAGTCACCGATAGTAAAAGTAGCAGTAAAACTTACAGCAGGTAAAGCTGTAGAAAGAGAAGGTGGATAGGCGTGTGTGTGCATGCACACATGCGTATAAAAGGAACTGCATGACAAAATAATGCCTCTACTCATTTTCTCCTCTTGCAGAGAAATCCAAGCCTTCCTGTCCACTCAGAAGCCATAAGAGTAAGGCACTGCACTCCTCCAGGGTTCTACTGGAGCCGAGCATATTTAAACCACTCTGTAAGCATTTACGGACAGCTTGCACTACAACCGTTGGAATGAGGTGCTGGTTGGAGCAAGGCTTCCATCTTACCTAGACTGAGGGTGAGGCCAAAGAGCTGGGATGCTTCAGAAAAGCTATCTACGATGACCTGAAGGTTGCTATGTCTATGGGCCATCAAGGCGCAGTCATATGCAAAAGAAGTGGCTTGAGGAGAAGTCTCTCCAGTGTCTTGGTCTTATCAAAAAGTCTCTAAAGATCAAAAGTAGCCATCGAGTCAGTAGCAGATATAAATCCCCTGATCCAAGTCTTGGGGCATAGCTGAGGACACAGGCAAAGAACAAGTTCTAATGCCCCAGCACCAGCAAACTTCATCCAAGGCACACCTCTGAAAAATGTGGTTCAGTTCAGGTATTTGGGCAGCACCATCTCAAGTGACAGTTCCCTTGATAGGGAAATTGCCTCCAGAATTAGTAAAGCCAGCCAGGCCCTTGGCCAAGTCTAAACAAAAAAGTCCTTAACCAACACAACATTAGTCTCTCCACCAAACTGAAGACGTACAGTGCAGTCAGTGGTCCTAACATCTCTCCTTTATGGATCTGAGACATGGACACTTTATAGATGGCACATTAAGCTTGAGCAATTTAACATGAGCTCCCTCCACTCAATAATGAGCATTCAGTAGCCAATATTAAGGTCCTCGAAAGAGCGAACACAAGCAGCACTGAGGAAATGCTCTTGAAATGCTCAGGTGGACCAGACATGTCATCAGAATGGAAGACCACCATCTCCCAAAACAGATCTTGTACGGGGAGTTGAGGCAGAGCAAACGAAAGAAGGGTCGACTGTATAAGCACTTCAAAGATAACTTGAAGAGCTGTCTCCAGCAGGCTGGCATCAATCTCAAAGAACTCGAGCAAATGACTCAGATCAGGACACACTGGCTATCTCTGACAAGATCAGCATGTAACAGGTTTGAGCAAGATCAACCAGAGACATCTTTCAGGGCTTGTCTAGCAGATTAGTGCACAGCACTCTAGCGTACTGTAGCTTTACACCCTGGCTTGCCCACTACAGCTCTTATAACTATTTAGGTACAAAAATAAAATCACACCCCTAACTGCTACTGTTATGCTGATAACACTTTTTAAGTGTAGACCAGGCCTCAGCAAAGCACGAAAGATCTGAAAACATCCCTACTGTATACAAGGCTGAGTTATACTTTCTGCCAAAAGTGACCCACAGAATGCTTCTGCTGGCGGAACACAGGGCATTAATCAGGGTCATTGTTAGTAAACTGGCAAATAACTGAATGAGAAGGGAGAGTTTGTGGAATTGTGATGTGTATAGGCATACCACAAACATACCAGAACAGACTGAAGTAATTTTGCTAAGTGAATTCGTTCCAACATGGCGCGCACACAAAAAAATGCCAGAGCCCCAATTTTTTTTTGTATTTAATTTTAAAACCATAGCACAATTGTGTTTCTTTCCATTTCATTTCTCAGTTTTTTAAAATAGTACTTATCTTTGCTTTGATATTCCTGGAAATTAGTTAAAAATAAACATTCAGGGGCAGTGGCTGATTTTTCCCTTCCTAACTGAGGCGTGTTTCCTTTGCATGCCATGTAGTAGTTTAATTTGAACCGCTGCAGATTCAACAGTATTTTTCATTATTTTTGCTACATTTTTTTCAGTAGGGAAAAAAATGTAATTAAATTGGTTTTGTATTTGTGGAGTTCCTTTAAAGTATTAAAGAATAAGTTGATCCCCAATGAACTCAACATTTTAATTCATTTTACCTTACGCTGGCTGTGGAAGAAGTCAGATTTTTAAATGCAATATGACATATGGTTGTTCATTATTTATACATTCAGTAGCAGACTATAAATTTTACTTTGGACGTATATCGAAGCACTGAAACCATTTCAGTTGCAAACACATAAATCATAGTTACAGTTATTAGTCTAAATGTAATGCCACCCAGGTTCTAGATCAAAACCTTTAAAATCCATTATAATTGACGTTTGCTGCATAACTTATGTCTGATTTTATTAAAGGAGCTCATTATTATTTATATCTTTGAAACATTATATTCTTGGTTGTGTAACCAGTGAAATGTGAATGATTTGGGAGTGGGGGGGGGGGTCCAAAGACTACGAAGTGGGAGGAATAAGGCTGTTACAGAGGACAAAATGTTCTGAAAGTAAATTACCTAATTCAATGCATGAATTAGTTAGACCGTACTAAGAACTGACATTCATTTGGGACAAATAAAACAAGAGCAGAGTTCTGTAGCAGCGACATTATAAATTAGTGAAAGGGTTACAAAACAAACTACATTCCTCATTGCCACACATTGACCATCTCTTTAAGAAAAAAAACAAAAAGAACTTTAGATTAGTTCATAGATCATCAGCTCTTGATGCACTATAGAAACAAAAAGGAAGGGATTGAGGAGTCTTTACAGATTCATTAGAACAGTGTTTGGTTGATGAGCTTTTTTCTTTGCACAGTTAGAATGCAAAGTGCACTCAGAAATATATATCCTGTAAACACAAATGAGTCCTTTGCTTTTATTCTCCTGTCAAAGTGGTTCAACCTCAAAGTTTCAAATGCGTCTATTCTGGACTGCTGAGACTAGATAATTCCCTTCCTGTTTTTCCTTTGGTGTGCATGAACTGTCTTTGCTTAGCTCTAAAATGTAGCCACAAGAAAATAAATAAAGCTGGGATTTGAGAATGCTTACAAAGGGTATGTCAGTTAAATACCCACTTAGGACCTGATCCTGCTGCCATTGAAATCAATGACAAAACTCCCATTAAGATCAAAGGAAGCAGGAGCAGACTCTTAATGGCTTTATAGGAGTTTTCAGTGAAAGTGCCCATGAACTTCTGAGGCAGTCAAAACAACTTCTCAATAATACGGAAACCTACTAATGGTTCACTCAATCTCTCTCATTCTATTTGTCTGTACGCACTATAACAATGTGATTTTTTAAAATCTCCAGCCAACTACATAAGGGCTGCTTTCAATCAGTTTACTCAAATCTTTTTCTACATTGCTGCTTACAAAAGTATATTGCATGTGAAACAAGCACCATTTTAATTGCATTCTCTTTTATATCCTTTCCAATTTTTTGAACAAAGAGAATATAATCCAGTGGATGGGGAGAAGTTATTTGTCTCCAGACCTTAGTCGAGTTATGTCTCCATTCTGTTAGCTATCAGCAGTGAAGGAAAAGAAAGTATATGAAAGGAAACAGCCTAGTTATATGTACAGTCAAACTTGCATGACCACTGCACACATGAACACCTTCACTGAAAGCGTTATTCATGGTTTATTTAACACTAGGCCTACATACAGTGGATTAGGTTTCCCGAAATATTTTGTACTTCTCTAAGCTTTGGCCACCATATTGATCTCATTTGTCCTTTCATGCTTCACATTTTCCTTTTTTGAGATGGCAAATCCTGAAGCATAGAGGAGAGAAAGACAGATGGTTAATGGGAAAAACTAACCCTCAGACCTCCAGAAGTTTGGGGTTTTTTGTTATTGTTGTTTTTTTTGGGGGGGGGGTGTCCTCAAGGAATCTTTGCTTACCTAGGGTCTCTGCCAAAGGAGGGCAAGCCTTTAGTCATCATAAATACATGTGTAGGACTTTTGTTGTTTTAAGAACCTTTTCTCTTGTTATGCTATGGTTCCTAGTATTGAGATTAGACAATAATGTATTTTTATAAGGCTGTTTTGGAGTCACTATATTCACTTCTCGTTACTGCTCACAAACAGAAAACCTGCAGATAGCCTGACCCAGGCATGCATACTCACAGTTGGTACAGAGGGCAAAGTAGCTCACGGAGCTACTCTAAGGAGTGGGAGAATCCAGAATTCCACCCCAGAGCAAATGAAGGCAGGAGGCCTAACACGTGAGAGGGTGCACTCAAAAAGAGTCAGAGACGTCAAAAGTGCATATAGACCTGAATCGTGAAACCTGTATTGATAACGTGTAAGTAGTGCAAATATAAGACACAGCCCCAACCCAAAAAGCTTGCACAGGACTTTCCAAGTTTTTGGACTACTCAGATTCAAAAGGAATCCATTCACCTTCATAGAAGGAGCACATAGCACAGAACATATTGCTACCTGCATAAACCCAATCCCATATCCCCAGAAACCAAGAGAAACTTTGCTGCTCTAAAATTGGGATGTATATTAAGGAGAAAATATGGTCTAGGTGTTTGTACTTCTCAGTACATGGAAGACTTGTTACCCAGCATCATGTTTCTAAAGTGGATGCTTAGCCTGAACAAAGTGAAAGGTTACACATCAGAACATAAGAAAATAAGAATGGCCATACTGGATCAGACCAAAGGTCTGCCTCTTCCTCCCCATAAAAGCTCAAATTCTTTAATGTTCTGGCATCGTGTACCTTGTAAAGCCAGTGAATGCTTACATCTATGAAACACCATCTATGATCCACCACAGCCTGCATGGCCACATAATACTATCACGGATGGTTGTAAAACTTTTCAGCCTGATGGAGAAGGAACTACAAAGAATCAGGTAGTGAGTTCTATTAGTAGCCCTAGTATCATTTGAAAAGCCCTTATATCATTCAAAGACTTCTGCTATCTCAGGCCTAGTCTACACTAAAAAAGTTAGGTTGACCCAGCTACGTCGCTGAGGGGTGCAAACAATCTACACTCCCAAGCAACATAGCTAAAAACCGACATAGCTAGTCCTTGTGTAGGCAGCACTAGTTTGATGGAAGAATTCTTCCACCTACCTAGCTACTGCCTCTTGGGGAGGTTGATTATCTACACCAACAGGAGAACTCCTCCCATTGGCATAGGTAGTGTCTTCGCTGAAGCGCTATAACGGCACAACTGGAGCGCTGCATCTGTGCTGCTGTAGCATTTCAAGTGTAGACGAGCTCTCAGGAACACTGGTAACCTTGATCACATCTCAGCAGTTCTTGCTTTGTTGAAATGCATACCTTAAAAGAATATCTCCTACTATGGTCTACACATCGTGCCAAAGAGCATAGATATTCATGGCCAGTCTTCTGATTGCTTCTATAACTCTCTTGTCCACAATGTGAGCAGTGGCAAAAAGTTGGTTTTCTGCTGACAGGCTGGTGCCAGGGATAAGTAAAAAGTAGGCGTGCTCAGAGGCTGGTGTGGTTGCTACTAGTGCAAACAGCCACGGCATTGTGCCATCAGGGCCAAGTCCAGAGTCTGCCCTCCTCGGGGTTCAGTTTGATAAAGTAAATAGAAAACAGATTTTGCATTTGCCTGTACATCTTTTCCAGATAACATTGTAAGTGCTCTGAGTGCTGTTACTTCCCTGTCCTGCCTCTAACCTATGTAAAGATGATGCAGCAATCTGCAGTGTAAGGAAGGTTTACATGATATTAAATGGCCACTGTGACCCATTAGCAGGGAATTATGAGGTTTAGGTGAGACATACCCATGCTCCTCTGCAAAGGCACCTGCTGCTAATGGACTGAACAACTGTCCACAGAATGCAGTCCTAAAAGCACAGAGTACTAAGTGTGGATCCAACAACACAGTTATTGCAGAAAAGCTGCTTTGTAGATTCAAACCAAATAGTGTAACCTGTAGTCAAATAAGCAAACTGTGCCCCTGATTACAGAATCAGGGTTCCAGCTATAGTGTGGTTGGAATATTAGGGCTTGATGCTGCTGTGCTTACTTACATTTAGCAGCACCTTCCTCCGTGTGTAATCAGTGGGGCTACCTGCAGAGTAAGGTACTATTCAGTCTATACTCACAGAGCTTTACATTTTCACCTGACCTTAAGCAAATTTCCTACCATGTATGGTAAATTCCATTGAATTCCATTGTTGTCTTATTAAAAACAATTGCCTTCTCACATAAAAGGTGGAATTCTTAAGGCTTACGGAATGCCAGGGTGGCAGAATCAGGCCTCCTGGGATGGGATATATGAGATAGTTCAAATGAAATGAAGAATCCATCTCAAACCAAAACTGAAACTTCTGTGAGTTTCAAAAAATATATGTGGAAAACTAAACGATTTTTTTAAAAGCAATTTGTCCTACTGAATTCCTCCCAGAGCCAGAAATTGAATTCCTAAAGTATACAAGAGAGATTGTTCTTGTGGTACAATATGTCTGTCCTGTCAGAAGCAGGAAATATCAACAACTGAATGAGAAAGTTTGTTCTCATGAGATTACCAGTTTAGTTTTACACTAATGAAATTCAAACAATGGCTCAAAAGTTTGGGTATTTTTTCTGGATATTTATTTGCATCCAAGTTCTGAACATTAACGTTTACTCATTACTAGACAGTTCTTTCTACCTTCTATGCTACAACATTATTTTTCTTTGTCTCCTGGAACGTGATGATAAGTCTGAACTCAGTGATCCCTCTAAGAAGGGGAAATATATATGTGAAATGTTTCTAGTAAAGCCATCAGCAGAGCCTCTTTTGTGTTATTAGGAAGTTATCTAACTTGTCATAGAAAATACTATTGATTTTTAGTCTGTTCTGTCAACTAGTCAATAAGCCACACATGCACAAGGTACTCCTGATATGTTACATCTTTTGTTTGCTTTTAGAATAAGTGCAACTGCATCATGGTTTTGTTTTGTTTTGTTTTGTTTTTCTTTTTAATTCTAATGTTCTGGAAAGATAAAGTTAATTCAAATCAATGGCAATGTGCTTGCAATCCTAATGTCACCTTAACTTTTTTTTTCACATTGTTGGAATCTATTTTATTGTCCTGCTAAATTGTGAAAAGGTACCTTAGCTAAGTCAAAATGCCTTAGTTAAAGTGTCTTACAGAGACTCAGAGCTAATATAACTTAATTCTGACCCAGCACCCAAACAATTTAGAACAGGTTCTCACCTAAAATTTCTTAACAAGGATATTGTGGAGCTGGGTTTCATCAGGCCTTCTGTAAATGGGAAAATTCACAATATCAGGACAAAACTGCATCCCCATTAAGCAGTGTTTCCTGTATATAGGAATTGCTCAGTCTGAACTGCAACCACTTCTAGGGTGAAACGAGACAGCCACAGGAAAGAAAAAAGTCGGGCAGGAAGTGAAGAATGAAACTACAATGCATTGAAACTGCTCAATGAACTATAAGTAAACATAGTGGAACAAGTCCTGTCCTAACTCAGGCAATTTCCACTTGAGATCAGTGGGAGCTTTTCCTGAGTGAGGACTTCAGGATTTGCTGCAATTTAATTACACACACTTAGCCAGAACACTGGGGTTAATGTTCACTCTCTTTAATTATCATTAAAAAGAAAAGGAGTACTTGTGGCACCTTAGAGACTAACCAATTTATTTGAGCATAAGCTTTCATGAGCTACAGCTCACTTCATCGCATGCATACTGTGGAAAGCACAGAAGATCTTTTTATACACATAAATCATGAAAAAATGGGTGTTTACCACTACAAAAGGTTTTCTCTCCTCCCACCCCACTCTCCTGCTGGTAATAGCTTATCTAAAGTGATCACTCTCCTTACAATGTGTATGATAATCAAGTTGGGCCATTTCCAGCACAAATCCAGGTTTTCTCCGCCCCCCCCCCCAACACTCTCCTGTTGGTAATAGCTTATCTAAAGTGATCACTCTCCTTACAATAAGAAAAGGAGTACTTGTGGCACCTTAGAGACTAACCAATTTATTAGAGCATAAGCTTTCGTGAGCTACAGCTCACTTCATCAGATGCATATCGTGGAAACTGCAGCAGACTTTATATATACACAGAGAATATGAAACAATACCTCCTCCCACCCCACTGTCCTGCTGGTAATAGCTTATCTAAAGTGATCATCAGGTGGGCCATTTCCAGCACAAATCCAGGTTTTCTCACCCTCCACCCCCACACACAAATTCACTCTCCTGCTGGTGATAGCCCATCCAAAGTGACAACTCTTTACACAATGTGCATGACAATCAAGTTGGGCTATTTCCTGCACAAATCCAGGTTTTCTCACATCGCCCCCACCCCCATACACACACAAACTCACTCTCCTGCTGGTAATAGCTCATCCAAACTGACCACTCTTCAAGTTTAAATCCAAGTTAAACCAGAACATCTGCGGGGGGGGGGGGGTGTAGGAAAAAACAAGAGGAAACAGGCTACCTTGCATAATGACTTAGCCACTCCCAGTCTCTATTTAAGCCTAAATTAATAGTATCCAATTTGCAAATGAATTCCAATTCAGCAATTTCTCGCTGGAGTCTGGATTTGAAGTTTTTTTGTTTTAAGATAGCGACCTTCATGTCTGTGATTGCGTGACCAGAGAGATTGAAGTGTTCTCCGACTGGTTTATGAATGTTATAATTCTTGACATCTGATTTGTGTCCATTTATTCTTTTACGTAGAGACTGTCCAGTTTGACCAATGTACATGGCAGAGGGGCATTGCTGGCACATGATGGCATATATCACATTGGTGGATGTGCAGGTGAACGAGCCTCTGATAGTGTGGCTGATGTTATTAGGCCCTGTGATGGTGTCCCCTGAATAGATATGTGGGCACAATTGGCAGCGGGCTTTGTTGCAAGGATAGGTTCCTGGGTTAGTGGTTCTGTTGTGTGGTATGTGGTTGCTGGTGAGTATTCGCTTCAGGTTGGGGGGCTGTCTGTAGGCAAGGACTGGCGTATCTCCCAAGATTTGTGAGAGTGTTGGGTCATCCTTCAGGATAGGTTGTAGATCCTTAATAATGCTTTGGAGGGGTTTTAGTTGGGGGCTGAAGGTGACGGCTAGTGGCGTTCTGTTATTTTCTTTGTTAGGCCTGTCCTGTAGTAGGTGACTTCTGGGAACTCTTCTGGCTCTATCAATCTGTTTCTTCACTTCCGCAGGTGGGTATTGTAGTTGTAAGAATGCTTGATCGAGATCTTGTAGGTGTTTGTCTCTGTCTGAAGGGTTGGAGCAAATGCGGTTGTATCGCAGAGCTTGGCTGTAGACAATGGATCGTGTGGTGTGGTCAGGGTGAAAGCTGGAGGCATGTAGGTAGGAATAGCGGTCGGTAGGTTTCCGGTATAGGGTGGTGTTTATGTGACCATTGTTTATTAGCACTGTATTGTCCAGGAAGTGGATCTCTCGTGTGGACTGGACCAGGCTGAGGTTGATGGTGGCATGGAAATTGTTGAAATCATGGTGGAATTCCTCAAGGGCTTCTTTTCCATGGGTCCAGATAATGAAGATGTCATCAATATAGTGCAAGTAGAGTAGGGGCGTTAGGGGACGAGAGCTGAGGAAGCGTTGTTCTAAGTCAGCCATAAAAATGTGGGCATACTGTGGGGCCATGTGGGTACCCATAGCAGTGCCGCTGGTTTGAAGGTATACATTGTCCCCAAATGTAAAATAGTTATGGGTAAGGACAAAGTCACAAAGTTCAGCCACTCGGTTAGCCGTGACATTATCGGGGATAGTATTCTTGACAGCTTGTAGTCCATCTTTGTGTGGAATGTTGGTGTAGAGGGCTTCTACATCCATAGTGGCCAGGATGGTGTTATCAGGAAGATCACCGATGGATTGTAGTTTCCTCAGAAAGTCAGTGGTGTCTCGAAGGTAGCTGGGAGTGCTGGTAGCGTAGGGCCTGAGGAGGGAGTCTACATAGCCAGACAATCCTGCTGTCAGGGTGCCAATGCCTGAGATGATGGGGCGCCCAGGATTTCCAGGTTTATGGATCTTGGGTAGCAGATAGAATATCCCAGGTCGAGGTTCCAGGGGTGTGTCTGTGCGGATTTGATCTTGTGCTTTTTCAGGGAGTTTCTTGAGCAAATGCTATAGTTTCTTTTGTTAACTCTCAGTGGGATCAGAGGGTAATGGCTTGTAGAAAGTGGTGTTGGAGAGCTGCTGAGCAGCCTCTTGTTCATATTCCGACCTATTCATGATGACAACAGCACCTCCTTTGTCAGCCTTTTTGATCAAATCTGCACAGACACACACAGGGCGTTGCTTCAGGACTGACTGAGAGGTAATGCTCAAGCATTTTTTATTTTTATCTTTATGTTTACATCTAAATTTTCAGAGTTGCCTGAGGTCTAATCCACATGACTTCTATTGACCAAAACAAACTAACCAAGCAAAAGAAAAAACATGCCTCACACAATGCCAGGCAAATTTAGCAGTTAACAGTCTTTTAACACAAAGTAGTTTTTTTTTTAATAGTTATATAATTGCTTGCCAGGATTCTATACTTCAAATGAAAATCTGAATAGTGTGAAAATAGTTCCCATTACTTTTCACTGATAATGGAGATTACTGTATTTTAAAGAAATGCTTCCCTATATTATCTCATGTACTTTGGTAAATTACTGTTAACATTTATATTGTTAAATCTAAAGCTGCAATTTCAACCTGTTAACTCCTCCATAATTTTGTAGTAGGTTTTTTCCTCCTTTTAAACATGTACAGTGGGTGGAAAGTTGCAGGTTTTCCAACAAGATTTCTGTTGTAAAAGAACAATACATAGTCACCCTAATACAGAGCAATGATAACACCATAATCATGAATTATAACCCTCTCAAGTTTGGCTTTCTGTTTACATTAAATCTCAACATGGCTGTCTTTGATAAAAAGCCCTTAAAGTTGCAATACAAAATGTCTCTTCTTTAACACAGTCTTTTATTTAATACAAACTTGGGTTTTCTAAGAGGCAATGGAATCACTCAAAAACTTCTGGCTAGTGCCATAAATGTTTCATCAACTTTAATCTACTACTCTTACTTTGAGTTTATATGATATGTGTGTTGTGTTCTTTGCTTTAGAATTCTAGATTTACAGTTCTGTTTGAATCACATAATATATAACCAGTTTTGATTTACAAAGAAAAAAGAGACTTTCATCTTTTTTTAAGAGGATAACTTCAATCATAAGCAGCATCAAAACTTCTCCTGGGATCATTTCAAATAGATCCACGATTCTGAGTGAAGGACTCCTCTGAACATCAAGATGTCTGTTCACTAAAATGTCTTCTTTATCTTAAATTTCAGGGCATACACATTATCACTCAGAAAAACAGTTTGTCTTTAGTTACTGAAGTGATGGTTAAAAAGATGTGGCGGTGATCTGCATGACACACTGAGCAATTTCATTCAGCCATCAAGAGCCAAAGAGATGCATATTTCATCACCCAATGGAAACATAGGGCCTAATCCTGCAAAGACATAAACAACTCTAGAAGACACTACTGATGTGACTAGTTATGTGCAAACGTGTTTTCAGAATTGGGCGAATACTGAGCAATGAGAAAATTTAGCAGCTTTAGAACATAAAAGATATGTGCAAGAAGTTGATTTACAATCATTGTGAAATACCTGGTGCTCATCCCTGCTGAAAAATGAGTCCAATTTAATTTAGGTGCTTAAATATGGATTTAGTTTTGATTTTAAGAACATACTTTTGAAAAATGTGTGCTAGGATTTATTTTTCTTTACATTCTGGAGTTGTGTATGTATCTGTCATGGTTACAGGACTGGCTGCAACTATATAAGTCCATTATATATAAGTCCATTCTGGTCTTTTTGATTGCATCCCTCGGTGTTAGGCCTCATGCATTTATCTGTCCTGGAGTGGAATTCTGCAATTCTCCCACTTTTAAAGTACCCTGCATATCAACTGTTCTCACCCTAAAGATCTGACTGAGTTCTGGCACCTGTAGTTCTTCTCTTTGGGAGTATGTTGCCTCTTTTTAAATCCATAGTACGCCCACATCTTGAATACTGTGTGCCCATGTGGTCGCCCTATCTCAAAAAAAAAAAAATTGGAATTGGAAAAGATTCAGAAGAGGGCAACAAATATTATTAGGGGTATGGAACGGATTCATATGAGGAGAGATTAATAAGACTGGGACTTTTCAGCTTGGAAAAGAGACAGCTAAGGGGAGATACGATTGACATCTATAAAATCATGACTGGTGTAGAGAAAGTAGATAAGGAAGCGTTGTTTACTACTTCTCATAATACAAGAACTAGGGGTGACCAAATGAAATTAATAGGCAGCAGGTTTAAAACAGATAAAAGAAAGTATTTCTTCACACAATGCACAGTCAACCTGTGGAACTCCTTGCAAGAGGATATTGTGAGGGCCAAGACGATAACAGGGTTCGAAAAAGAACTAGATAAATTAATGGAGGATCAGTCCACCAGTGGCTATTAGCCAGGATGGGCAAAAATAGTGCCCTACCCTCTGTTTGCCGGAAGCTGGAATGAACAACAGGGGATGGATCACTTGATGATTACCTGTTCTGTTCATTCCCTCTGGGGCACCTGGCACTGGCCACTGTCGGAAGACAGGATACTGGGCTAGATGGACCTTTGGTCTGACCCAGTAGGGACATTCTGATGTTCTATGTGACCAGTGAAGTGCAGTGATCAGACAACCTTCTTAAAACTAAAGTGTTTTGTATTTTAGCAGTAGGAACAAAGCTGTTGGAGAAAAAATATTTGAAAACAACAGTCTACATACAGGCTTACCTAAAGCCTGACCATTCTGGGATGGTAACCCAGGAATGCCAGTCTTTTCCATGTGTGCTGGATCCCCCAAACAGCTGCTGCCGCTTTCTTGAGAGAGTGGACCTTTTTATCCTGCCAGAGTTTTTGTCCTTCTGTGTTTGGCAGATTTGGTCATTACTAGTCAAACCAGTCCTGTACTCTTTGCAGCAATTGCAGCCAGAGTCCTTGGAATCAAAGGTTCTGGTACTGTCCCTTAACAACTCGTAGGTGACAATTGATTGATTGGTACTTCTCCTTTTTGCTTGTATTCCAGACAAACTCCTTTTGAGTTAAACCAATACAGTGGTACAGAAAATCAGGCCCACATATACAGTAGTTTTAATGAAGTATTAGAGCTCTCCAGGTCCATCACGTTATCACAAATAACTACACAAAACAAGAAAAAAATGACTTGTTCAGTCTCACACATTTCCCTTTTAAGAATACTATTATATAAAGACAAAAAAATGCTAATAAATTTTGGCTAGGTCTTTATAGCACACTTTTCTGAATACTTTTACGGCCAAGGGGCATTGTGATAGAAAGGTGACATAATACACAGAAGCAGCCTTTCTCCCCAAAAGTCTACTTCCATGTTAGTCTACTAACTCTCCTTATAGGAACTTTTTTTCCTAGAATGCCTTTCTGAGGTGTCCCTTTAAATAAGCCAGAGCCCAGCAGCTGTAGCCCTAAAGTGGCTATTTTGTACTTGTCTGCTCTTTGTTGTAGCTCTTTCTCTTCCACCTGGTAAGTATTTTAAAATCCTATTCTGTTTCCCCTATGTTTTTCCTGTCTTATTCCAGAGGAGATGGCACAGTTTTATAGTAGTAATGTACAAGTGTTTTATCCCTTGCAGCCTGGATTCCAGTCCTGCTGTGATGTGATTATAGGATGAACTAATTTTGTATTGAGTACAATATCTACTATGTAATCTAAACTAAAACCAAAAGAGCTGGAGGAGAAGCTGAGAAGAGGATTCATTTTAACAAAAATAGAGTGGAGAGCACCACATGGTATGGAACATTCAAAGGTGGTACATGAAACATGATGAATTTCCAGGGATAGTGTAAGTTGATGTCAAATTTGTCCACTTAAAGGAAGTGTAAGGAGCAACAAAGCACTCACTGAAGGTAACAAGACCCCATCAGACATTGGAAGTAAACTGCAGAAACATTTTTCAATAAGCAAGTACAGCTGGGTTTGAGTAGCCCTGGGTATAAAAATAAAAAAGGAGTTATCCACTTAGAGCAAATAATCCATGCAAACAGTTATTACTGTAATAAAGGTGCATGTTGTACACTTTCAGGACATATTTCTATTTGAAGACCCTAATTGTTTAGGTCTGCCATCAACATGCAGCTTCACCTTGATATGCTTCTCTGGTTGTACAAAATCCGTTAGTCATCTAGAAGGCAGCTGCAAATCAACTCCCTGCTTACACAATGGGGACCCATCGTATAGTATCCATGTTGTAAGTGCAGATTTTGTCAGAAATCCGCTCCCTACTTTGCCCACCTGAGTAATGTAACTGCAGCCAACTAATACTCTTGCTCCTCATTCAGCCACTTAAAGGAGAAGAGAGAATAGAGCTGGACTAAATTTTTCAAATTTGATGGATTTTGGTAATTTCAGGGAGGGAAATGAATCACTTTCTCCACATTTTTTTACCCGCTCTGAAAGATACCAATGATTTCCTGATCCACGTGGACCCTTTTGCATCAGTCAGACTTACGTTTTCCTTTTCCATGTAGCTTTAACATTCTGGGTGCCACTGGTCGAGCTCAAAGATGACATTTTAAATGTATTGCTGATAGGATGTATTGACCCTTGGCTTTTGGGATGCTCTGAAGGAAACAATGGTGAACTGTGTTTTAAAAAAGGAGTATTGAAATTTTTTTCAAAATCTAATGATTTGGGGTGTCTCAATTTTTGAGTACTCGACATATGAGACACCTGACAAGAGCGTGATTTTCAGAAAGTCCTGGGTACTCTCCACCAGAAAATCAGGCTTTTTATTGGGGTTCTCAAACTGGGCACTCAAAATCTCTAGCTGCTTTTAATTTTATGTAGTAGGTATTTAGAACTTGTGCAAACACTATATCTGATCTCATCAATGCCTCTGCTAAGGCCTGAAGGCCCAACTGAAGAGAGGAAAATGCTGTCCAAGCCCTAATTCATACATCCTATGGATGTATTGTGTCCATGTGCCCCAGTTCCCCTTCATAGCTGTAGTCCAGCCTCACTATATTAGGTGTGTAGCCTCTCCGGGTTTCCAAATCTTAGACAAAATTTTGGATACAAATCTCACTTCACTTTGTTTACCCACTTTTGAGGTAAATCCTGCCCTCTCTTTTGGGAGGAATGGAGAAAGCAGGGTGAAGCCAGCCATTGATGACTGGTATGGATGGAAGGTTGACTAAGGGCATAATACGTGCTCTGCATCACAATTTCCTGCTGCTTCCAACAAGACTAGTGAAGGTTCATATCTAGCTTGGGAGGCCTGTAAGAGCATATAGGTTTAGGGGTTGGCCATGTTTGCAAGCCCCTATCGCACATCCTTCTTGGGCTAGTGTATTCCTATGGCACTGTTAGCCAAGACCATTATCTCCCCACTGTGGTACTCAAGAAAGGACATAATTCTCCTAGTGCTATCTGCAATTGTGCAGGTGCATTGACGGATAGATAGGTTCTCTCATTCTCTTTCCCCAAATCTGGATAACACAGAGCAGGATTTTGCCCTTGTTTTGCAAAGGCAACATGCCATACCAAACATCCAGTGCTCAATGTTGCAGATTTCAAAAAAAAAAAAAAAAAAAAAAGTAGTGCCTTGTTAATAAAGTTTCTTGTCATTTGCAAACACTGAGTGATTTTTGTGGTTTCTGGTTAATCAGAGTAAATCCTTGTGAAAACCAAATTTTTACTACATTGTGATTTATTAGCAAGTTAGTTTTTCTTTACATCATTAGACTTAGCTTCAAACCTGAAGAAAACTGAATTAGCATATAAAATTCTACTCTCTCTCCCCTCCACTTCCTTACAATGGCAACCTGAATCCCTGAAAAGTTTTTTTCCCTCTTAACAAACCTGTAACTACTTCAGCAAGTCAGAGTCTCCAACTCATGAATATCTTTGAAGTTACTTTTCAGATCCTTGATTGGGCTCGGGAGACATATCTGTATATCTCATTGGATTAGAGTTGCTGGTTTGTATCATGACCTTGTAAAATTGGTACTGAAAGCAGCAAAGATGAACATCAAACTGTTTTAACTTATAGCATGATTTTTTTTCCAGACATAATCAACACTTCAATCATTTTCATACTCAAAAAGGAGAACTTCTGGGTCATAATGTACTTTCAGAAACTCAGAATTCATTAACTTATAGATATTAGATTTTAAAATGGCAATATTACTTTTACTCTTTTAAGTTTTATGCATTGTTACTGTAGTAGTACCTGTGTTCTTTGCTCATTGTTCTTTGCTCATTTGGTACATCACTCATGAAAAAATGAACACAAAACAGACTTTGATGTCACGTAATGAGGAAATTCTGTAGCATGAAAAAGGAAACATTTTTACACTGCTCACATCGGCTGGATTTGAAAATTAAAAAGTTGTTTTGTATCCATTGATCCATGTAACTGGACTGTAGTTGGGAAAGAGGTGTGGAAGATGAAAAATAGATGCAGAAACAATAAGTGAGAAAAATTCAAAACATTTTAATACACATTTGGTATGAGTGAAAGCTGCTTATGGGAACTGCGTTTACATGACCAGCGCATGCCTCATGCATTAAACCCCTAGGAGTAAATTATCGTAAGTATGGATTTTTTTCCTCACTGTTGCTCTTTTTGATCAATGATTTTAGTGTACATTTTGGTTTTGTCCAGGGCCACTATTTCAAATCAGTGGCTCCAGCTCAGCACTCCCACAAAATTTGAGGTATTGGCTAGTTCTGTTGAAATTTGAAGCCAAAATCAATGTTCTGAACTAGGATTTTGATCCAGGTCCATCTCTATTATTGAAGCAGTGATTCTTAAATGTGACTTGCTGTCAAGGTTCCTTCCCCTCTCTGAACTCTAGGGTACAGATGTGGGGATCTGTATGAAAGACCCCCTAAGCTTATTCTTACCAGCTTAGGTTAAAAACTTCCTCAAGGTACAAACTTTGCCTTATCCTTAAACCCTATGCTGCCACCACCAAGCGTGTCAAACAAAGAATAGGGAAAGAGCCCACTTGGAGACTTTTCCCCCCCAAAATATCCCCCCAAGCCCTACACTCCCTTTCCTGGGGAAGGCTTGATAAAAATCCTCACCAATTTGCATAGGTGAACACAGACCTGAAACCTTGGGTCTTAAGAACAATGAAAAAGCAATCAGGTTCTTAAAAGAAGAATTTTAATGAAAGAAAGAGTAAAAGAATCACCTCTGTAAAATCAGGATGGTAAATACCTTACAGGGTAATCAGATTCAAAACACAGAGAATCCCTCTAGGCAAAACCTTAAGTTACAAAAAGACACAAAAACAGGAATATACATTCCATTCAGCACAGCTATTTTACCAGCTATTAAACAAAAGGAAATCTAATGCATTTCTAGCTAGATTACTTACTAACTTAGCAGAAGTTCTGAAGAGCATTCCTGATCTGTTCCCGGCAAAAGCATCACACAGACAGACAGACCCTTTGTTTCCCCCGCCGTCCAGCTTTGAAAATATCTTGTCTCCTCATTGGTCATTTTGGTCAGGTGCCAGCGAGGTTATCTTAGCTTCTTAACCCTTTACAGGTGAAAGGGTTTTGCCTCTGGCCAGGAAGGATTTTATAGTTCTGTATACAGAAAGGTGGTTACCCTTCCCTTTATATTTATGACACTTGCAAAGTGGAGTTTGTCCACATCTTTCCTGAAATGTGGCACACGGAACTGGACACACTGCTCCAGTTGACACCTAATCAGCACAGAGTGGAAGAATTACTTCTCGTGTCTTACTTACAGCACTCCTGCTAATATGACATGTGACACTTAGTGTGAAATGAACCTCAATTGGAAAAGCCTGCAGAAGGGATGCACTAAAGCCTGCACCAAAGGGAAAATTCACCCCTCTAGTGGTTGCCAGTACAAGGCCAGTGTGTTGCTTACATCTCACTTAAGCCCTGTTATTGAATTGGGCCTTGCTATGTTATGTCAAGGATATAGAGCCCATGTTATTCATTGTACAGTGGTGAATTTCACTCTGAAGAGCCAGATCCTGCAAACATTTACTAAATGGAATAGTTTTTCCTACTATGAGTAGTCCCATTGACTTCCATGGGATTACTCATGATAGTAGACATTATACTAGGTAAAACAACGTTTCCAAGATCTCGCCAATAGATATTATATACTCGTACGGATAGATGCATTTCAGAGAAATTGGAATAAATACACTAGTGAAATTAAGTGTCTTTAAAAGGTTATTAATGTGAAACTTTTAGAATGTATTGATCTAGATTTTTCCAGGATGATAAAATAAAAGCAATAAAACGATGTCCGTATGGTACAATCCTCTTAATTGTGAAGGACACAGCAGTAGACATCATATTGTCTTGATTAATAACTGTTCTTGGCCCAATCATGCAAATAGATACAGGTGTAGTCCTACTAAAATCACTAATCAGTTGAGTAAAGCTACATGCTTGCTGAATTACTTGCTATTGGGGGCCCTTGCAATGAAATAAAATATTGCACGTATAAGTATACTAAAAGCAATAATAGTATTCACTTCATTTTGGCCAAGATTTCTAAGGTGAGTAGTGATTCTAAGTTGCCTCAGTGTTTAGTTCCATGGGAAAGGTGGCAGTAAAGCAGCAGCTTTTATGCAATTTGAAAGCTGGGGTGGGGTGGCGTAAAAGAATGTGTTGTACCCTAATGGGAGTTCATGGCTGCAAGCCTTTAGACTGAGTTCTAGTCCAATCTTTCCTGCTGGCTGCTGTTTATATTTCTGGGACTTTCACAACCTTTATTATGAGCCAAAGTTTCATACCTTGCCTGGTAACCGCTCCAATTTCACCAACAAGTGAGTTTGCCCAAGATCACTTCAGGGAGACCTGGGAATAGAACCCAGGTATCATAACAGCAACATGTCTCACCCATTTTCTCACAGTTATTTTGAAGGCTCATGTCAAATTAGGTGCTTATGTAACCCACACTAACACTATCATAGTGACTCTGTGTCGCTCTCTGGCAGCTAGATCACATAAAGAGCATAATGATGGTTACTACATCTATATATAAGTGATCTCAGGTTCACTCCCTTCAAACAATCAAAACAGAAATGTTCTCCTGCTTTGCTATGCTATCAGTAACTACTAGATAGAAATCTGCTTCCAGAGCCAGGCGTAGAAACCAAGAATCCTGATGCTCAGAGTTGCACAGCATCTCAGAAATACATTTGTGCAATCCATTAGCAATGTGTGTATTGCTGCTCCCTGCATGGGCTGGTCTACACAGAGCTAAATAGATGTTTCCTCTCATATCTCTTAGCTGAGGTGGAAGAAGTACCTACTCTGGATTTGAAGGCTGTGGGTTCAAACTCTGATGTTGACACATGTAGGAGGTGAAAAAAATACATATATGTATAAAATGTAGTTTAAGGACTCGAGTAATTGCTGGAATGATTTATATTGGAAAACACTGAATTTGGAAGGGAATTTGGATATGGTACTAATAATTGCTTTATGGTAGAATTTTTATGATATGTATATGTGTTTAATGAGAGCTGTCCTGTTACGAACAAGGCATAGCAGACTGTCTGTGTGTTTGAGACTCAGTGTGGTGTGTGGGAGATTTTGCCTGAGTGTCCACAGTGGATGACCCTTCCTCTCTAAGCTCCAAAAAGGTCAGAACTTGATTTAATCAACTTATATTTCCAGGAAGCATGCCTCATTCTTCAGGATGTAACATTAGCACTTATGAGGGGGCTGGATACCTCGGGGCATTGCTAGTGAGTTATGGCGTCTTTCACTTGTAAACCACCAATTTGCATACTGCCCTGTCCATTTTCTTTTAAAGTTAGACCAGAGCCTCACTTAGTTTAAATGAATAGTGAAGCCAACTGAGTAATGCCAGTTTACACCAGTTGAGGATCTGGCCCTCTAATCTGCATTTATGAGGTTTGATGATAGGCTGAATTACTAAATCTAACATGGGATAGGAGCAAAATATGTAACTACGATTACTCCCATTTACTGCACTTTGCCTTTGCTCTTTGTTAAAGTGCTGGCCAGAGTTCATAACATACACTGAGCAGTTTGATTTGTAAGCCCTGTATACTTTGTGCCTATAGGAGTCCACTGCATTTTAGTCTGCAAGTTGCATTGTATCTCAGGTAGACACCATTATTCTCCTTGCACAGAGAATCACTTAATAGGTAGCTGAAGATTATTCTTTTTTTCTTGCTCAAAAATTGCACCAGAAAAGCAGTAGGATTATATCAGAGAATAATATAATAAAAAAAAAATCCCCAGTTTAGTGGACCCATACCATATGTCTTGTAACTCCAGGGCACTATGGGGTATCTCCTTCACTCCTTCCTCAATGCCCCCAGTTGTAGCTTGGTGTTGGAGGACATGCTGCCTTTCCCCCTTCACTTGAGTTTCCTCCTTGCCACTATTTTCTCGCACAACCGTAATCTTCTTTTAATGTGTTGCAGTTGTGTGTCAATAAACTTTTATCCTATGTTAGAAGACTTCATTACAAATAACAGAATTACAAATTTCACGTTTGAGATTAGGTGAACACTTAGGTTCCATTGTATTTTCAAATAATTGAACAGGAGAATTTTGGCTTATGTTTGCTATTCTATTTTGTAGCCTGGAAGCCACTAATACATACATTTGTGATTGTGTAAACATTTGTGCTGCTCAATATTCTCTTGAAGATGACCTTGTTTATATGAAAACAAAAGTATCTGACGGCGATGCTGGTAGTTAAGATTGCCTAATGCTTTCCATTATAACTGTGTGTGTGTAAAACCCATCTATATTGAACTCTGATGCAAATCCTGAATTATTTCAGTATTATGCAAAGTGTAAGTTTGTTTCCAGTTATGACAACATCCTCTTCAAAGTGGCTTCTCACTTAATCGCATGGACATCACCACCCTTTATATAAAATACCTTCTTGTGGGAGAAGAGAACTTCTGGTGAGTAGGATAGTTGAACACACGTGAGTTGCAGGGTTGTCTAGGGTGCATGAACAACTTTGTTGCACACTACTCCAAATACACTCTGCTTCCCGAAGTAGAAGACATCAAGGGAGCTGGAAGCAGAACCCTGCAAATTTTTACATGGGGATCTGGCCTACATGGTGCTACAATTGTGGATTTGTTTGAGTCCCTCAGCAGCCCTACCTGATGCTGATGCTATTTAGTTTGAGTGTCCTGGAGATAGAGAGAAAAACAAGGAGTAATTTTGTGAGTGCATGATCCATTTCATGCTATGGTACTGAGAAGGAGAAAAGCATAGTCCTATGTGGAGATAACATAGTAATGATAAGATGAGCATGTTGAATCTGTAGAGACTGAGTCCAGTTTACCTGTGGATGATAAGAGAAAAGCAGACCTTGATTGTCATACTGACGGACTGATGAGATGTACCTGGGCTGTGGGGTAGGTCTGACTGTGGAGCAAATGCAGGTTTTCAGCAGCTGAGATTTGGGGACCTGGGTGCTGGGCAACATCTTCCGGAAACTGATCGGTTTAATGAATTACTTGTCTAACAAAATGAGAGTACCATCTGGGAGTGTGGAGATCCTACATGAGCAGTATAAAGTGCTACTTGGAGTGGAAATGATAAAAATGCTGAGCATCAGCAGGGTGAAGAAGATAGTTTAATAATCATTTGCTGAGATCTGTGTAACTCACTTGTGGCTGTTACACCATACCACCATATATTGTCTCTTTTGTGTGTGCATATAATTTAGCCCACATTTGCTTGAAACTCCTATCAGAGTCATAGGTTTCTACACACTTGACACAAGCTTGGGGATGTAGTGCAACCTGAAACCAGGTGTACTTAATCTGATTTAGAGAGATCATTGCAAGAATTTTCCTTAGCCAGATTGGACATGGTATTACACTAGTTGTAATTAAAGGAGAAATATCAACCAATTTTTCTTTAATTGTCCTCCATGGCGGTGAGATAAATCTTTGGACTTGATGAATAAATTTAGATAGCCCAACCAGAATTTTGGTTGTGGAAAAATAGAAAATCTCATATAAACAATTAGCAGAGGTGGCTGTGTGGTGTTAAAACAAGAACTACATTGGAATGCTTGTCAGTCATAGGATTAATGAAGACTAGAGCCTTTGTCAGTCAAATTGTACACACATTAACTTACTTATTATTTGCTTACAGGATCGTTGATGTAAAACATCCAGAATATTTTTCTGTTGTCTCACAATAGCAACTGAAGGTATAAAATAAAGAGGCATTATTTTTTATGAGAAGAAATTAAATGTCAGCTTTTATGGCAGTATGGCTAGTGTCTCTGGAACACTTAATAGATTGACTATTTGGCAGAAGTGGTTAATAAATAGCTGCATTGGTACTCTGTCACTAATGTATCAAGGAGGCTCAGGGTTTGAGGAGTTGAAGTTAAACTTCACGCACTCACATACACAAAATACTATGTTATGTCCTTAATGGTTGCTTGTGTGCTTTTCCAAATTAGCTTCTGTTGGATGAATCTGAAAAGAAAACTGGATTTAGAGGCAACTGTTCAAGTAATGAGCAGAGAGCATGGTACTACATGATCTTAAAGATACAGAAGCCCAGGTTTAAAAAGAAAACAAAAAACACACTAATGTAACAGAATCAAAAGATACCTAGTTCACTAATGTTATTTGTTCATATTCAGCAACTGCCTACAGGGCCTGTTATGCCGAGCATTGTACAAACATAGAATGGAAAACAATCCTTGCCCTAAAAAGCACAAAAGAGAGACAGACAAAAAAATTGACAATAAATAAGTAATAAGTAACTTAATCTTATTTTCCTCGTATTGTCTTTCCTGTCATGCTCTTCTTTCCCTTTTTTGTATTTAACTCTTTCGTGTCATTTCTTAAAATAGGCTGAAGCACCTACCACACTTTTGGGTGCTCAAAGATAATAACATTATAACGATAATAGTTTGGTTGTCAGAGAGAGGGCCTGGAAGCACTTGTCAAGCATGTCACCGATTTTCAATACCCAGCACCTTTCGTCATAAGTTTATGTGGGAAGAAGTTGGTGAAAATGAAGCTCTTAAATCCTATTGACCAAATTCTGCCTGCAAATCCACTGAGTTACCCCATTGACTTCAATAAAGTTACAGGGATGGCTCAGATGCAGAACTTGCACCCATATTTGCTCTTAATTATACCCATAAACTTCACTGGCATTGGCGTTATTGTGCTACTTTCATTATTTGAAATGTTTTAAACAAACAATGGAAAATTCCTCACCAGTTTTTCCATGAGATTATTTCCATTGCCTTTAATCTGGTTTCGGCCAGGCTTAAAATGTATTGGTAAAAGAAAAGATGCTAAAGCAGGTGGATTAATTTCTTAGGGCCAGAATGTGAACCTTATGCAGCAGTAGTGGGAAGTAAAGGGACATGAGGTGTGACTCTTTAATCCCCCTGATACATGATAGCTTGGGTGCAAGGGAGGAGCAGCCTTCTTGGGATACTAATCCTCTTCCTGCACAGGGGAACAAGTGTGTGTGTGAGAAGTAGAGAGAGACTTTGTTATGAATTCCCCACCAATGTGGCCAGCTCAGCTAAGCAGGTGTGTTCAGGAAAATTACCTTCACCAGGAGTAGGGTTGGTGCAGATTACTTTCCTCCTGCCCAGGAACAAATTTGTGACACTGAATCACAGTCTGCTTGTGGTCTGCTTGTGAGTCAAAGCAGCTACAAATTGACCCTTTCTCAGGGTTTGTGTCATAGCCCCAATGTAGCTCTTAAAGTTCACAAGGATTACAGTAATTAAGCATGGGAGCATAACAGCAGATTGCAAGGTTGTTATAACCTGTATGGAGTGTATTCCTGTAGATGGGGACAGGTATTTGAACCTAATGTTGCATAATGCAGTTGAGGTGTATTATGAACAGGGCTGGGAGAGAGTTTATGACCTAATAAATGTTTGCAAGTTGTACTTGTGTTGGGTGTGGGTTCCTTGATAGAAATCAGTGGTAGAGTACTTCGGTGAAATACGCAGTGCTTAATTTGTAATGAAAGAGGAGCTGGGGCTCAAGTAAGTAGGTGCTGGGACTCAAGAAATTTTTTTAATTTTCATAACTGACATGGCAAGCCCAGAGGTGCCGGGGCTATGAACTGCCAAACCTGGAGGTGCCGGGGCTCAGCCCTGGCAAGCCCTGGCACAAATTAAGCACTGGAAAAATGGTATTTGGAATAGAAGGTTACTACCTTCGAAGGAGCCTATGCTTAGAGATCAGTCTGTTTTCAAGTGTGGAAGGGAATCTACCCATTGTTGGTTTTAGACAGGGCAACAACATTTTCCAGACACACAACAGAGACATCCTGGTCTCCAAAATTGTATATTTCAATGCTTAAGGAAAAAGTGGATGTGTTTGGTTATTATCAAACTGTGGTTTGTGGAGCCCCAATGATCCAGGGAACTTTTGCTGGTGATGTGCTGAATGAAACAGTTTGAGAACAAAGAAAGATGGGCCATCAACCTTCCCTCCTTACTGACAACAGACAATTTGGATGAAAGTAAAGGACTGCACAAATTCCACAGATAGCTGTGTACATTCTCCCTTAAAACATATAATTTTCAACAGCTCTTGGGTTTATGTGTTTTTAAATCACATTTTTATTGTGAATAAATTGTGATAAATGTTCCTTTTTCCATGTTCACAAAGTGTCTGGTCTTTGTGTTTGCTTTATCCTAGTATGTTTCTTTTGTAGGAGTTGCATTTTAGGAAGAAAAAAAAAGCATCTGCTCATTGTTAGCTGGATTGCCATGTACTGAAGGAAATATATTTTCTTTTTTTCCTCATGGTTACTGGCTGGTCATCACAATAACCAGATGCCAAGCTAGAAAATGCAGTTTTCCAGCAAGTGGCATCTGGCTTCCTGGCAGACTCCACAGACATTTGTGTGATGATTTTGGAGCCGCAGCTGGGTCTAGTTGGCTGCTGATGGAGTATATGGGCTACCCTGTCATTCTAGATGCTATTTACCTTTGGCTCACCTTTGATTCAGAGGCATTTAGGCATTTGTGCCTTTCCATAATGTTGTCATGTATCAGTCTTTCAGATGACTTTATGAAGATCCATTCCCAGTTGGGAAAAAGAAAGCTGTTTCACGTGCCCATGTATTTTCTGCATGTGTGTGCAAACTATAAAACTACTCATCTATCAGCAGGTGGTTCATATGCCCAGACTGCATGGCAAATAAGGAGAAACCAATCAGTCCATCTTCCTCCCAGGAGTTGAAGGGGGAGCATGGCCAATGTTCACCATTTCATGGGGTACAGTCTGCACATCCAATTCTGAAGTTTGGCTCAATGGATGGGGCACTGCACGAGAAGCTATTTCTGTCCTCACTCAGTTGCTAACCTGCTGTGTAGCCTTGTGCAAATCATCTCACTTGTCTGTACCTCACTTTCCCAGTTTGTCCATTTGTGATACCTGCTAATCATATTGCTTACTGCATTTTGGGAGGCATGGAGACACGGGCACAGTACCAGAACCTGAAAAGAATTTGCACTGAGCTAGCTTTGCTTTTCTCTGATGAGGCGAGTGCTGCCAGACGGTAGGGGGCTTTAAGTTTAATGAAGCACCAGAAATCCCATTGAACCTCTCCCAGCATGGTTCGAGTCTCTCTCTCTCTCTCTCTCTCTCTCTCTCACACACACACACAGAGGGCTGACTGACCACATTGCATGTTTAAGGACATGGCACAAAAGTATAATCTGTTTTGTGAGTCAGGGATGTCCCATTTGTTCTGAGTACATGACTGGTTCCGAGAGTGACCGTGATAGTGATGTTGCTGTATGAAAAAGGCAAATGCTCCTTGTTCACATTTTAATTGTAGACTCTCAGATACAAAAGTGCCTCCCTATTGTGTCCAATTGCTACTCCAGAGTGTGACATATAAAATGGAGTGGTGGCATGGATTCAATATACAAATCTATTTATTTATAGCGGAGTGACCTTCTGTTCAGCAGTGCTATGGATTCCAGCCCCCTGATAGGCAGTCAGATTCTCAGTGAATGTCTGGCTGTGATTCAGGGTGGAACTGGAATAGGATTTTTTTTCTCAGTAATAATGAGGTCTTCAACATTATCCTGTGGAGGTTGGGGCATATTTGAATTCATTTTGCCTTGTGTCCTTTGAGCCAGGTGCACACCACTGACTCAGTATAACTTCTGACAGGTAGCCATCTGGCCCAGCCGCAGAATTTTACACTGTTTTGCTCAATACAGGGGGAAACATGAAAAATATCTCAGTAAAATAGGTCGTTAATGTTCTTAAGAACATGAAAAAACACATTATAAATCCTACACCCACTGAGAAACCTCACTGTGAACTCAACAATATTGCATTCAGTTTGATTGGGGGGGGGGTCATGTACACGTGGCCTTATTAAGCTTCTAAACATAAACACATTCCTTTTAAAATATATCTTCAAAGTATACTTGAGTTCTAGCCCTGTAGGGACTTGACATATCAAAAGAAACTTGCTGACATAAACTGGTATGTAGAACTTGATCTATTCTAATATATGATTTTAATGTTTCTCATTTTCTTGCTTTGCCAGCTCACATCTATCATACACTGTCATATTTAAGTTTCCTAAATTACTGCTTTTAACTTTTTGTCTCTTATTCAGCAAAGAGAGATATTCTAAAACTCAGCTTCCTTCCCCCCTACCCCATGGTTGTATCTTAATATTAATAGTTTGAGGGGGAAATGGAATTTTTTTCTCAGTTAAGGAGACAGCACTTTTTTTGATAGATTTGGGATTCAATATTGTCCTGGTTTCAAATTCAAGGCAGGATTAAATTTCCAAGCATTGTACAGATTTCAGAGAGGCCAATGGCATGTGAGAGTGGGGAGGATGTTCTGAGCATTGTAATTACGGGAATGAGAAAATATATCTCCCATACATCTGTTAGTCAGTGATGGGTAGATAGATTCATTTCCTATTGTTTGTAGCACACATGTTAAGGACAACGAGCTCCAGTAAATTCTATTATTTGGAGGATTATAGGAAATAATCACACATTTTAATCAAACTGTTTTGACCTCAAGCAGACAATTTCAGAGTTGCTTCTTTGTTTTCTTACTGGTTTCAGAGTAAGAGTTTTCTTACTGTTGATCCTGAAAAGCAAGGAACCCCCTCTTGTGAAATTCCAAGAACCCCAGACTTCCAGTTAATCCATGGCATTTACGGGGCTGAGCACCTTGCCTGATTCTGCAACATTGTCATATTTCATAATGTGTCAAATATTATTCTGCATGGCCTTTTTGTTTTCCATTCAGGTTTTGTTGCGCTCTCATATGATTGATATTTGCTTTTAATCATTAATAATGAGTCACACTTTTGCCTATTACCTGCTTTGGCAATGAGGGCTAACTCATGTGTAGTGCTGGCCCTTTCCACCAAGGTTCTGAATGGCCTCATCTGGCCATTGACTCCCATTCCTCACAGTGGGGGCTGAACATGTTATAGACTCAGATCCTGTATTAGCAACACAGAGAAATACAATAAACTAATTTACCTGTTACAATAAAACAAGAAAATGCAATATTCCTTTTGTAGCATCTGAGCGAATCTTTAGCCTAACTCTTAGTCACTAATTGTATGTTACATTTATGGTTTTAAGGCCAGAAGGGACTATTATATCAATTAATCTGATCTCCTGCATAGCACAGGCCAAAGAACCTCACCCACAAATTTCTGTATTAAGCCAATTAGCATATAGTTTATTAAGACACAGTCTTCTTTTAAAGACTTCAAATGATGGGGAATCTACCACATCCATGAGTAAGTTGTTCCAATGGTTAATTACGCTCATTGGTAAAAATATGCATCTTATTTTAATCTAAATGTGTCTAGCTTCAGCTGCTGACCATTGGATCTCAATATGCTTTTTTCTGCTAGATAAAAGTGACATTGTTATCAGACATCTCTTCCCCACAGACTGTGATCAAGACACCTCTTAATCTCCTTTTGGATAAACTAAGTAGAATGAGCTTCTTTCATCTCTCGTTATAAGGCACGTTTTCCAGACCTTGAATCACTTTTCTGAACCCTTTCCACTTTGCCAACACATTTAGGAAAGAGAGAGCCCAAGGGCTCGTTGTTTTTAATCTGTTTGGAAGCTCATTACAAATACAGTAAACTTCCCATGTGCTTATGGCAGGACACACAGATGGACAAAACAGACAAATAGAGTAGGGTGGGTGGGAAGATGAGGAACAAAGCAGTCAGAGGTTAGCACAAAAATAAAAATCTGAGCTCACCACTTCCTAACAAGTGCAAGACAGGAGTGATTTGTAGGCATCACAGCAGAGGTATGTTTTAAGAAGCAATTTCAAAGACGTAAAGCTGATAGCTTTGTGAATTTTGATGGGGAGTCTTTCTTCTTCATAAAGGGCAGCATAGGATTTCTCAGAGGTGCTTGAGAGAGAAATGGAGATGAATTCACCACACTTATACTTGCACATGATTGCAATTGATCAGTTAGACACCTAAAAAGCCATTTGTGCACACAGTTACATATGGAATCATAGTAAAGATTTATTCATACGCATTTTAAGGATCAGACCCTACCTGTGCCTTTGTTTCTTTAAAACAAATATATCAGTGTCAGCAGTCAATCATTTGTAACTAACCCTTCAATAACAGACCAGTGTGTTACCCATGACTGAGGAGGAAAATATCAGTGAAAAAGCATATTTCAATTCTGAGCTTCCAAAAGGTTATATATTCTAAGCAACTGTGAGGAAAAATTGATTTTAAAAATTATGATAAATAACTTGACAGTTTCCTTTTAAAGATGAAGTTTTCACTTCTAAGCAAATGTTCTTTTATCTGCATTTTGATGGAACAACACTTAACATTCAGCATGCGTAGCTATGGGTTGTTAGGGGGCTTATTCCTTCACCCACTTACTTCCCTGGTCCTTCTCGCATGAACAGAGAGCAACAATACCCGAAGTCCAAAGGTGCAAACAATTCGATGTTTATTGGGGTGAACTTCCAGCAAGCATGATTCCAGTTTCCTTCCTTAGTATCCTCCTTCCCAGCTCTGACACCACAAAGCCTTACACCTGTGTCCCTGTTCCCATTCCTGCCCTTAGCCAAACATGATTCCAACTTCCTTACTCCCATTCCCTGTTCCCATTTCCCCCTTTTCCAATTTTCTTACCCCCATTCCCTGTTCCCATCTCCCCCTTTAGCAAAACATGATTCCAATTTTCTTACCCCCATTCCCTGTTCCCATCTCACACACCCACATGCCCATGCCCACCCACACCCCCACCCCTCATTGACTACAGATTATATAGTAAAACTTGAGTTCTGCTTAGCTATACCTTAACCAATCATTTTCCTGAAATTTAACTAACCAATCCTAACATATTGTAACATGATTATGTAACCAATTATATCCCACCACCTCAATTAGTTTACACCCAGCAAAATTAATTATACAGCAGACAGGAACAATCACAGAACCAGACAGAGATTATACAGACAAACAACAGCAAAGTGGGAACTATAATGACAAAACAATACAGAAGTGAGGATTTCACATCCCAGCTATTGATAAGTGAGTTCTTGCCAGACAGGATGCTATCAAACTAAGTTTCCTTTTACATTTTCTAGGCACTTCCCTTTCTCTGGAGGTGACAGGAATACAATCCTGTCCTGATAGTGCCTAACAGCCCAATAGCACCTTATTTCAATGTGACTAGTTTGGAATGCGAGGATGTGACCTTTCGCTTCCCAGCTTATGGCTGCCTCTGCTGCTTAGCCAAAGGCCTGAGCCTAAGCACAGGGCCACAAACTGTCACAGTAAGAGAAGGCCCTTACACTGGCAGACAGTGGTTTTGATTCTTTCTTTTATACCTCTATCACTAGCCAAGTGATAAGAATACACCTAAATTCTTAGAGTATAGGCCTTTACAGACAGGCCTGAATATCTATATCCTAACATGGGTGTATATCCTTTGCTGCAGTTTTCTTTTTCAAGAGCGTCATTCCACCATCCAGGAAGTGGAATTTTTGTACTTCTTTTTTTTAAAGTGAGGAACACATTTAAATCACGTAGAAGTCACACTTTTGTGATTTATTTTCCCCTGTAGAATTATGCATGCACCCTCAACTAGTCTGCAAAGCAACAATTTTTTTTAATACAATAGACTCATTCTCCTTCAGTCTCACAGGGCCGATGTGCATGCATTTGTTACAAGAGGGGTAAAAATAATATGAATACTTCATCTTTACAGTGACTTTAATTAACAAGGGTACCAAAGCACTCTGTCTCGGGCGTTGGCAAAGCAATGTGCAAACCTGTGGTGCTACATAAAACAACAGTGCACTTCAATGTTGATAGCCTGGGTTCAGTGGAAAGGCAATGGAAGTCACGAAAGTGAGCAATGAGTGCTACTACTATGATACCACTATGGTGAGATTTTTATTAGGACTGTATGAGTATGATACCATTTCATGACTGCATGGCAAGTTAAATTAATGAACCGTTGGCTAATAACTTGGGACTAGCTTGTGCCTTTCAGGCACAGACTAAGTTAGGGCAGTGTGGTGCTGTGTGGCTTCAGGGAAAGTGCCAGGAACCAGAATGTTGCTCCCAGGTGCACAGAGACAGTACATCTGCTGCAATATCTCTGTAATGGGTAATGTGTGGCATAATCCACTGAGACCGAGATAAACATGTGGTCCCTAGCACACTTGTCCAGAGACCCCACAATGTCTGTGTCTACCCTTTCGAAGAGGGAGCCCAGCATCAGTAGCGGGACTAGAATGACCTTGTCCTTCCCCCTCACAGCCACCCATTGACTGTCTGGGCAAGACCTACAAAACCTCACAGTTTCCTTATAGATGTCTGGCCAAAAAATTGCCCCACACAAGAAAGAGTATGGGCCAGTCACCGGAGCTGTTTCTAGGCTGGCCGAGGTATCAATAGCTGGTGCCCATTTCTTGTGTGTGCATCTTGGGCTATTTGATAGAGCAGGTCCTTTTCCAGTCTAAGGTGGGGATGGTTTGAGGCTTGGTGTTCTCAGAGGATCTCACCGTTAACCACAGCCAGTTAGCAATAAGCCTCTCTCAGAGTCTCCGCTCGTTGCTTAGCTTCTATATCAAATTAGTCCACCAAAACTTTGGGACTCATATGAGGTAGATCCTCCATGTCCACCAGGCCATTGTGCATTTCACTGCTCTTACCAGCAGAGGTACCTTCATTTGGGGGGATCCTTGTGTCAAGGTTCCTCCCCCACTCTGAACTCTAGGGTACAGATGTGGGGACCTGCATGAAAAACCTCCTAAGCTTATCTTTACCAGCTTAGGTCAAAACTTCCCCAAGGTACAAAATATTACCCCCGTTATCCTTGGAATGGCCGCTACCACCACCAAACTAATACTGGTTACTGGGGAAGAGCTGTTTGGATGCGTCCTTCCCCCCAAAATACTTCCCAAAACCTTGCACCCCACTTCCTGGACAAGGTTTGGTAAAAAGCCTCACCAATTTGCCTAGGTGACTACAGACCCAGACCCTTGGATCTTAAGAACAATGAACAATCCTCCCAACACTTGCACTCCCCCTTTCCTGGGAAATGTTGGATAAAAAGCCTCACCAATTTGCATAGGTGACCACAAACCCAAACCCTTGGATCTGAGAACAATGAAAAAGCATTCAGTGTTTTACAAGAAGACTTTTAATAAAAAATAGAAGTAAATAGAAATAAAGAAATCCCCCCTGTAAAATCAGGATGGTATATATCTTACAGGGTAATTAGATTCAAAAACATAGAGAACCCCTCTAGGCAAAACCTTAAGTTACAAAAAAGATACACAGACAGAAATAGTTATTCTATTCAGCACAATTCTTTTCTCAGCCATTTAAAGAAATCATAATCTAACACATACCTAGCTGGATTACTTACTAAAAGTTCTAAGACTCCATTCCTGTTCTGTCCCCGGCCAAGACGACTACAGACAGACCCAGACCCTTTGTTTCTCTCCCTCCTCCCAGCTTTTGAAAGTATCTTGTCTCCTCATTGGTCATTTTGGTCAGGTGCCAGCGAGGTTACCTTTAGCTTCTTAACCCTTTACAGGTGAGAGGAGCTTTCCCCTGGCCAGGAGGGATTTCAAAGGGGTTTACCCTTCCCTTTATATTTATGACACGCCCCCCAAATCTCAGCTAGGGTGAAACACTGGCTGGGATTTCTTCCTGGAGCTCTAGGAAAACAGAGTTAATAAGACACATGCATCTCTAAATATACTACCAAGTACATAAAGACTAACAATATTTTCCACATCTCAAGGACGATTTTAACCAGTTGATTCTGGGAAACTTTCACGGGAGAGTGCATCAGCCACTTTGTTAGAAGCTCCTGAGATGTGTTGGATGTCGAAATCAAAATCTTGGAGAGCTAAACTCCACCGAAGAAGTTTTTTGTTAGTTTCTTTGACGGTGTGAAGCCACTTTAGTGCAGCATGGTCGGTTTGCAGGTGGAAACGCCGTCCCCAAACATATGGGCGTAGCTTTTCCAGAGCGTAGACAATGGCATAACATTCTTTTTCAGTGACTGACCAGTTGCTTTCCCTCTCAGACAGTTTTTTGCTGAGAAACACTACAGGGTGGAATTCTTGATCAGGTCCTTTCTGCATTAAAACTGCTCCCACACCACGCTCGGATGCATCTGTGGTTACTAGGAACGGTTTGTCAAAGTCTGGGGCCCTTAGTACAGGGTCAGACATGAGTGTCGCTTTAAGCTTGTTAAAGGCCTTCTGACACTTTCCGGTCCACTGAACAGCATTTGGCTGTTTCTTTTTGGTTAGGTCTGTCAGTGGGGCAGCGATTTGGCTGTAGTGCGGTACAAATCGTCTGTAAGAACCGGCCAAGCCTAAGAAGGATTGAACCTGTTTCTTTGACTTTGGGACAGGCCACTTTTGGATAGCATCCACTTTGGCCTGTAGGGGGCTGATAGTTCCTTGACCCACCTGGTGTCCAAGGTAAGTCACTCTGTTTAGGCCTATTTGACACTTCTTAGCCTTAACAGTTAGTCCTGCCTCCCTTATGCGCTCAAGGACTTTTTGTAGATCTTCCAGGTGGTCTGCCCAGGAATCCGAAAATATGGCCACATCGTCAAGGTAGGCGACTGCATATTCTCCTAATCCCGCTAGGAGACCATCTACAAGTCTTTGGAAAGTGGCGGGTGCATTTCGCAGCCCGAAAGGGAGTACATTAAATTCATACAGCCCGAGATGTGTGATGAAGGCTGACCTTTCCTTGGCAGATTCATCTAGCGGTACCTGCCAGTACCCCTTGGTTAAGTCCAAGGTAGAGATGAACTGGGCCCTTCCCAGTTTCTCTAATAGTTCATCTGTGCGTGGCATGGGATAGTTGTCTGGGCGAGTTACAGCATTTAGCTTACGGTAGTCCACGCAAAAACGTATTTCCCCATCTGGTTTGGGAACTAGAACCACTGGAGATGCCCATGCACTTTCAGAGGGGCGGATTACACCCATCTGTAACATATCCTGGATCTCCCGTTCTATAGCAGTTTTAGCTTGAGGAGACACCCGGTAAGGTTGGACCCTAATTGGGTGAGCATTACCTGTGTCAATGGAGTGGTATGCCCGTTCAGTCAGTCCTGGGGTGGCTGAGAACGTTGGTGCGTAGCTAGTGCACAGCTCCTGGATCTGCTGTCGCTGCATACGCCCAAGGGTCATGGAGAGGTTCACCTCTTCCACACCACCAGCACATTTCCCTTCGTAGTAGACACCTTCAGGCCACTCAGCGTCGTCTCCTCCCTGGGCTGTAAACTGACAAACCTTTAATTCTCTGGAATAAAAGGGCTTTAGAGAATTAATATGATACACCTTAGGCTTTCGGTTGGAGGTGGGGAATGCTATGAGATAATTAACAGCTCCCAGGCGCTCCTGGACCACGAATGGCCCTTCCCACGATGCTTCCATTTTATGGGCCTGGAGCGCCTTTAAGACCATGACCTGGTCTCCTACTTTGAAGGAACGCTCTCTGGCATGTTTATCATACCAGGCTTTTTGCTCTTTTTGAGCATCCTGTAAGTTTTCTCTAGCAAGGGCTAAAGAGGTTCGGAGGGTGTTTTGTAGGTTGGTTACAAAGTCCAGAATGTTAGTTCCTGGAGAAGGTGTAAATCCCTCCCATTGCTGCTTCACCAACTGCAATGGCCCCTTAACCTCACGGCCATATACAAGTTCAAATGGGGAAAACCCTAAACTGGGATGTGGTACAGCTCTGTAGGCAAAGAGCAACTGCTGCAATACTAGGTCCCAATCATTGGAGTGCTCATTTACGAATTTACGTATCATGGCCCCCAAAGTTCCATTAAACTTCTCCACCATGCCATTTGTTTTATGATGGTAAGGAGTGGCAACCAAGTGATTTACCCCATGAGCTTCCCAAAGGTTTTTCATAGTTCCTGCCAGGAAATTAGTCCCTGCATCTGTGAGGATGTCGGAGGGCCAACCTACCCTGGCAAAAATGTCTGCTAGTGCCTGGCACACACTTTTAGCCCTGGTTTTGCTTAGAGCTACTGCTTCCGGCCATCGGGTGGCAAAATCCTTGAAAGTCAGTATGTACTGCTTTCCTCTGGGTGTCTTTTTCGGAAAAGGACCCAGAATATCCACAGCTACTCGCTGAAATGGAACTTCAATGATGGGGAGTGGCTGGAGAGGAGCTTTGACCTGGTCTTGGGGTTTTCCCACTCTTTGGCACACCTCACAAGACTGGACATAGGTAGAAACATCCTTGCCCATTCCCTCCCAGTGGAATGACCCCCCCAAACGGTCTTTGGTCCTGTTCACCCCAGCATGGCCACTAGGGTGATCATGGGCTAAGCTCAAGAGCTTGGCCCGGTATTTAGTTGGAACTACCAACTGTCTCTGAGGATGCCAGTCTTCCTGGTGTCCCCCAGAAAGAGTTTCCTTGTATAAAAGTCCTCTTTCTACAACAAACCTGGATCGATTAGAAGAGCTGAGAGGCGGTGGGTTGCTCCGTGCCGCCGTCCAAGCTCTCTGGAGGCTTTCATCTGCTTCTTGTTCGGTCTGGAACTGTTCCCTTGATGCTGGAGACATCAGTTCCTCATGGGATTGTGGACCTAGGCTTGGTCCCTCTGGAAGCGATATAGGGGATGGAGCTGTTTCTGTTGACTGTGAACCGCTCTCCGCTGGTGTACTATGTTGGGATTCAGGCTCCGGCTGAGCCTCTTGTGTAGGGTTATCGGCTGCTGCCAGTTCAGGTTCGGTGGGGCCCTCTGGTGTTGAGGTTGCAAGTACTGGATTCAGTGCTGACACGGGGTCTGGTGTTGGTTGTTCGGCTGGTTCCGGTTCTGGGACTGGTTCCGTCTGGGTCTCTGGGACTGGATCCACTACTGCTGTTGCAGACATTGGCCTGGGGTCCAGGTCCATCACCTCTGACTGGGTCCTGATAGAAGTTTCCGGAACAGAGCTAGGCCTCACGGCTTGTTTAGCCTGGTTGCGGGTGACCATTCCCACCCTCTTGGCCTGCTTCACATGATTGGCCAAGTCTTCCCCCAACAGCATGGGGATGGGATAATCATCATAGACTGCAAAAGTCCACATTCCTGACCAGCCCTTGTACTGGACAGGCAACTTGGCTGTAGGCAAATTGAAAGAGTTGGACTTGAAGGGTTGAATCGTCACTTGGATCTCTGGGTTGATTAAATTGGGGTCCACTAAGGAAGCATGGATAGCTGACAATTGTGCTCCGGTGTCCCTCCACGCGGTGACCTTCTTCCCGCCCACACTCACAGTTTCCCTCCGCTCCAAGGGTATCTGGGAGGTATCTGGGCCTGTGGACCTCTGGTGTGATTCCGGTGCAATGAACTGTAATCTGTTGGGGTTCTTGGGGCAGCTGGCCTTTACATGCCCCAGCTCGTTACACTTAAAACATCGTCCAGCTGACGGGTCACTGGGGCGAGGAGGGTTGCTGGAGAACGGGGTGGTGGGACGATAAGGGGTCTGGAGGGTTCTTTGGGAGGTAGGTGGGGCTTTGGGCGGCCCCCGGTAATAGGGTGTGGTCTGGGGTGGTCCCTTCTGGTCTCCGCTCCAACTGCGACCAGTTTTCTTCTTCTCTGCCACCTCCACCCATCTGGCTCCAATCTCTCCTGCCTCAATTACAGTTTTGGGTTTCCCATCTAGGATGTATCTTTCTATTTCCTCAGGAACACCCTCTAAGAATTGTTCCATTTGCATTAGGAAGGGCAAATTTACTGGAGATTCAACACTTGCTCCTGATATCCAGGCATCCCAATGTTTTACAATGTGGTAGGCATGTCGGGTAAATGATATGTCTGGTTTCCACCTTAGGGCTCTGAACCTCCGACGAGACTGCTCGGGTGTTATCCCCATTCTGACTCTCGCCTTGGATTTAAACAGTTCATACTTGTTCATGTGTTCTTTAGGCATTTCAGCTGCCACCTCAGCTAAGGGTCCACTGAGCTGCGGCCTCAGCTCTACCATGTATTGGTCAGTAGAGATGTTGTACCCAAGGCAGGCCCTTTCGAAGTTTTCTAAGAAGGCCTCAGTATCATCACCTGCCTTGTAGGTGGGGAACTTTCTGGGATGGGAAGTGGTACCTGGAGAAGGATTGCTAGGGTTTGTTGGTATATTCTGCTGGGCCTTTATCCTCTCCATCTCCTCCACATGCTTCCTCTCTTTTTCCTTCTCCTCCTCCTTCAGCCGCATGAGTTCTATCTGTCTTTCATGTTCCCTTTGTTTTTCCTCAGCCTGAAATTTGGCTAATTCCAGCTGTAGTCGAGCTGAGGATTTGGCCATTCTAACCTCTCTGTTTTTAACTAACTTTACACCCGAGGTTTAGAAATAAACAAACAAAACTTGGCTGTAAAATTTTGCTGTGCTGGAATAGAATACCTATTCTCTGATAGTGATTGTCAGCCTACAGAAAAAGACAATTCCCTTGTCTCTGCTCTGGGCCCAAATTAAAGCAAAAAACCTCCAACTACTTGGAAACCTGCTTACCCAGCCCAAAGAAGAAAAAAAATTTCTTTTCAAACCTGTGCTCCTTGTAAAACAAAAAAAAAATCAAAATCCTAAAAAAAACCCTGCCACTTTTGTCTCCAGGCAAATGGGTAGAGCACACACCCCCTATTTACTTTTAGGAAGAAAAGAAAAAAAAAAACCTCTGGGTTGGAAGACTGTGAATTTCCCTGCAGGAGTTAAGTACCCTGCCTCCAGGCAAAGAAAACCTGCAATTCACAAGATAATCCCCTTTTGTCTCTGCTTGGCCACAAAGCAGAGAGAAACCAAGCTGCTTTCAGTTTCAAAGCTGCCTTCTGGACTTCCTAAAAATTCCTTTTTAAAATCTGTATTTCTAGTTCAAAAAATCTCAACTGGATCTCAAAATGATTTCAGGTTAATCCCACCACTGTGCCACCATGTCAAGGTTCCTCCCCCACTCTGAACTCTAGGGTACAGATGTGGGGACCTGCATGAAAAACCTCCTAAGCTTATCTTTACCAGCTTAGGTCAAAACTTCCCCAAGGTACAAAATATTACCCCCGTTATCCTTGGAATGTCCGCTACCACCACCAAACTAATACTGGTTACTGGGGAAGAGCTGTTTGGACGCGTCCTTCCCCCCAAAATACTTCCCAAAACCTTGCACCCCACTTCCTGGACAAGGTTTGGTAAAAAGCCTCACCAATTTGCCTAGGTGACTACAGACCCAGACCCTTGGATCTTAAGAACAATGAACAATCCTCCCAACACTTGCACTCCCCTTTTCCTGGGAAATGTTGGATAAAAAGCCTCACCAATTTGCATAGGTGACCACAGACCCAAACCCTTGGATCTGAGAACAATGAAAAAAGCATTCAGTGTTTTACAAGAAGACTTTTAATAAAAAATAGAAGTAAACAGAAATAAAGAAATCCCCCCTGTAAAATCAGGATGGTAGATATCTTACAGGGTAATTAGATTCAAAAACATAGAGAACCCCTCTAGGCAAAACCTTAAGTTACAAAAAAGATACACAGACAGAAATAGTTATTCTATTCAGCACAATTCTTTTCTCAGCCATTTAAAGAAATCATAATCTAACACATACCTAGCTAGATTACTTACTAAAAGTTCTAAGACTCCATTCCTGTTCTGTCCCTGGCCAAGACGACTACAGACAGACCCAGACCCTTTGTTTCTCTCCCTCCTCCCAGCTTTTGAAAGTATCTTGTCTCCTCATTGGTCATTTTGGACAGGTGCCAGCGAGGTTACCTTTAGCTTCTTAACCCTTTACAGGTGAGAGGAGCTTTCCCCTGGCCAGGAGGGATTTCAAAGGGGTTTACCCTTCCCTTTATATTTATGACACCTTGGGTGAAGTCCTTCCCTGAATCTGATTTCAGTATGCCACGTATCATCCGGACTTCCCTCTGTTGAGATTTCCGGGGCTTGGAGTAGCCCTCCTCCAAGAGTTCTGAGTTTACTTGAAGGAACATGTGCAGGAAGTCACCTGCAAGGTTTCCTTCTTTTTCCCCAGACTGTGCTGTAGCGGCAGCATCCAGCAGCTCCTGGAAATGTTTCCAGTCCTGTCCTATTACGACAAGTCAGGGCAAAGTTTTTTAGACCCCCTACCTGGATCCCCTCTTCACACTTCCCAACCCAATGACAGCAGTTGGGGATTGGGTTTTCCATCTCCACGGATGCATGACATACCCACTGGGTAGAAGTTCTGCTGCTGGTACTATATCTTCTGGATCAATGTCTTAGTAAACCTTGAGGCCACCAGTCCCGAGGTAATTCATCTGACTCAATAAAGTACATTACCCCCTGTGCTGTTGGCCAGCAAAACTGGCCAGTGCGGGAGCAGTGGTGGTGGGGCAGAGTCATGGCCTTGTGTTCCTTCTACTCCCTTTGGAACATCAGGTAGGAGTAGATCCTGTGTCCATACTGCAATTCTACCTGACCCTTATGTGGCCCACGTAAGGAGCAGAGGCTGGCGTTCTGTGTAATGACTAGGCAGAACCTGAAGATTAGTAACACTGACTTCCCATGGGTTGCCATTTAGTGTGTCTTGTTTGATAACAGCTGGCAGGAATTGGAGGGTCAGGATAATTATTATTTACCAGTCATGTTGCAAGTGACAGATGGAAAGATGCTCCAGTGTTTAGGTTACTAGCCTGGGACCCTAGAAGCCCAGATTCAATTCCCTGCTCCATCATAATCTTCCTGTGTGGCTTTTGGAAGTAACTTGGCTTCTGCGTACCTCAGCTCCCCAGGTGTTATGAAGAGAAATACAGTGAAAGATTGTGAGGTGCTCGGATATTATGGTAACAGGAGCTACATACATACCTAAGATGTCCCATAAAATGGTAACGGAATGGCAACTCTAAACAGATGTTTTATATGAAATTTTTGTGTTTGCACTGGAAGATGCTGTCAGTTCGGGCTGGGTTGCTTTGCTTGCTTTGAAGGCAAGCTCAAGCAAATATGTGATTCTTCCATCCCCTTAGGATTTTCTCTCACACCGCTGCAATCCATTCATTTCAACAGAATTGCTTCGGATTTACTCCAGCATGAGCTTATTCCCATTTGCCTAATGTGATAGCTGTTTGTGAGGCATTTAAATTTGTCCTTTGAGATTGTTATGATGGGCCAGTCCTAAAGAAAATGTTGAAATTTGAGCTTCCCCGGGCCCATGGGTAATTTAGAGTTTTTCAGGCATAGGAGTTGATGAAGCTGCCAAATAGAAACATCATGTTCAGAATGAGATGATGGTGTCATGATCTTATTCAGAACAAGATTTCTTTAGGTTAGAGGGACTGGAAGTGAAATAAAACCAAAATCGTGACGAGAGGATGTACCATGTATTGAGCACTATGATCCTGAAAATAACACTGAAGAGCATATACTTCTGTGAGTATTAACTAAACCAATGACACCGTATTGGAACCAAAACAGTATTTGTAACATATATTGTACGCAATCTTAAACAGCATACATTTTCATAATTTCTTGCACACGTTCTTATTTGAATCTTCAACTATATTTAAAAAAGCTTCTTTTTCTCTCCAATTCCTTTGAGTCACACCCCATACTTCTACCCATGGAGCAAAGAGTATAATTCCCAGCTCAAGGAGATGTACCTGTACTAATTCTGATCAAGCTAGTATGTTAAAGATAGGGTGTAGCTGGAGTGGCTAGTGCCCTGAGTACGCACAAGATGTTAGGCACATACTCAAGGTGGCTACACTATTTTTAATGGGATAGCTCAATCAGAGTTAGAGCAGGCAGAATCACACCCCCAGCTTGAAGTGTAGACACTCTAAGTCAAGGCCGATATAGTAAGATGGTGCACAGTTATTTTAAACCCTTTTCAGGCTCTGCTTCTTAAAGTATGAAGTTAACTTTAAGCATGTGAGAAGTGGCATTGAAATTAATATGCTTAAGTATCCAGCTGTGTTGGAACCCTAGTTAGTGTTTCTGGGGTTGAGAGCTCTTACATCATCGGCAGTATGGAGACACTCTTCTCAAATTTGTTGTTATTATGGTTGATAACACAGGAGTCAGCCCTGTTACGTGCTAATGCAGGAGAGTGAGGAGGCACAAGGAGCCCTTTTACTCCCTTGCATGGGCTACCCACATCATTGAAGCCTGCACAATGAGGGATGGAGAAGAGGTGAGCAACTGCTGACGCACTGTTACTTCTGCTATCGTGCAGGTGGGCATGGTATGTGCAGAACTCTGGCTTCATCCCCCAATGCTCTTGCCTGCATTCTGTGACTGGCATGGAGGGAGAAATAATTATCACCAGCAAAATTTGGCATGCTTACCCCAGGAGCACGGAGGAAGAAGGAACCAGATTTGAATCACAATCTAGTTCTTGCTGCTCTTGGGACAGCATAGCTCCGTGCAGCCCTATACTGGAATATAGATTTGCAATCCAGTCCATAGTGAGTGACTTTGCAGTGACCTGGGCAGCAATTACTTTTCTATAGGCCTGCCGCTTTCACTCTCGTCTGGCAGCTGGGCAGCTGGGTTCCTCTACCAGGACAGTGTGATGTAGCAGGACCTTGGGGGAAGTGCGAACTTGCCAGGTCTCCTCTCTAGCACCATTGCATTAAGTATTCTAGCCTTGCTTCACAGCCTTACTGAGTGCTGGGGCAACAACATGCAAGATGTGGTCCTGTCCCATTGGCCTTCAGTAATGTGGTGACGCTGAAATTGTCTCTATCCCTGCAGCATCAGCAGTAAAGATAACCTGCTTTAGAGAGCAGCAAACCTGGAACATGCTTCCAATATGAATCTGTGTTTTGCTGAATCACTAAGTAGTAGGACTGGTAAAAAAAAAAATGCAGACTCTTGTGAGTATTTTCATGAAAAATTTGTCCTCTTTTTTCCACTGGACGATTTCAGAACTGGAATTTTTTTAATCCTGTGTTTATGCACATAGAGTCTGATTCTCCTCCCTCACGGGCTGGTTTTACTTCATTGATTTGAATGAGGTTACCCCTGATTTTCACTGATGGGAGAGGCGAATCCGGTGCATTGTTTGTGAAGTGCTTTGCATCCCTTTGGGAAGAAAGGTGCATATAAAATATTAGGTCTGATTCTTCATCACCTTGGTGTTGTGAAAGAGAGAGTGCAAAGTAGTTATAAAACATTACCACTGAGTGTGAGCGGAGAATTCCAATGTGCTTGTGTTTTAGTCCATATATGAGGAAGAATGAGGCCCATTTTATGAACAGTCCATTCTGATACAGCAAATTAGCTGTTTGGTACTCTTAACTTCATCCAAGCCTATTTTATTTAGTGAGTCTGTCATTAAGACTTGAAAATAGAGATAGATTAACTGTATTTGCATTAGCTGTGAATATCGTCCTTGATACATATTTTTCTGTCACCATCTATCTGGCTACTAATTCAAACAACTCTTATCTTTTACCAAACGTTCTTTCTTTGTAACCCATTTTAACCTAACATTAGCAAAATTTACGTACTTATGTAAAAATGCCATAAAGTACAAGGGTTAGTAATTCATCTTAACCTTCCATTTCAAGAGTGAACTTAATTTTGACTTAAGTAGTGTGATGCTCTATTGTATTTTTCCTGGGAAGGTGCATATAAATATGTAATCCATCATTGGAAAGTTTGTTTTAATTAGTAATGCATTAATAAGAGGAGTTCATGCAGTCTGACAGTGGCCCCCGAGTAAAAAACATGCCTGGAAGGGAATAAAGCAAAAAACAATATGTTGAAAAATTATTCTGTGCTCTCGGTTTGCACAAATAACTCCTATCAGCGTTCACAGACAGCCAAGTTTTCAACCTAGCTTAAAGTGGGACTTCAATTTTGCTAGCACAACTCTATAGCTGCAAATAATTGTGGTTGCAACTTTGTCTTCAATTATATGAGCATGCAACGTTGGTGTTCCCAGCACCAGCTCAGAGTTCAGCCACTGGCATATCTTAAGAACATAAGAACGGCCATACTGGGTCAAAAAAAGGTCCATCAAGCCCAGTATCCTTTCCTCTGACAGTGGTCAATGGCAGGTGCCCCAAAGGGAATGAACAGACAGGTTATCATCAAGTGATCCCTGTCACCCAATCCCAGCTACTGGCAAACAGAGGCTAGGGACACCATTTCTGCCCATCCTGGCTAATAGCCATTGATGGACCTATCTTCCATGAATCTATCTAGCTCCCTTTTGAACCCAGTTATGGTATTGGCCTTCACAACACCCTCTGGCAAGGAGTTCCAGAGGTTGACAGTGCATTGCATGAAAAAATATTTTCTTGTGTTTGTTTCAAACCTGCTACCTATTAATTTCATTTGGTAGCCCCTTGTTCTTGTATTTTGAGAAGGAGTAAATAAGACTTCCTTATTTACTTTCTCTATACCACTCATGATTTTATAGACCTCTATCATATTCCCCCTTAGTCACCTCTTTTCCAAGCTGAAAAGTCCCAGTCTTATTAATCTCTCCACATACAGAAGCCATTCTATACCCCTTATCTTACAGCAGCCTGAGGAGTACTCTAAATTGCACCGAGCTGACAATGGCCCAATTAGTTATTTTAGTGATCAGGGATTGCCAGAGTGCAGAGTCAGGAGATGAGAGTGGAGGAAGAGGGTGACACAGAGCCACTTACACTGGTTGTACTCCCCTTTGGGCTTTCCCCACATAGGGGGAATCCTCATGAGGTGAGTTAAGCAGGTTCTAAGATTCTTCTGGACTGGCAGAGAGGCACAATGGGTCTGTAGTGAACCAGAGAGACACGCTTACTGTCTTTTTAATTTCTGATTCGAAAAAAAAAAGGAGAGCATCTATATAAAGCAACTTATCATTTCCTGGTTGGGGACAAAGGAATAATTCCTACCTGCTCCAAGTTAAAACTGCATGTTATTGCTGTGCTTTAGGATGAGGTACTTTTTCCTGCAATTGTATATATCTTTTTCATTTTTGTTAATAGTGATATGTTTCAGTATTGAAAGTAAAGGCCTGTGAGCCTAAATAAACATTATTAAAAATGTCACACGGCTTGGTCCTTCTCAGTCAGGCAAAACTTCCAATGACTTAAGTTTTGCCAGTATAAAGCTTAGATATGCTTTCTAAGGGTGCGAGGGAGGGGGGTTGAGTTCCGAACCTTTATTGGGTGCAGAGTTTGATAACTCATACTTCTAGAACTTCTGCAAGGTGACCACAAGGCTGAAACCTTTATAATAATATCACCATAAATATTTTCCTGTGTAATTATGAAAATAAATAACACCATTACCTTTGGTATACATTACTCCTCCTTTAATATGTGTCACTAGTCTTATCTAGTTTCACATGTCTGTCTTCTAGCCCAAATAATGAGGATGGTTTGAATGAGTGCCAGGTCAAGCTATGATTTAAACCTTCCCAAATTACCTTGAGTATATGCAACTCTGTCAAATATCCTTGTTTTTTACAAGTAATAAGTTTATATTATTGTTTTTGTTGTTGTTTTTGTGTGTATAGGCTTTTATATACTTAAACCAATTCCCGCCGAAAAATGTAGAACTGGAAACAGTACTAATTAAAATAAAGTGATATGTGTTTGCTCCTGCTTTACTCCTGCAAAATGGGATATAAAGGTAAACTCTGAGACCTCAGCTGTATAAATGCCTTTCATTTTTTTCCCCAATCAGAGAGTCTTGAAGTTTTACCAGATGAACCTCAAAAAGCCCTTTGATGTTTTGACTGCTGTACTGTGACAACATAATCTGCATAAACAGTGGTGCATCACTGCTCACACGGGACCTGAAAAATAAAGGCTAAAGGAGATTTTTTTTCTAGTTAGATGATCTTCTTTGTTCTTAACTGAGTTGGTACAAAAGGTAAAGTAAGGAAATAAAGGCCAGCATTTGATTAACAGGAAGAACAATGTGAATTTTGCGCTTTGCCATGTAAATGGAATTAATCTGTGATCAGATAATGAAGATTACTAAACACTGAAGCCAAAATGCTGAGCAGCAGGAGCAATACAATTTGAGGGTGTGGGGGTGTGTGAGAGAGAGAGAGAGAGAGAGAGTCCTCTCACTCAGACTGCGGAGCTAATACTGCAGTAGCTCTCATAGAGCCAATGTACCATGCCTGTGGGAATGGGGATGACACAAGAATCTGTGTAACAGTGCCCCTTCTGTGAATCCCCACTTGAATAGTGGAAGTATGGAGTCACACCAATTTCATTGCAAGAGGAATATCTGTGGAAAGAAGGGAATGATATGTCCCTAAGTTTATTAGGCATTAAATCCTAGAGTATTATATAATAATATTTCCTCCTTTCCTTTATCAGTTTGGTTATAGTCTAGATATTGAGAGTAATTTTTCTTTAGTTAATGATCTTTTCTCAATACCACCAACTGCTTGAGGCTAAATGATTCATTTTAGTAAAGAGTAATTTCTGTAACTATCTGAGGTTAAATTATTTAGCTAATTCTTCAGAACGTTTTTTTACACTATGCGGTAAAAAGGGATGTTTCATGCACCATTTTTTAGTTGTCAAGTGTTTTGAAGCTGGAAACAATTCCTGTCACTGTCAATTTAAAATAGTAAATCACATGAAAAGGTTTTTGAGTTTGTGATCAGATACACACAAGGAGAAATGATGACATTATAGTCAGCCAGGTGTTTTTGAAAGCAACAGCATTTAAAGGCACATAACACATCCATTGAATGCTTCAGAACACTGCACAGAGGACAGCTCCTTGTGGAAACCAAATTCCTTTTTAATCAACATGCAGGAAAAGAATAACAATGTGCATTTGACTGTTTTATGAAGCATTGGTTTAGAAAAATATCAAAGGGGGGTATGAGTAGTTTTGATTGATAGCTACTAGAAACGTCATTGTAGAAATATAGCTCTGGAGAAACTATGCACTTTTTACATATAAAAGGATAACTACAAAAAACAAGGAGAAATTTGTGGACTAGTAGGCTATAAAAAGAATAACATTAATTTATATGAGAGTTCACCAAAGGCAGAAAATGTTAGGGCATTGGTGGGCAAACTACGGCCTGCGGGCCACATCCGGCCCACGGGACCCTCCTGCCCAGCCCCTGAGCTCCTGGCCCAGGAGGCTCGCCCTCAGCCCCTCTCTCACTGTTCCCCTCCCCTGCAGCCTCAGTGTGCCATGCTGCCAGTGTAGTGTATTAAACTTGCCCACATGCTCAGGGTTCAGCTGATCACCATATTTGGGGTCGGGAGGGAATTTTCCTCCAGGGCAGATTGGAAGAGGCCCTGGGGGTTTTTCACCTTCCTCTGTAGCATGGGACATGGGTCACTTGCTGGAGGATTCTCTGCACCTTGAAGTCTTTAAACCACGATTTGAGAACTTCAACAGCTCAGACATAGGTGAGAGGTTTTTCGCAGGAGTGGGTGGGTGAGATTCTGTGGCCTGCATTGTGCAGCAGGTCAGACTAGATGATCATAATGGTCCCTTCTGACCTTGTATCTATGAGTCTATAAACTGCTCCGTGTAGGAATGTGCTCCTGGTAGCAGTTACGGAGAGCCATTTACTACACTACACTGGCGCAATGCCCTGAGCAGCGCGGCTGTAGAGCCACCGGTGCTCTGTGCTGTGCGGTCAGGGGGCAGGGAGGGTTGGATAGAGGGCAGGGGAGTTCAGGGTGGTGGTCAGGGGGTGGGGGTGTGGGTGGGGTCAGTGCAGACAGAGGGCAGGGAATGGGGGGGGATTGACTGGGGTCCCGGCGGGGCATTCAGGAAGGAGAGGGGGTTGGATGTGGAAGTGGGGGGCAGTCAGGGGCAGGGATTCCGGGGGCGGTCAGGGGAGAGGGAGCGGGGGGCGGGGTTGGATGGGGCAGGGGTTCTGGGGGGGCCGTCAGGGAACGGGGGGGATTGGATGGGGCAGGAGTTCCGGGGGGGCATAAGGGGGGCGAGAAGCAAGGGGGAGCAGATAGGGGGAGGGGGCACAGGTTGGCACAGCCTCCCCTGACCGGCCCTCCAATTTCCGAAACCCAATGTGGCCCTCAGGCCAAAAAGTTTGCTCGCCCCTGTGTTAGGGGCTGGTTACAAAAAGGTCAAAATTTGCAGTTTTGACAAAATTTTAATTTGACATTTCAATTTTCAACAAATAAACCAGTAAAAGCTTGTGAAACCGGTATCCTGGTTTTCAACCAGCTCTAGAAATTTTCTGGAGAGATTGGTTCCAATTCTGTGGTTAGACTGAGCTCCACTTAGTGCCAAACTGACTGGAAGAGAGCAAATGTGGCTTTCTGCCATCTTTCTAGGTTTCATGGGGTACGTATGTGCAGTAGGGCTGTCCATTAATCGCAGTTAACTCATAGGCTTAACTTAAAAATATTAATCGTGATTAATCACAGTTTTAATCCCACTGTTAAACAATAGAATACCAACTGAAATTTATTAATTTTTTCTACAATTTCAAATATATTGATTTCAATTACAACACAGTATACAAAGTTGACAGTGCTCACTTTATATTATTATTTTTATTACAAATATTTGTACTGTAAAAATGGCAAACAAATGAAATAGTATTTTTCAGTTCCTCTCATACAAGTACTGTAGTGTAATCTCTTTATCATGCAACTTACAAATGTAGATTTTTTTTGTTACATAACATTGTTTTTTAGCAAAAACAAAACGTAAAACTTTGGAAACTACAAGTCCACTCAGTCCTACTTCTTGTTCAGCCAATTGCTAAGACAAGCAAGTTTGTTTACATTTAAGGAGATAATGCTTCCCACTTCTTATTTACAATGTCACATGAAAGTGAGAACAGGTGTTTGCATGGCACTTTTGTAGCTGACATTGCAAGGTATTTACATGCCAGATATGCTAAACATTTGTATGCCCCTTCATGCTTCAGCCACCATTCCAGAGGATATGCTTCCATGCTGATGATGCTCATTAAAAAACAATGCATTAATTAAATTTGTGACTGAACTCCTTGGGGGTATGTCCCCTGCTTTGTTTTACCCGCATTCTGCCATATATTTCACGTTATAGCAGTCTCAGGTGATGACCCAGCACATGTTCGTTTTAAGAACACTTTCACAGCAGATTTGACAAAACAAAAAGAAGGTACCAATGTGAGATTCCTAAAGTTAACTACGTCACTCAACCCAAGGTTTAAGAATCTGAAGTGCCATCCAAAATCTGAGAGGGAAAAGGTGTAGAACATGCTTTCAGAAGTCTTAAAAGAGCAACGCTCCGATGCAGAAACTACAGAACCCGAACCACCAAAAAAGAAAACCAACTTTCTGCTGGTGGCATCTTACTTAGGTGACGAAAATGAACTTGCTTCAGTCTGCGCTGCTTTGGATGGTTATCGAGCAGAACCCATTATTAGCATGGATGCACATCCTCTGAAATGGTGGGTGAAACATGAAGGCACATATGACTCTTTAGCGCATCTGGCATATAAATATCTTGCAACCGCGGCTACAACACTGACATATGAATGCCTGTTCTCACTTTCAGGTTATATTGTAAACAAGAAGTGGGCAGCATTATCTCCTGCAGAGGTAAACAAACTTGTTTGTCTGAGCGATTGGCTGAACAAGAAGCAGGACTGAGTGGACTTATAGATGCTAAAGTTTTACGTTGTTTTATTTTTGAATGAAGTTATTTTTTGTACATTTGTAAGTTCAGCTTTCATGACAAAGTTGATTGCACTACAGTACTTGTATTAGGTCAATTGAAAAATACTATTTCTTTTGTTTTTTACAGTGTGAACATTTGTAATAAAAATAATAATATAAAGTGAGCACTGTACACTTTGTATTTTGTGTTGTAATTGAAATCAATATATTTGAAAATATAGAAAACATACAAAATATTTAAATAAATGGTATTATAGTATTGCTTAATCACTTGAGAGCCCTAATGTGCAGTAATGTAGCTTAGAGCTTCTCTAAATTGTGATTAGTTGCCTGTGGCATGAAGGAGACATTCTCTCCGTTAGTGATCTGATAGTACTCCAATTACCCCTGCTTTTGTCCCAGCCATACCCCTTTGTTGGCTCTATGCGAGCTGGGATCCCCATGCAGCCATTCAACACAACTTTCTGGCTGCTTGGAGCCTCTATATAAGCACAAAGCAACTGGAATGTAGCAGGGAGGGAAGCCTTTTCTATAGATTCACACACATGTATGTATATATAGATAGATAGATAGATTTCATGCAATTACGTCAGCTTCAGTTATTAATTGATGTGCACTCCCCCTTCTCAGCAGCTGAAAGTGAGGAAAGTGTCTATTACCAAATGTTTTGTGTTATTTTGCGTATTCTGTTTATTATGAAACCCACCCTGATGAAAAGGACATGGAATTGAACTCGAGCTTTGACCTGTCTTGTCTGATGGTCCTGCCCACTGGCTTACAAGATAATGCACTGAGCCATATTCTGCCCTTATATGTCATTCCCAAGTGACTTCAGGTGGAGAATTTGACCCTCAGAACATTCTTTAGTAAACTGACAATTTGACTTATTTAATTTTATGGAATTATATTGGGCTAAATATTTCAATGTCCCTCTTTCTATTTTCTTTGCAACAATGAGTAAAATGCAAGGTGGGCATTGGTCTGCCTAAATGCACCAGGGAAGCATTTTAAAAATCGCGCTCTTTTTCTCTACCAAATTGTAATGTCAATTGTAGGGTGTAAAGTTTCGCTTCCCTTAGGCAGCCTTTGCATAGGAAAAGACAGAGACAGGCTACTGCACATGTTAAACTTAGTTTAAACATGGTAGAGCGGGAAATTTACAAAACATTACAGAAATGAGTCCTTTCCTTATTAGCGATTATGATGTAGCAGGTAAGCATTTTGGTTGAGTAATAGATGAGATTATTATATGATTATTCAGTCACTCCGTTTTAATCAGCTGAGTGGGAAATCTATACTTCCTTATCAAAGGGCAGCATATAAAAAGTGACATCTCCACAGATCATTATGAATGCAGTCTTGTAAGAAGGGACCAATCATCTCGTCTCTTTTTATAACCAGAATTGCTACAGAGGGAGTTATGCACTGGGTAAAAATGCCTTGATTAAAACAGACTAAAATCTAAATTAAGACTGAGGGAATGTGCAATTGTTTTACATTCGTTGTGCACCTTACCCACTATGGAAAGTAAAAACAAAAACAGTAAAAAATGAAATGCTCACTTTCCTGATGAAGTGTCCAAAATGACAAATTAAAATAAATCTGTTCTTTAGTTGCCAGATGGAAATTTTGTCTTTTTGGATCACCTCCATGCAGTAACAGAAACTCATTTGAAACTGCACAGTCAAGCCAGGAAGGACTTTCCTCTCTCCCCCTTACCAGAAGGTGGAATTCTCATTTGATAAGAAAATGAAGTTTTGAGCTTTGAAAATGTATCCGGAAAGATCTTAACTCTTTTGAGACAAGGAACACACAGAGGTTTTAAAGGTGAGAGCTTTGTCCTTCCATTTTATTATTACAGAGTACCTCTAGAATTTGTGAATAAGATTGTTCTGTCCTCACATATGAAGTGTGATGCAAATTGGAGTCTTTGAACCACTGCCTAGCTGATTGGCACTCATGGTCAAAAGAAGACATAAGTACCTAAATTAGGGTCTGCAATTGAACTAAGTGTACAGATTTTTGCAGGGGCAAATTATGTCTCTAGAAGGGAGGCCAACTTTTAGAAAATTTAGCCCACAGCATCTACAGTTCTCCCTCAGCATGTGTTTGATCACAGTTTGGACATTGCCAATGATATAAGGGTAAAATGTGGCTACCAGTGGTAGCCAGGTTGATTGTCTGAGCTGTGTTCGTTAAAAATACAAGTCTAGTAGTCTTAAATCCATTTTCTTGCCGCATTATAAGTCAAGCGATTACAACTTGTCTACAATGCCTAACAACTCCCCAAAGTTTTTTTCCACTGAATACAGTAAGGCCGAATTCTGTTCTCATTTGTAGCTGAGTAACTACATTGACCTCAGTGGAATTACTCCAATTTACCACCAGTATAACTGAGAACTGAATTTAACCTGATATTCTCCTTTCCCATCTTCCCTAAGCAGTTTCTACCCATCTAGCTACTTATATATCCCTTATTGATAAAGTATCTGAGTGTTGGATATGTCTGTAGGCAATTAAATAACCTCTGAAAGGAGGAGCAAAAACCGTCCGTAGCAAGATTTGCCAGGTCAGTGTGAGACACGCTGCTCTATGATGGCATCATGTCTCTTTTACCAGGTGAGTTGTGATTAGACATGAGTACTCCACCCTGCATAGTGCTAGAATTTAACAAGTTGTACAGTAAATTTAAATGGATGAAACTATGAGATTAAAAAGTGTGTTTATTCCATGCTAAAACTGCAAAGTTCACATCAGTATCCAACTTGCTCAATGGCTGATGGGTCTTTGGACCCAAGGTTTAGGCTTGAGCCCATTTCTGCTCCATGTAAATATGCAGATAGTAAGCTGGAAAAAGACCTTGTCTTTTTACTTTTCTCATTCTTGGTGCTGTATAATAATAATAATGATAATACTTAATAATAAATAATTATTACATGTCATATTTCAGTAGTGGCTTCTATAGCTACCTTCATGTATTCCAACTGCTGCCCCTAATAAAAGTGAATCAAGAAGAAATTGTGAAATGTGACTTCTCCAGTGTTATATGGATCTAAAACAATTGGGGCAGAAACAACATGAGAAAATAGACTGCCACTATCCACTACAAAAACTGAATCTGAATGAGAAAATGCTCCCTTTTTCTGCCAGACTGTTCATGTACAACACTAATGGTTGTAATCATCACTAGAACAACTGCTATTGTCATGTTCCAAATTGCTCAGAACAGCATTATTTTATTATAAACTCTCAGTCTCACTGTAACAGGCAAATAATGTCCTGTGGATTTATTTGTTCTGTCTAGGCCTGCTCCATAGTGGTGGTGATAGCTGCAACTGACAGCTCTGACTCAGTTTTTGGCATAGGATTCTCCAGAGGCCAAAGAATAACCTCATCTGACTTTTCACTAACTTGTGATATCTCTAGAAAACTTTTGGTCTGATCCTTACTTGACAACCGTGGGAGTTTGGAGAGAGTAAGGAGTATAGTGCCATGCCTGTTGTCCACACAAACGTTTTCTTTCTGTTTTACTTTGTCAGGGCATTCTGAGAACAAAGGGTATGAAAGCAAGTGTTAAACCTTACTCCATAGCATTCACGGTCCCAATTATAAATCCTTATGCCAATTTTAACAAAGCTTGGGGACCAGTAAAATGGAGGAGTAGTGCAAAGAAAATAACATTATTTTGGCAGCTGAGTTAATCATGAGTATTGTCTTTTATTAAGCAATTGTAAAATTTTCCTTTTTGCCGTGGCTTTTGCACAACAGACCATACTTGTGGCTGTGTCATTCAGGCAAACTTGTCAGTTCATTTGGGAAAAGAAATGTATTGAATTTTCACAGGTCACATCTGTAGCACGGGCCTACTCTCTTTCCACAAGCCTTTTTGCTTATGCTTTAAGGCCTTATGTAGTCAGTGACAGTTTTTGATGTAATATGTAAATAACTAGCCCATAAGGCTTCCAAAGACTTGCCATTCAAGCAATTGCAGCCACATACATTTTTGCTCGTTTTTTGATGGTGTCTGATCCCATCACTCTAAAGCCTTGAAGACAGGATTGGTATTATATGATATTTCACTTTACAGATTTCATAACTTGCATTTTTAATGCTTCATAATGTAGGATGTGCTGTACCAAGCTATACCTAATGAGTTATCCACTGCAAATCTATATTGACTTGCCAAGTATAAAACAGCACTGTGTTATCAATTTTTATGTATGTTTTTGTGTGTCAACTGGAGAGATTGTACACATGCTGTGTGGATTTGCTTTTGAATAGTGCTGAGTGCCAGAGATAAAATCGTTGGCTGTCACAGCGCTAATACATCTTTGAGAATCTGAACAGGAAATGTGAAAATTTTATATAATTACTTTGTATTTGAAATATATTATTTTTGTGTTCATAACATGTCATTACCAAAGTCTCATTTTTTCAGCACTCATTTCAATGGCTTACATCACATAGCATTTCTAGATTGACAAGAGTATCGACTGTTGTATTCCAGTAACTGGACAATAGTAAATCCTGAATTCCTCTGCAAACAGGGAAGGCCCTGCCTGCAGTGTAACTGCCATAGTTTTGCTGCATGGAAAGACATGGGGGCAGAAGCATATAAGGCATCTGTGATGTTGATTTGCACACCATACAGTGCTGGTCCATATGAACTTTTAGCAATGATGCAGCAGTGTTTTTGGGAGGACGGGGTGGATTGTATGGGTGCAGGGACAACGGTGTTAGATCCCCCATAGTGCAGTTCACCTGCAGCTGCTCCTTTCCTGTCTATGGTGCAAGGGCTGATCAGTGCTTCTGCAATCTCAGGATGCAATAATATGTTAGCTGAGCTACTGCATGGATAATTTAATGTTGTTTGACTTGAAGTGGAAGGGCAAACCGTGCTAATATACTGCCAGACCCAGCAGAATGAGGACTATGCCTGCTTGGGGAAACTTTAGCCAGTGGAATCAATATTTTGGAATGTGTATTTAGCAAAAGAAATAGAAATGTGGGGAAAACCTTTCCACAGATTTCTCTAGGGGAAAGAAAAATCAGATATGGCTACGAATGCTCTCCATATTAAAGCCTATGTAAACAGAATTTCTTTCTCATTACTTATTTAAAATAATCCATATGTTCTATATTAAACTGCCAGTTGTAATGTCAAGAAAAAGCATCACTTGATTAGACTTAATATTGTCTTAGATAAGATTATATGATAAATACTTCATTCATGTGGACCTTGGGCCTGACAATTCTCCTCTCATTCTAATGTCTTCAGTGGGGCTATTCCAGATTTATAGTGGTGTCAGTGAGAAGAGACTCAGGCCCTTGGTCTGTAAGAACCTATTGAAACTAGAGAGGCATTTACTTACAAATCACAGTGTATTGCCTATGCATTTATCTTGACAGTCCAGTTTAATTTATCAAGCATAATGTGCTGGTAATTCAGCCTGAGAAGTGTTGTTTAGCAAGCAGTACTCAGTAAATCTCTCTGCTCTCTTTTATTGTAAATCTGATAAAACTAAAGAAGCTCTCTAGGTGCTAGGGAATCTAAATATTAAAGCAGGGTACTTCAAGATGATCTTGATAGCACTCCATTTAAGACTGAAAGTTGAAGCAATAGTTTAACCTATTGTGAAGTGGTTTAATCTTTCCTAGATCACTTCTCAAAGATTTAAATGTGCTGTATAATATAATTGATAGATTTGTGCTGAACAGAAGCTTTAGAACCCATTATTCTGAAAAGGTAATCTAAACTGAATGGTTTAAAGATGGCTTGTAAAGTAATTAGGAGACTTCCAGCCCACTGTGTGTTTGACCACACAACCTAGTGTAAAAAAGAAAAGGAGTACTTGTGGCACCTTAGAGACTAACAAATTTATTTGAGCATAAGCTTTCGTGAGCTACAGCTCACTTCATTGGATGCAACCTAGTGTGGTTCAAATACTCTCTGGAATTCGAGCTTTAAGTATTTTGTCTGTTGGTAGTTTAAGTTGCATTATGGAGGTGTGTATTTTTCAGTTTCTGCCAATGTATAGTGATCATATTTGACCTTCTTGGTGCTCATATTCTGGCCAATTAGAAATGCCTGCACAACACCCGCCCCCCCATTCCCATCTGTGCAAATAGTTGTACCAACAGGATGACTTCTTCCAAGAGGAGAAGGTGGACAGCAGACTGTGGGTGAATTGGGACACAGGCTGAAATGCATAGATCATATCTCTGCTGCTTGAACTGCTTCACCCATAATGTCCCTTGCAGTTCATTGCAATGAGGAATTGCAGATGGTCTGTGGCATTTGCAGGGTTCAAGGGAATCAGGTCATAGGGAATGGCCACTCCAGTTATCCTCCCTTTCAAGCCTGGATTTGGACCTCAGAGTTCTTGTTACCTTTGTTATGTTTTCTTTCAAGATATTTCAATGTACCTTTAAAAACTGCAGTGAAATCACTTCTAACTTATGCAGTTGCTCTTGAGGATGTGACTAGTGCTAGTCAGAAGATTTTAAGTAATTTTTTGCAGAAAAAATTCATCAGCTCCCTAGTTGCTTAGAACATTTTTTTTAAAAAAATTGAGATTTAATCAAAAATGGAGATTTTCATGAATATTTTCATGAACATTTTTCCTATTTTTCAACCTGCTCTAGGTGTGACACTTTTACTACTGCTGGTCAACTGATTGCTGTCAATATTTGATATGAACATATTAATAACTGGATATTCTCACTCTATCAGTGTCTACTTGATGTCCACTTCTTGCATGTAGGAGATCAAGAGGATAATGGTTTCTACATCTCCTTATCATCTGCACACCTCACTATAACATTAATCCCCATCAGAGATGACTTTTGTGAAATTTTCTGAAAATAACCAACCCAAACATGACTTTCGCATTAAACCATCAAATAGTAGTTTATTCCTTCAGTCAAAGTCTATAATCTCATGGAGGTCTTGACCCTGCAAGACTTAGTGTGGCACAGAGCACTGGGTGCAGGTTCCTCCTGTGCAAACGTGAGTGCATAGTAGGCTGAGTGCCAGTGACAAGTCTCAAGCCAGCCTGTGTGTCTTCTCCCATACTCTGTAATGTGTAGTGGTTTTTTTATTTTATTTTTATTTTATTTATTACAAAGTGCCTCAGGGTTAGAGAATGAGCATGTTTTAGGAGACATGGGTTTTAAAGTAAAATCCTTCGTAAGTTAATGTGCTGTTTAGAGAGTTACCAGTAGCTTAGACCTTCTGGTACTAGATATGAGAAACTTGGTAGCTATACAGCAGCACTTTCATACAGGCAACAAGATCCTGGTGCACTAAGGGTCTGCGCACATGGATTCTGTTAAAGATTTAGTACCTAATACAGGATCAGGTTCACTGGAACTCCTTCTCTTGTTCATCACTTTTTAAAATTTTTAAATTTTTAAATTTTTAAATCAGCTCTACTTTCTCCCTTGCACTTGCGTACACTGTATTCTGCATGTGCATTGTACAGGATGAAGCCCATATTGCATTAGTTTAAAAAAAATAAAGAAGCTCTATTTTCATTTAAATTGACAATAGCCTACCACATTTCACACATTTATTTAACAAGTGTGATAGAAGAGTAAAACACCTTATCAATCTTCTAATCAGTTGTTTCATAAGAAGATTGTCCATTTAAGTGTTAATTTAAACAATGGTCTAGAAAGAGGTCATGGTCTGGATGATAATTTTCTCAAATATATTTGGATGATAAATTTCATCTGCAATTTCATTGGTCACTTTGCCACTGTGTACGACTGTGAAAGACCTATGGTTTTGAATTCACTTTTGCAAAACAATAGTAAGTTAATTTGCTCCATGCCAACTACATGCCATCTCTGAGAACTCTAGTCCAACCTTTTTTTCTATCAGGTTATTTATTTATTTATTTTTAAATGGGCTAAATATTCAAAACATGAAGTAGAGGATAGCATTACTATTTTTATTATGGTACAGATTCATCATATCAGGCCAGATTTGGCAAACTTTACTCAAAACGAGTTGCACTTACTCACACAAGTAGCTTTTTTATGTCAATTGCGCTACTCATGTGAGTAAGTGCTATTCAGTGTATGCCGTAGCATAAATATAATAGGCACTTAGTTATATCTGGGGAACCCCACAAAAGACACCAGAAAGCAGAATTAGTCTTATTGCTGCAATACTTTAAAACATATCCAAGAATCCAATTATTTTGCCTTTACTCATGTTGAGCAGTACCTTAAAACATGAGCAGCTCTATTCATTTCAATATCAAAGTGTTATTCCCACTCTGAGCCAGGTCCTATTTCTTGTGAGTGAGGGTGGCAGAACCAGAACCAGATCTGCTGGCAATTGGCAACCTGAGTGGGACACTCTTTTAAGAAAGGTCAAGAATTGAATGAGCAGTGGTTGTGATACTTTCTTGTCTTTTCTGAAAATCTGTTCCCAGTCCCAAATAAACAAGAATTTGCCATTAAGAATATAGTAAGTGGCCCAGCTTCAGGTTGAAGAATGTGTGTATCTGTTTGTGTGTGTCTGGGTGGAAAGGGAGGGCTAATGTGACAAGATAGCCAACAAACTGTAGCATACTTTGGAAGAAGAAAACTCCAAAATGCACTTATACCTGAACCATAGAGTATGATCAGAGTGAAGCCTAATTAAACCCATTGCTGTTTACTAGACTTGAAGAAAATCAGCTCTGTGGAGCATCCTCACCATTGTTAGCCTGTCTATATTATCTTCTAAAAAACATTGCATGTTTCTCCACATATGCCATTACCCTCCCTGGAGCAGTGGATGGATTTTATGAATGTTTTCTGTGTGTTGAGATGAAGCTTTCTTTAATTGCTGCACTCATCTGTTGTTGCCTGGGTGGAGAATTGGCTTTGATATTATGCATACTGATATTGCTTAAGTAAAAAATCTGCAGCATTTAAAAAAATATTTTAGAAAATGGCATTTGAAATAGCACTGGGTGAATTTTTTTAGACAAAACTTTTTTGTCCACCCAAAAATGCAGATTTGGGTTCACAACATTTTGTGAATTCATGTCAAATTTGCTGAATTGTTTCAATCACTAATAAGATGACTGCAAGCTGAAAAACTGAAATGAACTATTTCATTTTTAAAGTTTTATTTTAAATTACTTTTACTTCTTTGCAAACCGGGGCTGTTATTGAATTCACGGGCACAGAATTTGCCCCCTTTATATTTGTTCTGTGATGTTGATTTTGGGCTTCCTCCAAGTTACCAATTTTGGTGTCTGAATCAAATAAACAGAATTCTAATTCCCACATAAATCACATACTGTAAATAATTAGAAAAAAATGACATAGTATTCAGCTTCATTGATTGAGCTATTTAGTTTGGAGGGGCTGGCATGCAAAATTATTACAGAGTACAGCAATAGGAATATTCTACTGACCACCTGACCAGGATGGTGAAGGTGACTGTGAAATGCTCAGGGAGATTAAAGAGGCTATAAAGATAGAAAACTCAGTAATAATGGAGGATTTCAACTATCACCATAGTGACTGTGTACATGTCACCTCAGGATGGGCTGCAGAAATAAATTTTCTAGACACATTCATGACTGCTTCTTGGAGCAGCTAGTCCTGGAAACTACAAGGGGAGAGGCAATTCTTCATTTAGTCCTAAGTAGAGCAAAGGTCTGGTCCAAGAGGTTAATTTAGCTGCACTGCTTGGTAATAGCAACCATACTATAATTAAATTTAACATCCTTGTGTGGGGAGAATCGCAAAAAAGCCCACCACAGTAGCATTTAACTTCAGAAAGGGATACTGCACAAAAATGAGGAAGCTAGTTAAATGGAAATTAGAAGAAACAGTCACAAGAGTGAAATGCCTGCAAGCTGTATGCACATCTTTTTTAAAACACCAAAATAGAGGCTCAAATTAAATGTATCCCCCAAATTAAAAAGAATAGTAAGAGGACCAAGAAATGCCACCATGGCTAAACAACAGAGTGAAAGAGGCAGTTAGAGACAAAAAGGCATCTATTAAAAATTGGAAGTCAAATCCTACTGAGGAAAATAGAATGGAGCATAAACTCTGGCAAGTCAAGTGTAAAAGTATAATTAGGCAGGTCAAAAAAGAATTTGAAGAACAACTAGCAAAAGACTCAAAAACTAACAGCAGGGTTTTTGGTTTTTTTTAATACATCAGAAGTAGGAAGCCTGCCAAACAATCAGTGGAACCAGTGGATGATCAAGGTGCTAAAGAAGTACTCAAGGGTGAAAAGGCTATTGCAGAGAAGCTAAATGAATTCTTTGCATCAGTCTTCACTGCAGAGGGTGTAAGGGAGATACTCACACCTAAACCACTCTTTTTAGGTGACAAATCTAAGGAACTGTCCCAGATTGATATATCAGTAGGAGAGGTTTTGGAACAAACTGATAGATTGAACACTAATAAGTCACCAAGACTAGATGGTATTCCCCAAGAGTTGTGGAAGAACTCAATTATGAAATTGCAGAACTAAATGTATGTGGTATGTACCCTACCACTTAAATCACCTTCTATACCGGATGATTGGAGGATAGCTAAAGTGACACTAATTTTTTAAAAAGGCTCCAGAGGTGATCCTGGCAGTGACAGGCTGGCAAACCTAATTTCAGTTCCAGGCAAATCAGTTGAAACTATAGTAAAGAACAAAATTATCAGACACATAGCTAAACATGATTTGTTGGGGAAGAGTCAACACGGCTTTTGTAAAAGGAAATCATGCCTCACCAGTCTATTAGAATTCTTTGAGGGGGTCAACGAACATGTGGACAAGGGTGATCCATTGGATAGAGTGTAATTGGCCCCTCAGAAAGCTTTTGACAAGGTCCCTCACTAAAGGCTCCTAAGCAAAGAAAGCAGTCCTGGGACAAGAGGGAAGTTCCTCTCCTGGTTAAAAGACAGGAAACAAAGGGTTGGAATAAATTGTCAGATTTCAGAATGGAGAGAGGTAAATAGTGGTGTCTCTCAGGGGTCTGTACTGGGACCAGTGCTGTTCAACATATTTATAAATGATCTGGAAAAAGGGTATAAACAGTGAGGGGGTAAAGTTTGCAGGTGATACAAAATTAGTCAAGACAGTTAAGTCCAAAGCAGACTGCAAAGAGTTTCAAAGGAATCTCACAAAACTGGGTGACCGAGCAAGAAAATGGCAGATGAAATTCAGTGTTGAAAAATGCAAAGTAATGCACACTGGAAAACATAGTCCCTACTATACATACAAAATGATGGGGGTCTAAATGAGCAGTTACCACTCAAGAAGGAGATCTTAGAGTCATTGTGGATAGTTCTCTGCAGACATCTTCTCAATGTGCATCAGCAGTCAAAAAAGCTAACAGAATATTAGGAACCATTAGGAAAAGGATAGACAATAAGCCGGTAAATATCATAATGCCTCTATATAAAACCATGATACGCCCACATCTTGAATACTGCATGCAGTTCCGGTCACCCCATCTCAAAAAAGATATTCAGAATTGGAAAAGGTAGAGAAGGACAACAAAAATGATTAGGGGCATGGAACAACTTCCGTATGAGGAGAGATTAAAAAGACTGGGACTTTTCAGTTTGGAAAAGAGACAACTAAAGGGACTATAAAATTTTGACTGGTGTAGAGAAAGTGAACAAGGAAGTGTTATTAACTCCTTCACCTAACACAAAAACCAGGGGTCACCCAATGAAATTAATAGACAGCATGTGTAAAACAACATAAGGAAGTACTTCTTCACATAACGTGCAGTCGGCCTGTGGAACTCGTTGCCTGCAGATGATGTGAAGGCCAAAACTATAACTGGTGTCAAAAAAGTATTAGATAAGTTAATGGAGGATGGTTCCATCAGTGGTTATTAGCCAAGATGGTCAGACATGCAATCCCATGCTCTGGGTGTCCCTAGTCTCTGACTGTCAGATGCTGGGACTGGATGACAGGGGATGGATCACTTGATTGCCTGTTCTGTTCATTCCCTTTGAATCATCTGTTATTAGCTACTTTCAGAAGACAGGATACTGGGCTAGATGGACCACAGATCTGACCCAGTAAGGCTGTTCTTACGTTCTTAATGTTGGACTATGGTATGGGAAATCCTGTGCAACATGGAAAGGCTAGTTGTGGCTAATACAAACATGGGAGTTATATAGAAAAAGATCAGTCAAAAGGGGTCTAAAATTTGGCCAAAAATCTTGTAACAAAAGTTTGTCATGCTCCCTTGATCCATTGGTAGGAAGTGATTTGTAATCTAAGTATGGAAAGGAATACCTTTTGTCTGAGGCTAACCTGGCTGAAGAAGAAAGATAATGAGGAAAAGAATATTTATTTTAAAGTTCCCTTCAAGGAAAAATGTCATCCCCAGAATTTGATTTATTGGGTGTGAAGTACAGATTCAATAAAATCTTTGATGCCTTTAGATCAGGAAAACAATATTTTATAATGTAAGAGAGGAAAAAACTGTCAGTTTAAATGCAAGATTTAGGCAAATTAGATTGCATGGAATGCACTCAGGAAGAGGGGTTACTTTAAACATCCTTCATCTGTAATTATGTTCACTATGAGCTAGATTGTGACTTTCACAACCCTCCACCCCAGACAGGGGAATAAAGGGGAGGAAGAACTCCCACTTGCACCCCTGCATGGTTTGGGTGTGTGTACCAGCTTATAACCCTGTTGTCTGAAAAGTTGGGTGGGAAGAGGCAGAGCATAGGCAGAACCTTGGAAGAATCAAATCACTGCAAGCACTGCTGAATCTGCGGCGGGTGGGGAAGGATGCCATAATTTGCTGTTGTATAGCAGGCAGCAGCAGCAAATTACTGCTCCCCCTCCCATTCCTTGAACAAGGGGGGAAATGGAGAGCGTTTTGTCTCTGAGGTGCAGTGGGGTTTCTGCTTCGGCGGTTCGGCTAATGTACTACCCCTTTCTCGGGGTAGCCCCTAAGCCTTGTAAGTAAAGATATAAACATTTTGGGCATAATTCTGCCTTTGTATGTGCACACACCTCTCCTTGATATTTCTTTTGTTTTATTGGGTGGAGCTGTGGTCAGAATTGGGCTAAATTTCTGGCCAGATTTTCAGAAAACCTCAGCACCCAACCATTCCTCCTTGGGCACCGCAATCAGTGGCCACACTTTTGAAAGACATCAGCCGTCCTCCAGACACCTCAGTGAAGTGGCTAGATTTGCAAAAAAGAGTTCAGCACTGCTGGGTGCTGAGCAGTTTGGAAAGTCTGGCCCCTTTATTTTGCATGTGATTTATTTGACTTCAGATCAAGATATAAAATAAATCTCTTTTATGTTGCCTGAGCACTACAGCTGGAATCTCCTTGTGCATGTTATCCATGGCTGCTCTCTGATGTTTGTGTGTTTATTATGCACAGCAATTAAACATCCCTTTTTTCCTAGACAAATTAGAGCTGAGCAAGTTTGTGATTTTGCTGGCAGGCTTACAAATCTCGCTGTGCAGAGCTCCCTGTGTTTTCTAATGTTTCTGTGTCATGATGTATCTGGTGTGACTGGGATTGTTTCATTTTCATAGCAAAGCTATAATGATTTCATACTTATTAAGTGGAAATAATGCCAACTTCTGTAGCTCCATTATATGAAGAAAACACCCTTTTACATTGTTTTCAAAAGCAGGGGTGGCAGAACTGGGAAGGGAGAGGGTGGCTAGCACCGTCACAATGGAAATAGTTTATGGGGGCTGGTGTGTCTGGGTTTCTCTCCCTTCCCAATGTTTTCCAGCCCCACCGCTCTCACAGAGGAAGAGCGGGCCCCAGCTTTGTTCCCCCCGCCAGGCACATGCCTGGAGGAGGGAGGGTGCAGAGACAAGAACAGGACATGGAGGAAGGGTTGGAGTGGCTACCATCGTGCAAAATTGGCCTGGTCATTGGAGAGCAGGTAAAACTCTCCAGCCCAGCCCTGCCTACCAGCTACTGCAGGTCTTTGTGGAGACACCTGGCCATGGAGAGAGGCAGCAGCGCATCACTGGGGTGGGGGACAGGGCACCAGCACCTGGGAGGGGGTAGAGACGTGTTGGCACACATGGCACCAGCCACTGGGGTGGGGTAAGAGAGAGGACAGGGCAATGGGCACCAGCCACCAAGGAACTGCCATAGGAACTGAAGTAGGAGCTACCAGGGCGCCTCTTCCCAACCTGGATCTGGCTGCTCTCCCCCTCACCAGCCCCTGCCTGAACAGCTCCCCTTGCTCTTATTCCTATCCACCCCCTCCCATTCACAGGGAGGTCCCCCCCATTCCAAAATATATACATGTGTATGTAATTACACAGGTGCAGTGAAGATTATTTTCTTCAGCTCCCTGTTTCACAAGGACAGTGCACTTGTTACTACATTCCTTTCTGGGTGCATCATCATACACCCTGCTGCATAGCTAACCAGCTGCAGGGTAGGTGGATTGGGTGGAGCTATGGATCATTTAATACACTGTGTGACCTATAGGCATAATGATGAAGCAGTCTCCTCTGCTCTTCTGAGCTCAGCAACTGCAGTGATGTCTGACCTTATATAAAATGCACAAAAGTTGGGGAGGTGCCTTATTTCCAATTCCCCAAGTGTACCTTGGCCTAGAAATAATGTGGTCCACAATGAATGGCCAGATTAATGATTTACACTAGGGCAATAAGATCTGTATCAAGGCTGGCTAGCCCTTTAAGGCTGAGCCTGCTTGTGACCTAGCGGCTAGCTCCCAGCTGATGGTGAAATGCAACTTTAATCATAATTAGTGACTCCAGCTGCAACGAATCAGGAAGGAGTACTTGAATAGAGTTGGGAGTTCAGTCTAGAGGAAGAGACTACAGAGAAGACATACATAGATAGATGAGGCCCTCTTGCTGCATCACACCCTGACACAAGGTGGTCTCGGGGCAGTGAGTATCCCACTTTACAAACTGATTAGGTTTATCTACATAGGTCTTCCTACTGTCAGTTGAGCATTTTGTCAAAACTGACACTTCCAACAGAAAGTTTTTCTTTTGATGAAATGGTATTTTCCAATGGTAAAACATTCCATGAAAAAATTTCCAGCCACCTCTAGTCCCATATTCTTACAGCTAGAATTCCCAGCCAAACCTGAATGAAAAATATAAGTATTTGTGAGCCTTTTCACTGGTGAATGTGGGACTTATGGGGTAATTGGTGTCTCTGAAGCAGTACAAAAGGATGCCAAGTAATTCATACAGGTCATGTCACTGGTCCCTTCGAACCTCTAGTTGGCCTTGCTACTAAGTTGACCCAAGTCACTGCCTGCTCTTAATGACAACCCTCATGCAAGTTTCAGGTAGCCATTCTGCATGCTCAGCACTGTAACTTTACTTCCCTCACTGCAGAACTGTATTCTGATAGTCATGTGTGCATATGACATTGCATAGGTGAAAAGCCCTGCAAGGAGAAAACCCATGCATCACAATAACAGATGAAGCACTTCAGACCAAAGGATAAATTCAGGTGGTCACAAAAATGATTTCACAGACTGAATTTTACCAATGTGTTGAGCATGTTTATATGGGTTATCTTTATGAGATTTATGTGGGAAGCTTGAAGAGAGAGACTGGAAGGAGGGAAAGAAAAGGAGACAGAGAGTGCAGACAGCAGGGAATGGAAAGAAAAATATATTGGAAAAATCTGTGCTCAGTGTGAAAGTGAACAGCTATTTTAGCATTGTTTTTCCTTTTATGGGGACTTTGGTTACAAAGAAATAGGGTTTCTGAGGAATAATCTTAAATGAATGGGAAGTGTTGTGATTTGTGCCAATAACAAATGGATGGAGAGGGAGAAAGGTAAAGGGTACCAGTGCCAGGAGCTCCACCAGTCCCTTTGCCAACAGCATCCAAGACCCCATGTACAAATAGTGTAATAACCAAGAGGCAAAGCAAAAGGTAGGGGTAGAATCTATGGCACTTACATCAGGAGCTACTGAAGCAGCCAAAGGAGTGTTAGGGCTTATGTCAGCAGTGGCTGCTGTGAAGCAACATCATCAGTAATAGCCAGCACTGCAGTTTCTCCTCTTCCTTCCTCTTAACAACAAAAGTCAGCAGCCGGGATAGCAGATAATCCTCCTGGGGGTCAAGGCTTTCGAGAAAATTATTATTATTATTTTCCTGCTAGTAATCCCCCAGCTGATGATCTCTTGTAAGTCTGCGGTTGTATGTACTGTGTTCCAGGAAGTATAAACCATCCACTAAGGTCAAAGACAAATAATTATTTTGGAAACTCATCAGTAGACAATTTTAACAATCTCTGAGTTAGCATTAGAAACTTAAACACTGGTAGCTGGTAAGAATAGTGGCAGCATCATTTGTACCGTACACGCATGTGGCACTGATCTTCCACTGCAGGATAAAAGTAACAATCATGGAGACGTGTATTGATATCAGTGGGCATTACTTGTGCCCTGTGGTGGAAGAACAGGGCCCAAGGATGGGTGCATATATTTTAATGCAAAAGGAAGCCCAAAACTATGCAGTAGTAAGACCAGTTTTGCAGAATTAAATAAAATTCCTTCTATTTACATGTTGTTATGGAAGGTGGCCCTGTTGCACAGTCTTACAAGTTATTTTTTGTCACAAGGAAACCATGTTTAGTCTTTGAATAAATGTTTTAGTGTTTTGTGATAGGTGTGTGGGGGTGGGAGCTTATTGGTGTTTGGGCTGAGATTCCTGATAGAAGGGGATTGCCAGTATGCTGTTTGTGACCACCTCTGTTCCAGGGCCAGTGTATATAATGTTAAATAAATAAGTTACACTTAGAATATTCCCAGACTAATATCTTCTCCATTAGGAAGGTGACCTACAATGCACCAACATCTGTTCTTCTTTGGCAGAGAGATGACAGTATACATGAACCCCATAGGCCCTATTTCTATTAATAAAGACACATTGGGAGGGCAGCAATGATACACTCATTTATATCTACCCTTTACCTAAGTAGCTGTATGGAGCAGGGCTAAAAACTGATACACACCTTTCAGCAGAATCCATTTTAGTACTAACAAGATGTATGGGAAAGTTCCTTTAGGAAACAGGTTGACTTGTGTCATAATAAAATCCTGTCTGTTTGAAACTTGGTAGCATTGAGTTTAATTACAGCCTGAAATTCAGGCTAGTTTTACCCCAGTAAGTTCTACAAAGTCTGATAACTAAATTATGAGCCAGAGCAGAATTGTGGTTTTGAATAGAAATCATGGGTGATTTAGTGCTTTCAGAAAAATCTGAAACAAGGAAGAACTTTTCTGGTTCAGATTAATTTTACTTGGAGTTTTGGGGTAAAATCCAAATCCAAAACTAAACCTCGCAAATTGTGAACTGTGATTCTCTCGTGAGCCTACTGAGAATCAAAGACATCAAGTTTCACACATTACCTAACACTGAGGTAACTGCTGTGTTCAGAAAAAAATAAGATATTTGGGTATTTATAATACCATTTAGCTAATGTTTGCCGCATTCAAGCATATCTCTATGATGAGACAGAAAATAAGGGTTGTATTTTTTTTTCTTTCTGGGCAAAGCAGGCTTTGGCATTCACAAATAATGACACTTGGGTGATGAAATCTCCAACTATCTAACACAGAGAGAGCCATTTTAAAGATCTACAGTGACATAAAAGTGTTCTACACTGGATTTGAAATCCACTGCTTAGCAGTGTTTGATATCATTGTGAGCTGCAATGAGAAAACATTTGAGTAGTAAATTTTGTAGGAAACGGCAGAAACATGTAAAAATAAAGATAGAAAAGATTTATTAGCTGAAAAGGGGAAAATGCAGAATTGTTCCCTATAACTGCATATATTCTCACATGTTTTAAAAAAGACCATTTTTTATGATAGTTTATTCCATTTCACAGAGATGGTACATAGTAAAAATCTAGATTGGATGTTGAGATGTAAGCACCTTGGACCAACATTTGAAAAAGTGGCAAGTGATTTTTGGGTGCTTCAATTTGTGGGTACTCAACTTGACACCCTGTAGAGGGGTCCTGATTTTCTGAAATCACCCACTCTGATGAATGACTAGTCACCCATAAATCTATAATAAGGTATCTATCTAAAAGTGAAATGTTTTTCAGAAGTGCTTAGCTATCATTGAAGTCAATGGGAGTGCTGTACTTCTAAAAATTGGTCCACTTAAATAGGTGCTTACTTATGGATTTAGGTGCCTAATTGGAAAATTTAGGACAAAATAATTTTGTAATACATTGTAAAGGACTTCACGCAATACATGGCAACAATAGATTAAAACTGTAGCTGGCAAATTTTTTTAATTGATTTTGTTTAAAAAATGGGTTTAACTAGAAAATGAATTTGTTAATGAAAAATATATTTTTTTGACAAAAATATTTAGGTTGTTGGCTAATTCCTGAACTTTTTCACTGTTAGGGAAGGGGAATTATTTTGCAACAAGCTGTAGTTAAAACCTGACCTCTGAACATGGGAATTGAAGTAGTCTGGCTGCTGCCTTAGCACTGATAACTACAGAACGCTTTGGCTGTGGGAGAAATGAGATGGCCCAGCTGATGGAGGTTAGGGCTGAGCCAAGATGAGTCATTTACCTTGATGTGCTGAGCAACCATCCACAGTACATACAAGAGGAGAAATGTGGAGGCTCTCCCTCTCCACTCTGACAACAAGCAGCTGTAAAGTGCTGTGACCAGGGAGAGCAGCCACTATTGTCACCAGTTAGGAGAGTGACGACTTTCTGTGTCACTTTATTGTTTTGTTGATCCTATGAAGCTGTTTCATTTTCTGGTCTCCTAATAAAATTTCAAAGACATTTAGAGCTTGGACATTTTCTCACAATGTCTTTTTAAACATTTGTCAGCTGATATGGAAATTACCAGCCACTTGCTGACATACGGATGCAGATGGCCTTTGGTGTTTTTCAGATATGGGAAACTCACTAGGGAAGACTTAAGCCAATAATTTAATAGATTCTCCTTTAGAGGGGAATGCTTTATAAGCCTTTTTTTCATTTTGCATCTCTTTGTCATGAATGCTATAGGGATTCTGTGCAGTCACTAGTTTGATCACGTGTGGGACAAAGATCCTACCAGCATCACCTTGCTCGTTCTTGTACATGAAATGATGCTGCTAGCTGTACGAAACTATCTTCCCCCATCGTTACTGCCAGAATCACTCATGCCCACCCAATGGCACTTTTGCAGCTCTCGCCTAACATCAGTTGCCCCATGCTTTTCTGTGCTACTTGGGCCTTTTGTGATTTGCATCTGGTGCCTTTGGCAGAAAAAAAATGTTTCTGTCCTGCACATAGCTCATGACTAAAAATACATAGTAACAGAAAAATCAGGAAGTGGATAATTAATAGTCACTTTGAGAGCAATTACATAACAGCGAGGGTTTTATTTTTACCTTTTGGATTCAATTAAAAACTGATTGCGTAACCATGAAGCCATCAGATCTGGTTTCTGATTAGAAGTTGCTTAACACAATTCTGTGATTTTAAAAATCCACTGTCACAGGGTGAAACTGGCTCTTTAAGAGGGAGCAGGCCCAGTGCACTGCTGTTGCATCATCTGACCCAGATAAGGGTTTCAAAGAGGGCACCTGGGCTTGGGTAATAGGTAAATCGGGACTAGGAAGCTGCAGATGCACTGGAAGAGTCCTAGGTAACACAGTGTGAGAGCCTGAAAGGTAAAGGGAAAAAATCCCCTGGCAGTTATAGCCTAGGGTGAGCTGAAGAACTGTTTTTGTTTGTATTGCATAAGTTTGGGATGATAAAACTGCCTAAAAGAGATTGTGGGTGTGGCAGTGGATCCATTGCAAGCTGGGGAGAAGCCCCCACCTTATGATACCCACCTTTACATTTCACTTTCATGAGTTATATTTCCCTCCATAAAACACTTCAGGAAGTACCCGTGGAAAGAGCTATATTAGTGCCAAGAATTATTATTTATTTACCAAGTCCTGAAAGCTTTATTTTCTGTGTTTGTCATACTTTTTCTTCACCGCCATGAAAACAGTGAGAATTAGGTTAATATTTGTAGACCACTTTTTGAGTTTTTAAAAGACAAAAAAAATTATGAGAACTTGGACAACCAAAGATTTTATGGACCAGAATAAGTGTGACAGTACCAAATTGAAAGATACACATTTTAAAATATTTTATAATCTTTATTTCTTTCTAAAGGTGGGTGCAATACTTTCCACCACTTGAAAAGTATCAAAGAAGGGCAGCATATTTCTACTGAGATTAAATTCATAGGTCCTGATTCTCCACTAGAATGTCTAGACATGTATAAATGTGCAAGTTTGCATATTATCTCAAATTTGTACTCACTTTACACATATGTAAATTAGTACAGGAAGTGTAAGGCTGTAGAGAATCAAGCTGTTTTCATATAAGTTTGCCTACATTATGAACCAGTTTTCCAATTACCAAAGATATGTGGCATAACGGATAGTGGAGAATAAAAGTCAGTATTTACCAGCTTTTTCACACATACAGATCAATGTTTCTAAGCAGTATGTGGGCATTTTTTTTCAACCAACTTTGATCCTCCTGTCATTGTTTTTCATGGTTTTCATTCCACAGTACATGCTGCTTTCCTCTTCCTAGGCTTACAAAGCCATCCATTCTCTCCAGCGAAATCCTGAACAATAATCTCTCTAAGTTGGCATATTGATTGGTCAAAAAGAAAATATCCCTTTCCTCTTATCCCTGTTCAATGTTAAACTAACACTTGTACTTTCAGATTGCTGTTCCCATCAGTGTATTCAAAACTACATTTTCCTAATTTCAGACAGCCAAACAATGCTACCTGTAAATCTCAAATGATTGAGTTTTTCTTTAATAGCATAGGGCCTTTCATGCAAGATTGGCTCCCAAAAGTTTCCTGGCAAACTAAGCTCAAAAAAAGAATTTTGCAGCAATATTACCATTCCTTATACTCTCTGTCTTGTTTCTTTGGTATGCTGCTAACTCTGAAACAATACTGCAGAAGAAGAGAACTGCAACAGCAAGTCTCAAAGTCTTGGTCAACTGACTGCGGCTCATGCTACAGAGCTAAAAATAGCAGTGCATTGACACACTGAAGTCTATCTATATGAACAGAACAGCATCTTTGGGTCAGCTGACATGGGGCTTGTGCAATGGGTAGATCTTTTTGCTCAGGCTGGAGCTCAGACTCTGAAACCTAGTGAGGGAGGCAATCTTGAGCTCTGGCTCCAGCCTGAGTCCAAATGTCTATGCTACTATGTTTTACCCTGTAGTGCAAGCTCCACATCAGTTGATCCGGGCTCTGAAACTCACTGTGTGTCTTGTTCTGCGTCTAGACATAGCCAAATATGCTGTTCTGTTGATGTACACAGAGTTCCATGTGTCAGTGCAAATCCTTTTAAATGCATCATTTTTCAACAACAGCCTTAGGGTGTTTTTGTCTAAAGAGTGTCCAACTCCTTTAATAGTTAATACATGCCTAGCACACTAGTAGGTTGCATTTGTCTGTACCTTCTTGCTAATGTGCTAGGTGACATACAGGCATATATGATTGGTTTTGGTCTTGTTTTCCTTTGTAGTGTGTGACATCTTTGCTGAGGGCCTCCATGTTGGGATGTCTTGCCAAGAGGCTTAATTACCAGATTTATTCATGGATGTGTAGATTTTTAAGTTTTCACCATCTCCCTTCTTGTATAGTATTATCAGGTTTCTATCTCTGCATAACAGTCCTGGTCTACACTTAACTTTTGCCCACATAGCTATGCCAGTTAAGAGTGTGAAAAGAATCACCCCTTCACTGAAAGCTATTTCAGCAGAAGCCCCAGTGTAGATGCAGCTATAATGGCCAAAAAAAAAAAAATCCTTTCCAAAGGAATCTCTTTTGTGTTTTTGTTTTTTGTTTGCCCAACTTGCGCCTTGGTTGGGTGTCTAAAATCTGTTGCCACTTTTTAAAATTTGACTGCAATGAAAAAAATTAATCCACAAAAAACAGTGGAAATGCATTAAAATCATTTGATAGTATTTCACCATGTCTTGATTTGAGTGGGATTGGAAATTATATGTCACTTTGTGTTTTTAGATGAACTATAGTTTTTTTGTATGAAAACTGGAGAGTACCAACAAACAGAGCCTCACTTGATGGCTTTGCTAAGGTTCTGTTGGAATAGTGCACAGTAACATAAAGTAAACTCAGACATTGTATTTCAAAACCAGATATGTTTAAAAAACTGAAAGCTGACATGATTTTTTTTTAAAAAATACAGTGCTACACAAACATACAATAGTTTTGCAGCTTACTTTACTCAAAGTTCCAGTAAACAGATGGCTCAAGAGTAATTGAGTTTCCGTCTGCTAATGAGAACTTTACCTCTCAGGTGATATTTCAGCAAGCAAGAAAGCTGTTAGACAAGAACCTATTCCTTCCAATCTTCAGGGAAGTACAGGCTCCTCCAGAATTTTATAGAGCACTGGGGCTGCTGATTTCTGAAACAGAAATGGCCATTCTGTTTATTTGTTTGGGACTGTGGTTTTATAATATTGCTTTTCAATTGATCTCAATCTTTCAGCTGGGGCTGAAACAGTGGAGCTTTCTGAACAGGGTTTTCTGGTTATTTTTATTTTAGAATTTAGGATGAGACTGGGATTTCTCCTCTTAGAAAAACACATGCACTCCTTGCTGCTGATTTAGTTCTGACTTGGTCAAAAGCATGGCCGGTCACAGGGACAGACTTTTTGTTTGCTGAGTAATTTAAAGTTTGTAGATTTCTTTTAAACTTTGTGTAAATTAAGTCCCAGTGAATTTTTAAATATTTTCCACTTGCTTCCTGAAATATTAGTTGTGGGGTAGAGTTTTTATTTATTTACTGTTTGGTTGCTGCCTTTCTAGTTCTGTTGGCAGCTTTCCAGGTCTTGCTAAGACCTCTGGACAAGTCTCCTAGGAGAAAAGCAGACAAAATATTCTGTTAAAGTACGCTAATGGCTTCAAAAATGTAGTATTTAAGGGAATGGCTACTGCTGGAGTTATCTGAACATATATTGTTTTCAATATCATTTTCCTGGTCCTTGATAGAGCAGAGTCTCTGTTTAGTATACACACCTTTGGGAAATGTCAGTATTTTGGTCACATAGGTTGGAAAAAACTTCAAAAGGAGGAGGAAAAATTACTGTTGAGAACAAGGCCCTTAGATCTCAATCACTGTGACACTTGTAACATCCAGGACAAAGTCCTTTCCCTCTTCTTTCTGTGCTTCTCCTATTTTGCTCCTTAACATTGTACCCAAAACATTAATTAAACGTTTTGGGCCACATTCTGCTCTGAGGGCAGAATTTTAGGGCTTATAACTGAGGGCAGGATTTTCGGGCTTATTTTATTAGGATAATTTTCATAATTACCAAGACTAATTATTGCCTATCAGATTGTTTTTAAAGTTCTTAAAAATTTAAGGTCAGAGTCTGCCTGTCCTGTACACAGAAGCATAGTGGGGAATATGGGGAAAGACTATGATAAGGAATCATCCCCCATCCTTAGCCCACTGAACTGTCAGGCAGAATTGCACTCCCTGTTCTCTGGGAGCACAGAGATTACTTTCTCCCTATTCCCCTGAGGGAACACAGTGCCCAAGGGAGTGATGAGAAGGCAGAGCCATGACCTCATCCACTCCACTCTGTTCTGGTGCAGCAGGAGGGAAGAAAGCTGTACACATAGAGGTACAATACCAGGTATGCATGCTACATGTATCTCTTCCCTGTGTTCCATATAGACCACTACATCACCACAGAATGCCTTATTCTATACGGTACCTAAATTTGAAAATCAAGTTCATAGTAGACACACAGAAGAGCCATCTTATAGCAACTAATTCAGGTTGAAAATATAGCACAGGGGGAATTAAAACCTGTGCTTGTTCAAATAATTCTTGGAGTAGGCATTCCTTTTGAATACTAAATATTCAAATCCATGGTCACCTCTTGCATTAAGATATTCATAACTTTCTAAGGTATATCTTCACAGCAGTGTTAACTCAGGTTCTTACTTGGGTCTTGCCTTTAACCTGCCTACCATCCACACACAAAAAAACTCCTTTCATCTGAGTTAGTTTGTGCACTACACCCAGGCTATTTGCCCTGGATGGGAGGGTTTAGGCTAAAGCCTGGGTTTTGCTTTCACTCAGGCTGGGATAGCCACCATTTTTCAGTGTGGATGCAGGCTAATTAACTGAAGTGCTGATAGTTCTCCACAGTCTTCCCACAATTCCCCCATACTGTATTTTCTTGCTGCCTTTTTCTGCACCCAAAATCACCCACTCCTCCGTATACGCTGGGTCAACATTTAAACTTCTCATTGCACACAGTCACAATGCTTTGTCTGTATTACAGTTCCCACGCTTTGTATGACTGGTGGAGCTGCCCTGGTGTGAAACGCTAATGAAAATCTCAAGGTAGACACAGCCAAAAATGTCTCACATCTAGCCAACAGGGGAAATGTTCAGAAAAATCTCAGTCTAAGCAGGGCTTGAGAGCTGTGTGTACATATCGGACAGCAGAACTGAGTCCGCTAAGGTCTGTGTAAACTATAACTACAACCATATCAGGGAACCAGGTTACAAGATGGTTTCCCCACCTTGGTTACAAATGTTGATTCAGTATGCAGTGTGGGGTACATTGTTATGTTTTGGAGTGCAACTCAGACCAGTGAGAGGTTGTGTCATGGCTTGTATTTTAACCCTGAGTGTCCAAAATATGACACTCAGGGTTACTTGTGAATCTCTTTCTTCCCCCACTTGTGTTTGCTGCAGTGTAAATCATTCTGTTTCCTGCCATCTCCTCCCACTGCTGTCTTTATCCTGTTTACCATTAATAAACTGAGGCAAACACATATTTTTTTTTGTTTAAGATTGACCTGTTTAACAATGTTTGCCTAAGTAGGGCTGGACATGTACTAACAACATCATGCAGAGGGAATTCATAACTTTGCATACAATGTTGCTACATACAATTTACCTTCATGTTATTGACTAGCAAGTTGATAGTTTTCAAAAGAGATTACACAAGTAGTATTTTGTACAAAGATTATCACAGTAGTGTGTAGATGTGAATACAGGGGTGCTTTGGGTCATATACACTTTCAACATAACATTGCCCAATTGTTAGCCTACTTATAAAACATGTAGAGCCAGATTCTCTGCTGGTGTAAATCAGCATAGCTCTATCAAAGTCAGGGGTGGTTAATCAGTTTGCACTAGCTGACGATCTTACCCATAGCCTTAAACATTAAAAATGAAACAGTTGGTAACCAAATGAAGGGAAACTGTAGTTGTAAAGAGGGCCAATAACATGGTTGTATTTATAATGGTAGATACAGTAGTACATTGTAAGCTGTTCGGGGCAGGGTCTGTCTTGTTGTCCTGTGTTTGTTCAGCACATAGCACAACAGGGTTCTTGTCCATATCTAGGGCTCCAAGGTACCATGATGATACAAATAATAATAATGCCATTCATTGGCTTGGCTCAATCAACATAAATGATATATTGTTTCGCCAGTGCTGAGGCCCCAATCCAGCAAGGGGCTCAAGTCAGGTGTAGAGGTCTGTATGCACAGAGATGATTGTGGGACTCGGGCTTGTGTTTGTCCCTCCAGTACTGTAATTACCAAGCCTAAACTTACCAGAAAGGTAAATGCATATTTGCCATAAACTAAAGTTACTGTCTGGCAGCTTCTATGAATAAAAGAGCACCAAACCAAATTTGGCAACTAGATTTTTCACAAGTCTTCCTTAGCCATCTGTGCTGCCAACTGCTCTCCTACTGTATATTGTCTGCCTAAGAAGTGCTAAGCAGGTGTGGCACATGCTTGGCTCATTCCTGCTTTGCATGTGTAATGTAATTATGTTTGACAGACTCCATTTGATTGAGAGAAAACTATGAATTGGATTAAATGTTTTTTGTTTAGACTTTATTAGCTAAAGATGCCATTGCATAATTAATTTGTGAATAAGCAGTAATCTTGCAAATGAGGCAGTGAATCAAAAGCACAGGAGGACACAGCCTCTTCTTAGGATGAATTTACAAATTTCTTATTTGCAGTATTCATTAAAAATACGTAAAGGAAGATTAACAAAACAGAGACAAAGAACCACAAACAAGCCAACAGAACCCCCACATAGCTGTAAGTCAGGAAAATGAAATAAAGCCAACTCATAATCATGGGCTTATGCTATGCTGATATTGCTTCATCAGTTCTGTGAGTCTTCTGGAGAAAACAACAGTAATTATAGACAGAAACTCAAGGCTGCTAGGCATACCTGGTAGCAGGGATTGCTGCAAGTGCTGCACAACCTAACCAAGAATTCCCAACAGCTACAAAATGCCACTTGCATATTCCTTTTTTTTTTTATTTCCTTGATCAATATTTAAGGACAACTTGTGTTTTGATTTAAATGTCTCAGCTCACTCTCTCTAGTTGCCAGAAAGTCTGAAGAATGTAGTGCTGTGTTAGGTTCAAATCTTGGTATAGCTAATTGTGCCTTCAGAAGCTGCCTTGTTACCATGACACTCAGGAGTCATTTTATCAGGACTTTGCTGTGATAACCACTGCTTGGTGAGGCCATGGCAGGGTTGTAATAGTTAAGCCTAGGCTGCAGGGGGCAGGAATGGGGCCTGTGCTGTGCACCTCCCAAGACCTGTCCCATGGGAGGCAGGCCCCATGCATGTGCACAAGGAGCCGCCAGCAAACCTGGCATGCACGTCGTGCTCTGCCTCCCATGCCAGCCTGGGTAGCAGGGGCAGCTCCAGCTCCCAGGTCTGACAGCTGCTTCTTCACTATAAATAAGCTTGTAATAGCTAGTACATTAGAGATGGGGTAGGGGTGGAAATATCTGTTTTGTGATTTGTGCCTCACCTGTCAAACATGTCACAAGCTGCCACTGCCTGTTAGTAATCAAGATAATATTTTTTTTATTTTGGGGGATAGGGGGAGACAGGCAAGGACATTCACACTCTAGGGTATCAAAGATGCAGACTTCACTTAACCCAATGACAGAAGGTTAAAGCAAAGGAAGGGCAAGATTTCACCCTCTCTTCATCCCCTAATGGAGGTTGCTTTGACTTAGGAAGAGTGGATTCTCATTTCTTTGTTGTTGGTTTTTTTCTTTTCTATTTTGCTTGTATCCTTTATAGATGCATGAGAAACATAATTAATAAAACAGAGCTACCCATTACAGGTATTTGCCATTTTGGTGATTGTCAGTGTAAAATGTGAATATCCTTCCTATATCAGAAGTTTAACTTAGTTAAACTTTGTTTTTGTTTTACATTATGGCTGACATTGCCAAGTATTTACCTTCTGCACAGATGCAAGATGGTTTCACTATATTTTGAAACTATTAAATAGGTCAGATTCTCCTTTCATATACACAGGTATACATTTTTAGAGTAACTCTGACTTCAGTGGAGTTACAGTGGTATGAATCTGGAATATATGAAAAGAAAGTATCACTCTAAAATATAATAAACCCAAACTATATTAATTAAATAATAATAGGATGAAAAATGCACCAAAGGGAATTTCTAATTTACCATTAGTACAATTTAGAACGTGAAACTGCAATGAACTTTGCATGGAAACAGAGGTTTGCCCATGTGGAGCTCATTGCAGGATTGAGGGTAAACTTTTAGGAGGCAGTGACTGTGTCATCTTGTGTGCTTGTTAGTACAATAAATTCTGATAATAATCTACCACAATGCAAACAATAAATAAGTCTGTCCATCATTTATAAAAACAACAAGGGGTCCGGTGGCAACTTAAAGACTAACATATTGCTTTGGGCATAAGCTTTTGTGGGTAAAACCCCACTTCTTCAGATGCATGGAGTGAAAATTACAGATACAGGCATAGATATACTGGCACATAAAGAGGAGGGAGTTATCTTACAAGTGGACAACCAGTGATAACAAGGCCAATTCTGTCAGGCCAAATCTGTTATTGAATGTCCAGGGAGACTGAAGTGTTCTACTGGCTTTTGTATGTTACCATTCCTGATGTCTGATTTGTGTCCATTTATTCTTTTATGTAGAGGCTGTCTGGTTTGGCCAATGTACACGGCAGAGGGGCATTGCTGTCACATAATGGCATATATCACATTAGTAGATGTGCAGGTGAATGAGCCCCTGTTGGTGTGGCTGATGGGGTCTGGTCCTATGATGGTGTTGCTAGAGCAGTGGTTCTCAAAGCCCGTCCGCCGCTTGTTCAGGGAAAGCCCCTGGCGGCCCGGACCAGTTTGTTTATCTGCCGCATCCGCAGGTTCGGCTGATTGTGGCTCCCAGCATCCGATGAAGTGAACTGTAGCTCACGAAAGCTTATGCTCAAATAAATTTGTTAGTCTCTAAGGTGCCACAAGTCCTCCTTTTCTTTTTGCAGTCCTTTTATAGCCTCTGTGGTGCAAAAGTTCCAATTCCAACTGGTTTGAGCCAGTCTCCTCAGAGGCAGTCTCTGCTTCCCACCAAAAAGGGTGCGAAAGTCTGTGAAGGAGGGTAGCAAAGATGGAGTCTATGCTGTTGTTCACTCCTTCAGGCCAGACACCATCTTGGAAAATGGAGTCCTTTAACCATAACATATTACAATCAACTACATTATTACAAACACAACATTATAAAACACAGTACATTCAATGTAAGCCAAGACACAAACATGATTAGACATACATATAGGAAAAACTTCCCTACAAATAACCAAAGCGATATATATTCATTTACCAGCCCAGGCACAAAATCTACTTACCAACCCTTTTATATGATGATTGGTATTAATGGAAATAATATTGAGATTTATATTGGTTTAACTTCATTAATTACTTAAGATGTACTCGTGTTTTATGCCAGTGTTAGTGAGAGAAGAATCATCAAAGCTACACATACTGAGACAAGGGACAAGCAGAATTCTGTGAGGCATATACACCTTTCATGAAAAGTATAACACAAACAGACACACATTCTGGTGGGTTGATCAAGAATGTATTTTAAGCAATCTTGACATGTTCACTTTTCAACCTCCTGCTTCATTTTTTTCCCACTTTTTTCAACAGTCTCTGCTGCCTCTACTTCCCAGAAAATGTTATGTCTCTCCACTCTAAATTACCTTCTGTTTGGCAGCATTTATGTTGGCACATCTAACTGAAGAGAAGCTTCTTTTTTGTTTTTGTTTTTTTGTTTCCTTTCCAATTATGGTTAATTCCTATCTCTTGCCTGGGGTTAATGAACTCAAGTCTGGGAGAAAACAAGAGTTTGGCCAGTTCCCATTTTTATTCTGCCTTTTTGTTTGTTTGTTTGACTGCTTGTGTTACTCTGCTTCAAGTCACTTGCTTTTTATAATGTGATCATCATGGTCTCTGTGCCTTGAGCTCTCCTGCAGATACGGTACTAGCAGGCCATGAAAATATGATTTTTTCCTCACTATCTGTGCTTAGGACCTTTTCATGAATTTCAGATCATCCTGGCCCTCTCTGTTAGGATGCCCACAACCCTAAGTACTGTGACAATGCTGTTGATTTTCCAAAGGCTCGAATCTTCTTTCAGGAGCTGCATAATGTTTAAACACAGTTTTCTCTCCTTTGTGGGTTTTATTTACACAATTACTCTCTTTGTTGTTTGAGTTTCAATTGACTCCATTCGCTTTTCAACTCCCTCCAGCCTTCCCTCAATTTTATTTACCTTGGTCTCTAAGGAGGCTAGGGAAGCTTGAAGGTTATCGATTTTAAAATGAAGAGATTCAAGAGGTTCTTTTACTGAGGTGTCTTGTAAAGTGTTTAAGGGTGGACAAGCTGTTCTGAGCATAGAATATGATGGTGTGTCTGCAGCATGGGCTCCCTTGACCCTCAGTGCAAAGGAGTCCACTTTGTTGTCCTTATACTTGTTTCTAAGCATTTTTAGCACATTTATGTTTTTCTGTCTGTTTACAAGTGTGGAGACAGTGAAACACAAGGACTGAGAACCACTGGATTTTTGCATGTTTGGTAGGCATGCAACCATGTGGCAGGATCGATGTCCTTGCATAGATGCGTGCTGGGTTTGTTAGATAATCCACACTGTTAGAACACTGTATAAATTAGTCTTTCCAGCGTTCATTTGGCATGTAATTTGAGGGACAAGATGCTCCCATGGAGATGTTGCACCTTTCCTGCCCTATTGGGGTAGCTCAGGCAGTCTTTAAGGGCCAGCCTTCTTCCTCTGAAGTTATAAAGGGGCCTTAAGCCCTTCCTGGCTTGCATAGGGATGAGGATCCCTGTTAGAAGTAGCTTTCGCCTTAGATTTTTGAAATCTGTAAGGGTATGTCTACACTACAAAATTAGGTCGAATTTATAGAAGTTGGTTTTTTTGAAATCGGTTTTATATATTTGAGTGTGTGTGTCCCCACAGAAAATGCTCTAAGTGCATTAAGTGCATTAACTCGGCGGAGCGCTTCCACAGTACCGAGGCAAGCGTCGACTTCCGGAGCGTTGCACTGTGGGTAGCTATCCCACAGTTCCCGCAGTCTCCGCTGCCCATTGGAATTCTGGGTTGATATCCCAATGCCTGATGGGGCTAAAACATTGTCACGGGTGGTTCTGGGTACATATCGTCAGGCCCCCGTTCCCACCCTCCCTCCCCCCGTGAAAGCAAGGGCAGACAATCATTTCGCGCCTTTTTTCCTGAGTTACCTGTGCAGACGCCATACCACGGCAAGCATGGAGCCCGCTCAGGTAACCGTCACCCTATGTCTCCTGGATGCTGGCAGACGCGGTACGGCATTGCTACACAGTAGCAGCAACCCCTTGCCTTGTGGCAGCAGACGGTACAGTATGACTGGTAGCCGTCATCGTCATGTCTGAGGTGCTCCTGGTCGCCTCTGTGAGGTCGATCAGGAGCGCCTGGGCAGACATGGGCGCAGGGACTAAATTTGGAGTGACTTGAGCAGGTCATTCTCTTTAGTCCTGCAGTCAGTCCTATTGAACCGTCTTATGGTGAGCGGGCAGGCGATACAGACTGCTAGCAGTCGTACTGTACCATCTTCTGCCGAGCAGCCATGAGATGTGGATGGCATGCAGTCCTTCTGCACCGTCTGCTGCCAGCCAAAGATGTAAAAGATAGATGGAGTGGATCAAAACAAGAAATAGACCAGATTTGCTTCCCCCCCTCCCCTGTCTAGGGGACTCATTCTTCTAGATCACACTGCAGTCACTTACAGAGAAGGTGCAGCGAGGTAAATCTAGCCATGTATCAATCAGAGGCCAGGCTAACCTCCTTGTTCCAATAACAACGATAACTTAGGTGCACCATTTCTTATTGGAACCCTCCGTGAAGTCCTGCCTGAAATACTCCTTGATGTAAAGCCACCCCCTTTGTTGATTTTAGCTCCCTGAAGCCAACCCTGTAAGCGCCCCTCCCAGCGTCAGAGCAATGGCAAACAATCGGGCATCTGAGAGTGCTGTCCAGAGCACTCACAATGGAGCACTCTGATGGGGCTAAAACATTGTCGCAGGTGGTTCTGGGTACGTGTCGTCAGGCCCCCGTTCCCTCCCTCCCTCCGTGAAAGCAAAGGCAGACAATCGTTTCGCGCCTTTTTTCATGAGTTACCTGTGCAGACACCATACCACGGCAAGCATGGAGCCAGCTCAGGTAACCGTCACCCTATGTCTCCTGGGTGCTGGCAGACGCGGTACGGCTTTGCTGCACAGTAGCAGCAACCCATTGCCTTCTGGCAGCAGACGGTGCAATACGACTGGTAGTCGTCCTCGTCGTGTCCGAGGTGCTCCTGGCCACGTCGGCTGGGAGCGCCTGGGCAGACATGGGCGCAGGGACTAAATTTGGAGTGACTTGACCAGGTCATTCTCTTTAGTCCTGCAGTCCTATTGAACCGTCTTATGGTGAGCGGGCAGGCGATACGGACTGCTAGCAGTCGTACTGTACCATCTTCTGCCAGGCAGGCAAGAGATGAGGATTGCTAGCAGTCGTATTGTACCATCTTATGCCAGGCAGGCAAGAGATGAAGATGGCTAGCAGTTGTACTGTACCATCTTCTGCCAAGCAGCCATGAGATGTGGATGGCATGCAGTCCTTCTGCACCGTCTGCTGCCAGCCAAAGATGTAAAGGATAGATGGAGTGGGTCAGAACAAGAAATAGACCAGATTTGTTTTGTACTCATTTTCCTCCTCCCCTGTCTAGATCACACTGCAGTCACTCACAGAGAAGGCGCAGCGAGGTAAATCTAGCCATGTATCAATCAGAGGCCAGGCTAACCTCCTTGTTCCAATAACAACGATAACTTTGGTGCACCATTTCTTATTGGAACCCTCCGTGCAGTCCTGCCTGAAATACTCCTTGATGTACAGGTACACCCTTTGTTGATTTTAGCTCCCTGAAGCCAACCCTGTAAGCCGTGTCGTCAGTCGCCCCTCCCTCCATCAGAGCAACGGCAGACAATCGTTCCGCGCCTTTTTTCTGTGCGGACGCCATACCAAGGCAAGCATGGAGGCCGCTGAGCTCATTTTGGCAATTAGGAGCACATCAACCACCACACGCATTATCCAGCAGTATATGCAGCACCAGAACATGGCAACGCGATACCGGGCGAGGAGGCGACGTCAGCGCGGTCCCGTGAGTGATCAGGACATGGACACAGATTTCTCTGAAAGCATGGGCCCTGCCAATGCATGCATCATGGTGCTAATGGGGCAGGTTCATGCTGTGGAACGCCGATTCTGGGCTCGGGAAACAAGCACAGACTGGTGGGACCGCATAGTGTTGCAGGTCTGGGACGATTCCCAGTGGCTGCGAAACTTTCGCATGCGTAAGGGCACTTTCATGGAACTTTGTGACTTGCTTTCCCCTGCCCTGAAGCGCATGAATACCAGGATGAGAGCAGCCCTCACAGTTGAGAAGCGAGTGGCGATAGCCCTGTGGAAGCTTGCAACGCCAGACAGCTACCGGTCAGTTGGGAATCAATTTGGAGTGGGCAAATCTACTGTGGGGGCTGCTATTATGCAAGTAGTTCACGCAATCAAAGATCTGCTGATATCAAGGGTAGTGACCCTGGGAAATGTGCAGGTCATAGTGGATGGCTTTGCTGCAATGGGATTCCCTAACTGTGGTGGGGCTATAGACGGAACCCATATCCCTATCTTGGCACCGGAGCACCAAGCCGCCAAGTACATAAACCGCAAGGGGTACTTTTCGATAGTGCTGCAAGCTCTGGTGGATCACAAGGGACGTTTCACCAACATCAACGTGGGATGGCCGGGAAAGGTGCATGATGCTCGCATCTTCAGGAACTCTGGTCTGTTTCAAAAGCTGCAGGAAGGGACTTTCTTCCCAGACCAGAAAATAACTGTTGGGGATGTTGAAATGCCTATATGTATCCTTGGGGACCCAGCCTACCCCTTAATGCCATGGCTCATGAAGCCGTACACAGGCAGCCTGGACAGTAGTCAGGAGCTGTTCAACTACAGGCTGAGCAAGTGCAGAATGGTGGTAGAATGTGCATTTGGACGTTTAAAGGCGCGCTGGAGCAGTTTACTGACTCGCTTAGACCTCAGCGAAACCAATATTCCCACTGTTATTACTGCTTGCTGTGTGCTCCACAATATCTGTGAGAGTAAGGGGGAGACGTTTATGGCGGGGTGGGAGGCTGAGGCAAATCGCCTAGCTGCTGGTTACGCGCAGCCAGACACCAGGGCGGTTAGAAGAGCACAGGAGGGCGCGGTACGCATCAGAGAAGCTTTGAAAACCAGTTTCATGACTGGCCAGGCTACGCTGTGAAAGTTCTGTTTGTTTCTCCTTGATGAAACCCCCCGCCCCTTGGTTCACTCTACTTCCCTGTAAGCTAACCACCCTCCCCTCCTCCCTTTAATCACCGCTTGCAGAGGCAATAAAGTCATTGCTGCTTCACAGTCATGCATTCGTTATTCATTCATCACACAAATAGGGAGATGACTACCAAGGTATCCCAGGAGGGGTGGTGGAGGAGGGAAGGAAAATGCCACACAGCACTTTAAAAGTTTACAACTTTAAAATTTATTGAATGACAGCCTTCTTTGTTTTGGGCAATCCTCTGTGGTGGAGTGGCTGGTTGGCCGGAGGCCCCCCCACCGCGTTTTTGGGCGTCTGGGTGTGGAGGCTATGGAACTTGGGGAGGAGGGCAGTTGGTTACAGAGGGGCAGCAGTGGCAGTCTGTGCTCCAGCTGCCTTTGCTGCAGCTCAACCATACACTGGAGCATTCTGGTTTGGTCCTGCAGCAGCCTCAGCATTGAATCCTGCCTCCTCTCATCACGCTGCCACCACATTTGAGCTTCAGCCCTGTCTTCAGCCCGCCACTTACTCTCTTCAGCCCGCCACTTACTCTCTTCAGCCCTCCACCTCTCCTCCCGGTCATTTTGTGCTTTCCTGCACTCTGACATTATTTGCCTCCACGCATTCGTCTGTGCTCTGTCAGTGTGGGAGGACAGCATGAGCTCGGAGAACATTTCATCGCGAGTGCGTTTTTTTTTCTTTCTAAGCTTCACTAGCCTCTGGGAAGGAGAAGATCCTGTGATCATTGAAACACATGCAGCTGGTGGAGAAAAAAAAAGGGACAGCGGTATTTAACAAGACACATTTTATAAAACAGTCGCTACACTCTTTCAGGGTAAACCTTGCTGTTAACATTACATACATAGCACATGTGCTTTCGTTACAAGGTCGCATTTTGCCTCCTCCCACCGCGTGACTACCCCCTCAACCTTCCCCCCTCCCTGTGGCTAACAGCGGCGAACATTTCTGTTCAGCCACAGGCAAACAGCACAGCAGGAACGGGCACCTCTGAGTGTCCCTGAAGAAAAGCACTCTATTTCAACCAGGTGACCATGAATTATATCTCACTCTCCTGAGGATAACACAGAGAGATAAAGAACGGATTTTGGTTGAATGCCAGCAAACATACACTGCAATGCTTTGTTCTACAGTGATTCCCGAGTAAGTGTTACTGGCCTGGAGTGGTAAAGTGTCCTACCATGAAGGACGAAATAAGGCTGCCCTCCCCAGAAACCTTTTGCAAAGGCTTTAGGACTACATCTAGGAGAACCGCAAATGCCAGGGCAAAGTAATCCTTTCACATGCTTGCTTTTAAACCATGTATAGCATTTTAAAAGGTACACTCACCAGAGGTCCCTTCTCCGCCTGCTGGGTCCAGGAGGCAGCCTTGGGTGGGTTCGGGGGGTACTGGCTCCAGGTCTAGGGTGAGAAACAGTTCCTGGCTGTCGGGAAAACCGGTTTCTCCGCTTGCTTGCTGTGAGCTATCTACAACCTCCTCCTCATCATCATTTTCTTCGTCCCCAAAACCTGCTTCCGTATTGCCTCCATCTCCATTGAAGGAGTCAAACAACACGGCTGGGGTAGTGGTGGCTGAACCCCCTAAAATGGCATGCAGCTCATCATAGAAGCGGCATGTTTGGGGCTCTGACCCAGAGCGGCTGTTCGCCTCTCTGGTTTTCTGGTAGGCTTGCCTCAGCTCCTTCAGTTTCACGCGGCACTGCTTCGGGTCCCTGTTATGGCCTCTGTCCTTCATGCCCTGGGAGATTTTCACAAAGGTTTTGGCATTTCGAAAACTGGAACGGAGTTCTGATAGCACGGATTCCTCTCCCCAAACAGCGATCAGATCCCGTACCTCTCGTTCGGTCCATGCTGGAGCTCTTTTGCGATTCTGGGACTCCATCATGGTCACCTGTGCTGATGAGCTCTGCATGGTCACCTGCAGCTTGCCACGCTGGCCAAACAGGAAATGAGATTCAAAAGTTTGCGGTTCTTTTCCTGTCTACCTGGCCAGTGCATCTGAGTTGAGAGTGCTGTCCAGAGCGGTCAGAATGGAGCACTCTGGGATAGCTCCCGGAGGCCAATACCATCGAATTGTGTCCACAGTACCCCAAATTCGAGCCGGGAACATCGATTTAAGCGCTAATCCACTTGTCAGGGGTGGAGTAAGGAAATCGATTTTAAGAGCCCTTTAAGTCGAAATAAAGGGCTTCACTGTGTGGACGGGTGCAGGTTTAAATCGATTTAACATTGCTAAATTCGACCTAAAGTCCTAGTGTAGACCAGGGCTTAGACTTCAGGTACCACCACATCCCAAAGGTCCTTACTCCATTTTTCTGATTCCAACACTTTACTCTAACAACTCCATCTGACTTCAGTGGTAGTTTGTCTGAGTAAGGTCTTAGGACCACATCCTGAGGGAGTTTCTTAATGACTTTGCTATTGGCCATGCAAGTATCGTATCTTCTACCAAGCCTCTGTATTATAGTAAAAGGACCTCAGTTACTGTGCAAATTTTTCTCCAGTTTGAGTTCATACCTCATGGTGGGTGAACTTCATAAGATTTGTAAGGTTTTAAACCCTTTGCAGTTAGTCATGTCATTTAATGCATTACTGGAAAGAGCTTAGATATTATAATGATAAGCACATTGTGTTCTCCAAATAAATAAATTATAGTAATAAAAACAAGGTGTTGGAAGGGTAGTATAAGCATCTAACATTTCAGATGCTTGTTCAAACCACTTAGACCCCTTAAATCTGCACGTTTCTGTTTGACTGAAAATACTGTAATTATCAATGTATTTCAGCAATTCCATTACTAGCAATAGGAAAGATGCATGAAAATGGGAAATAAAGAGAGTATTGGGGCGGTAGTGGAAAGTTTTCCAATAGAACAAACAGATTTCAGTTTGACTTTTGGACAAAGGTTCAGGTTAGATGCTATTGTATCCAGACTGGTTCAAACATCCCCAGTCATAACATTTCCTTTCCTTCCTAATCTGACATATCAGTATTTCTGTGACTGTAAAATTTATTACCAGGCTCTGCTCTAGCTATAAGTTAACTAGGCAGCTGCCTAAGGCAGCAGATTTGACCTGGCTGCCAAATCTGCCCATCATGACAGAGAGGCATCTGGGCCAAATCTGCTGCTCTAGGTCTATGTAAAAGGCGGTGGCACACTGAAGTTTTGTCTAGGGCACCAGATGTTCTTGAGTGGCCTCTGCTTACTGTCTGCCTCTGCAATGCAGCTCCGGTAGCAATCTAGAAATGGAAGAAGAAATTGAAGGCCTGCTCCCACTTGCACCCAAGGCTGACTTCAGTAGGTCCTGGGCTCCTGGAAAGCAGTCCAAACAGAAACATCCAATCTAAACATCCTGGGCTATTCGGGGAATTTGGGTCTGGAAAAAACTTTTCATCTCAGGCCTATCTCTAATTATTTTGAAGATAGGGGTCATAACAAATCTGGTAGCCACAAAGGTAGAATCTTTTCAGTGTAAAGCAAAAAGTGCTAGTTCAAATACTATGAGACAAAAACAAGGAATGTTAGTAATTCCAAATTTTATATTTTACAAAATGGCTTTGTTGACTGTTAGTGATGGGAACTCCTCCTCATGGACTTGAACGTTTTAATTTAATTAAAACGTAAAGCCCGTTTTAATTTCTACATCTTAGCTAAATGCTCAAAATAATATGTCCAGGTCATTGCCAAGAGAATGATGCTGTTGCATCAGGGACTTCATTACATCTTGTTGTTTTTTCAAATGTATAATCATTATAGTGTTTGAGATAAATTTACCTGATGCTTCCTCCCGCCCAAATATTTGGGATTAAAGTAACATTAATACACTGATTTGTAGCGGTCATGAAGGCACTGGAAAAATTTAGACAAATTCCTGTCGCAGAATGGAAACTATTCTATAAAGCTCTGATCCTGCAAGCTATGCAGAGTCCAACTGAAGAAAGAAAAAGGTCTGTCCATGTGGAGCATCTTGCAGGGCTGGGATGTTACTCATGTGAGCAACTTTATACATGCAAGTAATCCCATTGAGTTCCCTTAAGTGTTAGAAGGCTTTGGGCCACGCTGCTTTACTCTGGTATTCTATATTATTTGTGTGTGGTTATAAGAGGAGAAATTCTCTCTCAAATCTTGAAATTAAATCTTTTGTTGACTACAAAATAATACCTACAGTTTTGTGGAGCCCTTGAAATGACAGGAGTATAAAATAATTTGTTTAACGAGTGTTGAAACAATTGTAATGCTCAAGGCTGGGTCGTTCAAAGGAGGATTGGGGAGTTAGACACCTAAAATAGTGCATTTCAATGGGGTTTGGACACCAAACTTCTGTATAATGATAGGTTTCAGAATAGCAGCCGTGTTAGTCTGTATCTGCAAAAAGAAAAGGAGTACTTGTGGCACCTTAGAGACTAACAAATTTATTTGAGCGTAGGCTTTCTTGGGCTACAGGTCACTTCATCAGATGCATGCAGTGGAAAATACAGTAGGGGGATTTTATATACACAGAGAACATGAAACAATGAGTGTTACCATAGACACTGTAATGAGAGTGATCAGCTAAGGTGAGCTATTACCAGCAGGAAAAAACAACAACAACAAAAAAACACTTTTTGTAGTGATAATCAAGGTGGGCCATTTCCAGCAGTTGACAAGAACGTGTGAGGAACAGTATGGGTGGGGTGGGAGGAGATAAGCATGGGGAAATAGTTTTACTTTGTGTAATTACACATCCACTCCCAGTCTTTATTTAGCCCTAATTTAATGGTGTCCAGTTTGCAAATTAATTCCAATTCAGCAGTCTCTCATTGGAGTCTGTTTTTGAAGGTTTTTTTGTTGAAGAATTGCGACTTTTAAGTCTGTAATTGAATGACCAGAGAGACTGAAGTTTTCTCCGACTGGTTTTTGAATGTTCTAATTCTTCAGGATAGGTTGTAGATCCTTGATGATGCGCTATACTTACCTACATGTCTCCAGCTTTCATCCAGACCACACCACATGATCCTTTGTCTACAGCCAAGCTCTACGATACAACCGCATTTGCTCCAACTCTCAGACAAAGACAAAAACCTACAAGATCTCTTTCAAGCATTCTTACAACTACAGTACCCACCTGCTGAAGTGAAGAAACAGATTGACAGAGCCAGAAGAGTACCCGGAAGTTAGCTACTACAGGACAGGCCCAACAGAGAAAATAACAAACACAACTAGCCATCACCTTCAGCCCCCAACTAAAACCTCTCCAACGCATCATCAGGGATCTTCAACCTATCTTGAAGGACAACCCATCACTCTCACAGATCTTGGGAGACAAGCCAATCCTTGCTTACAGACAGCCCCCCAACTTGAAGCAAATACCAGCAGCCACACAACAAAAACACTAACCCAGGAACCTATCCTTGCAACAAAGCCCGTTGCCAACTGTGTCCACATATCTATTCAGGGGACACCATCATAGGGCCTAATCACATCAGCCACACTATCAGAACCTGGTTCACCTACACATCTACCAATGTGATGTATGCCATCATGTGCCAGCAATGCCCCTCTGCCATGTACATTGGGCAAACTGGACAGTCTCTATGTAAAAGAATAAATGGACACAAATCAGACGTCAAGAATTATAACATTCAAAAACCAGTCGGAGAACACTTCAGTCTCTCTGGTCACTCGATTACAGACCGAAAGTGGCAATTCTTCAACAAAAAAACTTCCAAAACAGACTCCAGCGAGAGACTGCTGAATTGGAATTAATTTGCAAACTGGACACCATTAACTTAGGCTTGAATAAAGACTGGGAGTGGATGTGTCATTACACAAAGTAAAACTATTTCCACAGGTTTATTTTCCCCACCTATTGTTCCTCACACGTTCTTGTCAACTGCTGGAAATGGACCACCTTGATTATCACTACAAAAGGCTTTTTTTTCCGCTCCTGCTGGTAATAGCTCACCTTACCTGATCACTCTCTTACAGTGTGTATGGTAACACCCATTGTTTCATGTTCTCTGTGTATATAAAATCCCCCTACTGTATTTTCCACTGCATGCATCTGATGAAGTGAGCTGTAGCTCACAAAAGCTTATGCTCAAATAAACTTTTTAGTCTATAAGGTGCCACAAGTACTCCTTTTCTTTTTCCAAACTTCTGTAGAGTCTTTTGGAAATCTCAACTAAACTTTATTCAGAAAGCTGCTTAATTTATTTTTTAACAAGGTTCCTCTGGAAATTTATTCTCCAGATTTATTGGAGAAAAAAATATCATGAGAAACAAGATGTTTAACAGAAACAGAAGGAATGGGTTTGCCACTATATGGACATTTGGTTTAAAGAAAGAAAAAATAATTTACTAATTGGCTCTCATTTTCAGTGAATCTTAACACTGCCTGTAAAGATCGTGGATCTCAGCCTATAATTTCAGGAAAAGGCATGTCCTGAAGTTATTTTTCAGCCTCTCATGCTTTGCATTTTCCCCTTTACAAAGTAGCAATCTCTTGGAAAAGCATGTCAGCCACCACATGCAGTGTTTTAAGGCGATTGCCACTTGTGATGTGGTGGTAATGGTGTGCAATACACAGGGGCAGCCCTTTGTCTTAGAGCACCTTTGAGACTTCCCAGTCCCAACTAACTCTTCTCCAGCATGCTTTTCTGTGAACGAGCCTTTACATTTAACAGAGTTGAGCAACCACAGCCCTGGAGTGCCTGTTTTGCCAGTGGCTGCTATTTACTGCATTTTCCTTTCTTTCAGATGGTTAAAAACAAAAAAAAGTTCAAAACTTCTGTTATATTTCCCTCATAGCTCTTCTTTTTTTATTCCATGAGGGATGGCTTGTTTTGTGACCACCACCCTGGAGCTGTGTTACCTTTGTAGTGGAATCCTACTGGGTGGTGTTTATCCCCTTTCTGGACATTACTACTCCTGCTGTCTCTCCACACATGGAGTTCCAGATCTACAGAGTGCTATACAGGATTTGGAGAGAGTAGAGCAAGGTGCTGGGGAGGTAGTTGCACCTCCATCCAGGGATGATATCTAAATGGGGGGTGGGGAGTCTCCTGTGTGTGCAGATTTAGGAAAAAAACATTTAATCTCCCATTCACTTTAGTATTCGTCATGTTGGAGCAGACTTTTGTTTCAAGTCTGGTCTCCTACCCCCACACGCAGCACCTGATGCTTCAGAGAAAGGTGGGAAAACCTGATAATGTATGTAGTCAATCTGCAAACAGTCCACAAGGGGAGAGGCTGTATCTTACTTAGCACATTAGGGCTCTGAACCTGGTTGGGACCTTTGGCCGCTACTGTAATACAAATAATAAATAATCAATGATGTGCTTATGCTTTAATGCATGACTTTTCATTCCCCTTGTTTTAGTATGCACATCTCTTTTATTATTGGTCATAAAATTATCCACCCCTTTTAAAAATCAAACTGTGGTATTTGATTATGATCTCCTGCAGCATTGAATTTTGTAGGATGGCTATATGTGGCAGCTTGAAGTGCGTTTCCTTGTACAAAATTGGATTATCTGTACATCTGTTCCAAAGTGAAGTCCCCTACCCATTAAAATAAATGTTGTTTCTTATAAAGTAACATAGCACTTCAGTATCTAAATAAACTTTCTTGCTTTTTGTTCTACTTTTATATAGTAGCATTGCCTAACCTGATTACACGGAACAAATACAGTATGTCATATTCTACCCTCAATGACTCTTGAGTAGATAGAGTGGGCCTTACATGTTCCACGAGTTTTTGCTGCATCTGAATGAAAGCCAGGATTGTTATTGTATCACTTTGTTTTATATGAAATTACATTATCACACAATGATATAATTGCAAAACACAAGCAGATGCAATGGTTATAGTGCAATAAAATGTCACAGAGCACACTGTGTTTTCATCAGTATCAAACTTTTAGAGACAATGTGAACCCCAGGATTTATATATTTATTACGTGTGGCTGAAGTTTTATTTAGACTTTAAAATAATGAAAGAATGTTTAAGAGCATTAAGGCCCTTATGCTGGAAAGCACTTACAATATGTGCTTATGTCTATCCCTGTACTTAACCGGGACACGAGCGCTTTTTAAAATGCGGGTCCAGAATCTTCTAACATAGTGGAGCTTCTCCTCGGAAGTTGTGGGCATTCCACACTTCTCAGGATGGAGCCCTACGTGTGTGTGTGTGTAATAGATTCCACATGCAAGCATGCTTCATGTGAAACAGATTTAAAAAATTGCACATTGCGCCATAAACTACATTTTTTATTTTATTCCTCATGTTGACCTTTATTGACTGAGAAAAATGTGGTGCAGTATGACAGTGTAATGGTAGATCATCTCTATGCAACAGAGATGTTTCATGAGATATTTCATTTTTTATTTTTAAAGTCTGCTGAAGGAAAAATGAAAATGCAAACTTTGTATAGAAATAAAGGCTCCCAAATCCCTTTATGTAAGAATTGACTTCATTATATAGACAGGACCGAAACAAATGTCTCTCTTTTTAATTAATTTGCTGATGACTTTCTCTTCTTTTTAAATAAACAATGCTACATAAAAAAAACTTCTGAAGTTAAAAACACCTTTAATAGATAGGATTGCTTTCCGTTGTGTTTTTTTTTTTTTTTTACCCTGACCTTATTCATTACAGGCAAATCAATGAAAATTGATATATCAATGATGGAAAAAAGGAATGTATTTGTATCCATTACAGAGGATAGGAGATGATAATAAAATGAAATGTTGTTATAGTGAGAGAGAAACCTAACCTAAGGAATTTTTCAATACGTGAATAGCTAGATACATTTCATTACTGTGCTATGGAGCAGCTTGAGAGTGGAAGCCAATAATTTAAAAAGTCTTGAGCACAGGGTTATGCTGACTATACAGTTCAATACGTTAATTGACAATAAATCCTGCTTGCCTATAAAAAGCACTTGACTAGTCATTTTCAAGATGGTCATGATTTTTTATGATGCGGAACTTTTAATTTACAGGGATGATAAAAATAGATTTACTTTCAGCCACTTGTATTTGATTTAATTACCTAATCAACTATAAATCATCTACTATTGAAAAAGTAATTTAACAGAGATGATATTTTGCTGTCATTTTTTTACTTAAGTATGAAAGAGTCTTTTGTGAGAGAAACTGAAATAGGCTTTAGAGGAATTAAAAACTCCTATATTTTAAAGGAAAGGTTAAGAGTTCAGAGCCAAGCTGTTGGCTTTGCTGAAGAAAATGTGGCCAACTTTTGGAAAGATTTGATATGTATATATATTTGATAATGTGTGTGTGTGTGTGTGTGTGTGTGTGTGTGTGTGTGTGTGTATATATATATATATATATATATACATACACATAAATGTATGAGAATTGTGTGAGGTTGTTATTAACTGTGGATGCTAGTGATTTGAAAAGGGTAAAAATGTAACTAATAGAACCGTTCCCTGTCAGGCACTTGGTTGGAATAATAGTGTATTATTAGTCCAGTATAAATGTATACGTAGACAGACAGAATAACCAGCAAGAAACAATTTACTGTGACATTTCCAGCCTTGAGCAGGGGAGTCCTGCCCAAATCAGACTGGAAGCAAGTAGATAGAGCATTGTGAGGTTTCCTATTTTAAATTATACTACAGTATTTAACCTCTAGATAAGAAAAGGGTGACACATTTTCTGGTTTAATAACTACATTAGAAAACCTAACCTGGTACAAAGAAGTATATCCATCATCAAAAGGGCGGGGGTTGGGGAGTTGTAAAATGCTATTTTGTAGTAAGCAGATGGGTTTTCTGAACAGAAGGCACAGTGTAAGTTAACGTTTAGAGTTCTGTACTAGTGGCAGACTGCTTAGAGAGCGAAGTGATAGATTAGGGATGAAAATTGAACTAATATCTCACTTGCTGAGAAGTTAGTCTAGATCCTCAGATTACACTGTTTTAGCTCCATTGAAGTATATGGAACTATGTTAGTTTTCAGTAGGTGAGGAGCTTGCACAGTCCTTTCAGGACAAGACAGACTTATTAGCATGGTAGTACCAGAGATTGAGATGTGAGCCAGACCTAGTGCCTGGAGCAGGAGTTGGTAGCCAGGAATAGGAGCCCAGAGTCAGACAGGGAATTGGAGGCCAGGTGTCAGAGCATAGGGTCAGAAGTCAGGAATCAGAGCTGAGGATCAGAGCCAAGTTAGCTTTCCCCCTTCCTTGCCTCATTCCAGGTAAGTCGAATGTGAGAGGAAGGCTGAGAATGAGCACAAGAGCTATTGCAGCTGTGGGCAAAAGGTTTGAACAGCCAGTACCCTGCTGGTGGTCTTAAGGGCAGGTCTGCTGATCCCCTTAGCCAGTTGGTCAGTTTGGCCAATGAAGTGACTCAGTTGGGACCCATCTGTGCTAGTTACTCTGCTTGGGAGTTAAACTTGTAGGTAAAGTTAAGCTGCAGGTCCTTATTCCTGACCGGTACAAGATGGCGTGCCAAAAGTGAGTGAAAGATTTATTAGCTGAATTTCACCTCTTTTCCTCTGTGTGAACTGCTTGTAATCTGATCACAAAAATCTCAAATTTCTTGGGTGTTCAGAATTGTTTACAAATTACTTCGGGCATTTACTTTCCTCTTTAATGGCTTGTAGAAATTTTGCTGCTAGCATTCAATACCCAGACTTCAGAATTAAAATTGCATTGCTTAAGTCATAGAATCATCAATCTAGGGTTAGAAGACACCTTGAGAGGTCATCTTGTCCAGCCCCTGTCCCTCCCCCACATTGCCAGCTGAGGCAGGACCAAATACACAATCCCTGACAGGTTTGTCTATGTCAAGGTTCTTCCCCCACTCTGAACTCTAGGGTACAGATGTGGGGACCTGCATGAAAAACCTCCTAAGCTTATCTTTTCCAGCTTAGGTCTAAACTTCCCCAAGGTACAAAATATTCCACCCGTTGTCCTTGGACTGGCCGCTACCACCACCAAACTAATACTGGTTACTGGGGAAGAGCTGTTTGGACGCGTCCTTCCCCCCAAAATACTTCCCAAAACCTTGCACCCCACTTCCTGGACAAGGTTTGGTAAAAAGCCTCACCAATTTGCCTAGGTGACTACAGACCCAGACCCTTGGATCTTAAGAACAATGAACAATCCTCCCAACACTTGCACCCCCCATTTCCTGGGAAATGTTGGATAAAAAGCCTCACCAATTTGCATAGGTGACCACAGACCCAAACCCTTGGATCTGAGAACAATGAAAAAACATTCAGTTTTTTACAAGAAGACTTTTAATAAAAAAATAGAAGTAAATAGAAATAAAGAAATCCCCCCTGTAAAATCAGGATGGTAGATATCTTACAGGGTAATTAGCTTCAAAAACATAGAGAACCCCTCTAGGCAAAACCTTAAGTTACAAAAAAGATACACAGACAGAAATAGTTATTCTATTCAGCACAATTCTTTTCTCAGCCATTTAAAGAAATCATAATCTAACACATACCTAGCTAGATTACTTACTAAAAGTTCTAAGACTCCATTCCTGGTCTATCCCCGGTAAAGACCAGCATATAGACAGACACAGACCCTTTGTTTCTCTCCCTCCTCCCAGCTTTTGAAAGTATCTTGTCTCCTCATTGGTCATTTTGGTCAGGTGCCAGCGAGGTTACCTTTAGCTTCTTAACCCTTTACAGGTGAGAGGAGCTTTCCCCTGGCCAGGAGGGATTTCAAAGGGGTTTACCCTTCCCTTTATATTTATGACAGTCTATCTTATTCTTTAAAACATCCAGTGGCAGAGATTCCATGATCTTCCTTGGTAACCTATTCCATTTCTTAACTATCCTCATAGCTAGAAAGTTTTTCCTTGTATCTGATGTTAGGATATAGATAGTCAGGCCTGTCTGTAAAGGCCTATACTCTAAGAATTTAGGTGTATTCTTATCACTTAGCTAGTTATAGAGGTATAAAAGAAAGAATCAAAGTCACTGTCTGCCGGTGTAAGAGCCTTCTCTTACTGTGCCAGTCTGAGGCCCTGTTCTTAGGCTAAGGCCTTTGGCTAAGCAGCAGAGGCAGCCATAAGCTGGGAAGCGAGTGGTCACATCCTCACATTCCAACCTGGTCACATTGAAAGAAGGTGCTATTGGGCTGTTAGGCATTATCAGGACAGGACTGTATTCCTATCACCTCCAGAGTAAGGGAAGTGCCTGGAAAATGTAAAAGGAAGTTTAGTTTGATAGTTTTCTGTTCTGTAAGAACTCACTTATCAATAGACACAGCTGGGAAACCCTTATGTCTTTATAGATGTAGTTGTGAAATCCTCACTTCTGTATTGTTCTGTCATTATAGTTCCCACTTTGCTATTGTTTATTTGCATGGTCTCTGTCTTATTCTGTGACTGTTTCTGTCTGCTGTATAATTAATTTTGCTGGATGTAAACTAATTAAGGTGGTGGGATATAATTGGTTAAATAATCGTGTTACAATATGTTAGGATTGGTTAGTTAAATTTCAGTAAAATGATTCACAAAAAGAAAAGGAGGACTTGTGGCACCTTAGAGATAAATTTGTTAGTCTCTAAGGTGCTACAAGTCCTCCTTTTCTTTTTGCGAATACAGACTAACACGGCTGCTACTCTGAAACCAGTAAAATGATTGGTTAAGGCATAGCTAAGCAGAACTCAAGTTTTACTATATAGTCTGCAGTCAGTCAGGAAGTGTGTGTGGGGGGAATAGGAACAGCGAATGGGGGTGGCGAAATTGGAATTGTGTTTTGCTAAGGGGGGAATGGGAACAGGGACACAAGTAAGACTCTGTGGTGTCAGAGCTGGGAAGGGGGACACTAAGAAAGGAAACTGGAATCATGCTTGCTGGAAGTTCACCCCAGTAAACATCGAATTGTTTGCACCTTTGGACTTTGGGTATTGTTGCTCTCTGTTCATGCGAGAAGGACCAGGGAAGTAAGTGGGTGAAGGAATAAACCCCTAACATCTAATCTAAATCTCCTTTGCTGCAGATTAAGCCAATTACTTCTTGTCCTAATTTCAGTGGAGGTAAAATGGAGAACAGTTGATCACCATCCTCTTTATAACAACCCTTTGCATACTTGAATATTATCAAGTCCCCCCACCCGCACTCCCAGCCCCAACATCTTTTCTCCAGACTAAACATATCCAGTTTTTTTAACCTTTCCTCATAAGTTAGGTTTTCTCCAGAACACGCTCCAATTTGTCCACATCTTTCTTAAAGTGGACACAGTACTCCAGCTGCACCATGTAGAGCAGGACAGTTACCTCCAATGTCTTACATACATCATTTCTGCTAATATATCCAAGAATATTAGCTGTTTTTCACAACTACATCACATTGCTGGCTCATATTCAATTTGTGATCCACAGCAACTCCCAGATATTTTTCTACAGTACTACTGCCTAGCCACATATTCCCATTTGCATGTGCATTTACTTTTCCCCCTCCTAACTGTTGTGCATTGCCCTTGACTTCATTGAATTTCACCTGTGGATTTCAGACCAATGCTCTAATTTATTAAGGTTCTTTTTGAATTCTAATTCTGTCCTCCAAAGTGTTTGCTACTCCTCTCATCTTGTTGTCATCTGCAAATTTTATTAGTGTACTCTATACACCGTTATCCAAGTCGTCAATGAAAATATGAAATAGTACCAGACCCAGGGATCAGTCCTGGGTCTGGTACTACTTAACATTTTCCTTAATGACTACTTTCATTTATGCCACTAAATATGTCCTTGCAGTTTGAGAGTGAACCATTAATAACTACTCTTTGGGTATGATCTTTAACCAGTTGTGCACTCACTTTCTAGTAATTTCATCTTGATCACATTTCCCTAGTTTGCTTATGCAAATATCATGTGGGACAGTGTCAAAAGCTTAACTAAAATCAAGATAAATCACGCCTACTGCTTTCCCCATCCACTAAGCCAGTACCACATTGAAGAAGGAAATTAGGATGGTTTGACATGATTTGTTCTTGACAAATCCATGTTGGCTATTACTTATCAACCTAGTATCCTGTAAGTCAGGGGTCAGCAACCTTTCAGAAGTGGTGTGCCGAGTCTTCATTTATTCACTCTAATTTAAGGTTCATGTACCAGTAATACATTTAAACGTTTTTAGAAGGTCTCTTTCTGTAAGTCTATAATATATAACTAAACTATTGTTGTATATAAAGTAAATAAGATTTTCAAAATGTTTAAGAAGCTTCATTTAAAATTAAATTAAAATGCAGAGCCCCCCGGACCGGTGGCCAGGACCCGGGCAGTGTGAGTGCCACTGAAAATCAGCTCTCATGCCACCTTTGGCATGCGTGCCATAGGTTGCCTACTCCTGCTGTAAGTGTTTACAAATTATTTAATAGTTTGTTCCAGTATCTTTCCAGGTATGGTAGTTAGGCTGACTGGGTTTATAATTCCCTGGGTTCTCTTTGTTACTCTCCTTACATATGGGTGCTAAGTCTCTAAGTCATGTGGTATTGTTTTTGGATTTGACTGGATGACTTCAGGGGACTAACAAATATAGTGGAAATTACCACCTTGTTAATTCTAAAACTGAATTTATAATTTGAAATAAACTTCGAGTAGTCTTGCCAGTAAAGCTTGAGCACTCAACTCTCCTTTGAAAGTAAGCATTGAAGAGTTGTGAACTGGGCTGAATTTAAATTAGTGTACAAATAATCTATGTCCCCCTCCCGTTTTCTGCACTCTAGCTGCTACATATGCTACCTCTGTTTTGTGAATAAATAAACTTCAGTCTCCAGGATGCAGATAAGCACTAAGGGCTAGTTTCAAATAGGTGCTGTGAACCTCTTGTGACATGCTTGGCCTTCTCAATGTCCACACACAGCAGCTGAGAAGGATCAATACCCCACAAATCAATAGGGATTACACACAGACTAAGTTATAATCCAGTGAGAGACACAGCGGTAGAATCTAGAGTGGAGAATACTCAGACAAGGACTCTACGTTCACAGATGAGGTTTGAAAAAGTAAGTCTTCAGGAAATATATCAAAGTCAAAGCATACAGTTTATCATATTTTTATTGTGTGAAGTTATAGAACACAAACAAAAACAAGCCAACAGATGTGCCATTATCACAGAAAAGAGGAGAGGGAAACACATATGTATTTCAGATGGGGGAAAGGGTTGTCTTCAGATTAATGCACAGTTGTGAAAATATTGACATCAAGAAAACTGACAGGCAACTGGAGGAAAGTAGGAGAGGTATAGCTATGTCATTAATGTAATGAACATAAAGCAATCAATGCTGGCAAATACCTCCTGCGGAATACAGATCATTTTATGTGTTGGGAAGAAAGCCAGGCTCTACGTAAGGATAAGGGAGTCATGTGAACTAATGAAAACATAACCTATAAATGGAAATTTGAATGTAAATTACATAGAAAAACTGGAGGACATTAAATTAAATTTAAAGAAATGTATGCAAAGTAAAATCTGCATGGTAAGAAATGTGCATAATTGCGTAAGTGTAACAACAGTGCTTAAAGAAGACATTAATGCATTGCAGATCCCATGACTCCTTTCAAGGGAGGCTCAAGAATATTGCATTCGCATTTGTGCAAACAAGAGATTTTCACACAGTGAAATTCAGCCCAGTTAACATGAAATTAAGTTCATCCTTATGTGACTCTCTCCTTAAAATTACCATAAGAACTCAGGAATTGCTATATTGGATCAAACCTGTAGTCCATCTCATCACATTCTGTTTCCAGCTGTGGTAGGGACCAGGTGCTTCAAAGGAAGAGTCAAGAAACCCTGAAGAGGGCAATTATGTAATAACCTGGCCATAGACAAAATTTCTTCTTGATCTACTAAGTTAGAGGATGATGTATGCCCTGAAACATGAGAGCTTATATCCCTTCTAAATGTTTTAATCCTTATTGAATGCGTTGTTAATGTTCATATGGCTTCAAAAGAACTACTACTATAATTCCACCTCTGGTAACATAAAAGCTCTGCCCCAATTTTGTTTCAGTTCAATTTTATTTACAGCTCAGCTAATAATTTGCAATGGATAATTTATTTAAATTTTGCTCCTCTTTCACGTCATGAATTTTCTGAAAACAGATTGTAACTTTCTTGAATGTATCTGATCATCTAATTGTTGAATTGTTTCTGTAAGTGACATTCACATTTGTCAATATGTGAAATTTAGAATTCAAGCTGTTCTGATGACAAACATTAATTTCCCATGAATATTCTACAGTATTTCTTTAACGTTTGTTTTGGAAAACATTCTATCGAAAACCACTAGTTTTTTTGGAACACTTCTGGAAAATGAACACAAGTGGGATAGAAATGACTTGAATGAGTAGTCAGAAAATATTTTTTTTCAGAAGTAGTCCAGTTTTGCTCTGAGTTAAGGCCCTGTGAATCACTCAGATGTGTGGAATCTAAAGTTGACATTGTGGCTTTGAAAATAAGATTCATAAAAAGAGAATTTTTACATCAGGTCATAGAAATGTTTCCAACCTCATGGAAACATTGTATCTATGACAAGAGAATTGATAAGAACAATAATATTTAAGTAAACTGCAATCCTAAGAAAGAGACAGTCCCTAATAAGGATGTGGTGTGTTTTTTTTCTTTTCTGAAGGCTAGATTATCATTATGTCTAAATCCTACTATGTTTAGAATCTAGATTGTAGCTCAACTGATCTCAGGTATTTGTCAGACCACCTAAATTCCTGACAGGTACTGATCTCATCAAGTGAGAATATTCTGCAAGTAAATTGAGGTGTGACTCTTCAGATCTGCTTCCACCTTTCATTATGCAGGTGGAGAAATACAGTTAGCCTATACTTCTGAAAGTGTGTGTATGTGTGGGATTGGAGAGAGAAACACTTCTCAGTATTCCTTCATTTGGGAATGCTCATCTGTATTGCTGATACCAGCAGACAGCCATTTTCTAAATTTCGTAAATTTGAATATGTGATAGGCAATTGACTCCACATTCAGAATCCTATTAGACTTCTTGTGTGGAATTTAAATGTCAGACTCAGACCAACAATGGGCCATTCTTGTTCACAGTGAGTGGTACCTTACTCCTCGTAGTAAGTGGGGATTATTTGAAGATTAAAGATACTACTGAACAGGAGTACAGGTGGCAGGATCTGGCCCAAATTTGTTGCCATACAGAGAGTGTCTTCTATTTTCTGTGTGTGTCCAGATGATGCTACCTACATTAATTAGTCCATATTTTCCCAATTAGTTCTCTGATGTGCTTGCCTGGAGAGGGGTGTTGGCAAGTAACCCTTGTGGCCCTGCCCTCTGACATAATCCAGAAATAAAATATATCCATTTTATTTGAACTTGACTAGGGTATTGGAGAAGAGTTCTGTCTAGCTAGAAAGCTTGTCTCTTTCACCAACAGTAGCTGGTCCAATAAAAAATATTACCACACCCACCTTGTCTTTCCAGAGTATCAATTAGTATATTATCCTAGAGGTGACAGTTGGAAACACAGAAATAGGAATGGGGTTGGGAAAGCCAGACAGAGAACATTTCTGATGGTTTTACTGCCATTCTGTGTGTCCTAGTATAACCAACAAAGTTGTAAATTAATTCATTTGGATATTTCTTAATGGTTTTACACATTTCGCAGTTCATTTTTATTTATTTTTTTCCTGACCCAACACTGCAGTTGCTGGCCCTCCGAGAACCAGAAACAAAGTGAGATAAATGTACTCCATATGTGTATGCAACAGTGATTTCCATGGCAACTCCACGGATGCTCTCACAACTTTTGGTTTCTTGTTTATCTTAATGGATCAAATGATAACTGAGACTCAGTTCAAATCAATAGTATCCTGTTCAGATTATGTGGAGGAGCAGTTAGAGGTAGCATAAAAGAATGGAAAAACTGAGTACACCAAATTCACTCACTGTGTACTTAGACTTATATCCCGGTCAACACTGTGCGGTGGATGGGCCTGGTTCTCTCCTCATTTACACTGGTATAAAGTCAGTGGAGGGACACCAGTGTAAAACTGGTGTGGAAGGAGAATGGGGACAACATGATTGCAGGTCAGGGTAGAATTTGGTTTTCAAATTTAAAGATTTCTCCAGCAAAAACAAAAATTGAAGAAAACAAAAAAGTAGTAAGCTTCTGCTCTCTTCAATAACAAGTCGGTATTTCCCTTGTGCCAACTATTGAGGTGTCTCTGGGTATATGCTGATTTTAATGAACCATTCTCTGTACATACACACACACAAGGCATGACATTTCCCTGCACCTAATCTTTTCCACCGCTACTGCCAAATCCAGCATAACTCAACCCAAACATTTCTGCAGTCCTCACCCAGGCCACAGTCCCATAAATTGACTTCAGTAGGAGTTTTGCTTGAGTAATATCTATAAGCACAGGCCCCAGAAATGTTTGGCATCTTTCTAACTTTATGTCTCCTGACATTCTATACTTAAAAGGATCTTTTTTGCTCAGCTGATAGGTCTAATTATACTACTAGAATTCATTGGGTCCTATGCTGCTCCCGTAGAATTCAAGGAGAATTTGGCCATTGAGTTCCCTACCAGGCTTGAGCTAATTATGAACAGACATTTCTTTAATCTGTAGCAGGTTTAAAATGAACGGAATTTTTGCAAACATAATAAATAAATAACAAAAACTGAAAAAAAAGTAAAGGAAAAGACCACAGGAATTCTATACCCCATAAAAAGGAGACTTTCCATTGATAGAACCATTGACTGACCTCAGATAAAATCAGTGTCTCCCAAAGGCATGAAATATATATTCTAATAATTTCTTCCTGTTATCACCCTGCAGATCCGAGGATAAATCAGCACTTCACCCTGACAACGACTCCCTTTTGTTTTAATCTTTGGATTGCTAAAAAGGTACATTTTTTTTTCTTTTATATGCAGTGCTAAAACAAGGATTTACCTTTTTGCTTAATTATCAGGATGTTCTCTGAACTATCATTTTTGACTGTGTGCAGGTTTCCCATGTAATTTACCAGTACAGACTCCCTAATCCCCTCTCCCACAGCAAGTTTGTTTTTGTAACATGTCTAGCGTTCCTAATGAGTTACTAATGAGCTTTGCAAATGTGCAGGCGCAGATGATGATGTACCTAGAGGTGGTTTGGTGAACCATAATTGTGCATCTGTATGAGTTTAGTATTGTCTCTTTGCTTGTATTTAAAAGCATATTTTCTAGATGTACCAAGAGAGGCCCAGAGCTTTGAAGAGGTTAAGAAAGATTCCAAGCTTTATTTTGGTGCCAAGTTTATTGTGAAATGTTTTGTAATTGATGGGTAATACTGCACATGCCTTAGTAGGAACAGGAATCTTAGTCTCCAATTTAAGATCTCTTGCTGGAGAGGGAAAATGAAATACTCCCATAACAGTAACACAGAGAGAGGCTAATTTATCAAAATTTGCTTCACATTCAAAATTGGTGAGAATCACATTTTGAATTAGTAGCAGATGGGGAAATGCTGAGTTTTGCATCAATGCGTAAAATGTTTGTGATGCTAGAATGTGTTTTTATTTCTTGCATAGTTTATTTGAATCTTATAGTTCTAGTAATATTTCCCCCATAAAAAATACAAAGCAGTTTTAGTATACTGTATCTACTGCTATGCTCCTCCAAAATGTGCAGAGCTTGACTATATTCAGGTGAAGTAAAAGTTAATTAAGGTGAAAGCACTTTATGCATTTTTAAACTCTTATTTTGGCTAGTCAAATTATATTCCTGTAATCCATTTAGTCTAAAGGTGGTGGTTGTTTTTTGTCTGCCTTTTTTTTTTTTGCTTCTTTTTTTACACTTTATCAGCAGTGTTGCCAGTAAAAACGGAATAGTTTAGTTGTGAAATTCCCTACTGTTCAAGGAAATGAGCAAGAGTCTAAAAAACTTACAAAGTGGTTGTTGGCACTATTGTGTTAATTACTTTTTTGTACTATGCTGTATTCTTGTGGCTCAAAAGCTTGTCTCTCTCACCAGCAGAAGTTGATCCAATAAAAGATATTATCTTACCTTACGCACCTTGTTCCTTTTTTTTTTTGTAGTGACATTTTATCTCATATTAACCTTTTGGGTTTTGTCTCACATGCAAAATGTGGGGAGTTACATTCCTAGTGCATGATATATATATATAAAATCTGTTGTCATTTCATATAGGTTTTTGGAACAGTGCTCTGGATTACAATTCAACACTTCTGCAAGTTCAGAAATAAATTTATTATACTTTTTCTTTACATCTTAAGCTGCTTTACTTACCGAGTCCAATCTTTTTTTTTTTAATCCTCTTTATTTATGAGAGTACTTATACAAAGAATATAGGCATTATTTTATAGTGACTTTCTAAAGAACCAGAAAAAGTCTATTTGAATCTTTTCTTTGGTATTAACTAGATATTTTATCATAAGTGAACAGAGTGCTTCTGGTTCACTAGTTTTTTATTGCTTCCTTGAATGCACTTCAACCTCATTCATAGTTCAAGTCTATATAATCCTTATGCCTTTCATACTTTTAAATCCTTTATAGCGTTTTTGTGTATCTGACTCTACTAATATCCCCAAAATTCAGGTCTTAAACAGCTCTTCTGAACTACCAAAAATTCTACACTGGTAGTGAAATGTATTTTTTTACCAACCTTTTCACTCTTCATAAACAAAGAGCAGGGTTTGTTTGTTTGTTTGTTTTTGGGGGGAGGGGGGTTCTGGCAAGCTTGCACTGACCTGATTTTTCCATACTGAAATCTGGAATGTGTTCATTACAGTGAAAATGGAGCTGCAGGTCAAAGATGAACTATAGCTTGCTCATTCACTTGTTCTTGATCTGAATGTTATTCATGAGTCTGCTGTCAAAAATGGTGCCACTTTTACTATAGCTGAGACATGCAGCCAGCAAAGAATGTCGGTTATTCTAGACTGTCAGCTAGTTTGGCTTGCTCGGTGTTTGATTTTGTATTGCTCTATGACAAGGGCTTTCAAATCTTTTAATAGTGTGAACCACGTGTTAAGAGATGGCTTATACCCTAGATATAATGCTTAGAAAACCCAGCAATCTGATAATGACTCACCAGGTACTAAATTATAATTACTGCTTCCTATTGGCCAAGATTTAGGCACATCATTTTGTTTTTGTTACCTTGACTCCCCCTCCCAAGCTTGCTTGTCTGCATCATCCACCTGTTACATCTTTGGGGTACAGACTGTCACTTACTGTATGTTTGTACAGCACCTAGCACAATGGGGCCCTAATCCAGTTGGCTTTTTGGCACTACCATAAAGTAAATATTAGACAATAACAATAAACCACCATCCTATCAATCCAAGTCATGCAGACATCCCCTTCCATTCATGATCATATAACATTCTTTTGGTAATCATAGCATGTGGCAAGCATGAAAAGTAATGTTAGGAAAATATTGCATATGTGATTTAGGAGCAAAAAATGAGGAGGAGAGCCAGTACCATGTGACCAGTCATACTCTCCGACAAGTGGTCTGTGAATCACCAGTGGTCCACAGATCATGGTTTGAGAATTGATTCTTCAAGTGATTATTCACATGGATTCCACTCTCAACACACATGTATGAAAGATTGGATTCTTTTGGCTAACAGTGTCTTTTGGACATTTAGCAAATCATTGAATTGCTAAAATATTGTTTAATTATGTTTATTAATTTATTTAGCTTTAAATGTAATAAACGTATCAGAACATCTATCCTTGGCTCTAGGTGCCTTTGCCATTAATTAAACATTACAATTAAAAAAAAGTTCCAAAACAACAGCACTTTTTTCTCTCCCTCTCCCCCACCTACCCCAACAACCAGTCAGCATGAATAATATGAATCAAACTCTCCCACCCTTCCCATTCCCGCCCTTGTCCAACTCAACCCTTCCCAGATACTTGCTTTAGGTTGTGCGTGGGAGTTCAAAGGATCGGAGCTATTTTGGACCTCAGGAGAGAATGAATTTCAAGTCAGGGAGTGCCTTTCTCTCCCTTGTCTTTCCGTAGCCAAGTGACAGTATTTTCACATTTCTTTAGCTGGAGATTACCTTCTGCTGCACTACTCTTCTTTATAATGAAAGGAAAAGGAGTGGAATTGGCTATAGTTAGTTAAAGGATACAGATCCCTGAAGGTAGCACAGAGTAAGATTTATTGCAGCTACATGGAGGAGTCTCCCCTAAGGTTCCAAAGTCTACAGATGTGTCCAAATTTTGTTGAATTGTGCCTTCCATCAAACTACAAATACAATCTTAGTTAATTTTTCAGGTCTCTTAACTGAATAATCAGAGAGAAAGAACATCCTTTTTCAGGTGAGCAGCATGCTAATGCACTCTTAGTAGTTTTTCAAAGCACTGCAGATCATAACTTTATAACTATACTGGAATTAAATAAGGAAGGTATGCAATAAAATATGTTAATTGTTCCACATTTTCAGGCAATAGGATTGATCATGTTTGTCTATTACCTGCAATCCTTAATAGTTACTAGTTCGAAGAGAGGCATATAAATTTTATAAGCCACCTGTACAAATACACTGCTAATAAATTACCTTCTGTTGAGACTATGTTGCCTTTAGATCCAAATAAACAAGCAATATAGCTTGAAATAGATTCTTTATTCTAGCAATAATATAATTCTGCATTTACACAGCACTGTCCATCTGAGGATCTCTCAACACTATGGCAAGCATAAAAATTGATAGATTCTGTGTTGCAGCTTTGTGCTCTAGCTCTTTTGGGGTAAAGGGGAGTCAGGTGCGGTCAGTGGCCGGTGAATCTGTCACTGTGTAGAACTACTGGCAATTGCCCCTCAGGGAGGTGGAATACAAAGGTTACACAGTCTGCTGCACAGCCCTTTCCAAATTCTGGAAGTGGGAAGAGAATACCCATCATGCTCAGTTCAGTAATAATGGGAATTGGCCCGAAAGAGTGAGTGTCTTGATCCTGCAATCAGGTCTATGCAGACAGACCCCTGTGTCTGTGTAGAACCCAACCGATTTCATTGGTGTTTTGCACAGGTGTAAGGCCCAACTGCATGGGTTTGATGGCAGGTTAGGGCCTTAGCCAGGTAAAGTACTCAAGCACCCAGCCTTTAAGTTAAGATGTGTGGAGCTTGTTTGCAGGCTACGTCAGTGGAAGTGGCTTGACTGTCTGGAATTGGTTTTCCCCACTAATCTATTAGATCCTGAATCTGCTGTCCTTTAGGACATGATTAAAAGCCCATTTACTTTCCTGATTTTGGGGGGGTAGGAGGAAGGCAATGGGAGAGAGGGTGAGGGGATGGTTGGGGCATTGCTTATAAAGCATATCCTTTGCTCTTTGATCAGAGACAAATATTGTCTGATCGTAGGTTTTCCACACACTCTCCTGTATACATATTTAATAGGACAAATGCTATAAAGGGAAAGACAACGACGGCTCTCATATTCCCTTATAGTTAACAAGGTGTATTTATCTGGAATTTTTTTTCTCCTGGTAAATAATCAGGTACAGTGCAGTGTGCAAGGACTTTCAAGGATCAACCATGATAACTCATAAGGTAATAACGGATGAATAATTTGACTGTGAGCAAATCTTCCTATGCGCTCCAATTGTTGGTAGGGAGCCAAAATTAGCTAGTCAATTGGATGGCAGCTGTGAGAGGGGAATGAGGTGGGAAAGTATTATTTCTTGCTAAAGAAAAGGCTGACAGTTATGAACTTGTTTGACTTCCTTTCATGAACTTGAGTTTATCAAAAGCACTCTAGAATTTCCATCTGCTCTTTATTGTGTAACGGAAGAGTCATGCAGTTCAGCCTTCTAAAGTGAAACAAGTATAATGGTTCACTTTCAGCGGAAGCTGATTGGGAGACTTTTTTTTTTTTAATTACGTATTTAGAGGTTTGATGTGCAACTACCGCCAGCCTTGGTGGTGGGCATTCTGCATGCATTACAGCCAGCTTATACGATCTGATAATTACTAGATTCAGACAAGGGCTGGATGAATCAATTCAATTTCATTAAGAACTTCCAAGAAATTCATAAAATTATAGAGGGCAAAATTAATCCAACAACTGATGTGAATAAAGCGTGAAAATACAAATTGCTGGCAGATTGCAACCATAAACTGTGTAAGTGGTAAGACAAAAAGAAAAGGAAAAATTCTTAGTATGTGTTATTAATTTGCTATGGTACAATTTTCCAACATAATTCAAACCTATTTACTTAGAAATTTGGTGGAAAATATGAGGAGAGAAGTTATGGGTCAATTTCCAGTCAGGACTTTTCCTAGCCTCTACTTGTGTGTATGCAAAACTACACAAATTCATGCCAGCTCTTTGCAGAATCTAGCACCTTCACGCACAAAATTGATGGAATTTCTCAGCTAAGCCAGGGACTAATTTGACCCTGATGACATAGAGCGGCCACAGGGCTGCTCTAAAATTATTCCAGTTTATAACAAACCCCCAAAGGCTATTATCACAGCTAGCAAATATGGAATACAAAAATACAGGTATACAGGTACATAAAGCTATAGACTATTTTAAGTGTAGGGTTAGAGGAATAGGCTGAAAGGAAGGGGTAGAGCATGCCAATCCGGGAATGGGTTTGTACAATAAAATAGAAGCTGAGGACTGAAATTACATCCTCGCATGTCAAAATCGAGACCTCAACAAATTTCATTCTTGATGTAACACCACTGACATCTATGGAATTAGGAAAGGTAAAGAATTAGTGAGTTAAAGGAACAGAACCTCTAACAGATAAGAAGGCTGGCTGCTGAATTCTCTATCATTGCAAAACATTTCACAAGGAATACAGGAAGACAAAAAAAAAAGTACATGAAAGTAGTTCAACCAAGAAGTAATGAAAGTGTCAATCAGGGTTTCAGCATTCTTTTTGAAAAAGAAAGGATGAATTTAACAAGCAACTTCAAGGAGTACTATGAAACTGAATGGCTGCGTACTATGGAAATTAATTTGGAATCTAGAATCACACCAAAGTTCTAGACGTTAATAATTAGCTCCATAAAAAAGGATCATTAGCAGAAGATGAAGAGTCTGTTAGCTTCTTTGAGAATGTGTCTAGTTTCTAGGAAAGCCGTTCTGTCTTGTTGAAGTTAAGCAGATCTTAGCATCGTATGTACAAGAAAAAAAGTAAAAAGTGTCTGCAGATGTAACTGAAATTTCCAAAGTTATGGCATGACTGTCTTACATTTTTGTTTGCTGAGCAAGATCAGGCCCAGTGTGTATAAAGGTGGCATCCTTACTGCTTTGGTACCAGGTGTTTTAACAGGGAGATTAGAATCTTGGGTCCTTTTATATTAAAACTCCCAGCAATGAGCTATAGGCTTTGCAATAATCTCTCAGGGCCTGATCCTGCCTTCTTTGGGTAATGTTCCTTTGACTTCATTTGAAGTTTTGGGAGCCATGGGAATGAGTCTCAAATATCACACTGAGTGATGGTGCACTGTCTCACTTCTGTAAAAATCCAAATAATGAAACCAAGTGTAAGGAGCATCAGCCATAGGAAAGTTATGGATATAGATGAAAGTGGAATGGATTTTATTTACAATGGATTGGAAAACTCTACCTGTATCCAGGCGTATCTGAAAATAGGCAGGTAAGAATCAGAGTGTATTGGTGATTGCAGTTTTTTTCTTATTCTGGTATATTTTAATATCTATAACTGTGGAAAGCTAGTGGGAAGTATAATGTCTGTTTCCGTTTTTATCAGTATTCTGATCAAAAGACTTTGTACATATACTGTAATCAGGTGGAACTCTTCAAACTGTCCCTTAACTGAAAAAGAGCCCAAGAGAAAAAGAGCTGACTATCGCAGTCAGCCTTTCACTTGGAACCGAAGTTGACATCTGCACTGGAAAAACAGCCACAACAATGACTGAACAAGAGGGTATGGCAAAAAAACAAACTGACAGAACACACAAAGATCTTTGTGTATTGAGCATTTGTTATCAGCACACTTTTGTATGGGAGCAAAACATGGACGTTTGTCTGTCAAGGTTCCTCCCCCACTCTGAACTCTAGGGTACAGATGTGGGGACCTGCATGAAAAACCTCCTAAGCTTATCTTTACCAGCTTCGGTCAAAACTTCACCAAGGTACAAAATATTCCACCCGTCGTCCTTGGATTGGCCGCTACCACAACCAAACTAATACTGGTTACTGGGGAAGAGCTGTTTGGATGCGTCTTTCCCCCCAAAATACTTCCCAAAACCTTGCACCCCACTTCCTGGACTAGGTTTGGTAAAAAGCCTCACCAATTTGCCTAGGTAACTACAGACCCAGACCCTTGGATCCTAAGAACAATGAACAATCCTCCCAACACTTGCACCCCCCCTTTCCTGGGAAATGTTGGATAAAAAGCCTCACCAATTTGCATAGGTGACCACAGACCCAAACCCTTGGATCTGAGAACAATGAAAAAGCATTCAGTTTTCTTACAAGAAGACTTTTAATAAAAATAGAAGTAAATAGAAATAAAGAAATCCCCCCTGTAAAATCAGGATGGTAGATATCTTGCAGGGTAATTAGATTCAAAAACATAGAGAACCCCTCTAGGCAAAACCTTAAGTTACAAAAAAGATACACAGACAGAAATAGTTATTCTATTCAGCACAATTCTTTTCTCAGCCATTTAAAGAAATCATAATCTAACACATACCTAGCTAGATTACTTACTAAAAGTTCTAAGACTCCATTCCTGGTCTATCCCCGGTAAAGACCAGCATATAGACAGACTATAGACAGACACACAGACCCTTTGTTTCTCTCCCTCCTCCCAGCTTTTGAAAGTATCTTGTCTCCTCATTGGTCATTTTGGTCAGGTGCCAGCGAGGTTACCTTTAGCTTCTTAACCCTTTACAGGTGAGAGGAGCTTTCCCCTGGCCAGGAGGGATTTCAAAGGGGTTTACTCTTCCCTTTATATTTATGACAGTCCCATGCCACTGGAAAAATTGTCTCAAGCAAAATCATGAAAAGAAATTTCCAGTCTGAGAAAAATTGTGTTTTTATACTGATTTATGATGCTAACTAATAGCTTCTCCAGAGCTTGATCCAAAAAATAAAATAAAATATATTAACAGTGCAGATAGTTTAGCATATAACATGCCAAGTACCCACTAAACCTTGTGTTGGTCATACAAACAATAATGTCTATAATAAAGCCAATTGACTCCTTAGTGTGAAGTTTAGTTACACTTTCTGCACATTCATATGTCTGTTTAAACAGGGAGGGTGTGGGCTTGAGGCACCACAGTTGTACATGCTGTTGGGTGAGCACAATTTAGATACCCACTTTTGAGAACAAAGTCATCTTTAGAGAAGAAGAATGGTCCAGTGGTCGGGGAATTAGCCTGCAACAGATTTACTGTGCAAACTCGGGTAAGCTCTTTCATTTCTCTGGGGCTCAGTTCCCCATCTGTAACTTTGAAATTATAGCACTGCCCCACTTCACAGTGCCGTTGTGAGGCTAACTACATCAAAGTTTGTGAGGAGCTCAGATGCTATGGTAATGGTATAAGTACCAAGATAAAGAGTATGCATGAATAATTTCTTTCCACTGAAATGAAACAGTCGCACAGCAGCACGACACAACAGTTTAAGAACGGAAATGAAGGAAAAACTATGGATCCAAGTGAAGTTATAGCTTCATAGTAAGTAGTTCATAGTAAGTAGGATGTATGTAGCATACTATCCCCGAACTGGAATTTAAACAGTACATGAGGGTTAGCTTGTCTACACTTGTGAAAGGCGCTGAAGGATCCTTAACTGTCAATCGTCAGGACCTCAGTTTTATATCACATCTTGACAGATATGTATACATAAACTGGAGAGTATTACAGTGATAGGTGCCTTAGTGTACATCTTCACTACCAACTGGCTTGGCGGGTAGTGATCGATCTATCAGGGATCAATTTATCGCGTCTTATCTAGAGGCGATAAATTGATTCCCGAATCGACGCCTGTACTCCACCTCGGCAGGAGGAGTAAGTGGAGTTGACGGGGGAGCTGCCGCGGTCGACTTGCCGCCGTGAGGACAGCCAGGTAACTTGAACTAAGATACTTCGACTTCAGCTACGCGAATAGCGTAGCGGAAGTTGCGTATCTTAGTTCGAAACCCCCTCCCCCAGTGTAGCCCAGGCCTCAGAAATACTATAGATGGATATTGTAAACTGCAACAATGGAAAAAAACAAGTGAAACTCAATTACTCTGTTCTATTTTATGAAAACTATGATGCAGTCTGGAATCATAACCAAAGAATCATTAGAGATTTTACTCCATTCCAAAAGGCCAATAGTACTATCCTTTATTTTCTTAACACCATTTGTATATGGCTCCTTCTACTGCTGCTTACATACCACCTGTCCCTGCAGTGCTAATAACTCAGCATTTCTTGAAGCAGCCTTACCTCTTAGTGATTGACAGGAGTTACTGTTAGTTCAGCATGCTGGGGTGTCGGAACAGACAGAGTATAGGAAATGTGTATATATAATGTCATAAAATGGGATTAGGGAAGGGACATACTGTAGCTAAAATCCATTTCAAGTTGGCTCTGAAATTCAGCAGTAGTGATTCATGTCACTCTTATTCAGAGTAACAGCACACTGAAGTCCACTATCTGCTTGACATAATAATGTATGGCTTGTTATAGCATGCTGTACTTGGGTCAGCCACAGGTAACCCCCATGTTGTACCTCTAGGCTTAATGAAATGATTCCACTATCAATGCTCTTGGATGGAGATGCCCACAAGAGATCTCCCTGTTAGTAACAACCCCTCACATATTTGTCAACAGATGTACTCCTTTGTTTGACAATTAGCTTCATTGCACATATTTAACTCCTTTATACCCCAATTTAGCAAAACACTTACCCAAAGTTAAGCACATGTTTATGTGCTTAAATCCATTAGGATTTAAGTCCCAATGGGGCATGCTTAAAGTTGAGCACATGCTAGTGGATGTCCGCTCTGTTTAAGTCAAAGAATGTTGGAAAGAATCGTACCCTCTCTTCTTTTGTATGATAAAATGCACATATTCAACAGAACACTTGAGAGAAAAAAAGGCAGAATGGGGGAAAAAACTCAATGGCATGCTCAAAAATAACTGCCCAAGAGCGGGACATAGAGCAGGGCAAAGATCAAAACTCACACTTATTGGGATGGACAACTTAATTGCCATCATAGATGCCCCAGGGTGAGTAACTTTATCAGACTCAGAGACAGATTTAAAACTGGACAAAACAAAAATGCTATAGAAAAGCAATCATACATTTGCAGAGAGATAGACTGACTGACCTGGCATGCCAAATTTCTATCTCTGATTTATGTAGTATTCAGATAAGCGACTTACTCAAAGTACTGAGCATAAGAGCTGTGCCTCTCATTAACTGATATGAGGCAGCCTTCAAAGACACCTTGTCAGTACATGGTAAAGATCTGCCTCAGTTGATTATCTATATTGCTGTAGTGCACCCATCTCTATAATTGCAGACTACAGTCGAAGCTGATTAGCAGTAATTAATCTGTAATTAGACTTGAATGGGAAATGGTTTTCCTGTCCCAAGAGAATTAAGATTTAATTGTTTTACCCTCCCTGAATGAGGATGAAAAGTTGAAATCTCAAAAATATTTGTGAACCAAAATTTGTTTTAATTTCAGATTGGAATGATTGAAATGTAATTTCAAAATATTTTGTTTAGACTTTAATTTTTTTAAAACAATTTTTTAACTTAAATTTAATTTTGGAAACAGTCATTTTGAACCCAAAACCCTGATATTTTGTTTTGAAAATGTCAATATGGGTTGTTGCTACAATTCTGAAATCTTCTCAGAAATTTTGTTGAAACAGGAAACTTGTGAAAACCGACCTTTTCCCACAAACAGTTTAGGTTTTCATGAATTGGCATTTTCCAGTGATAAACATTTAGAAATAAAGTGCCAAGCAGCTCTGATTACCAGATGGCAATGCCTCCTACTTGTTTCAGTATAATTATTTATTGCCCATTAGGTATCCAAAGCTCATCAAACCCAGCAACACAGATATAACAAAATTAAATTACCACCATTCCCCCTTACCTACAAAATCCCTACTAGAGTCCTACATCTTCACTATCCAGACCTCACTCGAGAGAGAGAGTGTGAGTGTGTGTGTGTGTGTGTAAAAGTACATGTACAGGGCTGTCATAAATATAAAGGGAAGGGTAAACCCCTTTGAAATCCCTCCTGGCCAGGGGAAAGCTCCTCTCACCTGTAAAGGGTTAAGAAGCTAAAGGTAACCTCGCTGGCACCTGACCAAAATGACCAATGAGGAGACAAGATACTTAAAAAAGCTGGGAGGAGGGAGAGGAACAAAGTGTCTGTCTGTAGTCTTGGCCGGGGACAGAACAGGAATGGAGTCTTAGAACTTTTAGTAAGTAATCTAGCTAGGTATGTGTTAGATTATGATTTCTTTAAATGGCTGAGAAAAGAATTGTGCTGAATAGAATAACTATTTCTGTCTGTGTATCTTTTTTGTAACTTAAGGTTTTGCCTAGAGGGGTTCTCTATGTTTTTGAATCTAATTACCCTGTAAGATATATACCATCCTGATTTTACAGGGGGGATTTCTTTATTTCTATTTACTTCTATTTTTTATTAAAAGTCTTCTTGTAAAACACTGAATGCTTTTTCATTGTTCTCAGATCCAAGGGTTTGGGTTTGTGGTCACCTATGCAAATTGGTGAGGCTTTTTATCCAACATTTCCCAGGAAAGGGGGGGTGCAAGTGTTGGGAGGATTGTTCATTGTTCTTAAGATCCAAGGGTCTGGGTCTGTAGTCACCTAGGCAAATTGGTGAGGCTTTTTACCAAACCTTGTCCAGGAAGTGGGGTGCAAGGTTTTGGGAAGTATTTTGGGGGGAAGGACGCGTCCAAACAGCTCTTCCCCAGTAACCAGTATTAGTTTGGTGGTGGTAGCGGCCTGTCCAAGGTGTAATATTTTGTACCTTGGGGAAGTTTTGACCTAAGCTGGTAAAGATAAGCTTAGGAGGTTTTTCATGCAGGTCCCCACATCTGTACCCTAGAGTTCAGAGTGGGGGAGGAACCTTGACATGGTGGCACAGTGGTGGGATTAACCTGAAATCATTTTGAGATCCAGTTGAGATTTTTTGAACTAGAAATACAGATTTTAAAAAGGAATTTTTAGGAAGTCCAGAAGGCAGCTTTGAAACTGAAAGCAGCTTGGTTTCTCTCTGCTTTGTGGCCAAGCAGAGACAAAAGGGGATTATCTTGTGAATTGCAGGTTTTCTTTGCCTGGAGGCAGGGTACTTAACTCCTGCAGGGAAATTCACAGTCTTCCAACCCAGAGGTTTCTTTTTTTTTTTCTTTTCTTCCTAAAAGTAAATAGGGGGTGTGTGCTCTACCCATTTGCCTGGAGACAAAAGTGGCAGGGTTTTTTTTAGGATTTTGATTTTTTTTTTGTTTTACAAGGAGCACAGGTTTGAAAAGAAATTTTTTTCTTCTTTGGCTGGGTAAGCAGGTTTCCAAGTAGTTGGAGGTTTTTTGCTTTAATTTGGGCCCAGAGCAGAGACAAGGGAATTGTCTTTTTCTGTAGGCTGACAATCACTATCAGAGAATAGGTATTCTATTCCAGCACAGCAAAATTTTACAGCCAAGTTTTGTTTGTTTATTTCTAAACCTCGGGTGTAAAGTTAGTTAAAAACAGAGAGGTTAGAATGGCCAAATCCTCAGCTCGACTACAGCTGGAATTAGCCAAATTTCAGGCTGAGGAAAAACAAAGGGAACATGAAAGACAGATAGAACTCATGCAGCTGAAGAAGGAACAAGAAAGGGAGGCAGAACAACACCAAGAGGCTGCCCACAAGAGGGAAATGGAGGCAAGGAAGCATGTGGAGGAGGAGAGGGAAAAAGAGAGGAAGCATGTGGAGGAGGAGAAGGAAAAAGAGAGGAAGCATGTGGAGGAGATGGAGAGGATAAAGGCCCAGCAGAATATACCAACAAACCCTAGCAATCCTTCTCCAGGTACCACTTCCCATCCCAGAAAGTTCCCCACCTACAAGGCAGGTGATGATACTGAGGCCTTCTTAGAAAACTTCGAAAGGGCCTGCCTTGGGTACAACATCTCTACTGACCAATACATGGTAGAGCTGAGGCCGCAGCTCAGTGGACCCTTAGCTGAGGTGGCAGCTGAAATGCCTAAAGAACACATGAACAAGTATGAACTGTTTAAATCCAAGGCGAGAGTCAGAATGGGGATAACACCCGAGCAGTCTCGTCGGAGGTTCAGAGCCCTAAGGTGGAAACCAGACATGTCATTTACCCGACATGCCTACCGCATTGTAAAACATTGGGATGCCTGGATATCAGGAGCAAGTGTTGAATCTCCAGTAAATTTGCCCTTCCTAATGCAAATGGAACAATTCTTAGAGGGTGTTCCTGAGGAAATAGAAAGATACATCCTAGATGGGAAACCCAAAACTGTAATTGAGGCAGGAGAGATTGGAGCCAGATGGGTGGAGGTGGCAGAGAAGAAGAAAACTGGTCGCAGTTGGAGCGGAGACCAGAAGGGACCACCCCAGACCACACCCTATTACCGGGGGCCGCCCAAAGCCCCACCTACCTCCCAAAGAACCCTCCAGACCCCTTATCGTCCCACCACCCCGTTCTCCAGCAACCCTCCTCGCCCCAGTGACCCGTCAGCTGGACGATGTTTTAAGTGTAACGAGCTGGGGCATGTAAAGGCCAACTGCCCCAAGAACCCCAACAGATTACAGTTCATTGCACCGGAATCACACCAGAGGTCCACAGGCCCAGATACCTCCCAGATACCCTTGGAGCGGAGGGAAACTGTGAGTGTGGGCGGGAAGAAGGTCACCGCGTGGAGGGACACCGGAGCACAAGTGTCAGCTATCCATGCTTCCTTAGTGGACCCCAATTTAATCAACCCAGAGATCCAAGTGACGATTCAACCCTTCAAGTCCAACTCTTTCAATTTGCCTACAGCCAAGTTGCCTGTCCAGTACAAGGGCTGGTCAGGAATGTGGACTTTTGCAGTCTATGATGATTATCCCATCCCCATGCTGTTGGGGGAAGACTTGGCCAATCATGTGAAGCAGGCCAAGAGGGTGGGAATGGTCACCCGCAACCAGGCTAAACAAGCCGTGAGGCCTAGCTCTGTTCCGGAAACTTCTATCAGGACCCAGTCAGAGGTGATGGACCTGGACCCCAGGCCAATGTCTGCAACAGCAGTAGTGGATCCAGTCCCAGAGACCCAGACGGAACCAGTCCCAGAACCGGAACCAGCCGAACAACCAACACCAGACCCCGTGTCAGCACTGAATCCAGTACTTGCAACCTCAACACCAGAGGGCCCCACCGAACCTGAACTGGCAGCAGCCGATAACCCTACACAAGAGGCTCAGCCGGAGCCTGAATCCCAACATAGTACACCAGCGGAGAGCGGTTCACAGTCAACAGAAACAGCTCCATCCCCTATATCGCTTCCAGAGGGACCAAGCCTAGGTCCACAATCCCATGAGGAACTGATGTCTCCAGCATCAAGGGAACAGTTCCAGACCGAACAGGAAGCAGATGAAAGCCTCCAGAGAGCTTGGACGGCGGCACGGAGCAACCCACCGCCTCTCAGCTCTTCTAATCGATCCAGGTTTGTTGTAGAAAGAGGACTTTTATACAAGGAAACTCTTTCTGGGGGACACCAGGAAGACTGGCATCCTCAGAGACAGTTGGTAGTTCCAACTAAATACCGGGCCAAGCTCTTGAGCTTAGCCCATGATCACCCTAGTGGCCATGCTGGGGTGAACAGGACCAAAGACCGTTTGGGGGGGTCATTCCACTGGGAGGGAATGGGCAAGGATGTTTCTACCTATGTCCAGTCTTGTGAGGTGTGCCAAAGAGTGGGAAAACCCCAAGACCAGGTCAAAGCTCCTCTCCAGCCACTCCCCATCATTAAAGTTCCATTTCAGCGAGTAGCTGTGGATATTCTGGGTCCTTTTCCGAAAAAGACACCCAGAGGAAAGCAGTACATACTGACTTTCATGGATTTTGCCACCCGATGGCCGGAAGCAGTAGCTCTAAGCAACACCAGGGCTAAAAGTGTGTGCCAGGCACTAGCAGACATTTTTGCCAGGGTAGGTTGGCCCTCCGACATCCTCACAGATGCAGGGACTAGTTTCCTGGCAGGAACTATGAAAAACCTTTGGGAAGCTCATGGGGTAAATCACTTGGTTGCCACTCCTTACCATCATCAAACAAATGGCATGGTGGAGAAGTTTAATGGAACTTTGGGGGCCATGATACGTAAATTCGTAAATGAGCACTCCAATGATTGGGACCTAGTATTGCAGCAGTTGCTCTTTGCCTACAGAGCTGTACCACATCCCAGTTTAGGGTTTTCCCCATTTGAACTTGTATATGGCCGTGAGGTTAAGGGGCCATTGCAGTTGGTGAAGCAGCAATGGGAGGGATTTACACCTTCTCCAGGAACTAACATTCTGGACTTTGTAACCAACCTACAAAACACCCTCCGAACCTCTTTAGCCCTTGCTAGAGAAAACTTACAGGATGCTCAAAAAGAGCAAAAAGCCTGGTATGATAAACATGCCAGAGAGCGTTCCTTCAAAGTAGGAGACCAGGTCATGGTCTTAAAGGCACTCCAGGCCCATAAAATGGAAGCATCATGGGAAGGGCCATTCACGGTCCAGGAGCGCCTGGGAGCTGTTAATTATCTCATAGCATTCCCCACCTCCAACCGAAAGCCTAAGGTGTACCATATTAATTCTCTAAAGCCCTTTTATTCCAGAGAATTAAAGGTTTGTCAGTTTACAGCCCAGGGAGGAGACGACGCTGAGTGGCCTGAAGGTGTTTACTACGAAGGGAAATGTGCTGGTGGTGTGGAAGAGGTGAACCTCTCCATGACCCTTGGGCGTATGCAGCGACAGCAGATCCAGGAGCTGTGCACTAGCTACGCGCCAACGTTCTCAGCCACCCCAGGACTGACTGAACGGGCATACCACTCCATTGACACAGGTAATGCTCACCCAATTAGGGTCCACCCTTACCGGGTGTCTCCTCAAGCTAAAACTGCTATAGAACGGGAGATCCAGGATATGTTACAGATGGGTGTAATCCGCCCCTCTGAAAGTGCATGGGCATCTCCAGTGGTTCTAGTTCCCAAACCAGATGGGGAAATACGTTTTTGCGTGGACTACCGTAAGCTAAATGCTGTAACTCGCCCAGACAACTATCCCATGCCACGCACAGATGAACTATTAGAGAAACTGGGAAGGGCCCAGTTCATCTCTACCTTGGACTTAACCAAGGGGTACTGGCAGGTACCGCTAGATGAATCTGCCAAGGAAAGGTCAGCCTTCATCACACATCTCGGGCTGTATGAATTTAATGTACTCCCTTTCGGGCTGCGAAATGCACCCGCCACTTTCCAAAGACTTGTAGATGGTCTCCTAGCGGGATTAGGAGAATATGCAGTCGCCTACCTTGACGATGTGGCCATATTTTCGGATTCCTGGGCAGACCACCTGGAACATCTACAAAAAGTCCTTGAGCGCATAAGGGAGGCAGGACTAACTGTTAAGGCTAAGAAGTGTCAAATAGGCCTAAACAGAGTGACATACCTTGGACACCAGGTGGGTCAAGGAACTATCAGCCCCCTACAGGCCAAAGTGGATGCTATCCAAAAGTGGCCTGTCCCAAAGTCAAAGAAACAGGTTCAATCCTTCTTAGGCTTGGCCGGTTCTTACAGACGATTTGTACCGCACTACAGCCAAATCGCTGCCCCACTGACAGACCTAACCAAAAAGAAACAGCCAAATGCTGTTCAGTGGACCGGAAAGTGTCAGAAGGCCTTTAACAAGCTTAAAGCGACACTCATGTCTGACCCTGTACTAAGGGCCCCAGACTTTGACAAACCGTTCCTAGTAACCACAGATGCATCCGAGCGTGGTGTGGGAGCAGTTTTAATGCAGAAAGGACCTGATCAAGAATTCCACCCTGTAGTGTTTCTCAGCAAAAAACTGTCTGAGAGGGAAAGCAACTGGTCAGTCACTGAAAAAGAATGTTATGCCATTGTCTACGCTCTGGAAAAGCTACGCCCATATGTTTGGGGACGGCGTTTCCACCTGCAAACCGACCATGCTGCACTAAAGTGGCTTCACACCGTCAAAGAAACTAACAAAAAACTTCTTCGGTGGAGTTTAGCTCTCCAAGATTTTGATTTCGACATCCAACACATCTCAGGAGCTTCTAACAAAGTGGCTGATGCACTCTCCCGTGAAAGTTTCCCAGAATCAACTGGTTAAAATCGTCCTTGAGATGTGGAAAATATTGTTAGTCTTTATGTACTTGGTAGTATATTTAGAGATGCATGTGTCTTATTAACTCTGTTTTCCTAGAGCTCCAGGAAGAAATCCCAGCCAGTGTTTCACCCTAGCTGAGATTTGGGGGGCGTGTCATAAATATAAAGGGAAGGGTAAACCCCTTTGAAATCCCTCCTGGCCAGGGGAAAGCTCCTCTCACCTGTAAAGGGTTAAGAAGCTAAAGGTAACCTCGCTGGCACCTGACCAAAATGACCAATGAGGAGACAAGATACTTTCAAAAGCTGGGAGGAGGGAGAGAAACAAAGGGTCTGGGTCTGTCTGTAGTCGTCTTGGCCGGGGACAGAACAGGAATGGAGTCTTAGAACTTTTAGTAAGTAATCTAGCTAGGTATGTGTTAGATTATGATTTCTTTAAATGGCTGAGAAAAGAATTGTGCTGAATAGAATAACTATTTCTGTCTGTGTATCTTTTTTGTAACTTAAGGTTTTGCCTAGAGGGGTTCTCTATGTTTTTGAATCTAATTACCCTGTAAGATATATACCATCCTGATTTTACAGGGGGGATTTCTTTATTTCTATTTTTTATTAAAAGTCTTCTTGTAAAACACTGAATGCTTTTTCATTGTTCTCAGATCCAAGGGTTTGGGTTTGTGGTCACCTATGCAAATTGGTGAGGCTTTTTATCCAACATTTCCCAGGAAAGGGGGGGTGCAAGTGTTGGGAGGATTGTTCATTGTTCTTAAGATCCAAGGGTCTGGGTCTGTAGTCACCTAGGCAAATTGGTGAGGCTTTTTACCAAACCTTGTCCAGGAAGTGGGGTGCAAGGTTTTGGGAAGTATTTTGGGGGGAAGGACGCGTCCAAACAGCTCTTCCCCAGTAACCAGTATTAGTTTGGTGGTGGTAGCGGCCTGTCCAAGGGGTAATATTTTGTACCTTGGGGAAGTTTTGACCTAAGCTGGTAAAGATAAGCTTAGGAGGTTTTTCATGCAGGTCCCCACATCTGTACCCTAGAGTTCAGAGTGGGGGAGGAACCTTGACACGAGAGAGAGAGTGTGAGTGTGTGTGTGTGTGTGTGTGTAAAAGTACATGTACAGGGCTCTGGATACTTCATGGTAAAATGGGACTAAATGGGTAAAATTCTGAAGCAAGAACCTCTAAATTCCATGGCAATGTTAACATATGGCATCTCTATGGACTAGCCTTCACTCCTGTCCTTCCCTCCCCTACACACGGAATATGTCTCCAGGCTTAAACATACTTTGTGTGTGCCTATGTTCAGTAATTATTATTTTTGGGGAGGATCTTTTTCGGACGTGTTCCCCAGACAGCTGGAGCTCTTTGGGCCTCAGCAGTCACAATGTTTTCCAGATGACCCAACTCTTTGCCCCATGTGTGTTGGGGGGAAAGGGAAAGCTTGTAAGCAGCTTTCAGAGTAACAGCCGTGTTAGTCTGTATTTGCAAAAAGAAAAGGAGTACTTGTGGCACCTTAGAGACTAACCAATTTATTTGAGCATGAGCTTTCGTGAGCTACAGCTCACTTCATCGGATGCATGCCGTGGAAACTGCAGCAGACTTTATATATACACAGCGAATATGAAAAAATACCTCCTCCCACCCCACTGTCCAGCTGGTAATAGCTTATCTAAAGTGATCATCAGGTGGGCCATTTCCAGCACAAATCCAGGTTTTCTCACCCTCCACCCCCCCACACAAATTCACTCTCCTGCTGGTGATAGCACATCCAAAGTGACAACTCTTTACACAATGTGCATGATAATCAAGTTGGGCCATTTCCTGCACAAATCCAGGTTCTCTCACCCCCTCACCCCTCTTCCAAAAACCACACACACATAGCCCTGGGTGATGTTCTGTTCATTCGGTAGTCTAGGTGGCTTGTCTGTACTTCTGGCTCCCACTTGTCCCTGGCACTAGCTGGACTCTTACTCTTATCGTGTTTAACAGACTTCCTGCTGCTTGACTCTGTGGAACAGCGCACTGTATATGCACTGTAATCTAATTAACTCCCTCCTGTGGAAAAAGGTGTAGAGCAAGAGACAGCTGTAGGCAGGTCCTAGCAAGCATGGAGACAAAACAAAATGACAGGCCCTTGGCTGCAGCAAAATGAATTCTGCAGTGAACATACTTAATTCCATGGCACCTTGGGAAAATTTTAATGATTCCACAGCCATAGAGTTCATATCTCTCAGATCCATTGTTTCAAGCTATCTGCAAGCTCAGACAGGTACCTCTTTGTACTCGGTTCACATTTTCAAGGTTTTCTTTGCAACTATAAGGGGTACACACTTAAACTGTTAAAATTAAAGTTTGAGATTCTGGAGCACAGTTCTGCAGCAGTTGTGAATTGTGCAGAAAATTCCTTGGCCATGAAATACATGGAGTTGCAAGTGTATGTGTGACCAGTGAAAAACTATTTGTTGGACAGTTTAAATTTCAGAGGCAGGAACTGGGCAGTAATTTCACTGGTAATGTGTTGTGTAGTTTAGACATAAAATTAAGCTGCTGCATGTCAGGTTTGAATTAGAGAAACCAACTGTTTAGACAAGGTTTGGAAAGGCTGGGACTTCCAGCACAGCATAATGTTTTGTTAATGTTGCATCAGTCTCCGCCAAGGAAGCGAACCAGTCTCAAGGGCAACAGACATATTGGCACTGAATATCCCAAGATTTAATTCACCAGTAGTAGCATTTTATATCCACTTTACACTCATTGCACACAGATGTTAGTGACTACATAAAATTCAAGGGAATGGAGAATGAGGCCCAGAGAATTTTGGGATCTGATTTTGCCTCCATTGAAGTCAATGGAAAAACTGTTAGATTCCAGTAGAGTAGGATTGGGTCCCTAATTAATTAATTTTTAGGTTTTACATTCACTGGCTGTACACGAACACTTGTTCAATAGCAACTAGTAAATAGCTGGACTTTTAAAAGCCCCATTATGTTTGATGTCTTTATAAAGTTTACATAATTATAATTTGTTTCTCCAGTATAAAGACCTAATGTGCTGTTTATTTACATATACAAAATATGCTTATGATGCTCTCTAAATACACATGAAAAGTACAAATTAAGGAGCTAGCTTGTGACATTTCCTTTATGCCTGCACAAAGTGGGAAAATATGGTAAAAGTCATCTCACAAGCCTAAGTGCAAAGACTATGCAAATTGAGAACACACAGTGGCATAAGTATCCCCATCAGGATGATGTCTTTTGAAAGTTCAAACCAAAACCCATAAGACCATAAAAAAGGCATGGAATGTTTACAAGCATGCTCAGGATGTTATCTTATGGATTTATTGTTTTTATTGATAGATATAACAGTTGTCCTTTGCCATTGGGTTCCAGTGTTGTGTATTATGCTTACGCAATGTGAGTAACCTGGCAACATTTACTCTGGATTTGTGTCAGAATTTTAATGTTATCTCCCCCTTATCTGTGGTGTTTAATCATGTGATGCTCAGGGGAATGTCTCCATTTAGCTAATATACTAAATAATATCTTCGCTGCTCGCAGCTGAAAAAGTAAAGTTTCTCGTTTAATGAAGAAGGAGACTTGCACCTGCTCCTCAGGAGGACTTGCTCTCCAGCAGTCAGCATGTATTAGCAATTATCCTTCAGAGGGGAAAAAAACCGTCTCTAATTACTCTGCTACCTCAAGTGTAGAGCACTCACCTGGGAAGCCCAGAGATCAAGGTTCAAGTCCCCTTGCTGACTTTAATATTAATTTATGACTTGGCATGCGTGTCTGATAATCAAGTAATAATCTGCTTTATAGAAGGACGGTTGTAGGATTAGAACTGAGCTTTGCAAGAGACTGCTCACCACCAGAAGCAGATTCTCTTTCCTTCTTATGGTATACTTTATTTGGGTACTAGACATTCAACCATGTTATTTAAGTAGGTAACTGTTAGTTGAAGAAAATTTCAAAAATCACAGAGATTTGTTTTCGATAAGCCCCATTTCCCCCCCCCCTTCAGATGTATATGCTTATATAAACTCAGCCAAAACCAGAAAGGTCTCCTTTCCCTCTCCTTTTCTCCATCTCCTATCTTTCCCTGCACTTCTTTCAACCCCTCCTTGTGAACTGTGGGGCTTCTTTTGTTCAAAAGTACCCCCAAAGGCATCGGCTCCTTCATTCCCAACTCTGGGCAAGTTCCGAAGGGTGTAGAATGTAATCATTTTGGGGCAGGTACTGTCTCTTTGTTTGTAAAGTACCTAGCAAGATGGGGCGCTGGTCCATTACTGGGGCTCGTAGTCACCTATGCAATAATAATAATGAGATAGCAGCTGAACTAATGGGAGTTGCCTGTCCTCTTCCTGTCTGGCAATGGATTTCAGGTATTGTAGACAACCTATTGTAGGATAGGAGGCTAGGAAGGGGCTACTCACATGAGCTGATGTGATCAGAAGCTAAAATAATTGGTCAGTTTCATACTTGAACTGGTTCTCATTTTTTCTAACTTGTTTCATCCATTTGTGAGCTATACATAAGGTGAAATGGTCAAAGCCATTCATGTGATATAGTTACATATTTTCATAATTTTTAATGAAAGACATACGGTTAAATCCTTTGCTTTTAAAATCTTAACCATAGCCATCATTATATTTTCCTCACATCTCTCCAAATGTAGCTTCAATCTTCAATGAATAAAATACAGGATTTCATAGGAGTGTCTCTGTGAAACATTACAAGACTAGGTATCAATAGACAAATACACCTTACAAAACTCTCAGATCGTATAGTGTCAGTATTGTTAGTTAATAGCATTATAAATTAGCAAAATTTAAACTGTTCAGCTGATGCAAATACGAATGTTAAAGAGCAATTATATATTCAAAGCAATTTCTAACCTGGATTGCTAAATGTTATTGACTCTTGCTAGCCAACATGCACATTTCATTTTACAGTGCACCATAGAAGTGGTCACATTTATGGAAAGTTGGCTCTGGGCCTTTATTTAGATTTGCAGATTTCATGGGTTTATACTGTATATCAGGAACTGTAAGCTTGTAAGATGAAGTTCAACGCACTTGTTAGCCATGTCAAATGCTATAGCAGTGTCAAGTCCAGAAAAAATTGCCATCGATTTAAATTATATGGAGGTGATGGAGTTCAATAATTCTGTATCATATTCAATTACATTATGAAGGCAGAGAGAGGTCAGACCCTTTTACTATCTACACTGCACATTTGATGTGTGTCATTTGATGTGTATTTCACACCAAGCTATAGTGACCATAAACCATTGTTGCTAGAGGTAGCATAATAATCTATTCATATTAGTTAACATGAGCAAAAGGGTGAGTTATCGGTAGCAGTCAAGACTCTGAATGACACCTCAGTACAGTAAACATGAAATTGAAATTGGAATGAGGCTTTCTATGAAAATGAATATTTTAAATGAGAGCTGTCCATCTTTTGGTTGTCTGCTGATACCCTCCTACTGTCTTCAGACATTAAAGTTTCTAATGATAGAGGAGAACAGTTTTTCTAACCTGTAAAAGTTTGAATCATGGAGAAGCATGATATTCAATGTATGTCCATCTGTCCTACACAAACATCTTACAAAATGCAGAAACACAATTTGTAACAAAAATGTGCACATGGACTATTCTGCCCTCCACCCTATATCAACTAATATACAAGATGTTCTTAGCAGTTGGGACAGAAGAAATCTCAGTCAGGGATAGCAACAAAAAGTCTAACTAGTCCCCTTCTTTCTCTTTGTGAGTCATGGTCAATTTGGTGACTGTGTCTTGTGCCTGCTCCTCAGGAGGGCTTCCTCTCTGGCAGTTGGCATGTAGTAGCAATTGTCATTAAGAGGAAGAAGCCAATTGTTCTACCTCAAGTCTGGAGCAATCCCCTAGAGAGCCAGTGGCCAGGGTCCTGTTGAACTAGAGGACATTTTATTTTCATTTCAAGCGGGTAGAGCTCAAATCCTCCTTTACAAAAAATAAATGACTACAATATGCTACAGTAATGATCCCAGACACTTTGGTAAGACTAGTGCCTAATGCATGGTGGGGACTGGGACTGTTTAAATAATGTTGTAGTAAGCTTTATGGGAGAGAGGGGGCTCGAGGACTTGTGACCAGTTGTTACTACTTAGTTTTATTGCTAGCAGTTTGACAGGGAACTTACAAAAATATGCAGTGTTGTTGCAGCCATGTCAGTCCCATATATTGGATACCTAAAGAAGAGCTCCCTGTAGCTTGAAAGCTTGTCTCTCTCACCAACAGAAGTTGGTCCAATAAAAGATATTGCCTCGTCTACACTTACAAAAATAGACATTTTGGGGATTCATATGAATCTCAAGTAGAAATGGAGTATATCTGGCTACTGCTATGTTCACATACCTCTTGCACGTTCAAGCGGATGTGTGGATGGCAACTATTGTTGCAGATTGACAGTTTGTTTCTTTTGCCAGGTTTCAGAGTAGCAGCCGTGTTAGTCTTATCCTTAGGTTACTTAGGCACAAGGGGGCCTGTTCTCCCTCTGATACATATGCCTGACTTCCCTTAGTGGAATTGCAACAAGACCAGAGTGGTGTGGATTACCCTCCAGAACCTGCCTCACAGTCCCACTCTGGCTGGGGAAGCCAGAGTGCCTCACGTACATACTGAGGTAGAGTAAAGACCACAGTTATTTTCATAGTTAATTAAATGTTGTTGAACTTCATCCTTTAGTTCTATTAGGGTGGGTCTACACTACTGCTTATATCGATATAACTTATGTTGCTCAGGGGTGTGAAAAAGCCACCCCCCTGAGCGATCCAAGTTACAGTGACCTAAACACAGTCTACCCTGGCGCTATGTTGGGGGCCAACACAGCTTCTGCCTCTCACAGATGTGGAGTAATTATGCCGACGGGAGCATTAAGACTCAGGGAGGAAGAGCTGTGCCCAGCTTAGAACTGGAGCAGAGGAGTGTTATAACTTGGAAGGGAAGACAGACCTTCAGGGATAGTGGGCTCAGCTAGAGCTGGGAAGACTTTATGCAAGATTTAATAAATTGGACCCCAGAAAGGGAGCATTATGAGTATCTGGAGTGTCCTGAGCACAAGAGGCAACTGAGGCGGGGTCCTGTAGAGCAACTCCAGCTACAAGGGGGACACTCAGGAGGCAGCTGATCCTGTCACGGAGAGTAATAATGTCCCATATAGCCAGAGTGTTATCCATCTATTCTATATTATACTATGCCACAATCCTGTTGCCATGTTAATAATAAGTGGCAAATTATATATAAACTTTCTTAAATTCCCTATTGCGTTTACCTTATCCTGCCAAATACTGATTGATTAAACTTTAAAATGCTCTTAGTTTGGTTTTGGTCTGTCAAAACTCCCTAAACATAAGCCTGAAGTTTATCTGAACTAGCCAAACCTCTTGGATCTATGAATGAGGCTGAAAAATCACATCAAGCCAGATATTCTCACCAGATTCTGAGTATTTCCTGCTCCTGACAGATACCAGAAGTGTCACAAGAACAAGCTTTCTCGCAATATTTTGACACTTCAGGCTTCTGTTTCTTAAACAGAGCCTGCTCCTTATAGCGCAAGAGGATATTATTAAAACAAATTGTCTTTAATATTTTTGAAAGGTGCTGGCCTGACAGCTATAGAAAATTAATGTGTCTACTTATCCACAGCACATGACATCTTCCCCATACTGCCTGGTCCATTGCGCCCCACCCCTGCACCCATTTACCTGAAAGGACCACCTCTAGAGTCAAGAAGATCGGTTACCCTCTATTTGCAACCAGCCTTTGGCCTAGCTGCAGAGAGAGCCAGCAGGGCTGTGTCTTTTTTTATCATGGGCTCTTGTCCATTGCCTTCAGAAACAACTGAAGAGCTGTCAGATAGTAATAATTTTTGTTCATTACCAACATTGAACTGGAAACATAGAAATGAAACATCTACATCCTATTGCAGGCCTCTGAGCCATCTACTCAGCCCATCTTTCCCCAAGAGAATTTATGGATGTGAACATAACTTGTTTTTAAAAACTGACACTAGCTTCTCTATTTCCCTATCAGGACTGGAGAACATCTGTCTACGGATCAAAAAAGCCAGATTTTCCAAGCCTTTCAAATAATGTTAAATAGCCTTGCATGAGCTTCATGCGGACAAGAAGCCAAGTGAAATTTTCTGTTTTCTCTCTGGCTTGCCAAATGTTAAAGTCCTGGTTTCACCCAGCTCTGATTTTATAGAACCAACAACAATGATGGATAGTTGTGAATTTGGAAGATTAAATTGGCTTGTTCTCAGTTGAAATGTCCTGTCATTGTTGAACGTATGTGTTTAAATGAGCACTGAAGTGTGAACGGCCATCTGTCCAGGAAGTGCAAGAGAGTCTCATTATTAAAATGCATCCATAGAAATGCTTGAGGCTTAGCAGCAGCCCCAAAACCTGAGAAGAGTGTTTTCTCTGCTGTATCTGTGCACCACAGATCTTTATAGTACGCAAGGGAGCATTACCCATTGCTTGTTTGGGTCTGAGAGTCAAGACTCCTACTTCATGTTTTCATCTCTACCATTGGCTTTGTGATGCTGGGCAGGTCACCTCTCGATATCTGTTTTACCATCTGTGGAATGAGTTTTATAATACTAGCCTACATCATAGGATTCTTGTGGGGCTTAATTAATATTTGTAAAACCCTTTGAGATCCTTCAGTGAAAGGTGCATTAATGTCCCCAAATCCCCACATTATTTGCTGTGTATACTGCACAGTACTATCTATTGTCCAATGTATCTATTTATGAAGATGTCTATAGGCAGTGCCAGATTCTGTGCAGGTTTATGTATCATTGACTTTCTAGGGTTATACAATGATTGCACACTGTTCAGTGTAGAGTTTGGCACACAAACTTTAATGATATAAAGCTATACTGCAAACGTAGATTTGTCATTGTAGGTGAACAGCCACAAACCTTTCACTTTCATTAAAAGATGCCACCTCGCATCAGGGTTCTTTATAACTTTGTAAGTCTCTGTGGAAAGCTTAAGTGGTAGCTAGCTGGCTGAACCTGTGTACTTTCTTTTTATTTTGAGCTTAACATTTTAAAAGGTAACTAAGATAGGGCAAGACATAGGAAGCCTATTAAAGTAAGGATTTTTTTCCTTTTGTTTTGTTTGGTGAATGGCTGAGAGAACACAGCAGCTTTGTGTTTTTATTTATTTATTTATTTATTTTGAGTGTAATCTGAAGAAATGAACCGTGAAACGCAATTAATGAAATAGCTGTACTGAATCGCATAAAATGGTGTCTGCACAGCTGCCACTCATGTCACAAATGCATCTCTCTCCCCTAATGTCCACCAGGAGACTCATTAGCCAGTCGCATTTGTGAAAGGCCTCCTGTGCTTTAATTTCAGTGAATAATAGACCAAGGAACTGACTGACTAGCCTTACAACATTATCTCAGGCGAAGATAATCTAAAGAGGAATGGCTGTTAGAGCAATAGAGTGCTGAGGGGTGGGTGTGTGTGTGATGTGTATGGGGTTCAGGAGCAAGAACAAAATACAATATCCCTTTAGATAGAAAACATCCACAATGGTACTTAAGGTGCCTCTTGAACTAAAAGGTAAAGTAGTTGGCTGTGGACTTATAATTTGAAAAGAAACAAATAACTCTGAAAGCCTCTATGGGCACTTTTACATTCTTCCCCTACCTTTATTCCATTAAACTGTCATGCATTCCCTCCTAGCAACACAGAGAGAGAGTGAGAAAAGAAAGCATTCTGATTAGCCTGCCCTGGGTCAGCTTTACCAAAGAGATAAAATATTGTGGGTCTTGGGACCCCCAGGAGGCAAAATCCTCTTCTGTCTTCTCAGGGTATTAAGGGGTGGGAGAGGTGAAAGTAGACCTCTTCACTGAGCATTTCCCAAAGTAGCTGAACATTTTCAGAGCTGCATGCTGTATCACCACTGATAGCAGTTTTATCAAGATAAATCTAGTGTTGCTCAGAAGGATATTAATAAATTATCTGGTAATGAAAAATGTGAGAGGAACCATACTCTTACATCAAGGCCTGATGATTACTTTGATAGATGCACTGGCAAGGTTTTCCTGACAAGGCAGAAATGAAAAACATGACACATGGACCTTTAAGGGTGACCTCAGAGGAAAACACAAGTTGCTGAATGATACAGAAACAGAATGGGAAAACAGAAGCTTGAAGGCGCTCAGTGTCAACAGCCAGACAGATGGGCTAGGCTGATCAACTGATCATTGAGTTTAGTGTCAAAAGCAGAGTGGAGATATAGAAACTGTACACTTGGCAGGATAGTAAATGTAGCAGAGGCAGCTTTGGAGTAGATTTGAGTCTTAAGGATTTTAAGAATAAAGAGTAGGGGAAAAGTTAAGGGAGAAGATAGGCCGTTTTGGGGAATGATGGACTAGAAGTTAATATACTAAAAACAGCACAGAGTCACCTAGCTTATTTCTGGGATCTATATAAATAACCATAATACAAAGTAAATGAATTGAATTAAAAGCAAAGGAGTACTTGTGGCACCTTAGAGACTAACCAATTTATTTGAGCATAAGCTTTCGTGAGCTACAGCTCACTTCATCGGATGCATCCGATGCATCCGATGAAGTGAGCTGTAGCTCACGAAAGCTTATGCTCAAATAAATTGGTTAGTCTCTAAGGTGCCACAAGTACTCCTTTTCTTTTTGCGAATACAGACTAACACAGCTGTTACTCTGAAACCTGAATTAAAAGCATTTCTGCATTTAGTTAAGTTTTACATACAAAGTAAGAGGGTTTTTTTATTATTTTTTTTATACGCTGGAGTCACTCATGGAAGCTAAATAGAGTTGTACTCAGAGATTGGTTGCTAGAAATTAAAATAGGGGAAGAAGGATGACATGGGTCAGGTACTGGACCAGGACTTGGGAGATCTGGATTCAGTTCCTGACTGTGTCACAGACTTACTATGCGGCCTTGGGCAAGGAACTTAATCTCTTTGTGGCACTTGGATACTATGACAGTGAGGGGCATATAAGTACACAGAACAATGTGATGGTCCCATATGTGTATGCAGGCTCCATATGATCTCGCTGAGACAACTGCAAAAGAAATGTACAGAACAGCCTTCATTGATCTCACAAAGGCTTTTGACTTTGTCAGTAAAAGTGGGCTACTCACACTTCTAGAAAAGATTGGATGTCCCCCCAAACTCTTAAGAATGAGTCAATCCTTCCATGAAAATGTATACGGTACAGTCCAATACGACGGCTCAATGTCTGAGGCTTTCCCGATTTGTAGCAGAGTTAGCAAGGTTATGTACTTGCCCCAACTTTGTTTGGGATCTTCTTCACCCTGCTACTGAAACAAGCTTTTGGTTCCTCAACTGAGGGAATCTACTTGCACACAAGAGCTGATGGAAAGCTGTTCAATCTTGCAAGACTCAGATCTAAAACCAAGATTCAGGAGGCCCTTATCCAACACCTTCTCTTTGCTGATGACACAGCAATGACAACCCACACAGAAGCTCATCTTCAAAGTCTAGTGGACAGTTTTTTCCAAGCCTGCCAAGACTTCGGGCTTACTATAAGCCTAAAAAAGACTAACATAATGTGCCAACGAGTTGAGGAAGCACTCTCCATCAAGATCAACAATTATGAACTTGAAGTGGGTGAACAAGTTCACGTACCTGGGGTCCACTATCGCAGTCAGCCTTTCACTTGGAACCGAAGTCAACATCTGCAGTGGAAAAGCAGCCACAACAATGACTGAACAAGAGGGTATGGCAAAAAAACAAACTGACAGAACACACAAAGATCTTTGTGTATTGAGCATTTGTTATCAGCACACTTTTGTATGGGAGCAAAACATGGACCTTTGTCTGTCAAGGTTCCTCCCCCACTCTGAACTCTAGGGTACAGATGTGGGGACCTGCATGAAAAACCTCCTAAGCTTATCTTTACCAGCTTAGGTCAAAACTTCCCCAAGGTACAAAATATTCCACCCTTGGTCCTTGGACTGGCCGCTACCACCACCAAACTAATACTGGTTACTGGGGAAGAGCTGTTTGGACGCGTCTTTCCCCCCAAAATACTTCCCAAAACCTTGCACCCCACTTCCTGGACAAGGTTTGGTAAAAAGCCTCACCAATTTGCCTAGGTGACTACAGACCCAGACCCTTGGATCTTAAGAACAATGAACAATCCTCCCAACACTTGCACCCCCCCTTTCCTGGGAAATGTTGGATAAAAAGCCTCACCAATTTGCATAGGTGACCACAGACCCAAATCCTTGGATCTGAGAACAATGAAAAAGCATTCAGTTTTCTTACAAGAAGACTTTTAATAAAAATAGAAGTAAATAGAAATAAAGAAATCCCCCCTGTAAAATCAGGATGGTAGATATCTTGCAGGGTAATTAGATTAAAAAACATAGAGAACCCCTCTAGGCAAAACCTTAAGTTACAAAAAAGATACACAGACAGAAATAGTTATTCTATTCAGCACAATTCTTTTCTCAGCCATTTAAAGAAATCATAATCTAACACATACCTAGCTAGATTACTTACTAAAAGTTCTAAGACTCCATTCCTGGTCTATCCCCGGTAAAGACCAGCATATAGACAGACTATAGACAGACACACAGACCCTTTGTTTCTCTCCCTCCTCCCAGCTTTTGAAAGTATCTTGTCTCCTCATTGGTCATTTTGGTCAGGTGCCAGCGAGGTTACCTTTAGCTTCTTAACCCTTTACAGGTGAGAGGAGCTTTCCCCTGGCCAGGAGGGATTTCAAAGGGGTTTACCCTTCCCTTTATATTTATGACAACCTTATACTCTCATCAGGAAAAGAGGCTCAACAGCTTTCATATGCGTTGCCTTCATCGAATCTTTGGAATCTACTAGAGGGACAAAGTCAGCAATTGAGGTCTCAAATGGGCCAGCATACCCAGCATGCAAACACTCCTCAAACAGAGTGGCTTGGGCATGCTTGGATATGTGTGCCGAAAGAATGATGGGCACATTCCAAAGGATATCCTCTATGGTGAATTGGCATCTGGAAAAAGACCCAAAGGATGCCCAAAATTGCATTTCAGGGATGTATGCAAGCAAGACCTCAAAGAAATGGACATAGATGTGGACAAATGGGAAGATCACACTCAAGACTGCAGCCTTTGGAAACAAGAGCTTAACAGAGGTCTCCGGAGTTACAAGAGGAAGCAGTCCAGTTTAGCAGAGGACAAAAGAGCTTGCAGAAGGCAGAGACCAAAGGGTCGAAACATCATTTTTAAATGTGACAGATGCAGCAGTCTCAAATGGGTCTCTTCAGCCACATTCACGGCTGCCATAAAACCAACTGAGTAAATGCTTTACCTCTCGGGGCACATACCCATGGTCTCTCGAGACTGAAGGATGCCTACTACTATGTTCAACAGGTTCATCCTATGCTTACAATTTAAGAAAGGCACTCTTGGGGCTGAGTAGTCCGCACTTGTTTGAATGCTTGTTCATGTCAATGCCAATCAGGTGTGTGTGTGTGCCGCATGCATGAGAGCAGGAAGATTTTTCCTCCAGCAGTATCCGCAGGGTCTGCCTGGAGTCATGCACTCATGGCACTCAATATAGAGCCCTGCTGACCCAACCCCACTTCAGTTCCATCTTATCATCTGTGATAGCTAGCTGGAACTCCCCATTGCTCGTCTCAGCAAGTGTGTGCTTCGCAGTATCGTATGTATGTAGTGAGAGTCAGTAGTAGTTTAGTTAGTATAGATAGTTTTCTCTCATAAGTTTCTTTTGGGGGTCCATCATCCCCCCTACCCCAGCACGTTTCCCCAACTCCAGGTTATGCCTCAGTCCCCAGGCTTTAAGCTGTGCTCAGAGTGCGGCAGGTTTATCCTGAGAAGTGACCCGCAGACTTCGTGCTCAAAGTGTCTTGGGGAGGGTCACCTTAGGGGACTGTTGTAAAATCTGTAGAGGGTTTCACCCCGGGACCCTCAAGGATAGAGAACAGCACCTCTGAGTTCTGCTCATGGAGGCAGCACTTCAGCCACAGTCAGACCCCAGCGCGGCGGATCCAGCCCCAAGCATCGCCTCTTTGGTGTGCAGTGCTCCAGTATCATCGACGCACGAGCTGGTGCCAAGAAAGGATTCCTCTAAGGACCCTCGGCACTGCCACAGCCCCATGCACAGATCCCAGGCATCGGTCAGGCACCAGTCTCACTCCCCGGTGTCTCATAAAAGAAAGAAGGCCAACAGAGGACGCTCCCCAACCAGGTCTAAAGACCAGGTGGCCAGCAAGCCCCCATCCGGTGCCCATTCTGTGGGTCCTCTGCCAATTCCTGCCCCAGGAAGTGTCCAGTCGAGTCCAGACCCCCACTGCTCACCAGGGTGCTGCCACGAGGACCTACAGCTTCTCTGAACACCAGAAGCATTCGAGGCAGCATCGGACCTCCTGGTGCTGACAATGCCACTCTTCTCTCTATGGTGGGAGAGGTCTCTGGCACTGGTTGGCAAGCCAGCAATGATGGCAGGTATCATCTCCTCTGAGGGTATCATCTGCTGTGCACCAACCCCAGGCACTGGTGTCCCGTGTGTGGGAGCTGCTCCGGTCCCACAGTTGCCATCGCTCTCTGGCGCCAAGCGGCTTCGCTTCTCCCTGGTCTTCACAGTTGGAGACATTGGAGTCAGAAGCGGGGTCATTGTGCTCCAGTAGGAGCAGAAGAACCAGCTCCCACCATGACCAACAGCCCTACCCAGCACACTGGCCGGGACAGTGGCAGGCTCCTCAGTGGCCATACTTGACATCCTGGGCCTATCACCAGAGCCAGGGTTCCCGACTGGCATTGGTGGCCTCGGTGTTCTTTGGGCCGCCACATGCCCTCCGCACTGCAGCAGGGGACCCATCTGGCAGCTGCACTGATGTCGACAATCTCGGAACTGACCGCAACATTGATGATCTCAGCGCAGATTGCTGCATCATCCTCGGTACCGACCGCAGCTCCGTCTGCAGCAACACTGACTGCGACGCTGCCAGTGACACTGTCAATAGCACTGATTGTGGCACCGACTGTGGCAACGTCCACAGCTCTGCCCATGGCACTATCCATGACACTGGCCAGAGCACCATCCATGGCACCAGCCGCAGCTCCAGTGTTCTTCACTCCTAGGGACCCCAGAGGGGCCAAGGTCAGGGAGCAGGCTCCGGTGCTGGTTGCCATCTCATCCTCCTCATCTCTGTATGAGGTCGTGGCTGGCTCAGCAACCACTCCAGTCTTAGAGGACAGCAGGGTCCTACAGCAGCTGCTGAGATGGGTGGCCCAGAACCTGAACGTTAAACCTGAGGTGGTGGAGGAGGCCGACCCGATGGTCAACATTCTTTCCCCTCCAGGGCCACCTTGTATCATGCTGCACTGATTAAAACCATCCGAGATGCCAAGAAGACCCTGTGGCAAACCCCATCCTTGGTTTTGTGGATTAAGTCCTACCCTTTCATTACTTTATTCTTTAGGCTCATTATTTAAAAATGTGATTACATTAAAATCTATACAAAACCCCAGGCTTACTTTCACTGTTGGTATTGATTTGTTGTTTTGTACTGGAGTAACTACATTGATGTAGCTGCAATTTGGGCAAGTCACTGTTGTTTGCATGGATGAAGTTCATTGGTATAGCTTCACCTGTGCAGAGAAAACTCCAGAACAGACAAGCCACCAGTGTGGAAAATAAACAAAAGCCAGTAAATTATATTTTCCCCTTTACATAGAATATCTAAAGCATTGCACAGACCCCTACATGAAGCAGTTTTAAAAATCTGAATTAGACTTCTGGGAAGACATCCTTTGTCATTTTGTTGTCAATATTAATTTAGAAACTGTTGACTGGCATTCAAATTTGGATTGTAGTAATTTTAATTTTTGAATGCTTGTATTAGCCTGCAGTTATTTTTTTTCTGATTCTTCAAATTAAACAATCTGTTGATGCTGCAGACATGAAAACACTTGACTTGCAATGCTCTGGGTGAGAGAGAAGGGAAAATGGTGGGAGGTGGTGCACTACCAACATTAAGAATAAGGAGTACAACATACAAGTCAATATGTGATGTTTATGGGTATAGACACACAGCTTCCTAGATAAACACCAACTCATCTTAGGGGTATCATTTATGCAGTAATTTATTGCACTGATGCAGATTTTTAAAATAGAATTAATTTTTAAAATCTCTTCCAACTAATAGAAAATACATAACTAAAGTACTTCTAGATTGCCTTCATACTGGAAACAAAAAGGGCATTTTTATCCACTGCCTGTTGCTTTAATGACTGGACCAAATCCTAAGTTTCTATTCATTGACTTGAATGGGTGAAATTCTCCCCTGCACGGAGAGCCAGCACAGGAATGAATTTCACCTCATGATAGTTGTCCTTCAGGACTTGGTCTCTCCGAGGATCATGGGAATTGCCAGAATGGATTAGTCCACTGGCCTGTCTCCAGCAGTAATAAGTACCAGATACTTCAGAGGATTGTGCAAAAAAACCTGCAGTAGGCAGTTACAGAATAATTGAGCCACAAGAAAGGTACTAATCCGTTAGAAGTTAGCTTACACCCACAAGTATACCTCTTCCCAAACTTTGTTTTGTTTTAAATATTTCCTTTTGTATCTTTGGATGTTCTTATTATTCTTCAAATCATATCTTAAATTCCATTAAGCTCTTTTCCTCTTATGACAATGAGCTCCAGAGACTGCTACAGCTCCATGATTCCTACTAGTTTCTAATGCTAAGTCTGGAGGACTGGTATTGAATGTTGCCACCTGCTGAAGGCTCTCTGGATATCCTTAGACAATCTGTATCCACATGATTCCACAGCTGAGCACTGCTGTGTCTTGCCATTTTCTCTTGCAGTATTGCCCATGTCCCCTCACACAACTGTCAGCAGTTTCTAATGGTTCAGCCAACTGTAAATCAAATAATGCTAGAATAAATCAGATCCCAGCAATTTATGGATCTCCCAAAACATGTACCCTGGATAGCTGAAAAAAGAAAATTAATAATAATTCTGCAGATATCCCAGGTTTGTTATGACATATGGCTTCTCCAATTGCTGAGGATGTCTTGCAACTGTTGTGATGTTCTATACTGATGATGTAGGGGTGATGCCTGCTCCCTAAACAATAGCCTACATGAACAATAAAACCTAAAACAGGGAACCCATTTTTATTAACAACTAAATCTTTAGTCCCTATTTGCCCTCAGGCTCATTTATTCATTGTCCCCTTAGCTAATACTACTAGCAAGGACACCATTTATGATGTGGACATCTCCCCTTTGGACACGACACTGAGGGCATGGCTACACTAGAGAGTTCACAGTGGCACAGCTGCACCAATGCAGCTGTGCTGCTGCAAGCTCTCTAATGTAGCCGCTCTAAGCCAAGGGAAGAGAGCTCTCCCATATGCTTAACTACTCCAGCCTACCAGCAGTGGTAGCCATGTCAGCAGGAGAAGCTCTCCTGCCAATATAGCGCTGTCCACAATGGAGCTTATGTTGGTGTAACTTACACTGCTCAGGAGGGTAATTTATTCATACCCCTGAGCGACATGTTATGCCAACGTAAACTGTAGGGTAGACATCGCCTGAGACTAGCAAATTTCAGTCACCACTGAACCTAGGCTGGATTTGAGCTGTCAACCTAAAGATGAAAGGCACCAAATCTCATTACAAATTCCTTGAGTTGTCCTGTCCTCCTGGCTTAGTTATTTCTAATGAACTCTGTAGCATCTGTCTGTCTTTCAAAGGTTCTATACTTTGTGGAAAATCTCCTCATTTTCATGCTTATGAATGGGAAAAATGGAAATCAATTCTCCCAGCTATTCAATCCTAGTCTCCTTGATAGTTGATTTGGTGGCGCCAAAACCAACTTTAGCTAGGCATGAGTGGTCAAATCTCATTTTAAAATATCAAATTATCTTGGAGGCACTGGAACAATGAAGGCCAAGGAGAGGGTGCAGGTTTATTTGTCTGGAAAGAAAAGAGACTAAAGGAGTTTTGCCTGAATCAGGACTGGCCCCAAAGAATCTGTTTCCTAATCAGCCCAGGGCAAGATTCTTCGGTGGTATAAATCAATGTCACTCCATGAAGCCATAGACAATAGATACTCATGTACATTGCTTTGTTAAATCTAAGGAAGTATGTAACACATAATATACCACCTGAAGTCCCTGGTTGCTGCTATAATTAGCTGAGTTAAACAAATTAATTCTATTATTTTAAATGTACAGTGACTGAATTCTATAAAACCACTCTTTTTCTCATTCAGTGTTCTTCACTATCCATTTAATCTGTATAGGCATCTATCTTCACCTTCCGTACTCGATCTTGGAAAAAGGAGAAGGAATATTAAGCATACCAACTGTCTCCTCCTCTCTTGGTACTATGACAATAAAATACCATTTAAGAGAGAGTCCAGGTGTCATGCAGCATATATCTGTTTGTCATTAAAAAGAATCACTTTCCAAACAGCTTTACTACCAGTAGGGTTATGTTAAAAAAAAGAATCATTGACTTCCCATCAGTATAACCCCACCACTTCATTCATTCTACCCAGACACCCTTAATGGTTATCCCATCCTTGTATATCTACAGCTGCAAACTTTTCTGCAACTGACCAACTTCCCAATCTACTGAAGTAGATGAATTGTAGAGCCAACGTCATGCATTCTATGAGATCATGTGATCTTTTCCATGTTGGCAATGTGCCATCCCCCTTACACTCTCCATACATGCATCCCTGGGAGTTGGTGGACGTTAGTGAGGTTAGTATGGAGAAATCTATCGTATCCTGTTGTCCTGACCCTGTTCAAGAATAAATAGAAGTCTTAGTCTCCATTTGCTTTTCATAAGCCCAGCAATTCAAATTTCAAAAAATTACTCCTGGAAAACATTTAGTTTTAATGAAAGTCCTGCTTAAACCTTTAAATCTTTGAGGTCTCATATTGAGATGGTATGGCAAAGTTCATACCCATGGGATCTATCTTGATCTTCTACACTCTCTAAGCCAATTTTTATCAACTTTTGGTTAGAGTTATATCTATATAGCTGTCTTAAACTCATGGTACTATATTAATCTCTGGAGGAGTTACTCCAGAAATAATTTTGGCCCGTTAATCCATAGCATCATGGAAGCAATGGGACAACCTTGTTGTGACTGATACTGGCTCTTCGCAAACCACATTTGTTACCCTCTTTCTATTCAGCAACAAAGGAGCATTCCAAAGCTATGGGGTCAAAGGTCCAGACCCCACTGATTTGCCCACAGCACCAACGCATCATGCCCATCTTGGACTATTTTTCCTCCTGGCAGGAGTAATCTGCATGGATGATAGTTTGGATTGCATGGAGATCTGTGGACTGTTGGAACACAGATACAAAATAGTGCTGCAAAGAGCACAAACAGACAATTTATTCTCATTTCAAGGAGAATCCAAAAGAGAGAGAGAGAATTTGGTATTCACGATTTGCAGTGCCATACTGCAGCTTTGTGTAACTCTCTATTTTTTAATTGAATCTACCCAGTAGACAATTTTGTATAAATGAATGAACCAATTCAATATTTTCCTAAGGTCATCCATGGCCCAGTTTTATGATATCCAATCTAAGCACCCTCCACAGCCAGTAGGAATAAAGGTGCTCAGCACATCACAGATCAGGCCTGTAATCAACTAATAACCTTTGATATACAGACGCTTGGAAATGAGCAAGGTCAGCCAATCCGGAGGAGATTATTACAATGAATCCTAAAGACAGACAAGCTGCACCATCCCAAGTAACAGAGGCTGTTTGGAAGGGTAATAGCATACAGCTGATGGCAAACAGAGCTGACAATTTATGACTTTTAAAATGCAGTACACCTTGCAGGAGAGTGTAAATGCAAAAAGGATGCAATTTACCTTAGCTGTTTGTTTCCTTGACTATAATGGAAGGGAGAGCAAAATTATATCCTATAATAAGGGAAGTTTGGTTTAAATGTCATTGTTAGACAATTTTGGGGGAAGGGGAATAAATATATCAGCGGTAAACACCAGGGAGGGAGAAAAGCTATTTAAGCTAAAGGACACTGTTGGCAGAAGAACTAATGGTTATAAACTTTGCCATGAGTAAATTTAGGCTGGACATTAGAAGACACTTTCTAAGTATCAGGCTCCCAAAGGGAGTGGCGGGGGGCAACAAACCTGACTGGTTCTAAGTGGGATCTTGATAAATTTATTAACAGGATTACATGTCATGATTTCCTGCTCTAGCAGGAGACTGGACTTTGATGGCCCAGCAGGTTCCTTCTAGTTCTGTATTCTTAACTGCAATAAATTAAGGAGAAATAAGGTCAGGAAAAATAATGTAAACTCACTGAAGTTGCATACATCTACTGACATCAGTAGGACTTAAGCACATGCTTAAGTGCCTAAGAGAGTTAGTATCCTAATGAAAAAAACAATGAGGAGTCCTTGTGGCACCTTAGAGACTAACACATTTATTTGAAAATAAGCTTTCGTGAGCTACAGCTCACTTCATCAGATGCATGCAGTAGCTCACGAAAGCTTGTGCTCAAATAAATGTGTTAGTCTCTAAGGTGCCACAAGTCATCCTTTTCTTTTTGCGGATACAGAGAAACAGGGCTGCTACTCTGAAACTTACCAAGTGGGTGGTCAGTGCTAATGAGCAAATTCAATTAAGGTGGAAGGGAGCTATTCTCAACAGTTGACAAGAAGGGGTGAATACTCCCAAGGGAGGAAAAATCACTTTTGTAGTGCTAATGAGGCCAAGGTGGCCCATTTTGCAAATAAATTCCAGTTAGTTAGGACCTAACCACATCAGCCACACCATCAGGGGCTCGTTCCCCTGCACATCTACCAATGTGATATATGCCATCATGTGCCAGCAATGCCCCTCTGCCATGTACATTGGCCAAACCGGACAGTCTCTACACAAAAGAATAAATGGACACAAATCAGACATCAATAATTATAACATTCAAAAACCAGTAGGAGAACACTTCAATCTCCCTAGACACTCAATAACAGACTTAAAAGTGGCAAATCTTCAACAAACAAAAAAACTTCAAAAACAGACTAACAAGAAACTGCAGAACTGGAATTAATTTGAAAACTGGACAGCCCATCAAATTAGGCCTGAATAAAGTCTGGGAGTGGATGGGTCACTACAAAAACTAATTTCCCCCTGCTGATACTCTCACCTTCTTGTCAACTGTTTGAAATGGGCCACCTTTATTACATTGGCACTACAAAAGTGATTTTTCCTCCCTTGGTATTCACCCCTTCTTGTCAACTGTTGAGAATAGCCAACTTCCACCTTAACTGAATTGGCTCATTAGCACTGACCTCCCACTTGGTAAGGCAACTCCCATCTTTTCATGTGCCATGTATTTATACCTGCCTCTGTATTTTCCACTCCATGTATCTGATGAAGTGGGTTTTAGCCCATGAAAGCTTATGCCCAAATAAATTTATTAGTCTCTAAGGTGCCACAAGGACACCTCGTTGTTTTTGCTGATACAGACTAACATGGCTAGGTCTCTGAAACCAGTATCCTAATGGGAGTTAGGTGCTTATCTTTGAGTATCTGGACATAAAAGCTTTGCTAAATAAGGTTGGACTTAAGCTTTGCTGAATTGGGTCCATTATACCTTTCTTTAGAGTATTTAAAAATGTTTTACAGACACAGGGTGCTACATAGTATCCCTAGGTGGGTTTTCGAGCAAAGTGGCTTAGGAAGTTCTGCAAGTTTTACTTTTGAGTTTCCTTTGAATCATCCTATAAGGGGCATGGAGGATGTAGCATGATTAGCTGATATGGTGGAGGTGGGGGTCAGGTTCAGTTCCCTACACCTGAAGAAGTCCCAAGTTCCCTACAGATTGTGGGGCATTTGCAGGGGAGCTGTGGCATCTGTGTGATTGCTCAGTGCACCTGCATAGCTCATTGACCTCTTCCTTTCCCCCTTGGCAGCATGGCCTATGTAAAAGCCATGATGACCTGCAACCCATCTCCCCCAAGTGGCTGTGTCACTTTCTCCCAGATCTTAGGCAGCTTGCCAGGTGGGGATGATTTGTAGCCACGGAGTGGAAATTACCATTTGGGCTGATCCGAAGTAACTTGTATGGTAGATAGGTCTTGAGCTGGCAGTTCACCCGGACCAGAGGGCAGAATGCTGCCATTGACTAGCATGAGATGGAGCTTCAGTACTCTGTGGCATCACTGCTTTTATGGAAATCATGTTGCTTTTCGGGATGGGAGAGTTGAAGGAGTAGCAGGAAGGCATGGAGCCTCCCTGCACTTACTTCTGCCCTCCCTCAGGAATTCCAAAAATCACCATGCCCTTGGCAGGCACTGGGGTATTGGGAAGAATGCAGCGAAAGTGAAGCTTTACCCTAAAAAAGATTCTTGTTCCTAACTGGCTACATTTCCATAACCTCTTTTCTGTAGCACAGGGGAGTATGTGGCTAGTTAAAACATTAAACACTGCAACACCTGTGGGAGAGGTGATATTAACCTTTATAGGTGGGGAAATTGAAACCCAGGCTACCAAGTTCAGACCTGGAATAAATACACCTCTCATGGAAGACTCTGGTCTAAATGCAGCTGTTGTATAAAAGGTGCTGTAAGTTTCACGGCTGAGTATAAACTGGTTAGAAAACAGCTGTAAGTGGAAACTTACACTGGTTTTGCATTAAGTGGGGCATTTGAAAAATGAATGTAACTTGCACACTGAGCTAGTCAAACTGGGAGGCCAATGTAGCAGGAAATGCAACTAACAACGTGTGGATAAACGTGTGGAAGTAGTGGAGGGACAGAGTTGGAGACATGCGCCTGTGTTGACACAGGGATAGTGTGCATGAGCTAATAGTTTCTTTCTTTCTTTCTTTCTTTCTTTTCTTTCTCCCTCCCCAATTCCTATGATGCTGCAATACAAAAATGTGACTGAGGTAGCCTAGCCATAGACTAAGGCTGGTCAAGTCCAGAAGCTAGCATATTAACTTGTCATTTTCTGCTGGTTTCACTAAGTCAGAGCCACACATTTGAATAATCAAAATTAAAACGGTCATTATTGATAACAGGCCCAAAATATAATCCACTCAATACATATTCATCTGACCCTGATATCTGTCATCCTTCCAGTGTGAGGGCTACAGAATTAATGATTTTGGTGGAAGGCCCCACCAGAAACCATTTAGAAATAGAGGGTCAGAAAAGCTGGCTGATGATTTATCAGGCTATGCCAAGAACTTCCCTATCATGAAAGAAGTATGATCACTTACGAGCCTCTAGTTAATAGAAATGAGCACAAGGAAAAGGAAGTCTTATATTGTTGTCAGAAATGAGCCGTCTGCTTCTATGCTCCTAGGGCTTGATTCTCCCCCGGAGAACCCAACAGGAGTTATCTGCAACCCACTATGAAAGGGCAAGACTCCTGGATTAGTGCATGAACATGTTTCTCTCCCCCTAATACACGGAATGGAGCATTTACATTTGCTTTTGATATTACCTAGAAAGAGATTCTCTTCATTTTAACTTGGCTAACTGAAGGGGTGCATGTGTGTGTGAGAGAGAGGGAGAGAAATGTGAGCTCAGTTCACCATGGAGAATAGCCCAGGTCATTACAAAAGTACATTAACAGAACAGCAGAACAAGTGAGACATCACAAAAGGGATAGCATTGTAGCAGCCATGCAGTCAGAAAGACAGAGGTTGTTTTGTTTGTTTAGGAGCATAGTCTAAAAATTTACCCCTGCCACTTCAGTTTAAAGAAAATAAATTGTATTCCTACCCACAACCACATAATTACGTTGTACTCTAATATCTCTCGACTTCAAAATGACAGCTAAAGCAGATTAAAGCTGTTTACAGCCTATGGGAAGTAGTAGAGTGGCTGCTGGCAATATTTCTTGCTTGCTTAGTAACCAAAGTCCAGTCATAAATCTATATTCTTCTTCAAGGAGGAAGGCTGTGATTAAAGGATTCCTCCTGCAGCTGTGCCTCTGTGATAAGAGCTTTATGTTCAGACTCTCCTAAGCTATAAAAAAGAAAAAAAATAATCATTTTTCATTAACTTAGCCCCTCTAATTTTTTTTGTGTGTGGGGGGGAGATAACCAGACAAGTAGTTTGGTGAATGACTTACTGTAGATTTGGTAGAGAATGTTATATACAGTATTTCTAACAAGCAGCAGCTGGGATCTGAGCAGTAGACTACAACTCTTATGTAACCACATCTATTTCCCTGCAGATTGATAGATGTTTCTGCAAGCTGGATATTGGGAGTTTATCACAGTTTTGTTTTGTTTTTTTTAATGGTGTGCTTGTAAGGTTTCCTGTTTTTAGGCAAAAGGAACATATTTACCCTCCTGAAATATTACAGATGGAGGTAGTGATTTATCTGTTCAGAGTCAAGTTACAGACTGATGGAAACAGAAGAAAATGTAACTTGAAACTGCTGATATGCTTTTTCATTCATTAAGCCTGATCCAATACCCAGAGAAGCCAATAGCAAGACTCTCATGGATTTCAAGAGGCTTTGGACCAGGCCCTTTTAAATCTTGTTCCTCTCTCCTACAGTACAGTACATTATTGCACTATTCTACTGTTGATATAGATACAACAGAAAATACAACTTTTGCTGCGCATTTAACATTGAAAACATCCACACATTTGAGTTCAACACTCCCCCCATCCCTAAATTGAATGATTCAGATATTTGTTTTGTAGGGTATGATGTTTCTCATAACATAACGTAGCTCGATTTATAGCAAAATGCTAATTAAGCAATAAAACCAAGTCATTCTAAGAAAATGTAATACCTGGTGCAAGAAAAAAACAGGGCCAAGCTACAAGCCTACAGCAATCCAAGACATAACTTATCTCAGCATGACACTTGCCCCCTGTTTTGTTTTATATTCACAATTAAAAAAAGGCACAACAGAAATTCCAATCAAATGTTTTGTATATTTTCTTAATTTTTAAATTAGAATATATTTATATAGGACTCTTTTGTTGGTATTAAGTTTACAATGTTGAATATTTAATTTGCATAATAAAGTACTGTGCAAAATGAGATGAGGGTTAATCAAAGGGTTTTATCACTCTTTTTAATTATCTTCATTATGTTGGAACAAGATGTAAATTTTAATTTTACCTTGTTAGCTAGCGTATTCCACCAAAACTTTGGATTTGCTAATCATCTGTCATTTTTAATAGGAGCAGATGCTAGTGATTTTTAGAAATCTAAATGCCCCAAGTATTGTAAGCTTTACTAATTTGATTGATATATAATTTAATATAATTTAGCAATTATTAATGCCATTTAGCATCAACGTCAATATTCTGTTATGCAGCAAACTATGCATGTGAACAAGTTCAGAAGTGCAAGGAAACTTTTTTTTCTCTTTTATCTTTTGCCAGCACTGATTCTTAATATTAATGCTTCTTTCTGAAGTTCACTCCTGTAAATATACCTCCCTCGTCCCTTACAAATCTTTAGTCCCAGTTTTCACCTTGGTATTAGAAGGTTATTTTCTAGAAGCATATAGTTATCTTACTTTCTGAAAGGCATGTGGTAAGCTTACTCTTAGCCCAGAGACGTTTAGCAAGAGTGTGTACTATGTTATATTTATCAGCTATTCCAATCACAGTGAAGCCAACTGAAAAAAAACATACCTATTAATGTATAAGACCTATTAAAGTACTTCACATTGCACTAAACCAACTGTGTGTAGGTATACCATAAATCACAGTTACATAATTACATTTCACAGGAATAAATGCCAAATGAATAAACTTCCAAAAGAAGAATACTCTACCACAAGGGAAAGTTCATCTGCTTATGGAACAAAGTTACTCAAAAAACATATTCTGGGCTGACATTAAACAATAGGATACCAATGCTTTATAATACAGTAAGTCACTATATACTAGCACTTCTAATGCCATCTGATTATTGCTACTTATTTATTTACCTGGCAGTAGCACATAGACGTCCCATGAGAGGTCAAGGATCCACTGTGTTACACACCGTAAAACACATAGTAAGAGACTATAATGGGGCACACAAGCTTCTATACAAGACAGGAAGGGGTTAATGTGCCCAATTAGCCCTAATTATAACACCTGGAGCAGGAGAAAGGCTTCCAGGAAGGGCTTAAAAAGAAGAGTCCTGCTTATTTGGGAAAGCAGGCAGAAAGAATAGATGTAGAGCTCTCATTGTGGGAGAGAAAGTTTGCTTGGGCCAGGAATGGGGAAAGATTGATTAGCAGATCTCCTGGAAGAAAGGTATGAGTTTATGTTTATGATGATTCACGCTTCTTTTGGCCTTTGAGTGCACTGGCGGGGGTAGAACTGTAAGTTACCTGGCTGGTAAGAGAGGCTAAGTTTCTGGAACCCAGAAAGCACTGGAGAGCAGGCAGAGCATCAGAAGACCAGAAGGGAAACAATAGGTTGAGTTTCAGAGTAACAGCCGTGTTAGTCTCTAAGGTGCCACAAGTACTCCTTTTCTTTTTGCGAATACAGACTAACACATTTATTTGAGCATAAGCTTTCGTGAGCTACAACTCGCTTCATCGGATGCATACTGTGGAAAGTGTAGAAGATCTTTTTATACACACAAAGCATGAAAAAATACCTCCTCCCACCCCATTCTCCTGCTGGTAACAGCTTATCTAAAGTGACCACTCTCCTTACAATGTGTATGATAATCAAGTTGAGCCATTTCCAGCACAAATCCAGGGTTTAACAAGAACGTCTCGGGGGGGGCGGGGCGTGGAAGAGGGTAGGAAAAAACAATAATGCGTTGGAGGGGTTTTAGTTGGGGGCTGAAGGTGACGGCTAGTGGCGTTCTGTTATTTTCTTTGTTAGGCCTGTCCTGTAGTAGGTGACTTCTGGGAACTCTTCTGGCTCTATCAATCTGTTTCTTCACTTCCTCAGGTGGGTATTGTAGTTGTAAGAATGCTTGATAGAGATCTTGTAGGTGTTTGTCTCTGTCTGAGGGGTTGGAGCAAATGCGGTTGAATCGCAGCGCTTGGCTGTAGACGATGGATTGTGTGGTGTGGTCAGGGTGAAAGCTGGAGGCATGTAGGCAGTAGGTTTCCAGTATAGGGTGGTGTTTATGTGACCATCGTTTATTAGCACTGTTTATTACCCTAACAAAGAAAATAACAGAACGCCACTAGCCGTCACCTTCAACCCCCAACTAAAAACCCTCCAACGCATTATTAAGGATATACAACCTATCCTGAAGGATGACCCAACACTCTCACAAATCTTGGGAGACAGGCCAGTCCTTGCCTACAGACAGCCCCCCAACCTGACGCAAATACTCACCAGCAACCACATACCACACAACAGAACCACTAACCCAGGAACCTATCCTTGCAACAAAGCCAGTTGCCAACTGTGCCCACATACCTATTCAGGGGACACCATCACAGGGCCTAATAACATCAGCCACACTATCAGAGGCTCGTTCACCTGCACATCCACCAATGTGATATATGCCATCATATGCCAGGAATGCCCCTCTGCCATGTACATTGGTCAAACTGGACAGTCTCTACGTAAAAGAATAAATGGACACAAATCAGATGTCAAGAATTATAACATTCATAAACCAGTCGGAGAACACTTCAATCTCTCTGGTGACGTGATTACAGACATGAAAGTTGCGATATTACAACAAAAAAAACTTCAAATCCAGACTCCAGCGAGTGACTGCTGAATTGGAATTCATTTGCAAATTGGATACAATTAACTTAGGCTTGAATAGAGACTGGGAGTGGCTAAGTCATTATGCAAGGTAACCTATTTCCCCTTGTTTTTTCATACCCCCCCCCCCAGACGTTCTTGTTAAACCCTGGATTTGTGCTGGAAATGGCCCAACTTGATTATCATACACATTGTAAGGAGAGTGATCACTTTAGATAAGCTATTACCAGCAGGAGAGTGGGGTGGGAGGAGGTATTTTTTCATGCTTTGTGTGTATAAAAAGATCTTCTACACTTTCCACAGTATGCAACCGATGAAGTGAGCTGTAGCTCACGAAAGCTTATGCTCAAATAAATTGGTTAGCCTCTAAGGTGCCCCAAGTACTCCTTTTCTTTTTGCAAATAGGTTGAGTGTTTGTTGCACTGTCCAGTGCTGGAAGGGGAGCATTCTAGTAAGGACACTCTATAACCAAAACAGCGCTTGACCCAAAGAGCATTCAGTCTAAATAACAGCCTTTCCCAAATCTCCCTTCTGTAACGTGAACCCCACCCTGTCCTTCACCATGCACATGTCAGAATTTACAGTCCAATTCAAATGACAGTTGTACTGAACTCAGACGCTGTTCATTTAAGAGGCAGAAATGAAACCAAGAAAAAGTGGATGTGAGAGACAACATAGTCCGGCTGGGCTCTGAAATGAGACTTGGGAGGCCCGAGTTCTGATCCTGACCTAGCCACTGACCTGCTGTGCATGGCAGGCATAGCCCTTGTGTAAGGTTCTGTACCAGTGATTCTCACACTTTTCCATACCAGTACCATCCTCCCATCTAGCTGGGATGCACCCAAGATCCCCTCAGATTTAACAATATGGAAAGGGCAAGCTGGTTGTGACCCCCCAACTCTTGTTTGTGACCCCACAGGTTGAGATCCCATGTTCTAGGCAGTTACCCCCCAAATCACTGAAACTTACCCTCACAGGGTGGTACTGGCCATTTCAGGCTTGTGAATTGTGAGTTGACCCCAACTGGGCTTAAAAGAGGGCACCCGGGCCTTAGACGCCTGGTGAGCCAATGCTGCATGATCAGTCAGGAAAGGGCAAGTGAGAGCTTCTTGGGAGTGAGTGAGTCAGGAGATGGGCGGATGAGAGCTGCCAGAGAGTAGGAGACCGGAGGAGTTCCGGTAGGTGGTTCCCTGTGTGGGGAAGGCTGGAGAGCAGCAAGAGGGATTTGCTGCCTGACCTCCCCAAGCAAGACACACAGGGCCAGAGGACTGGAAAGTAGAAGGAAAGAGCAGCAGCAGCAGAGGGAATTCTGGGCTGACTTGAAGGCAGAGAACTGAAGTTGAGGACCAGAGAGAGCTGAGTGGGAAAAAAAGGGAGAAAGAAGGCAGATAGCCAAGGGCCTTATCTGCTGATGTCTCCATGCAGGGGAGCTGCACCCAGGGGAGCAGTGAGAGGGCTGTGGGATTGAGGGCCACTCCCTCTTGTGAGAGTGATCTCCCTCCGAACAGAGGGGCTGTAGGGGTTCCTGCTAGGAAGAACAGAGTTACACTCCTGTTAGAAGGGTTGGGGTGGCTGTTCTGGCAGAAGGACAGAAGAGGACCAACCGGGAGCCTAGGTGTGCCAGAAGACAACACAGCGTGGTATGTACTATGTCAATGGACAAGAGGCTGTCTGATCGTAAGGACTACATGCACAAGAGGTATTAAATGGACTATCTGCACTAGGCTTTTGGTAATAAACCAGCCCCAAAGAGGTATATATTAGGCAAGAGAGCAGTTGTGGAGTTACTGGGGACTATGAAGGATGGAAACTGAGGCAGGCATGACTGTTCTGCCACAGTCTGCCTCTAGAGGGTGCTCCTGGCAGGGCAAGTTCCCCTATGATGCTTATGTATGTGGCAGGATTTTTCTTTGTTGAGCAAAATTTTAAGTAATGAGTGCAAAGTGTACTATATCAGCTCCCTGGTTTCAGTTAGTTTGTGAATCATAAATTTTGTGTCAATCATAAATTTTGCTTTCTGTAACATTTAGGAGTTCGTAATAAGGGATTTGGGAAACTTTTGTAATGAAATCAGATGACTCTTGATTGGCTTCCCATTTTGATATAAAAGTGCAACTTGATTTTTGATAAAAGGTTTGTTAAATGCATTGACCTTCCTGTGAATTAGGGGCTAAGACCCAAACTGGAAACTGGGTGAATTTGAACCAGTCTGAGGTTTTGTTTAGCTTAGAACCCTTCTTGGCCAGACCATCCCGCCTTAATGGGTTTGGGGCTCTTTTCCGTTGAGCCTTCTTCAGTGAGAATGCAGTGTCCTGCAATCCCCTCCTTTCTTAGTGTTTTTGAGCGCATGGGTGTGAAATTGTTCCCCCCTTTTGCATTCCTAGGCTCTTCAGGGGGTAACGAGATGGCTTGTCCTCTGTTTTCAGCTATGGGCATAGCTTTTTGTCCCTTTCTTTCCACATCCTTCAGCTGGAAAGACTGTTATATTGCAAATTACTTGTCTACCCTCTCATTCGGCAGCAGAGAAAGGTTCCATCAAATCCTGACCATACATTGAGACTTTATCTTACTTGGGGTGTGACACACTCTACACTGAACTACCCAGGACGGATGGAGAAGACATTTGAGTGGTGATGGAACAGGTCTGTTTTTGGGGGGTTATAATCAGGAGATGGCTATGTATCAGAGGAATGAGATTTTCTGGAAAGAGAAGTGTGGCAGGGAGGCTGGGGAATCTGAGTGAGTTTCACCACTTTAAAAGAAACACAGTGGGGTCTGTATGGTTTCACCTGAGAATCATTTTCAGTTTTGGGGGGTTGCATGAACATGAGATTCAAAACAAAACTCAGAAGGGCCCTGAAATCACAGGACCCACAATTGCTGATTCCATTTACTGGAGTCATGCGTTAACTGAAACCAGTGGATTTCACTTAACTCTGGCCACTTTTCCATATACTGGGCTTTTACCTATTGCGTGAAAATACCTAATGGGCAAACAGCTGTTGGCATGTGTTGCTTATACGTTTTCATGAAGTTACCCACTGGGCTTGATAGAGCCCCAGGCTCCTTATCAGGGAAGGCTGTCTAATCATCAGAAGTTCCTTCTTGAATTTGTGTGGGCTTGCAAGCTTTTATACCTCTCCCCTGATAAAACACAGTTAGCTATCTCTGGAGACATCTGGAGGAGAGAGGGCCAAGCAGGGGCCACCAGGTTATTCCTCTCCTCCCCAAAACCTTTCAATAGCTGGACGACATAAGTTGGGCATCTTGAGCAGAAGAGTGCTGTATGGATGAGACTGGGTGGAACTGAATGGTTTCGTTATGAAACTAGAAAGTTTCCTTGAAGCTCTTAGGTTCAAATTAATTCAAAACTAGCAGGAAGCCTCAAGGCAAAGTGACCACTACAATCTAGAACTTCCAGGGTGGCTTTTCAGAAGCTGTACACCCAAACTGGCAGGTTTCTGTAACACTGTAGCTGAAAAGTCCTATTGTACATCAAGGTGCCCTTCAGTATTACTAAGCCCACCTGGATCCAGCTTTCATTTGCAAGCAGTGAAATGGAAAGCTGATGTAATTCTTTGTAATATTGTCCACGTCACATACAGAGAAAGCTGGTGCGCTGACCCAGCAATGTCAGTAAAGGGGAAATAATGGAGCCATTTAATAGTTTCTGAAGACCAAGCCCTGATGAAATTTCATTTTTAAAATATGGACAGATACTTTTTGCATTATGCTTCAATAAAGCATTTAAAGATAGTAATGAATAATAAGTAAGTAATTTTATGCTGAATGACTGCAGAGTATGGAACAGCTTTGTGTGTGTGTGTAAGTGTAAAACTCTCTCACATTAAGGGCTATATACTGCTCTCATTCCATAGGTGCAACTTTCATTGATGTCAGTTTATGGCCCTGAAACTTTGGTTGAAGGAATTAAGGAAGAGGCTATAAAAGACAGGCTACCTGGATACTCTCTGCATTTTTGTCTTCCAGCAAATTTAAACTGAATCCTCTTTGTACCCTGGAAAAAACAATGATTCATATTAAAAAATTAGCATCTTCTTCCACCTATAACAATATATTTTGTGCATCTTCAAAATATCATGACACATTGCAATCACTGAGTACATGGCCTCAATAATTGGGAATGCTTTTCTGCTAGCATCTAAACAGACAGAAGCTTCGCTGTTTAATTTCCTACAATAAGGGAAAAGAAAAACAATTTCTCAAGCACTCTAGCAATACAGCAATTTTAATGTCCTGTGTGCATTCAGTGAACTCTGTCGTCTGATTGCACTACCAAGCAGTTTATGGGACAAAAATCCCAATGTGATGGGATATTTCAGTTTACAATGAAGATCTTGGTTTCAAAGCCTTCCTGATATCCATCCCTTCGGGGGGAGAGCTATGGCATACAGTGAATGCTTACATTATATTGTGAATCTTTATAAGTGGTTAAATTACCTCAATATGCTTATTTCTAATGCAATCTGCCATTAGCTTCAGCCTCCAAAACTACTGCAGCCTGTTTCTGTTGATCATATTATGCTACAGTATCTTCTCATCCAGATATAATTTTTGTAGTCTGTTCTTTCCCAATTCCCTGTAATGCTTAATCTAGCAGCTACCATGTGCTTCAGATTTTCCAACTAAAATGGCTGCTAAGAAATCAAAGCATTAGTATAGACTACCATAATCCTATCTGGGGTCTAGAATCCATACATTAGTGAAGAGGATCCTGGCAATTCTTCCCTCCGTAGCAGCATGTGTTGGTCTACAGAGACCAACTAATCCACAAAGGTGTCAGGTTCAGCCCTCAACGACAAGCCAAGGGTCCAGGGTGGGTCTTATTCTTTTTAAAACTGCCATTCAGTCTACTCCTGGAATAGGTTCAGTCCCAAATTTAACTAACTTTGAACTGACCAATTTTGTATTCTTTCAGCTAGACAGGCTCCAGAACCAAAAAAGTAATAAGGTCATCAGTTCCTCAAGTTCCATTGCAATGATTGAGGAGTAGGCAGAACTTGCTGTACATAATTGGGATTGTCATGAGATGATTCTTGTGGCCTTACCAGGTGTTCCATTTTCAGACCTCTATCTGCAGCCCGGTAAGAGTCACCTTGGGGTGGCTGTGAAGTCTGTATGTTGCTTTGTGGAGCTGCAGTTATGGAGGGTGTGGAGCAGTTGCAGGGTCTTCAGGAAACCAACCAGGAAAACTATTACTCATTAGGCAGAAACCAGGTTCAAGATGCTTAATTCCAATGGCCTTGCCTGGAATAGAATTGGATGTTGCATGGGAGGCAGCTAATGGAAAAGGTAGACCTTTCACAGGCTGATTTACATTCCTCTGGGAAGCTCCACAGGGATGGTGAGGCAATGATGTGTATCCCATCCCGCCTTGTCTCGCTCCCACCCAACGTGGGCCTGCTTGGTGCCAGCACTCTGAACATCTGTTCCCTGTCTGTGCCCCATGTAGCCTTAACATCAACCCCCACAGGGGGACATTGGAAACCAGGTGGAGGGCAGTGCTATTCCTATCTCTGTGTGGATTGGGGAAGTTCCCTAGACGGAGTGGGTCCCCTCCATGCAGCGCTCCCAAGGGCACAATCTGATCTTGTTTTTAATGCTATGAATTCAGAGTAGCTGCCTGTTTCCTTTAGTACCTACAGGGCCCATTAATTATAGTAGACTTGTATTCTTTTATTTTAAGAACTAATTCCATGCTAAATTCAAAGTAAAGCCTGCAATAAACTCTTGTTACTTTAATAGGATTTGTAATGGTGAGAGTGGAAGCCCTGTTTCTCCCTATATCCAAAGTACAAAGCAACCGCCGATGTCCATGAATTAACTGTCTTGTTCAGACTAAGGACAGGTCTACACTACAGGGACTGTAACGGCATAGCTATGGTGCTGTAGCTATGTTGGCAAAACCCCATAATGTAGTCGCAGCCAACAGCTGCAGAAGAGGCTTTTCTATCATTTGTAGGTACACAACCTCCCCAAGTGACAGAAGCTAGGGCAATAGGCTTCTTTCAAACTACCTACAGCAACACTATTTTACGGCATCCATAAAACTGGACTGCTGGCACTTGTACTAAGCACCCTTAGAGATTTGTTAGGACAGCTACCTCAAAAAAGGGACAACCCTGGGAAAACCTGGACCAGTGACAACCCTAGTCTCCAAGGCTGCAATTCAGGACTTTTCATTAATATTACATTACTGAACAAAAATTACTGAAAGTAGAATTAAGAATACGCATTTTCTTAAAAATATAAATCAAATATACAGACAGTCCTTTTCCTAATGCAGGCAAATGAAAATCTGAGCTGTGTGCTCCTATCAGATATTGTGAAAGATAAAGAGTATCTCAATAAAATGATGGTTTTAGATAGCATTATCTGAATACCCAAGTATGAGCAATATTTTGGTAAGAAGCGCTCCAATTTCCTGTATGGATCTCAGCAATAAATAAACTATTTAGTATCTTGTTGATACTGATGGATCAACGTTGATACTCACATTGTTCCATCAGATTTGCAGCTTGTCACTTACTATCTAATTGTTTTCTAATTTTTTCATCATTTAACATATGAAATAATAGATGTAGGACTCTGAAGGCTTTTATTAATGACGGATTTCTGCATGTTGTTCCTTCTGTCAAAAGACTGTTGCTCAAAGAATGAGCATATAAGACACTGAATGCAGAAGCATTATACGTTTTTTTTCAAAATTATATTTTAAGCATTGATTTAATGAAAGGAAAACAAACAAAACACCCAACCAAAAAATTTCCCTAAGTACAAATAGTGGGACATGAAATACAAATTATTGCACACAGGGATCCTACTCTACCCTACCTCCTTGCAGCTGTGATGTAAGGAGCATGGTGACGGCATGGCTGTGGGAAGGAAGTTGGCCACAACAGTAGAGACCGTTGGAGCCACCTTAATTTGGAGAAACCCTTGTTCTGAGACCTCACCATCTTTGTTCCTCACCTCCCTTACTTTGGTTCTGTGGCCAAACAGCAGGAGAGGCAATATCAGGAGTATGAGGAGTAGTCATCTCTAATAGTTGGAGCTGAGAACTTCAGTCGGTTTATACTTCCCATGTCCTAGCAACAAGGATACAGAAGGAAACGAGTGTAAACCTGGGATGCTCCCATCAGATTAGGGACTGTTGGCAAATACATTAAAAAACTTTCTCACCAGTCCATCCATGCCTGGGATCTGCTGCCATTAGGTTGAAAGATTCTTTTTTGATGAAAAATGCTGCTAAGACCACGTTGGGAAATTTTTGCAATAGCTGCACTTGGAAGCTAGCTTTCCCCTTCACTTTATTATAATTCTCTAATCACTGGTTATTTGAGAGTTATGTATGTAACTAGAAAGTAAGGGAGATGCATATTTATATACAAAATATGCAGCTTTTTATAAAAGTAAATAATTATACAAAAAGAAGATCTGAGATTTTTTTTTTCTTGAGTGGAGCAGCTTTTATCTGTTTATATTCTGGCTTACCTTCCCTAAAGAGAGTATAATGTATGTGTCTATAGAAATGTGTTCTCACCTGTTACATGCATAAAAATCCATGTGCAAATAAGTATGTACAGGATGGAACACATACAGGATATGTTAGTGTCACTGGGTTGCTTTTGCCAGCATACCTAGTGTGTGTTCCTTTTGAAAGCTAGCCATTTAAGTCCTTCCATACATTATTGTTGATGACTGTAGGACATCTGCAGCAGCTATAGGACATACCCTAAAATAGTCTATTTTTAAAAGGGTAACTTTTAACCTGCCAATTGTCACTTATGCTATTATATTTGGAATGTAGCAAGCAACCTGTCCAAGCTGTTAAAACACAGGATCTGAAATAATGAAATCATCATTGAAGTCAGTGGGACCAAGATTTCACCCTCAGCGTCCATGTTCTCATCGGTTAAATGGACACAGTGAGCTAGATCCTCAGCTGTGGCCAAGAAGAGTACATTACAGCTAATGGACAGGGTGAAAAGATGACCTAAAAGTCAACTTTGCATCCCCTGAACCTGGGGTGGCTGAGTGGAGGGACAAGTCCTTCAGTGTATTGTAGAGAAACCTTCAGAGACAGATATGTCAACTAGGGTTCAGCCAAGTGTAAAGGAGCCCTGTTGCTTCTCCCTTTGTCCTGGCCATGTCCCCTGTGCTGTCAGCATGGGTGGAGGGGTGAATTAGTGCAGGAGCCTCTGCTCATAGATTCCAAGGCCAGAAGGGATCGTTGTGATCATCTACTGTGACCTCCTGAATGACGCAGGCCATAGAACTTCGCCAGCATAATTCCTAGAGCAGATCTTTTAGAAAGATATTCAATCTTGATGTAATAACTGTCAGTGATGGAGAGTCCACCACGACCCTTGGTAAATTGTTTCAATGGCTAATTAAAAGTGTGTGCCTTATTTCCAATCTGAATTCATCTAGCTTCAACTTCCAGCCATTGGATTGTGTTCTCTACTAGACTGAAGAGCCCATTACTCAATATTTGTTCCCCGTGTAGGTACTTATAGATTGTAATCAAGTCACCCCTTAACCTTCTTGTTGTTAAACTAAATAGATTGAGCTCCTTGAATCTCTCACTATAAGGCATGTTTTCTAATCCTTTGGTCATTCTCATGCCTCTACTCTGAGCTCTCTCCAGGTTATCACCATCCCTCTTGAATTGTGAGTGCCAGAACTGGATGCAGTATTCCAGCAGCAGTTGCACAAGTACCAAATATACATAACCATTCTACTCCTACTCAAGATTCCCCTATTTATGCATCCTGGGATCACATTAGCTCTTTTGGCCACAGAGTCACACTGGGAGCTCATGTTCTACTGACTATCCACCACGAACCCCAAATCGTTTTCAGAATCACTGCTTCCCAGGATTGACTTACCCATCCTAGATGTTAGGTCTATAGCCTTTGTACCTAGATGTATATACTTACTTTAATCATATTAAAACACATCCTATTTTCTTATGCCTAATTTACCAAGTAATCCAGATTACTCTGTATCAGTGACCTGTCCTCTTCATTATTTACCACTCCACCAATTTTTGTGTCAACTGCAAATTTTATCCGTCATGATTTTATGTTTTCCTCCAGGTCATTGATGAAGATGTTAAATAGCTTAAGGCCAAGAACTACTCCCTCTGGGACCCCACTGGGAACACACCTGCTTGATGACGATTCCCCATTTACAAATATATTTCGATACCTACTCATTAGCTAGTTTTTAGTCCATTTCATGTGTGCCATGTAAATTTTATATCATTCTGGTCTTTTAGTCACTGGAGGACCCTTCTATACTGGAGTGATCCACCCATGGCACGTTATGCTGGCTTTACGGCTGCTTTATGCTGGGGGTGTGGGTCAAAGTGCTCTACTGCGGAGCAGAATCTAGATAACTAATCATTACTTTCCTCATGGGGCTGCCATGAGACTTAATTTATGAGTGTTTATAAAGTGCTTTGGTAGGTGCTATAGAAGTGCAAAGAATTATTAGTTACTATTTTGTGCTATCTCTGGGCATATTGGGTTTAATCCTGTAGTTCTTGTGCAGACAAAACTCTCATTGAAGTGAGAGACTTATGGCAACACAAGGACTAGAGGACAGGGGTCAATATGTGTTCTGTTAACCTTAACACACTGTTTCACTAGCCATGAAATTCTACAGAGTGGGATGGAGGATTATTTTTTTCAACCTCTATTAAAACTACATCAAAATAAAATCCTTAAAGTTTAACAATTTAAAATCATAGCCTGACTACTGATAATTCTCTTGCTGTTTATTGTACAATATTAATTATGATGAACTCATTTAATATAAATTTTGCTGTCATAGGATTTCAATAAGATTTCATCTTAATTTATCATCATGAATGTATCAATATTAAAAGTGTTTCCCTCTAATATTTTAGAGGTGCTATAAAGCCAGGGATATATATGTAATGTTTGGTGTCAGAGTAACAGCCGTGTTAGTCTGTATTCGCAAAAAGAAAAGGAGTACTTGTGGCACCTTAGAGACTAACCAATTTATTTGAGCATGAGCTTTTGTGAGCTACAGCTCACTTCATCGGATGCATACTGTGGAAACTGCAGAAGACATTATATATACACAGAGACCATGAAACAATACCTCCTCCCACCCCACTCTCCTGCTGGTAATAACTTATCTGAAGTGATCATCAAGTTGGGCCATTTCCAGCACAAATCCAGGTTTTCTCACCCTCCGCCCCCACCCCTCCCCACAAACTCACTCTCCTGCTGGTAATAGCCCATCCAAAGTGACCACTCTCTTTAAAATGTGTATGATAATCAAGGTGGGCCATTTCCAGCACAAATCCAGGTTTTCTCACCCCCCAACCCCACTCCAAAAACCACACACACAAACTCACTCTCCTGCTGGTAATGGCTCATCCAAAGCAACCACTCTCCCTACAATGTGCATGAAAATCAAGGTGGGCCATTTCCAGCACAAATACAGGTTTTCTCACCCCCGCCCACCCCATACACACACAAACTCACTCTCCTGCTGGTAATAGCTCATTCAAAGTGACCACTCTCCCGACAATGTGCATGATAATCAAGGTGGGCCATTTCCAGCAAAAATCCAGGTTTTCTCACCCCCCCCCACACACACAAACTCACTCTCCTGCTGGCAATAGCTCATCCAAACTGACCACTCTCCTTACAATGTGCATGATAATCAAGGTGGGCCATTTCTAGCATAAATCCAAGTTTAACCAGAACGTCGGGGGGGGGGGGGGGGGAGGGTTAGAAAAAAACAAGGAGAAATAGGCTACCTTGCATAATGACTTAGCCACTCCCAGTCTTTATTTAAGACTAAATTAATAGTATCCAATTTGCAAATGAATTCCAATTCAGGAGTTTCTCGCTGGAGTCTGGATTTGAAGTTTTTTTGTTGTAAGTTAGTGACCTTCATGTCTGTGATTGCGTGACCAGAGAGATTGAAGTGTTCTCCGACCGCAGGAGAGTGGGGTGGGAGGAGGTATTGTTTCATGGTCTCTGTGTATATATAATGTCTTCTGCAGTTTCCACAGTATGCATCCGATGAAGTGAGCTGTAGCTCACGAAAGCTCATGCTCAAATAAATTGGTTAGTCTCTAAGGTGCCACAAGTACTCCTTTTCTTTATGTAATGTTTGAGCTCAAAATTTACCTTTAGAGCTGGCTAAAGCTACAGTGAAGGATGTCTTTTTTTACGTTTGAGGTTTTAGTTATTCTGAAGTGGCGGGGGGTGGGGCCACTGAATGGCCAAATTCTGCTGTAAAAGTTATCCAAGCAAACTTCCTATTGGAACTGTAGCTTCAGAACTGCAGAACTTGATACAAAATATTTAGGAGTGAATTGTTAAGTGCTGAGCACTAAAGTTAGCTACATGCTGCTACTGTCCATGATAAATGATAAATTCATGCACAATAAATTGAGAATTGTGTTAGAAGTTGAATGTAATTAGTATCCATGGGGGTCTCAGGTATTACAAAAGTTACTTGATTGTTTTGCCTCATGGGCTGTCATCATCTTTCCAGTGGTCTCCAGATAGTCATCTTTATGACATGCTGAAAAACATGTTTTTGTAAATCCAGAGTGACCAAGTGCATCTCTCTGTCAGACTACTGTAGACCAGTGTTTTGTGAGACTGAGTTACAGAAATGGCAGAGCTTTCCATTATTGTCACAATTTTTTAAGGTTAGGTTTTCAGTGTTCAGCTCTTCTTGAGTGGCTGTATTTGTGTAGAGGAGGGAAATACTCCTGCTTTTAAAAAATAATTGTTAAAAGGATTTATAATATATAATATAAATAAAATTTAAAAACAACAACAAACCTTTCAATTCCTTTTACTACTAGTTCCTCGAAATACAGAAGATGCTTTGATTTTTCTGCCATGTAAAAAATTCCACTGTGCAGAGTAGCTGAGTCATTGCTTGTCAGAGTCACATGCAGCAAAAACTAGAGAAATCAATATGCTTTATCCAACTTGCAAAAGTGCTGAAGGCAGCTAGCATAGAAAATGGCAACATGGTGAACAAACATCAACAAAACACAGTGCCTCTCATCCCAAAGAGCAATGTTATGAAACCTGAAACATAAGGGATGTTTTGATAGTAAGACGTATGGTGAAATACTTGAACTTAGATGGTAGATGTCCCTGTTGTCCATCATTCAGACATTCCTTATAGTGTTTTTTTCCCCCCCTTTAAATCATGCTATACACCTGGCCACCATTTGACACTTTCTTGACAGCATGTGCAACTTCTTCTTAAGCCACCATCAATACAACTGTGATGGAGCCCCTATTTCACTAAAGAGATTAAAAGCAGGTTTTGCCTCCATGACAAATATAATCCCTGTTAGACCACTAGGGCTTCATTCTGTGAGGTGCTGCATGCCTTCAGCTTCCATGGCCTTCAAAGAGATCTGAGGTTGTTTAGAAACTTTCAGGATAGGAAGTAATATGTGGCTGGTGGTTTTTTTTTTGTTTTTTGTTTTTTGCTTTTTGTTTTTTTTCCCCTTCCTTGTTCTGTGGAGGCGCACACTCCATATCCCCGAGTGGCTTGGGTATCCAGGATATGATAGCTAGCACTAATATTTAAGAGAGTGGCTTGTAAAGGATTTGTAGAGAATTAATCATATATTTATAAGTATGCTATGGGTAGTGCACAGTAATACACAATACCTTACAAATAATTAACAATGTATTTACAGCAGAGTAGGGTTTCACATCTCACTATAAATGACTTATTAAATGACTACATATCATTTATATCTGCATGTAGCCTAGTATGAATGGTTTGTTAGACAGGTATACTTTGTCAACAACTGCTACAAATGCATTTACATTATTTTTAGTGTTACTCATTTCATTATAAATGGCTTACTGAACATATCTATAACCTTGATAACTCTAGTCACTTTGTTAGTAATGGCTCCTTGAACAGTTATAGCATAACAATAACCACAATGCATATAAATATTTCATAAGGAATCTATTGTTACTTATTTATCATTTATAACGTGCTCCAGAAGCATTACAGAATATGTATTAAACATTTATAGACATTTTTGCTACTACTAGCATGTGATATAAATACATTATTAATCTCATTGTGAATCATTGATGGGCATCCCTGAAAATAAATTGTACCAAAAAGGGGGGTTGTTTAAAAGGGTGAGTTGTTTTAAGAGGTATACACAGGATTTAGACAGATAAACAAATAATTCACAATGATGAAAGCCAGATGGAAGAAATGGCTACCTTGAAACCTTCTGACCTTTAGACCCTTTCATCTTTAATATCTGCCAGCAATTATACATTAAGCTCTTCACACTGCTGCTGCCATTTTTTTCTTCACCAGCTATTCCATCAGGTTGGATAGTATATTTCTTGAGTTAAGAATGTGGAATGAAGGCCATTCTTTCAAGCCATCGTCTTTATTTGACCTGAATTGTTTTTCTGACCTGGTTTCCAGGATCCCAAGCCTTGTTCATATATTTGTTTGTATTGGTCTATAAAATGAATACAGCTTTTTTTGTACAGAGCGGCCACACTAGTTTTGAAATGCTGTTTTTAAGTTATAGGACCAGATCCCTGTTGTGATAAGAGTTAGATCAATATGTATTAAAGAGATGTCCTAAAGAACTTACCATCTAGTACCTTGATTCTGCAGGCACTTACATGTCTCACTTCCATAATGCATGTGACTAGACCCCTTTGACTCAGAGATGGTAATCACGTGTAAACTTACTCATATGCTAATTGTTTCCAGGGTTGGAGCCTAAATCAATGATAAGGTGCAACAGGATGTTCATTCATATATTTCCAAATATAGAGTTGCTTGCCCGCCGACCCACAGACATTTTGTTATTCAGTCACCACAAATAGGTTGGGTAGTTCAGACGGTTTTCCTAAGGCTATGGCAGCAGGATTCCCAATGAAACAAATTAGTCCTGTTGTTGCATGGATCATGGATGTGATAGAAACAGTTACCTGTTCTACAAGATTGATCCCTATATTGTATGCATCTATGACGTGTTCTGTAGTAACACTTTCTCACTGTTTGTGACCATGTTTTCTCTCTCCTTTTTAGTTGACCTATTTAATTATTTCTAAAACTACGCCTTCTATTGCTACTGCTCATCAGGTACTCCCTAGGGTAAATGTAAAGTGAGTAAAGAATCATCTTAACACCTACCTGTTCTCATGATGTTCCAATAGAATATGGTTTACTGCTAATATATTTGGTTGCAATTTGGTGCTTTCCTTAAGAAAAAGTAAGAGGCTATATAAAGTGTTGTAACTGTCTATCGTTCTAAGGTACTTATGTGGCCTGCATTACTGCAGAATCTGAGCACCAATGTATGGATTCTCACAACAATCCTGAGAGGCAACTTAGTACCATTATTCCCATGGTACAGATGGGGACCTGTGACACAAAGATGAAATGATTTGTCCAGTGGTACACAGGACATCTGTGGCTGGATATGGAATTGAAGCCAGCTCTGCTAAATGCCAGCTAGCATCCTAATCCTTCTATTTAATACACATACTGAAAAAATGGGGCTATTAACAAGTGCTCCCAACATATCAAGTTTTCAATTTCACCTACTTTATTTTCTTGAATTAATTTCTGTGTGATATCTTGAACAATTTTTTTCTGTTGGCCATGGGTGTGTGATCCTCAGAACTACTGGAGCTTGCCCAGGTGACATATGGACACATTCATCAAAATGGGGTTTTGTAATGTTTGCAGTCCAAGAAAGGCTTAAAAGAGCAACATATCTCTAAGGCAATCTGAATTAGACACATTGGAAAAACGTTGCCCAGAAAGAATATCTACTAAAGTTCATGGATGCTTGAGAGAGAATGTTTACTGATATTCAGAAGTGAATGTGAATTATTGCTAAGGAGCTGAAATTGCTACAAAGAGATAACTATTGACTCTAAAGGCAGGAAAGCACTGTAGCAAACTGCGTGGAATTTGGAGGAAGGAGCACAGGTAACAGGAGAGAAGTTCAGAGGAAGCACAGGGAAGTCCATTTGTGTGCAAATGGCTAGGATGCTGGCTGCAGTTACAGCATCTCTAAATAGATCTCTGAAGAAGAAAAAAAAGGCAGTTTAGTTTTACAAGCATAAAGTTCGTTCTTGTTAACCAGTGTATATTACCTGAAACAAGCACCACACTGTGGTGAGTGAGGGGGTGGAGGAACCCTGTCATAAGTGACTGGGGCAGTTTAACAGACAAATGCTGGGGCAAATCTTGCCCAATCTCCATGGCTACAGAGGCTACACTGGAACGTAAGGGTTCCACACAGGAAGTGTGCAGCCCCATCTATGGCACAGAACTCAGCTTATTGGAGCCCTCTCAGCTACATGAAAGATGTGTGTGGATTTCTACAGTCAGTCCCATTGATTTTTCTCTGTGCTTCGGCCATTGTCTGGGAGCCATTGTAACTCTTACAGGCTGACTTGAGACAATGGTTATTAAAGAGTCAAGCTAATATAATGCTCTAAGCCCAGATAAAATGTCAGCTCTCTGTAACTCAGCTCAGTGCCAGTCTGTGGAATACCAGAGAAAGGCATAAGTAACTACTTGAGAACAGCAAGGTCATGGGCATGGAAATAGATGTACTCTTCTTCCATAAGCAGTGCCACAGCACGTCTGGTAAAGATGTAAGGTAGTATCAAGAGAGACAAAAGGGAACTAGACACTATTGCAAGGACATGCATGGAGAGACTTGTGAGAAGCTGCAAAATGAACCGAGAACTCATCTAAATGTGTCCTCCTCTCTTGCTGCAAGAACAGAATATTGTAACAGAATCACTATGCCGGCTGAGCCTCTGTGTGGCACATCCACTGAGAGACTCTAAAGGCTGTGACACCTTCCCAATGGGAAGGAACCCTGACATAGTTCCCTGAGAGGAAGTTTTGTCCCCAGTCCCAGGAATGTAAAAGTCTTTTTTGGAGTCAGCAGAGTTTTATTAGGACAGAGTGAAGCTGACTGCTGTGGAAATTGATTTAAATCATGTGCATTGCTCTGTCCACCTGGCTGAATTGCTTCCAGACGAACTCCACCCACTGCTCTGATGACCCATCCATAATAGACCCTCCATGAAACATGAGCCCCTGACTCCAGTTCCACTGATCATGATACATCTTCCCTATTTTACAAATAACTGATGCTCAGAGCCCCATCCCGTGTGCCTTCAACAGAGGTTGCTGGCACATAGCAGAGTTGCAGTCTCATCTTCATTATAGGCTCAGCTGGTTACATAATCTTTGAGATAGGCCACTCCTGAAACTATCTCTGTCTTCAAGTCTTGCAAACTATCTCTCTGTGGAGTCTCCTCCCTCCCCAGGGGGTTGGTCTCTGACTGATTCTCTGCCACTTAGTTCTGTGATTATCTCGGTAGGCTCTCTCTGGATGTTGTGGATGCTGGCCTTCTGTTTTTTTGAATTGCTTATTCCTCTTTCCCTATTGAAACACCTCATGTCACCTCAGAACTACTGAACCCCTCATGAATCCTTTAGTCCACTCCTTCTAGTGTCTCTCTAATGGCTGGATCCTCACAGGAGTGCTTGTCCCCAGGGCCAGTAGGTCCTTGGTTGACCTGTTGTACTGTAATGCCTGTTTTCTCTGATTGTTGGCCATCTCAAGGCAGTATGTCCATCCTTCTGGATGCAACAGGTTTCCCCTCATTGGAAGCATTGTCCTTCGTTCCATCACTGGACTGAAAAAACTATGAAACACAGTATAATTGTTTATAGCTCAGTTTTCCTGTGATTTGAGTATTGGTGTTAATGTCTAGAAGAGAGAAGTTTGAATGAATGATTAATAAAATGAGAATGGGTAACTCTGAGATTCATTATATTTGAATAGAATTTCCAGCTAAATTTCTAGCAATGCCAATGATATAACATTGGCAAGGGGTTTAATAGAAAAGGAAGAGAACCTGTTGCACATTTACCAGAAATTCTTTCAGAGAATAATCCTTCTAGTATTTATTTATTTATTTCCTTAAACTTTAGTATGGAGCCTCTGGAAGCATCATCTTGAAAGATCTTTAATTTGGCTTTGAAATTTGTAAGTGTGTTCATTGAAATGCTTGTGTGAAAATTCAGACAAAGCTATAAAAACAAGTCTTGCATAATTCATCCAAAAATCCATCAGCGTAATGGTCACCTACCAAAAGTGGAGTTTGTTTAAAAATCATTGAACAGTGCTGTTTCTGGCATTTTCAAACACTTAGTGTCATCCTCTGCGACCAAAGATGGTCCTTATTAAAAAATGGTCCCCAAGAGGGAAAGATTGAGACTATAGAAGCTTAACAAGTGACAGAAGTTCAGCTGTTGCTGGTCTCGTTACTTATAAAGGAGGTGCACATTTAGCTTTCAAAGTCTTAAGCTGAACATGTAAGGAACACAAGTGTCATGTGGCATATTCTCCAGAGGTTAAATTTGGGTTCCACAACTCATGCTGCCAATTTTCAAAGAGAAATGTCAGCTAGTGCAGAGTTGAGTTTGAGGGTATGTTGCTTGTGAAAATTCCACTGACATTGACATTAGCTTTCTCTGTAATATAAACTATGGATCTGCATCACCCGTCTATGAGCTCCTCTGTATTGCTTGTTAGTACTCCATTTTGTTCCAGCATAATACCAATTTGCTCCAGGTGACCTGACAAGCCTACGTTTTCTGCCACATGTTTGGCTCATGATAATTTAATATATTAAATGCAGCTCCCTGCGTGATAGCATTACAGAGCAGCAGCCGTGTTGGTTTGTATTCGCGAAAAGAAAAGGAGTACTTGTGGCACCTTAGAGACTAACAAATTTATTTGAGCATAAGCTTTCGTGAGCTACAGCTCACTTCATTGGATGCATTCAGTGGAAAATACAGTGGGGAAATTTATTTACACAGAGAATATGAAACAATGGGTGTTACCATACACACTGTAACCAGAGTGATCACTTAAGGTGAGCTATTACCAGCAGGAGAGCGGTGGGGGCGGGGCAGAACCTTTTGTAGTGATAATCAAGGTGGGCCATTTCCAGCAGTTGACAAGAACATCTGAGGAACTGTGGAGGGTGGGACAAACATGGGGAAATAGTTTTACTTTGTGTAATGACCCATCCACTCCCAGTCTCTATTCAAGCCTTAGTTAATTGTATCCAGTTTGCAAATTAATTCCAATTCAGCAGTCTCTCTTTGGAGTCTGTTTTGGAAGTTTTTTTGTTGAAGTATTGCCGCTTTTAGGTCTGTAATCGAGTGACCAGAGAGATTGAAGTGTTCTCCGACTGGTTTATGAATGTTATAATTCTTGACGTCTGATTTGTGTCCATTTATTCTTTTACATAGAGACTGTCCAGTTTGACCAATGTACATGGCAGAGGGGCATTGCTGGAACACAGCCAAGCTCTACGATACAACCGCATTTGCTCCAACCCCTCAGACAGAGACAAACACCTACAAGATCTCTATCAAGCATTCTTACAACTACAATACCCACCTGCGGAAGTGAAGAAACAGATTGACAGAGCCAGAAGAGTACCCAGAAGTCACCTACTACAGGACCAACAAAGAAAATAACAGAACGCCACTAGCCATCACCTTCAGCCCCCAACTAAAACCTCTCCAACGCATCATCAAGGATCTACAACCTATCCTGAAGGACGACCCATCACTCTCACAGATCTTGGGAGACAGGCCAGTCCTTGCTTACAGACAGCCCCCCAACCTGAAGCAAATACTCACCAGCAACCACACAACAGAACCACTAACCCAGGAACCTATCCTTGCAACAAAGCCCGTTGCCAACTGTGTCCACATATCTATTCAGGGGACACCATCATAGGGCCTAATCACATTATCCACATCATCAGAGGCTCGTTCACCTGCACATTTACCAATGTGATATATGCCATCATGTGCCAGCAGTGCTCCTCTGCCATGTACATTGGTCAAACTGGACAGTCTCTACGTAAAACAATAAATGGACAGAAATCAGACGTCCAGAATTATAACATTCAAAAACCAGTTGGAGAACACTTCAATCTCTTTGGTCACTCGATTACAGTCCTAAAAGTGGTAAAACTATTTCCCCATGTTTATCCCCCACCCCACCCCCCACTGTTCCTCAGACGTTCTTGTCAACTGCTGGAAATGGCCCATCTTGATTATCACTACAAAAGGTTCCCCCCCGCTCTCCTGCTGGTAATAGCTCACCTTAAGTGATCACTCTGGTTACAGTGTGTATGGTAACACCCATTGTTTCATGTTCTCTATGTATATAAATCTCCCCACTGTATTTTCCACTGAATGTATCCAATGAAGTGAGCTGTAGCTCACGAAAGCTTATGCTCAAATAAATTTGTTAGTCTCTAAGGTGCCACAAGTACTCCTTTTCTCATTACAGAGCATGAATCAAGAAGTGCTGCTTGCTGGTCCATGTGAATTATGTAGTGAAGATAGGCATTATTTATGGAATTTGTGAATATTGGGAGGTTATATACGGGAAAAGTGGTAAGCACATAACTATCACCTTAGCAATGTGTGATTCTGTGCAACCACAAAAATATTAAGCTCCAAAATAGTCTTTTTTTTTAAGTGCTTTACCACAGCACTCCAAAATCCCTGAAATTAAGCATCATGGGAGCAAGTAAAAGCAAGATTTTTTTCCAAGTTTTTGTGACAAATTATACTCCTTTTATATTGGTGCAACACATCTTAATGGAAGTTGTATTGGTGTATGCTCCTTTGGCTCTCATGGCTCAGATTTTCAATTTTGGAATTTTTGTTTTAGAGGGCATCTTTTGTAGAAATTGCTTTACAGCTTAAACAAAAACATTTTCATATAGAAAGACAACAGCCAGATAGTTGGGCATGGGGTTTTTTTGTTTTGTTTTGCTCATTTGGGGTTTGGTCTAACTCCCAGTTAAGTCGGTGGGAGATGATATATTGATCTAATGGGGAGATAAATCAGGCCCCCTTCCTCTACTTTCTGTTAAACATCCCCTATAAGACAACATGCTTTTCTGCATGTTGCTTGTTTATGCACTGTGCAATGATCTCTGTAGTAGGCTAAGGAGATTGGTACTCAAACCTCACCCACCTGCAATCCAGCTAGTCCATTCCTATGTCCAAAGAGGTCACCTTTCTGAATAAAGCATAAAACTGCTAATTATATTAATAGAGTAACTGCACTTTACCAAGTACCTACTTACTACCTATACTATGCTCCTAATGAGCTCAGCTAATGAACTATAAGGTAATTAATATCTTGGGGGGGACACAAATGAAACAATGTTTTTCATTCTCCATAGTCTGTGATATGCATTAAAGTGGAAGTTGAAAGAAGGTCTCAAGAGTGTTCAACGAAAAATGGAGTATTTTAACAAAAAAACAACCAGTTTGTTGTTTTGCAAAAGATCTGATTGAACTCCCATACTTGAGCACAAATTCTTTCATCACAAGTATAATAACAAAATCATTCTCACTATTAGGTTTGTAATATTAATATAAAGTGAGCATGAGACATTTTGTGAAACAGTATGATAATCTAAACAAATTGGTGAATCTATCAGGGGATGTTATTTGAATAGTGCACACGAGTAGTTCTGAGACCTACACTGCCATAACGTGCAGTCTGCAATGATAGGGTGAAAATAGTTGATCTGTTACAGAATCCATGCACTTTGGTTCTAATTCTGACCTTGGGCATTCTGTTGCAGCCCCACTGACTTCAGTGGGAGGCCCACATCTGCCTTGGATGGCAAACCTAGGCTTTATGTATCGATGGGGATTGTCTGACTGGGATTCCAATGTGTCAACTTCACATGGATCTCCCCTTTCTGCAAATCCATCAGTTGTAGGGGAAGAACTGCTAAAATTCATTTCCCCCTGCCCTCTTCCTTCCCCCGCATCTTGTACCACAGGCACTCCTTCTGACATGCAACCCTCCCCCCCCCCCATGGACTACCCAGAAAAACTCCATAATGAGGTCCTTGTGGAGCTTTCTGTTCCTATCCAACATGGGAGTGGATGGGGCAGCCTCATTCAGATATCTCCATCTCCATCCCTTGTGTGGGTGTTGGGGTAGTTTTTATGTACCTAGATCCTCTTCTTATTTCTGTGGGAGGGGGTGAGCCAGGCTACTGGTCCTTGCTGAGAAAACTTCAGTGTGGCGAGTGACCCAGTAGCATAACAAAGAAGCTAAGGGCATGACAAGGGAAACTCAACAACCAGCTCTGCAGCTAGAATGGCAACTCTTTTCTCTAAATTGGGTTTTAAACTGTGTTAAACAGAAACTGTAGTTGCTCTATCTCCTACACCATACCTGATCCACTAAAAAACAATTCACGCTTCCATCAGTATATGTTAAACTCCTGCACTATTAGGCTCCATGCGAGCAGTTTGCTTGCACAGATACATTAGTCTTACACGGTTTTGTTCGTTTTGTTTTTGTTTAAAAAATAGTGACATGCTGCTTAAAGTCCACAAGAGAATACTTTCCCCTCTGAAGGGCAAGTAACATCTGTGGGTAGTTTGCTGGCTTAACAGTGGGTCTGTCAGAAGCTTGGTGATTCAGAAAATTTACTAGAACTCACCTAATGATTAATTAGCTTTCTCTGTAAGGAATGAAGCCTCTTCATTATGCTTATTGTCATCAAGAACTTCTGCTTTCTGTAACGTGTAAGCCATAGCTTTAATAGGAGAAACTCCACTTGCCAAGCAATGAACAAGATTGTTTTTCTGAACTGAATTAAAGTTGACTCATAATATTTAAGAAAGCCGCTGGGGATGCTGATCAATAAGTGTCCTTGCTGTGTTCCAGTGAGCTATTATGTGAATTAAAGTAGAATAGGGTAATATTTCTTTGTTTTTGACTGAAAATAATATTACAGAAATATATGGTAAGCTCCAAGATCTGAGATAAAAATGGTTTTAACTCAAGCAGCTAAGGACTATGTTATATTGTATCCTTAAAGTGTACTATCATGAGGCATTTAACAGAGTCAGTTGTAACTCAGTGAGAATAGGTATCTTAAGGACTATTTGGCGAAGCATAAATGTAGCCCTATGGTTAGCATAAGTTTGCATCAATTAGACATGGGGTGTGCACAGACCCTGCCTGTTCAAGATCAAGCTGATGCTATGAAGCCAAACAAAAGTAATTTACACACTATGCAGGCATAAGATGCATAGCTACTCATGTGGGGAGAGAGAATCTTTTTGAAGACTATTATTCCTGGCCCTGTCCTGGCAATGTGGGAGTGAGTGTATATCTCCCTGTGACAGGGTGGACTAGGCAGTGAGGCCCCCTGCAGGTGGCCTCATGGCTCTGCCACAACCCGCCCCAGAAAAGGGCAGTAGAGAGGTCCTCCAAGCTGCCTAGAGCAGCGGTGTGGGAAGCAGCCAATCCGGGCCCAGCAGGCTGGTATAAGAAGAGCTGCAGGGCAAGAGTGAGGGCAGTTCCTTGCTAGAGCTGGAGGAGAGTGAATGGTGCTCCAAGCTGGCTGCTGGGAGTTTTCAATGGTGTTGCAAGCATTGGTGGATCACAGGGGGGCGTTTCACTGACATCAACATAGGATGGTTGGGAGAAGTTCATGACGTGTGCATCTTTAGGAACTTGGGTCGGTTCAAAAAGCTGCAATTCAGGACTTTCTTTCCAGACCACAAAATTAACATTGATGACATTGTGATGCCTATAGTTACCCTGGGGGACCAAGCCTACTCCTTGCTCCCATGGCTCATGAAGCCATACACCGGCTGTCTGGACAGCAGTAAGGAACGGTTCAACTATAGACTCAGCAAGTGCAGAATGGTGGTTGAATGTGCCTTTAGTCATTTGAAAGGGTGCTGGAGAAGTCTACTAACAAGGTTGGACCTTAGTGAGGAGAACATCTCCATGGTTATAGCTGCCTGCTGTGTGCTCCATAATATTTGTGAGAAAAAGGGGGAAAATTTTATGCAGGGTTGTGCAGTTGAGACAGGTTGCATGACAACCATTTTTGAGCAGCCAGACACCAGGGCAATAAGAAGAGCACAGCAAGGGACGTTACGTATCCGTGAGGTTTGAAAAGCCGTTTCAATAACGAGTCACGGTAATGTGAGCTGCTCCTCTGCATTGTGCTTTCCCAAACCTTCACCTGTCTTGTGTCACTGTCCCTCTAAAGCCAACCCCCCCAACCACGCCCACTGCTTCTACTCAACAAAACATTTATTTCTTGAATCCATTTACTTTATTTAACAAACGTAAGTGAAAAGGGAGAACAGAAAGAAAAGGTAACCTTGGGGGAAAAGGGGTTGTAAAGTTGGAATGGCAGAAACATTTTCATCTGTTAAGTTGGGTTTGAATAGAGACTGGGAGTGGCTGGGTCATTACACATATTGAATCTATTTCCACATGTTAAGTATCCTCACACCTTCTTGTCAACTGTCTAAATGGGCCATCTTGATTTTCACTACAAAATTTTTTTTTCTCCTGCTGATAATAGCTCATCTTAATTAATTAGCCTCTTACAGTTTGCATGGCAAATTCCATCTTCTCTGTATGTGTGTGTGTGTGTGTGTGTATATATATAATCTTCTTACTATATGTTCCATTCAAGGCATCTGATGAAGTGGGCTGTAGCCCACGGAAGCTTATGCTCTAATAAATTTGTTAGTCTCTAAGGTGCCACAAGCACTCCTGGTTTTATTTTCATCTGTGTAACATAACACCTCATTCCAGACCATCAAAGGTCTGTGAATGGGCACCTTCTGTTCCTTATACCCTCCCCCCGCCAAGTTAAGTGAAAGGGATAATGGACTTTCCCCCACACCTCATGCAACACTTGCGGGACGGTGATTCTGCAGCAGGCGATGCTGGCTGGCTGACCACCAGGGTCTGCAGAGGAACTCTGCCCTCCTGCTTCTGTTCCTGCAGTTCAACCAGACGCCTCAATATGTCTGCTTGGTCCCTCATAATCCGAAGCATCTCATCCTGTGCAGCACACTCTCACTCACTGGAAGCTTTCCTGCTCTCCATGTCCATGTTTAACTTTTCAAACAGTGAAATCTTCCACCCTCTCAGCTCTGTCAGTTGTCCTGGAGGCATTCATTATGTCGGCGAATGTGTCCTCCTGTGTTCTCTTTTTCCTCTTCCTAATCACTGAAAGTCTGCTTTCAGCTGTCGGTTGGAAAAAATAAAGGAGCCATTGTACCTGAATAAAATGTTTCCACAGCAAGGCTGTTTTCATAAAAAAGAAACCCTTATTACACTAGGTGCAAGCCATAACATAATCAGAATCCATGACTGTTCACTGTGCCATTTTGCTGCCCCAGCCATGGTGACCACATTTTTAATGAAGTGAGCACAGGTAGCTAGTCGAACATTGGCCCTTCCCCATAGCACCACGGGAAGCTGTTTACGAATGGGGCGGGGCAGAGGGGAATGTTTTCACTCCCAAATTGCAGAATCTGTCATGTGGGGCCACAGTCCCCTATCAGACACTTTAAACTTCTTGCCAACCAATGCTGGGCACAGTAAAGGCACATTAGCGGCCATGTGGTTTGGCAATCCAGAATGTGGGGAGGGGTGGGGTGGGTTCACATGCCCTTTTTTTCCCATATAAGAGCACTTTTAATGAAAAATTCCCCCATTTCCCCTAGGTGATCCTATGTGATATCAGTCTCCTGAGGTTAACAGAGGCAGAAAGGAAGGGGATGCTGCAAGCATCTGTGTATAGACCCGGTCCTTATGTTGCTATGCTGTGTACAGCAATGATGCCAGCAGAATTAATTTAGGAGTTGCATGGGAAAGTGTCCTGGTGGAAGAAATAAGACTGCCCTGCCCAGAAACCTTCTGCAAAGGATTGCAGAGTACCTCCATGAAAGTTTCCTAGCTATATCCATGAAGGATTCCCAGGCTATCCCCGTCCACATAAACAGTCTTTTCCGGGGCCAACCCTCTGCATAGCTAGAGCGGCCTCTTGTAAGCAGAGAACCACAGCACCTCACTTTTTCTTCACAGTAAACATGCAATACCACCGAATGTGTGTGCCCGCTAAAGTTTAACTGGACTTTCATTGTAACTGTATACTCAGCAGAGGTGCCTTCCCCGGCATCACGGTCAGCCACCATGATGTCCTGTGACCCACAGGACTGCAAGGTTAAAAATATTTCCTGGCTCTCAGTGAGAATGGATCCACCACTCGCCTGTCTCCCATTCTCCTCCTCTTCCCCTTCTTCATCCATCATATCATCCTCCTTGATGTCCCTAGACTCACACACTTGTGAGGTGTCCACATTGCTTGTGGGGGTGCTGGTAGGGTCACCCCTGAGAATCGCATGCAGCTTGTTGAGAACCAGCATGTGTGGGGTTCAGCACCAGAACTATTGTTTGCTTCCCTTGCCTTCTGGTACACTTGGTGAAGTTCTTTTATTTTCACATGGCACTGCTGTGTGTCCCTCGTGCGGCCTAATTCCCCCATTCCACGAGCGATCTTTGCATAGATGTCAACATTTCTTCTGCTGGATTGGAGCTCTGCCTACACAGATGCTTCTCCCCACACAGCGATGAGATCCACCACCTCCTGTGCAGACCAGGCTGGAGCGCGTTTGGGGTATGTAGTCACATGATCAGCTGTGCTCAAGCTGGCATGCTCCCAATGCTAATCAAACAGGAAGTGGGAAGTCAAAAGTTCCTGGGTCTTTAGCAGGGAAGGGGCTGTTTCCTATATACCTGGCTGCAGTGTAGCAGAGTTGAGAGTGATCTCCTGAGCAGTCACAGATGAGCATTGTGGGACACCACCTGGAGGCCAATTAAGTCGAATTACACAACTCTGCATCTGCACTACCTCACAGTTGGCCCATGAAAATCGAACTAATTGCTACACCTCTCGCAGAGGTGGATTACAGAAGTCGACAACAACAACTGATGTAAAGGACCCGGTAGTGTAGAGACATACATTAACAGGTCGACTTAAGGTGGCTTCCTTCGACCTAACTCTGTAGTGTAGACCAGAACTTAGTGATGGACATTGGGGGGGGGGGGGTCATTCAGTCATTCAATTTTTTGAAAAATTACCAGGGACCTCAACATTTTTACCATGGACACTTGTGGCTGTGTACAGACACGTTGCTGACCCCTGTGAGAGAGAGTGACGGCACGTGTTCAGCCAGAGGATGCCTGCAAGAAGTGAGTGTAACACTGTTACACTCCCCCTTTATGCAATGACTGTAGGAGGGAAAGGACTATATCCATGTTTGCCACTGGATTTCTTTTTTGGGGGTGGAGGAAGATTCAATCTTGATTCAGAAGGGGTTTACTGTGCATAGTCAATGGAAGATTGGAGAGCTTTTTGCTCTCTTTGCTTGTGCCCCAACCATTGTTGTACTATATATGATTCTCTGTCTTATGTTCTAAAATGGCAGATGGAGGGCATGAGTTCTTTATAGAGGGGGCAGTAAAAGTTAAATGTTACTGCTTTGTGTCTTACTCTCTGGCACTCTAGAGAATGCTAGTGTTCTAATTTTCTAAGAGTTAGGCTAGATCTACCCTTTGTTAAAGAGCATTGTTAGGGTGAGCACTCACCCCGGGGCACCCCTTTGTGTCAAGGCTGACCTGTCACCCTGGCATGCAGAACCACAGTTGTGTCCCTGTCTGTTTTCCCCTAATGGGCTTTCAATGAGTTGAGTGAGACTTCTGCTTAGCGGAGAGTGCCCTTCTGGGGTCTAACTTATTAAACTAAAGGCCAAAAGATGGGATGCAAGCAAGCCTCCACTCCAGCATTGTGGCTGGAGGGAGGCAGAGTTAATCTTAATTTGTCTGCCCCACCTGAGTCCATCTGTTTCCTCCATCCAGGCTCCTTATCAATAAGAAGGGTTTGACCTCTACAGGGGCAGTTCAAAGCACTATGGTGTGCCTTTGCAATCTGAACCACCTGTCACAGTCTCTTAACATACTTTCACATGTACCAGGCCTCCCTGGGAACTTGCTACTTGATTTTTGGGACCTCCTCCCTAGCAGTGCCTTTCACAAACTCCTTTTCCTGGTGAGCCCAGTAGCCTGCTCCCCTCAGAAGTCCCTCTGCTCAGAAGCTCCCTGTGTTCTGAGGTTTCCTGATCTGAGCTATCACAACACTTCATTAGGTCCAAGTATTCCTTAGTTAATTAACTGTCGCCCAGCCTTATAGGCAATAAATGAATCACAGGTGGCTTAGCAAAGCCTGTCACAGGTAGGCTGAGTGCCTGATCCCATCAAAGGGCCAACTACCCCTGACAAGAATTTTAGAAAATATGCGTAGCAAGCAACTCCCAAAATCTGAATGTATGCAACAGATCCCTGATTTTATACTCCTCCAACTGGGGACAAAAATATACCATGTGATTTGTGTGTCCAATTAAAACTAATCGACACAACTTGAATTTACAATTGTGAGTTCTTGCATCCATGTTCGTGTGAAAAATCTACAGACCAAGTTTCATTGAAACTGTTTACCTCATAGTTTACAGTAAAGAAAACATTCAAAGAAGTTGATATTGCCAAATGAGCAAACAGAACAAAATTAACTTAATTGATAAAGGATTCATTATGAATTATTTGCCCAGATCTAGTTTACACAGAGTAGCGAAGATCTGAAGAAGAGCCAGTGCTTGAATTAATTCCAGACAGAAAGCCACATCTTTCTACTGTGTTGATGTTATTTACTGATGTGTAAAAACTGGCTGGGTGAGCTAGTCTATTTAATCATCTTATCCCTTTTGCTCTGTAACGTGAGTCTTGCGGGATTTGATAGAACTATAAATGCATTGCTTGCAAGTGCACATGAGGGAGTAAGTGTTGCAGGGATCTTTGTTCTTTAAAATATATTTAAATAGCGTGAGAGGAACATGATTAGAGCTGGAATTGCTCTGAAAAAGCTATAAATTAGTTATTTGCCAAGGTGCTAACGTTCACATTTGACAGTATGTCACAAGCCTTGGCAAAATACTTCTGGCTAACTTCATCTCACTCCTGTATATTACTGTCCTCCAAAGGATAGTTTGTCACATCACATGAAGCTGTTTGTTGTTTTATTTTAGTCTGTTTTCAAGGGATTTCTTTCTTTTCTTGTTTTCCTGCAGGAAAATAAGAAATTACTAACTGAAAATGAAACCATCATACAGTGGTGAGGAGGGGGATGCAAACAGAAGCTTGCAGTGAAGTGGCAGGGTAGTATACTGCCATGCAGAAATGGTAGGTAGAGGAAGCGGGTTCTGAGTCCGTATGTTGCCCTTTTGGGGCCTATTTTGTGATCACCTGTGCTGTGGAGATCAACAAAAATTCTTGCATAAATTGGGTCAGGGTGTTGCATGGAAAATAAACATGGTTGCATAGTAATCTCTTTCCCTTCTGTGGCTGAATTGTGTGACTAAGCTCTATGAATTTGTGTAGAAGAGGCGGGGGGGGACCTGAGCATAATCAAACTGGGAATACCTCTGCTCTGTGCAGTAGATTCCTGTATCCAGGAAGCATAACTTATAGTGAAAATGCATCATAGGTTGCTATTGCTCTGAATAGCAGTAACTCTCTGGCCCTGAGATATTGAGAACAGGTCATCATTGCAAGATAGATTTGAATGGCAGTATGATAGGTACTGGAGTTGTGTTACCACTGCTGTGGGGAGCATGCACAAACAGAAAGCCATTGAAACTGGCCCTGACATACCTAGTCTACAGCAGGGAAAGATGTGGAGGTACTTTTGATGGAACTCAGGCCCTGAGGTTCTCCAGATAAGATCTTCCTCTGCATGTGTTCTTGCAGAAGAAGGTGCTTGGTTCACCAAAGTCTGGGGGCATTGTGTAGGCAGCACATTCTGTTAATAGTGTTGTATGACTTGTCTTAAAAATAGATAAGTCTGAAAGGCTGTTAATCTGGTACCTCTTTGAATATTACCAGACTCTTTCAGAGTTGAGCTGTATTATTTAATGAGAAATATTAAATGGTAACCTCAAGTGTAAAGGTAACATGAAAAACAGTGATTCCAAGACACTGGAAAGATGTGACAGGGCCATTGGGGAGGGCATGGGTTGCAGATTTGGATAAAGTACTCCATAAAGGAAGCTAGTTTTGAGTTAGAGAAAGGGTTTGAAGAATTTGAAGGACTCTGAAATCCATTGCTGAATTACATCAGAAATGCATCTCAGAGGAATATATTCAGTCTTGAGTTTAAGATGATTCAAGCTAATTCTCACTTTATCCAAACTGGTTTACCTGTCTAGTGCTATGAATGGTGTAGAACGGTTTTGTGAAAGGTTCCTATATACAATTTTGCCTTCCTTCTTTACCTGCAATATGGGGCCTAATGGGCCTCTCTTGGTTAAAGGCTCCCTTTTGTGTTAAACTGGATGGTGGTTTCTGTGAAGTGGATACATTTGGGCCTGATTTATTTTTCCCAAAAGTACTGAGCACTTGCAATGAATTCAAGTCAATGGAAGTGCTTCGAACCTTTGAAAATCAGGCCCATAATGACCAATCTGAGACCACAAAATTTATTTTCACTTGTGACCTAATCTGCTCACCTAGCATATGTTCCTTAAGGTGACAATTGGAAGCGGCCTTATTCAAGCTCTTAAAAACTCAGCTGTCGTTTCCTCTATATTAGAATTAGGTAGTGGGTGGGTTGTATTATCTATTTACTTCAGGTCATCTCCACATCAGCAGGCACAGAATATGAACTGGTTGGATGAGAAACGCAGCCTCTGACTATAGGTCGTTGGTGCGGGTGTGGGAAGTGTCATAAATATAAAGGGAAGGGTAAACCCCTTTGAAATCCCTCCTGGCCAGGGGAAAGCTCCTCTCACCTGTAAAGGGTTAAGAAGCTAAAGGTAACCTCGCTGGCACCTGACCAAAATGACCAATGAGGAGACAAGATACTTTCAAAAGCTGGGAGGAGGGAGAGAAACAAAGGGTCTGTGTCTGTCTGTATGCTGGGTCTTTGCTGGGGATAGACCAGGAATGGAGTCTTAGAACTTTTAGTAAGTAATCTAGCTAGGTATGTGTTAGATTATGATTTCTTTAAATGGCTGAGAAAAGAATTGTGCTGAATAGAATAACTATTTCTGTCTGTGTATCTTTTTTGTAACTTAAGGTTTTGCCTAGAGGGGTTCTCTATGTTTTGAATGTAATTACCCTGTAAGATATCTACCATCCTGATTTTACAGGGGGGATTTCTTTATTTCTATTTACTTCTATTTTTATTAAAAGTCTTCTTGTAAAAAAACTGAATGCTTTTTCATTGTTCTCAGATCCAAGGGTTTGGGTCTGTGGTCACCTATGCAAATTGGTGAGGCTTTTTATCCAACATTTCCCAGGAAAGGGGGGGGGTGCAAGTGTTGGGAGGATTGTTCATTGTTCTTAAGATCCAAGGGTCTGGGTCTGTAGTCACCTAGGCAAATTGGTGAGGCTTTTTACCAAACCTTGTCCAGGAAGTGGGGTGCAAGGTTTTGGGAAGTATTTTGGGGGGAAGGACGCGTCCAAACAGCTCTTCCCCAGTAACCAGTATTAGTTTGGTGGTGGTAGCGGCCAGTCCAAGGACAACGGGTGGAATATTTTGTACCTTGGGGAAGTTTTGACCTAAGCTGGTAAAGATAAGCTTAGGAGGTTTTCATGCAGGTCCCCACATCTGTACCCTAGAGTTCAGAGTGGGGGAGGAACCTTGACAGGAAGGATGAAAAATATAATTGTAACTAGTCATGTTAGAGAAACAAAGCAGGCTGGAATGTAAAAGGAGATATCAAGAGGTTGTTGTGCATCACTGAACAGCCATTTAAATTTGACTGCAATAGTACTGTGTTTGTCATGATGATTTAGATAACACGTTTGGGTCTGATGAAAAAGAAAGTGTCTTTGATCGCTCCAGAGAGAGAGAGAGTTTTTATTTGGAAATCTGCAGGTAGCTAATTCTATTAGGTTGTGAAAATCAGTTGCCCCCCCTCTATACTGCAAAGTTGCTGATGGCAGCAAAGAAAGAAAAACCCAGGAAACTGGAAGGAGAAAATGACTAAATTGTTCCAAAGTAAACTGTTTTTGGTTTACATTCAAAATTTCAGATTCTGTTATATGATCATTGCAGAAGTTTTGTTGATAGCTCAGAGGCGGGAGAATATGATAAATTGCATTGATAACAGCCTGAGCTCTGGGACCCCACAAGAAGGGAGGGTCTCAGAGTCTGGGCTCCAGCCCAAGCCTGAACATTTACCCTGCAATTTTACAGCCCCACAGTCTGAGCCCCATGAACCCGAGTCAGCTCACGCAGGCCAGCTTCAATGTAGACATATACCCATGGTTTGTTTTTGTTTTGTTTTTTTGCTGGTATTAGTCTCTCTTTATGGACAACTCTTGATATGTAGCCCCTGTAGTGGTATTTTTGGAGATAGGACAATTTCTGTCCCTCATCTTGACTGTTCTTTTTACCTTTACTTTTCAACCTTAGCTAAGTTGTTTACTGCATATAGATACCTCTGCAGTTCCGTCACAGGGAGGACATGTGGACGTGACAGTTAATCAACATTTGGCATTATTCCTAACTCAGTATTCTGTAAAGGTCACTGTGCTTAATCAATTGATAATTTTTGAATAGAGCTGCAACGAGTGATTCCAACAGAGATGTGGACTCAGGAGAACATGCCCATCCAAGCTCACAAGTTTTGACACATTAGTTCACGTCATTTTTCCCCCCCGTAGATGCGGTATGAAGAGTGAGCAGAAGTGATGTCACTGACACTTCCCCCAAAAGGCAGAATATTTCACACTGTCTGTGAAGGGAGGAGCTACAGCTGCTGGAGTGTAAGTTAAGAATCATTATGATAAACTGAAGATTTTCTTTGTGACAGAGTGTTTGAGTGTGAACCACAGCCAAAGGATTCAGGAGATGGATAAGTACAAATTTGGAAATTAAACTGCCTATGAATTGTGTGTTGTCTTTAGCTCATCTCAGAAACAGACCAGACCAAAACAAAAGTAGAGAATTTTGAGCAATTTATTTGCACAAAGACTTTCCGTGTAACTTTGGGCCTCCATGTGTGCATGTGCAATTCATTGTGCCTCTGTAAAAGTTGGTTTGCAAATGCTGTTCAATGTGTTTGTCTCTCTTAAAGCATGCCACATCTGTGACAATGCTGCTTTCTATCCTCTAGCTCAGAGATGACATGCAGTCTCTTGTGGGCAGTTATGAGCTGGGCAGAGACTCGCTTCCTCTGAGTGAACTACCTGGAAAAACACATCCTTTTTGTTATCTATACCTAGATCAGTTGTATATATCTTCCGTTGACACAACAGTGCTTCCAAAAGTGGATGCACGCTTATTGTGCACATTCACATAGCCATTTGCCTTTGCAAACTGGGGAGATGAGTCACCGGTTCAATGCTTGGTGAGCACACATGGGCTATGGCATTGGCATGCACAGATTTCTGTAGGTGCAATCAAGTGTGTGCCCAAAAGTGAGCATATAAAACAGAGGATGGCTTGATGCTTGCTAAGAATTTGACTCTTTATATTAGTCATCTAAAGATCAGTCAACAAGCAAAAAAGATTTAGCAAGAACAAAGTACAGTGGTAGTATGTTTTAGGGGATAAGGAGGTACATTTGTTGAGTGCTTAGCAATGTACTGCACAGTGGCAGCTCTTTTGCTATTCATGCATGATGTGTTGTGAAAATCTGTCATAAGATTTTATGTCCATAATCTCTGAGAGACGTACGATTTGTTTTCTCCATGCCTACCATATATTTGACTTGTAAAAAATTAATTGTCATGCTGTTACTTGATGATGGTTTTAGGTTTAACACCCAAAATATCGCACTATATATGTAGTTTTAATTTTTTTTGCCATTTCCTTTTGCTGTTTAACAATCATCAGGCTTTGTGTTAGACCAGCTGGGGAATGTGGCTGGCAATTACAATAAGATTTAATATTATTCTGAGCTCTGATAGTTCTTGGCTAGGCTTCTGTTTTGGCCTCGGATTAGTCACTCAGCTGCTTTGTGCCTCAGTTTACCCTTCTGTAAAATGTGAATAATATTTACCTCTCAGGTTTACTGAGCCTTACAATTATAGTATAGTAAGGTTTTTTTTTTCTGAATTTGTATTACAATAGTGTATAGAAAACCCAACAGAGATTGCAGTAGGTACTGTACAAACACAGTGAGATATTGTCCCTGCCAATCTAAATAGAGAACAAAGAGGAGGGAAAGAAACAGGCAGAAAAAGGGGAAGTGACTGGTCTATGGTCACGCAGCAAGTCAGCACCAAAGCAAGGAGGCGAAGCCTAATCTCCTGCCTTGCAGTCCAGTGCCCTACTGTGACGAAGTGGGACTGTTCTTAATGCTTCCTCTGAATACTGTAGTGGTGCCTCAGTTTCCCCTACGCATTTCTTAAGTCTCTAGGTAATGGGATAAGGGGGTGTAATTATTGCAGAGCAAAGGGCCAGTGTGCATAAATGGCCGACACTCTGTCTCCGGGCAACTGATGGCCTGGGCCCTTACCCCCTGCAAGGCGATAGCTAAAGGGGTTGGAGAACAAAGGAATCAGGGAAAGGGAAAAAGCCCAGAGGAGGAGGGGCTGGAGGGTGAGTCAGTTTGGGCTGGCTGGGGACAAGGAGTGAAGTGCAGACGTGGTTGTCTGGCTCATTGCCCCCCAAAATGGACCCGGCTGAGAGGTCCTGTTCTCTGTACCTACAAGCTCTGTTTTAGACCATGTTCCTGTGATCTAATAAACCTCTGTTTTACTGGCTGACTAAGAGTCACGTCTGACTGTGAAGTTGGGGTGCAGGACCCTGGGCGGACTCACTGTGGGAAGCGCACGGAGGAGCAGAGGATGCTGAATTCTCTGAGGTCAAACCCAGGAAGGTGGAAGCCGTGTGAGCTTTCTGCCCTGAAGACAGTCTGCTCATAGAGAGGAGACTTCACCAGAGTCCTGACTGGGTTCATAGGGAGCAGTTCCAGAGCATTGCCTGGGGACTCCGTGACACCTACTCACTAGACTGAGCTGCTTAGAGCAGAGTGTGCTTTTCTCCACTGCCTGGACAACATGAACTGTATTTATTTAGTGATCTGTTTTCAGACGTATGCCTCAGCCCATTTACAATCATTTAAAAAAAATAACTTCTTATTGAAGGTCACTAGGCTCAAGTTATGTCATAACAATGGGGAGAAATGAAGTTCAGAGCCAAGCATCCTCCTCCTTCACATAGGCCCTGATCTGATTCTGCATAGAACATAAGCAAGTGCTTCAATCCTATTGAAGCTTAAAGCCAAATGCATATGTAGGTGCTTTGCTGAATGAGTCCTTTGCGGAACCAAGGCATAGTGCTTGTCACAGTTCAGGGAAACAGCACCTCTGTTCCCCTCTGTGGTCTCTTGATGCCCACTCTAGGTTCAACTCCTCAGCCTTCACCTCCCTTGGGAAGAGACCCATATCTGTCTCTCTCTTCTGACGAGGGATTTTTCCATTCTGCACTGCTCCCTGTCTACACCGTGATATCCCCAGAAAAGCCAAACCACATAACAAGCCAGCTTTTGCTCTAGAGATATGAACAGTGTAACTGCCAGTAGTTACCACATAGCTCTTCCTTAGGAAACACGTTTTTGTTTTTAATGTTTTCTCTGTAGTGCTCTCACCTTAAGAAAACAATAAAACCCTTAAAAATCTACACAATTGCTAAAAATCTTACCAGAGGTCACCCAACCTCAGGCTCTGATAGGCATCAGTCCTCCAAAACCCACAACTCTTTTTTCCCCAGGGTTAAAAGTTTATAATTGTCTCCAATTCAAAACTAGAACAAACATGATTAGTTCAGTATTTCCCTTATACAGTTTTGCCTTTGATCTTGGCCTCATGTAACAAGTGATCAGCAGAAAATGGCCCACTTCTGAGGGCACAGCTTCAAAACGGTGGGTTTTTGCTTAATGGGAGGGGGGAATTTGCATTCACTTCCTCCTAGATATTGCCCAGAAAAACCACTTAACAATTCCTGTTCCAAAAGGCATTCTTGTCTGGCACATTGTTCAGTATAGTCCTTTGAACCCCCCGGGTCTCACCTCTGTCATGTCTTCCCCCTCAAGAGGTTACAAAAAACATTATTTAATAAAATAGGCCCTGAAGATACTTCAACTTAATTCAGTAAGGTCTCCCAAAGATTTAGCAGGAAATTGTCATATCTGTTAGATCTCCTCCCTAAAGAAGTGTGTCTAACTAGGGTGCTTGGCTGGTATCCTAGGGGAACCCACTGATTATTTCCTGGACAGGTTTATTCCCTGGATGATGATTCTGTCATGAACAGAACACACAATTTCACATTTCAGCTATCCAGATAACCATATTTCTAGCAAGCCAGTATACATCTTTCAGAAATCCATACAGTCATTTGACAACCATCCTGTATAATTTCTTCTCTTCAGAACCTATGGGATGGAGCTCTCGCATGCCCCTTAATACCCTACTTGGCCCCAAACCTTTGGGTATAAACTTGAGACCTGGTCCTCTTAGGCTGATCTCCCATGTGTTTTCTAGGGACTGTGTAGTGTCCCTTGGTTCCTCAAAGAGACTGCTGCCCTAGCGATTGGTTGATGTCTCCCCTCCTCCCGCCCCTGGAAATATTACAAGTGTAATCAAGTTCTGAATGAATGCTCCCCTGGCAGCTAGCTGGGGGACAGATGTCCAAGCCAGGAGGTGTGTGGACTCTCCCTACGAGTTCCCAGACTGGTTTAACCTGTTCCTCCCCACTGTTCAAAGAAAGAGATAAATAGGCTTCATTAGGAGCCTCTTTTATTTTAAATGCTCCATCACTGAGAGGTAAGTGATCTTAGATTGAGTTAAATTCACATCCCACTTCAAAAGCATTTAGAAACACATCCACTCCCTTCCCTACAGTGAGGAAGTAATGTGGAGTCTATGCCACCCCCTGGGACAGGAACATGGGGTCTGGATTCACCAGATGGATTAGGGTTTTGCTGGCGTAGTATCTCTTGATCTAGTTTGATGCTCCTTGTCCTTCTCTCTCCTCATGCTGATGCCTCCTCTCCTGGTCCGTTCTCTCGTGGTACTGGTCTGCTCTCTCCCGCTCCTAGTGAGTCTGCAAGCAGCTGGGGTTCGAGACACACTATGTCCTCCTCCAGCTGCAGTTCTCCTGCTCTATGAACCAGTCCAAAATTTCTGTTATCATGGTGAATCTGATGTCCATGGGCCATGATTGCTGCTTCTGTCAGGCTCTCCCTTGCTCTTCTCCAGGTAGTTGGCTCCAAGATTTCCCCTGCTTGCTGGATCCTCTGCCAGTGGGATGGATGTTCCCTGTGAATCTAGACCATCATTTCTCTTCTGTTCATCAGAATATAGCAAATTGACTAGCTGCACATCAGTTCTAAACAATACTGCCAGTGAGATTTGAATGGACTGAAACATTTTTGAAAGTTAGGCTCCCATTTTTTTTAATGCTCAAAACTGCTTGGCTTCTTTTCTCTTTATAACTCTTCACCGCTCCTCTGTATAAGAGCACCATGACTGTCCCTTCATAATTATAAAATATATGCCTCTAGCTCTGTCTTCAAAAGAAATCTATAAAAAAAAACCTCAGGTATGGTTGCTTCCTTTTTGTGTGCAGCTCTTCCTGCAAAAATAAGGAAATCACACTCTGACATTCCCGTGGGCCATATCAATTTTTTTCAGAATATTTTTAAAATCATGATCACGTTGAATTCCTGGATTTTATTTCTATCTCCACATGCAACACTGCTTGGTGTTGACAGAACCACACCAAGCAGCTCTCCCGAAATTTATACCGCATAGCCATCAAGAGGGAGGGAGTGGGAAAAGTGATCCTTTCATAGGTACCATGGCAGGGACAGAGGGAGCTAGGATATTGGAACACAGCACGAGAATGGTAATGTGGCTTTTCCAAGTCATAACCAGAGTTGGGAGAATAATGGGAAAATACCAATTAAATCACTTATTTGAAAAATTATCCCATTATTCATCAGATATATTTTTGTCCATTATTATTAGACTGGCTAATATCCTATTGAATAACAGGCTGGGAAAACAGAAAATATTTACCTTAAAATCATTCCATCAAGCAGAGAAGAAACAGTGAATGTGTAGAATACGCTGGCACAAATCTCTACACCGTTAGTGCTGTCAATGTGCATGATTCTTTACTTACAGATAAGAGAGATTCTTAAATTGAAATAAGAACAGTAGAAGATAAGAATGTAGGAAGGGGTTGGGTTTGGGAAAGATGAGGGAGAGGTCAATATGATTATGCATAAACTTGTGAAGCTAAAGCACAAATCTTGAGGACAAAGCATGAGAGAATATATGCAAACATCTTCAATAGAAAACATTTTTTCCAGGATGGTGGCACAATGCTTTCTGCATAGTATAGTTAGCAGATGCTTGCATTAGTGGAAAATGGCTAATATATGGTCTTCATAAGCAAAAGTTTTTGCTCTTTGTGACTCTGATGATAATACATTTTAATTTTTAGGCACGTATCTGCACCTAGCCTAAGTATCTAGCAAATACCCGAATAAAAACCCCTTTTCAGAAAAGCATTTAAGCATACCTCTAATCATGTGATTAGTCTCATTAGAGTCATGTGCTTAAATGCTTTGCTGAATGGGAGCCAAAATCACGATCACCATAAAAACATACCAAAATAGAATGACAAATAAAGTAATGAAATCTAAATCACTGTGCTGTAACAAATACTTTATTGAAGAGACACATTTTAGATCTTTTTTAAAATACACCAAATCCTTGGCAGTTCTAATCTTGAAGGGCATTGCTTAGACCTGGGGCTACAGATGTAAAGATGAGAGCAGTACTTGTTATACTTTTTGCCATCGCTGGGGACCAAAAGTTCTGTTATATTTTTTTTATAAGATACGGAATGAGAAGCTTGTATAAAGTTTTGGGATCTAATACTTTTGAATAAAAAATAATAGTGATACTAAGTAATTATTTGCAGTTATTTATTATTTCCATTAATAATTACATTTTGTGCTTACCTTTCACCTGAAGAAGTCTTAATTATCCATACCCCAGTGTTGGCAAGAGTTAAATGAAATTCTGATGCTTACCCTAGCAATGATTATGCTACAATGTTCTCAATCACCGGCAAATCATGTATTATCTTTATAGGTAATCCACTACAGCGTGTGTTGCAGTAATCCAGAATTCTCAAGAAAAGCATTACGGTGCCAGGTGATCAGAATGTGAGAATAGGGCTCAGAGTCTGGTGACATTTCAGAAACTAGTCCTTATGATTGCTTATCACTGATCATAAAAAAACAGTTATTGGTCAAGCATTATACAAAAAGCTATAGCTAAATTGAGGTTTCTGGTCATTACGCAGCATGGCCGGACTGTCTTCATTTTGTGTGGTAGAGTGCAAAGCACACTGTCAACACTTAACAAATAAATGAAAATAATTTTTAAAGAAGTAAACTTGTTTTGGAAGAACTTTCTAGGATTGAATGGATTTTTCTTGAACATGAATACCAGAGTTCTAAGAAAATCTATATATAATTGAATTTGTATGTTGGCAGCAGCTTGGTTATACAATAAGAATATGTATCTTAGATCTCAGACTTACAACTTTGGTCAATTTTTACTAATGTCCTATATAATTTAAGAACATAAGAGTGGCCATACTGGGTCAGATCAAAGGTTCATCTAGCCCAGTATCCTGTCTTCTGACAGCGGCCAATGCCAGGTGCCCCAAAGGGAATAAACAGAACAAGTAATCATCAAGTATCCATTCCTTGTCACCTATTCCCAGCCTCTGGCAAACACAGGCTAAGGACACCATCCCTGCTCATCACAACTAATAGCCATCGATGGACCTATCCTCCATGAACCTATCTAGTTTTTTTTTCTGAACCCTGGTATAGTGTGGCCTTCACAACATCTTCTGGCAAAGAGTTCCACAGACTGACTTAATTGTGTGAAAAAAATATTTCCTTTTGTTTTAAACCTGCTGCCTATTAATTTCATTTGGTGACCCCTAGTTCTTGTGTTATGAGAAGGAGTAAATAGCACTTCCTTATTTACTTTCTCCTTATCAGGCATGATTTTATAGACCTGTATTATACCCAACCTTAGACATCTCTTTTCCGAGCTGAAAAGTCCCTGTCTTATTAATCGCTCCTCATACGGAAGCCGTTCCATACCACTAATCACTTTTGTTGCCCTTTTCTGAACCTTTTCCAATTCCAGTATATTTTTTTGGAGATGGAGGCAACCACATCTGCATGCAGTATTCAAGATGTGGGTGTACAATGGATTTATATAAAGGCAATGTTATATTTTCTGTCTTATTATCTATCCCTGTCTTAATGATTCCCAACATTCTGTTCACTTTTTTTGACTGCTGCTGAACATTGAGTGGATGTTTTCAGAGAACTATCCACAATGACTCCAAGATCTCTTTCTTGAGTGGTAATAGCTAATTTAGACTCCATCATTTTATATGTATGGTTGGGATTATGTTTTCCAATGCGCATTACTTTGCATTTATCAACATTGAATTTCATTTGCCATTTTCTTGCCCAGTCACCTAGTTTTGAGAGCTCTTTTGTAGCTCTTTGCAGTCTGCCTGGAACTTAACTATCTTGAGGAGTTTTGTATCATCTTCAAATTTTGCCACCTCACTGTTTATCCCTTTTTCCAGATCATTTATGAATATGTTGAATAGGACGGGTCAATGTACAGACCCCTGCGGGACACAGTTATTTACCTCTCTCCATTCTGAAAAATGACCATTTATTCCTACCCTTTGTTTCCTGTCTTTTAACCAGTTACTGATCCAGGAGAGGATCCTTCCCTCTTATCCCATGAGAGCTTACTTTGCTCAAGAGCCTTTGGTGAGGGAACTTGTACTTAGATTTTCAGAAAGCTTTTGAAACTATATCCACTGGATCCCTCTTGTCCACATGCTTGTTGCCCCTCTCCCCCGCAAAGAATTCTAGTAGATTAGTGAGGCATGATTTCCCTTTACAAAAACCATGTTGAATCTTCCCCAATAAATTATGTTTATTTATGTGTCTGACAAGTTTGATCTTTACTATAGTTTCAACTAGTTTGCGCAGTACTAAAGTTGGTCTTACTGGCTGTAATTGCCAGGATCACCTCTGGAAACCTTTTTAAAAATTAGCGTCACATTAGCTATCCTCCAATCATTTGTTAGAGAAGCTGATTTAAATGATAGGTTACACACTACAGTTAGTAGTTCTGCAATTTCACATTTGAGTTCCTTCAGAATTCTTGGGTGAATACCATCTGGTCCTGGTGACTTACTACTGTTTAGTTTATCAGTTTGTTCCAAAACCTCCTCTAATGACACCTCAATTTGGAACAGTTCCTCAGATTTGTCACCTAAAAAGAATGGCTCAAGTTTGGGAATCTCCCTCGCATCCTCAGCCATTAAGACTGATGCAAAGAATTCATTTAGTTTGTCCTCAATGGCCTTATAGTCTTTGAGTGCTCCGTTAGCATCTCAATTGTCCAGTGGCCCCACTGGTTGTTTAGCAGGCTTCCTGCTTCTGGTGTACTTAAAAGTTTTTTTTGCTATTACTTTTGGGGTCTTTGGCAAGCTGTTCTTCAAAAAAATAAGGCATTTACAGTTTAATGCTACATCCTATAAATAGACACTTATAGCTCTGCATACATTATTAATATAGGTTTATTACCTACTTTATTGGCTTCACTACTGTTCTTCTCTTGGGAGGTCATGGAAAATAGGTAAATTGTGTAAATGTCCATGTTAACTAGAGCTACTAGATACAAAGCAAATATGATTGCACAAATACGAATATTCACTTGTCATGTCCTATAATTCACATATCTCAAAAAATAGTCCATAAATGCAATCCCCCAGCTACTGTTGTTTGAAGTAATTTATACATTTCCCATCTTATGTTTGTACTACTATTAGAATGCTAAGTAAAAATTTCATTCCTATATTTTGTTGCAAGAGAACAATATTCTTCTTTAAAAGAAACAAAAGACCGATATGCTATACATCATTCTAGTAGTAGCATACATATCAGCCAGATAGGCTGGGGAGACCTGGTCCTGTGGTATTGTGAAGGAAACATATTTAGTCCTGAACAGCCTTTCTATTTTATCTTAAGAAAATACATCTAAAAGTATTTAAAGAGACCGCATGTAGTGCTGCATTCATGGCTTATAATGCATGCAAAAAGGAAAACATTGGGAACGAAGGGATCTCTTTCAAAAGCAGACCAGTGGTGTCTTTAGGGTAATCACTGATGTATTGTGCTATGAAAATTGCGTAACTGAGAATCAAGAACTGATGTAGCTTACAAGTTCAATCACCCTCTTTCTGAGAACATATTGAAAGATTTTTCCGTAAAGAAAACAGACATAAAACTACACTAGATATTAGTGACTTGGTAAAATTACATCTATGTGGGGAAAATTTGGATTGGTGCTCAGTTTTGTGTTAAAACCTTTGGAGTCTTTAACTAATAATATTGAGCTGAAGACAGAAGAATCTCAATTTTGGATGAAAATAAAATGCTCTCATCCTAACTTAAACTATTGGACAGTCATTTGAAGTGTTACAAAAACAGAATAAGAATAATGGGCATTCTCTAAATAGTATATGGAGATGACATGTACATATTTTTACAGGTATGGATTCCTCATGTATTGGAGTTTTCAAGCTAAAATCTGACATTTGTGTAATGATGGGATATAATAGAATCCATGTGACAAAGTAGCAGGAACCTATTGCATACCATACTGGAGAAACCAAAAAGACTGCAACAAAGAAGTGAATATTTCCATGACAGCTAAAAATTTTACCCAAAATGTTCACCGTAGCATAAAACAAAAATCTCTATGTATGATAACAAATGGGAGAAAAGAGGTAGAAAGCTGGCATTATATGTCAAAAATATTTACAAAAGCAGTGAAATACAATGTGATATTGGAGAGCAGCAAAGCGAAGTATTCTGGTTAGGGTTACAGTAAGTGATCACCTTCTGCAGACCACAAGACAGGTGAATGGGATCTAAAGAGATGAGTGGCATATCCAGCAATTCTTTACTTTACAGCCATTGTTCCACTACAAACCATTTGTCCAGGCATGCATATTAGGGCTACCATATACAGTGTATTTTTGACATCTGCCAAAAGTGACATCTCCATCAGCTGCAGATCTTCCTTATTTCGATGTCTGAGTCCCTGTTCTGCCCCTTCAGTCTCATCCTTCCCAGATATGGCCCCCAGATCTTAAAAGTACTCTTCTTTGATCCTATCTTTTCCAAATACTCCTCTCTCTTTCTTGTCACTTTGTCTCCAAGCCTCTAAAGTGAGCCATCTGCTCTCACTATATTCACTTCCTCTCTACTCATTTTCTCAGCTTTTTCTCCCTTCTACTCCACTTAAATATAATCCACCAAAGTTAGCAAGCACTTCTCCCTGGTGAGGTTACATTTTCTTCCTTGACCTTTCTTTCAGGACAACCGACACCCCTAAGTTTCTCTTCTTTCTTGGCTTTGGAGGTGCTATACTCGCCTGGTTCTCCTCCTTACCTCTCTGACCACTCTTTAGCATCTCTTTCACAGAGAGTGAAAAAGTAAGGAGCCACTAATGTCCCTCAGGACTCTCCTTGATCCTCTCTGCTCTATTTTGTCTTTGGATTACTGCTTTTGGGGTGGGCTTCCCTTCTGTCTATACCTTCTGTCTCACGCAGGCCTTACAAGGGCTGATCACAATCTGGCCCTTAGCATACTAGAAAGGAATCATTGAGAAAGCATGTACTAAGGGCCTCTCTTCCATCTGTGGAATTCCTTACTACAGTACAGCTAAGGGGATATCCTTCAGCACTGGAATCAGTTGTGGCAGTATATCCCAATCCTATTGCCCTATTTTGGGCCACTTCCTTCCTTCAGCTTGCTCTGGGTTTGGGAAGGCAGTGGCCCTTACCTGGCAGCCCTCCTGATATAAAACAGCTCTCTGCAATAAAGCAAAAGTAAAGAAAGGACTTTTATAAAACTCTTCATTTCTCATGTCTCAGGCTCAGCATCCATTCCTCTAAATTCTCCATACCTGCCCCTGTCAGAACTGATAACTCTTGCTTACCTTACGTGGTCTTTTATTGTCCTTGACTGCTATCCATTTATACAAAGGTTAAATCTTCCCCTCCTACGTCTAACTGTGCTTCATGGTAATATACCATTTAAAAAATAATTATTCCATTGAACAGAATGAGAGCAGAAGTCTTTTGGCTCAGTTGTTGAAATTTTTCAGGCACTAGATCATTAAGTTGGTGCAGCTTAAAAACCCACTCACACTCTGACAGGTCCTAGGGAAGAACCTAAGAATTGTCATTGTACTGATGGCATTACAATAGGAGTAGCTATGTGTCTCTGCTCATTACAGAGAGAGACAGCACAGTGCAAGCCTGATGTGTTTAGACTAATTCTAAGAATTTTTTTAAAGCTTATCCCCATTTATTTTTTTTAAATGATGCCTGAAACTGCAAAGTTAACTGATGCTATTGGGGCACCTTTTTAAGAATATTCTCAGATTGTTCCTTTGTTGAATCACACGTTGATCACCATTACAAGCTGGTCTGAACAATCAGATGGTGTGGCAGGGAAGATGGGGAATCATCCGTTACTGGCCCAACTGCAAATATAAGTGTGGGATCATGAGCCCCATTGAACTTAATGGAAATTTTATTATTGACTTCATTGGAATAGGAATTTCACATGTAATATGAAGAAGAAATTAACAGTAACTTTTGATCTTCCTAAGGAAGCTACTATCTGTGGTGAAACATTATATTAGTCTTACCATCTGTAACCCTCCATACACTGTGTAACTGTCCCTCTGTAGTGCCTTGACCATGTAGAAGTTTGTCTGCTTCAGCTTTTGAGCTAACAGAGCCGAGTATTTTAGCTCAGACAGTAGATGCTCCAAAGATCTGGTTTTCAATTCCTGCTGCCAAAGGCATTGGGTTACACATCCACAAATGACATCTTTAGATCTTAATTATTCTCCTAGTTACAGAGGTGCAACCCCACTGAGGTTATGCTGGGTCTATAACGTGGTACAGTTTGTCCCATAGAGAGCTGAAGAGGAAAAACTTTCTTTCCCTTTAGGTTTTTCTTTTCTTATTACTTCCCGTGTTTGAAAGTTACAGTGCTTTGGCATTTGGAAGACTCCCACCTCTCCCACAACATACTGTGTGTAACTATTTATAGCAATACTCATTCCTTTTCAGTTCCCCAAAGTCTTATCTGCTCTGCTTCTTTTTCTTCCTGCAGGAAACAGGATCTTTGGAGGGTTCCCTGAGAGCTCTTTGTAATATTAGTGAACATGTACAGGAAAACCCTTAGGTTATGTTCTACTCTTGGCATCCTTCACTTTAGATTTAAGAAATACCCTTAAACTCTCATTAGTAGAGATTTTCTCGTTCCTATACAAGTTTTAAAAAATCTCTGGCTAATCAGAGATTTAGCACAGCCCTTACATGAGGCTTGGAGAAAATAGAATTCTATTTTCTCTCCTGTTCATTATTGAGCAAAGAGACCAGCTTTCAAAATTTCATTTTATTCTGTTATACGACCCTCCCCTTCCCTCCATTCCTCCGCCAAACACTATAAACTGAAACCGATTTAAAGGCTCAGATTATCAGGTTTCTCTACACACATGGAGAGGCTGTTAATGGTCCCAAAGTGCAGACTCCAACTGGGCCACTACACATGGCATTGGCCCCCTTCTGCACTCCCCTGCCTCCAGCTCCTGTGAGAATTTTGTCTCTGCAGTTTCAGGGTCAGGAATGGGAGGGGGAGCTGGGGAAATGTCTGTTTTCCGCAGTACTCTCCCCTTGGGGAAATGCAAGAATTTATCAGACAATCCAATCAGCTTCCCTTAATTTTTTCCACGCTCACAATTTTATCATGAGTCTCACAGTACTTGGTGTTTTTTCTTAATGCCTAGCTCCTGGAGTCATGTGAGTACAGGGGAATCTCAGAAAAGTGTCTAGCCCTCATGGTTGCAGAGGAAAGCAATTGTAATGTAAAGGCTCAGAAATTGGAACTCTAATTTCATGGGTTTTGGGGGCCAGACTCATGCTTTTTGAGCTTTTGTGGTTGGCAATACTGCTTGTATAGAAACCTCCCCCTGTCCCTGACATGTTGTGATAGGGCCAGGGTTAGTGTCCTCTGCCTTCCTCTTATTCCATAGGTTTGTCAAGGGAGCCACCAGCTTCTTCCCGATGGGGGAGCTGAGGTGGGCTAGACAGAAAATTGGGGAGGGGGGCTCCTCCTGCCACGTGTGCACATACACAGCCAGACCAAGGCCCCTTGAAGTCTCAAGCTCTGGGCCCGGAGGCAGGGAGGGACAGGGCTGGGAAAACCTTGGCTGGAGGCTTCTGCCATGTGTTCAGCTCCAGCTGCTAGTCCCAGCTGGGGTGGGTAGGGACGGAGCTTCCTCTTCCCCTGCACAGGCTGCTGCTACTGCTGAGGCCAGGTCAGACCCACTTCTGGGAACTTTCCCCAGCTGCAGGAAGCTCACTTTGCACTCCCACCCCCGAACTTCCTGCTCCCCTCTCTCCCCTGCCATGAGGGGAAGAGTCCCTGTACAGGAAGCTTCTCCCCCTCACATTCACCCAGGGTGCCATTTTCCCTAATGATGGCCCTGGTCATCATCAACATTCAGAGCTGGGTGGTCAGAGAGGCAGCTGCTGGCTGGGCGCCCAGCTCTGAAGGCAGTACCACTGTTAGCAACAGTGCAGAAGTAATGGTGGCAATGGCAATGGCATACCATGCCCCCTTTACTTTTGCATAACATTTGACCTTTGCACTAGGAGGGGTGGCTATGGAGAGGCTAAGGCAAATTTTGGAGTAGCTATAGCCCCTGCAAGCCTCCACCCACAGCACCACCACCTCCGAGGTTTGCAGTTAGCTCACATGAGTAATTTACCCCTTTCACTGACGTGGCTTTGAGTGCATACTCTCTGCTCACTTAACAAGAAGCAGACCCTCACAGGATATTATTGATCAGGTGGGATCTCTGAGTTTCAACCTACATAATTTATAGTCCCCTGTTTTTCTTACTTAAGGGATAATTGTGGTTATCTGTCTCTAATTTACTCTTTTGTACCCAGGCACAGGGCTCTTGAAATTTGATGTGGGTTAAGAAGTAAGAAAAAGATTAAGAACCTTAACTTTTGCTGTTTGTGTCACCTTTAATTTATTAATTAGCATTATTTCAATATCTGCAGCATTCTTTAACTACTTACTGAGGCAATGTTATCTAAGGCACAATTAATCTGTCTGGGTTTAGATACAAAGATTCATTAGAGTCATTAGAAACTTGGAATACTGAACTTCTGATGGGGTAGGACAGGTTTTTAGCCCTGTGGAATTACCAGAGTCTAGAACTTAAATCTGTCATTGGTCCCAAACTGAATTGTGGACCTCATGTCAGTGTCACTTTGGGTAAAAAAAGTGACATTTTAGGGTAAAAAACATTTTTGAGGCAGGGATTTTGGGGGTGGGGGGTATGGTGGCTATTTGAAAGCTACTCAGAGAATGGTATGTTGGAACAAATCCAGGCCTGAATCAATTGGTGGGCAAAGTGCAGGTGAAGTGTATAAAAATGAAAAATAAAAGCAGTTTATTCCATAGATTATCAGCATCTCAAGTGGTTTTATAAGTAAAGAGATTCATTGCATATATGCACATACATATCTGGGTGCAGTGACTCAGTGAACATTGAGTGATTCAAAGTAAGTTTTATTTTCCAAAATGAATTTTTAGTGGTTGTGAGACCTTTGGATAAACAGTAACTACCTTTCTGGTGCAGGAAATCCTCCCTTTATGCATGTCACAGCTAAAGCAGTGGCGGCAGCAGCAGCACAAACTTCCCTGCAAAGTGCTGCTCATAGATCTCAATCCTGCCTTACCAAAACTACTTCTAGAAGGAACAAATAGTTTCCATTGCCCATTCAGTCCTTTGCCTCACAGCTGGGACTGGCAATAAGGGGTTGAATTGTGTTCAAGTCAACTGTGTTATCGATACCAGTACACAAGGTACTGAACTGAAGCCCCAACTCATTTTCCATGCTTAGGCCACTGAAAAGACATTAGTTGATGGTGGCTTATAGTCACTAACAAATGTACTTAGCCCTCTTTTGCCTACAGTTCCTGATCTTATCTTGTGTAGTTGTTTTACTTAGCACCACCGTTCATAAAAAGAACTTTTAATGTTTTATGGGCCTCCTACCCTTAATTAAACTATTACCCTGTCATTTTGGGTTTCACCAAGAAATAGTTGAATATGACATGCTATGTGTCCCTTGGGGTGCATAGCAATGTCAGGGTCAATTATATCCCTTTGGAGCCTGGGAGACAGGGACTTTGATGTGAATTAGCGCATACCAGGACTTGCTGATTTTGTTAATATTTGAATAAGATTTAATGAGATGATCAGTATAACGGGAGACAATTTTTGTTTGGTACCAGAAGACAGTCTCTTTGATAATCACACCACAACAAAGGGCATTAGGCCTAGCAACTAGGTGAAATTGCTCAATTATCAAGGGACATGAAGAATACTGTGCATGACAAAAAGCTTATTAATGGGCCATAATTTTGAGGATCTAGATTTTATTCATTGCTGAGGAAGTAATACTTCATTAATCCTATTGCTAATGTAACGACTACCCGATGTTATCGGCAGGGATTGAATGTGAGACCTTTGGTACCCAAAGCAAAGGCATCTACCACTATAAGAGTTAATTCCTATTAGTTGGTATTAGTGGTATGGTCTTATGCTCTATGTGGACTAGCCTCTAGAGGGAGACACAACAACATTTGATACATTAGTGCTCTACTAAGTATTAAAGGCAAAACATAGAATTCCTCTTTTTACATCTTTTTTTTTTCTTTTTAAACAAATTTTCCTGATTCTGTGGCGTGATTAATCCTGTAGGTCCAATGCCTAAGCACTGGTAGGTACAAAAGGATACCATGAATCTATCTAATTCTACCACAGAAATACTAGTTCTCTACACAATTATTTATATTGGCCAACAGCCAGGAATTTAATAACAGCATATTGAATCAGAAGGATCCCAGAGAATAATGGAAAAAAAATAGAAGCTAAGGAATTTAAATTATTTAAACATGGTCAGTATGCTTGGAACTCCAAAAACAATGTGGGATTACCTCAAACAACCTACATGGTTAAGGAGAAACAATTGTCACACATCCTTTTGAGGACTTGTGATAGAAGGTTATTATTTCTGAAGCTCAAATAATTGTTCCCTTTATTACTAAGTGTAGTGTAACTGTACTATATTTCCAGGCTATTTAATATAACCATACATGCTTCTGATATATTGAGAGAGCTTTTAAAAAAGGGTGCATTTGGTCACAGAAGCAAGAACCTCTTCAGCTACTTATTCAACTGAACTGAAGTTAAGCGCCCTGAGTTTGGCACTTGTCCATTAAATGTTTGTAGAAACCAAGACATTCGCATTTTGCAAACTGTTCACAGATGCATTAAATAACCCGCTTTATTATGGACATCTGGTCTGCTGAAATCTGCCAAAAGTTTGGATCAGATAACTGCTGCAATCCAAATTTATAGTGGGGAATCTGCTATGAAAATGTGAAAGCTATTGTTCCTCTTTCATTTTCTAGCTTTTCCATGACATGGTTTTGCAGAGACTGTTCTTTTTTTAAGTACAACATCCAGCTTCAGTTTTCCCTTTGCAAAGTAGCTCCTATTGCAAGTTCCTTATGAGCTTACAAAGAACCTAAAAAGAATCGTTATTTGCAATTATGCTTTGGCAAAGAAACTAATGAATTCTGTGTTAAAATATATGGGGGCTGAAAAACATTCCGATAAGCTGGTATGTGGTTCTGCATTTCTTAAAATGACTAGAGGAAATACTAAACCTTACACATGCACTTCAGACTGCCTGTAGGATCTGCAGTAAATCCTGGGGCATGGGCACATAAGACAACCTCAGCCCCTATATTTTCAAGGTGGTACATGTGGATGTAGTTGTGCATCTCACATTACACTGGATTAATAGATTGCTTTGGTGACATTTGCATTCTGAGATTTAATACCCTGTTATTTTATAATAGCAAAAATTAGGCTGTCCCTCAAAAAGGACTGATTTGTTGCAATCTATGCCCTGGTGCTTGAAGGTACTTAGAAATGTGCCAAGTTTTGATATACCTTGACGCATCCGCAGAGCCTTATTAAATGGATATTTGACACGGCACTGTCAAAAGACCTATTGGTTATCATGTCAATCAATCCACTGAGCAGTAATGAATTTTGTCATAAGATACTGTCAGTTGAGAAGGGAATCCATTCTCCAGGATGGGATTCAGTCTTGGAAGTGTGCTGATGGACATCAGTCATATTTAAATTACACAGAACAGGTATTTCACTGTGTGGCTTTAAACTGGAATGTTTCCTCTGAACAAAGGGCCCAAGTACTACTCTAACTTACACCCCGGGAACCAAATTATCTGAAATAGGGCGTAAGTCAGGGCAGAATTTAGCCAAAGTTGTTAATGAGAAAACTGACTGTGTGAAATGAGGATAGCCGCTGATTTATACTTGACACTGCAGGCCGAGGCCACACTTTGCAGTTTCCATGACTGTGTGTCATGTTCAGCTAATTAGAAGATTTGGCCTTCTGCTACCTAACGTGAATATAGAACAGAATATGTATGCTTTGCACACCATCTTGTCTTTATTATTCACAATTGAAATTCTCTGTGCCAAACAAAAATATATTTCAAAACAATTGACTAGTACGTTGCATTTCTGTAATGTCCTTGATTGAAGGAGCTCAAAGCATTTTACAAGCATGATTGAATTAAGCCTCTCAATACTCCAAAGAGGTAGGTATATAGCAAAGCTGGTAGGAAAACAGAAAATGTTGTTTGTAGGGGAAAAAATCCCATTTTTTCTGTTTTTTGTAAAAACTGTTTTGATGGCAATTTTCCAACCTGCCCTGATAAATATGATCCTTGTTTGCAAGATTGGGTAACTGAGACACTGTGGCAGGGCTTACTACCCCTTTAAGGACCATCTGGACCTTATGGTAAAAAAGATATGGGTTCAGTCAAGGATCACCTGCCTCATCCTGTATATAAAAACAGGAAAACGTCAGGTGTGTGTGTGGGGGGGGGGCAGTTAGGAGGGACTAGAAGCCATGCTGGCTGCTATGAGTTGCTATGAGTAGCCTCTGTTTCCAAGATCCTAGCCTGACCTGGGCCTCACAGAATTTGTTTTTCACAAATTTGGCTCTTCTGACTTGAGGTTCTGAACTGATGGGCTTTATGAACTTGGTTAAGCTGCTCCATCCCTAAGGTAATGGGAGGATGCCTTCTGTCCCCCTAGAACAATAAAAGAAGTAGGAAACCTACCAGGATTGGTTTAGAGCCCATCTCAAAGGGGACATTTCTTGTTTTGTTAGTTTGGTTTTAGTCTTTCCCTTCTTGGATTCTGTATGGACATAAACTGATTAATGGTGGGAATTTCAAAAACATTCAAGGTATATCTACACAACAAGTGCCTCAGCTGTAGTAGCACTGTAGTGTAGACATTTGCTGTAGAAATGGAAGGGTTTTTTCCCATTGCTGTAGTAAATCCACTCCCTCAAGAAGGACCAGATAAGTTGATGAAAGTATTCCTCTATTGACCTACCTGTAGGGGTCAGGTTGACCTAACTACTTTGCACAGGGCGTGAAATTTTTCGCATCCCTGAGCAATGTAGCTAGGTCAATCTAATTTTTAGGTATAGATCAAGTTTTAGAGTTGGCTTAATTCTGTTTTCATGGAATTCACATGGAGCTCTGCTCAGTGGGAGTGGGGTTAGGCCAATGCTGAGGAGTTTAAAAATGCTAGTTAAAGGACTTACCTTACAGCAAATCTGTGCCTAGGTAGGAGTGCAACCCTGGAGTTGTAAGGACCTGGGGAAAAGAACCTGGATTCGCAGCACCTGAGGTGTCTGATATTCCCACAGTGCCACAGCCAGGGAGCACTGTGGAGAGTAGGTGTCACAGGACATACCACGCAAGAGACAGAGTGACAGTACCCTGCAGCCCTCTGGCCAAGTGCCCCTACTTAACCCTAGGAATTGCCCCAGGAAGTTGTATGGGCAACCACATAGACTTCGGCATAGACTACATAGACACCAGATTTTGCCGCATCTCTGGTCTCTGACTTCAACCCCAATTCCTGACTCTCTCAGTATTAACCTGGTACTGCCTCTGATCTCCAGCCCCAGCCACACTCTGACCCTGGCTCCCGTATCTGGGATCTGGCCTTGCGATCCTTCCAACAACTCTGGCCTGGTGACTCCAGTCCCTGGTGGGCAGACCTCAGTTTAGCTCTGACTATTTGGTCAGACCACCAATGCCCCAGTCTCCTGCAGCAGTATTAACTAGAAATATGCAAAATATTCACAAAATAAATCTGAAGCCGTGCATTGTGTGCCTAAGTTCAGATTTAATTACAACTTGAAACCTTCAACAAATTCACGTCAGAATTCACTAAGATGATGAACATGTCCTCTTTCAAGGAAATATGAGCTGACTACTAGTTCTGTAAGAAAACGACATAAAATCCACGTGCCATTGTTTGCATGTGCTCTCCATCTGTCTTATTTTACACTTAGATTGTGAGCTGTTTGGGGCAGGGACCATCTTTTTGTTGTGTTTGTGCAGTACCTACCACTGAAGGGTGCTGGTCCATGACTGGGGCTCCGAGGCAATACTACAGTACAAATAAAAAGTGAATCTTAATTATATGAACTGAGATTTGCTTTGGAATTTCGGGAATTTTTCAGTCCCAATCTAGATCAAAACTCATGCCTGTAAACCAACCCAAACTGAAAGTCCTTCTGCCTGAGACAAACCTGCTGAGTTTTTCAAACCTGTAGTCCTGCCTTCCATACTCCTGCCTATTTTACTACACCATAGCCCCTTCTTTATGGTTAAAGGACATCAATGGTTGTGGACTGAATTTATGTTTTACTGTGGCTGAATGAGAGGTGGCTTTAGGCAGGGTCCATGGGTGCAATTGTATCTGCAGAAATCAGGCCCGGATTAACCGATGTGTACTGGGTGCATTTCATAGAATCATAGACTTTCAGGTCAGAAGGCACCATTAGGATCATCTAGTCTGACCTCCTGCACAACGCAGGCCACAGAATCTCACGCACCGACTCCTGTAACAAACCCCTGACATATGTCTGAGCTATTGAAATCCTCAAATAGTGGTTTAAAGACTTCAAGGTGCAGAGAATCCTCCTGCAAGTGACCCCTGCCCCACACTGCAGAGGAAGGTGAAAAAACCCCAGGGCATCTGCCAATCTGCCCTGGAGGAAAATTCCTTCCTGACCCCAAATATGGCAATCAGCTAAACCCTGAGCATGTGGGCAAGACTCACCAGCCAGACACCCAGGAAAGAATTTTCTTTAGTAACTCAGATCCCATCCTATCTAGAGTCCCATCACAGGCCATTGGGCATATTTACCACTAATAGTCAAAGATCAATTAATTGCCAAAATTAGGCTATCCCATCATACCATCCCTTCAATAAACTTATCAAGCTTAATCTTGAAGCCAAATATGTCTCTTGCTTCCACTGCTCCCCTTGGAAGGCTATTCCAGAACTTCACTCCTCTGATGGTTAGAAACCTTCGTCTAATTTCAAGTCTAAACTTCCTGACGGCCACTTTATACCATTTGTTCTTGTGTCCACATTGGTACTGAGCTTAAATAATTCCTCTCTCTCCCTGGTATTTATCCCTCTGATATATTTATAGAGAGCAATCATATCTCTCCTCAGCCTTCTTTTGGTTAGGCTAATGGTTTTCCATTCCTCGGATCATCCTAGTAGCCCTTCTCTGTACCTGTTCCAGTTTGAATTCATCCTTCTTAAACATGGGAGACCAGAACTGAACACAATATTCCAGATGAGGTCTTACCAGTGCCTTGTATAATATTTTTAACACCTCCTTCTTTCTACTGGAAATACCTCACTTGATGCATCCCAAGACCGCATTAGCTTTTTTCACGGCCATATCACATTGGCGGCTCATAGTCATCCTGTGATCAACCAATACTCTGAGGTCCTTCTCCTCCTCTTTTACTTCCAAGTGATGCATCACCAGTTTATAACAAAAATTCTTATTAATCCTTAAATGCATGACCTTGCACTTTTCACTATTAAATTTCATCCTATTTCTATTACTCCAGTTTACAGTGTCATCCAGATCTTCCTGTGTGATATCCTGGTCCCTCTCTGTATTGGCAATACCTCCCAGCTTCATGTCATCTGCAAACTTTATTAGCACATTCCTACTTTTTGTGCTGAGATCAGTAATAAAAAGATTAAATTAAGATTGGTCCCAAAGCCAATCCCTGAGGAACTCTACTAGTAACCTCCTTCCAGCCTGACAGTTCACCTTTCAGTGTGACCCGTTGTAGTCTCCCCTTTAACCAGTTCCTTATCCACCTTTCAATTTTCATATTGATCCCCATCTTTTCCAATTTAGCTAATAATTCCCCATGTGGAACCAGATCAAATGCCTTACTGAAATCGACGTAAATTAGATCCACTGTGTTTCCTTTGACTAAAAAATCTGTTACCTTCTCAAAGAAGGAGATCAGGTTGGTTTGGCATGATCTACCTTTTGTAAAACCGTGTTGTATTTTGTCCCAATTACCATTGACCTCAATGTCCTTAACTACTTTCTCCTTCAAGTTTTTTTTCCAAAACCTTACATACTACAGATGTCAAACTAACAGCACTAAATTTACACAGGATCCCACATTTCAGCTTTGGCCCAGACGCCTTTCTGTCATGACAGAGGGGTGGCTGGCTCAAATTTTAGTGAGAGGCATTGTGACCTGATACAGGGGGTGGCAGCACCACTCACTCAGTTTTGGCCCAACCATCCCGTCGCGGTGGAGGGGCAGTCAGGCCAAACCTAAGTGGTGCTGTGACCCTGTACATCAGATCTGAATGCCTGGAACAGGGAGCTGGGCCCAGTTCATCAGGACAGAAGTCACTGCTGTGGCTGGGTGTGGGGCAGCCTTGTTTTCCAGCCAACCCCCACCACCCCAAGGGGCAGTGAATAGGGTTGCTGTGGAGGGTGCTGCTGCAGGTGGTCAATGCCTCCTTGGCAGTTTAGTATAGTGCAAACACTGTCTCATGACGTTACATCGGCCCCTGAGCTGGATTTAGTAACAGGAAAAAGATGATAATGTCAGTATGCAGTGGTGATGTAGCCTTGTTGGTCTCAGGATATTAGAGATACAAGGTGGGTGAGGAAATATCTTTTGTTGGACTGACTTCTCTTGGTGAGAGAGATAAGCTTTCAAGCTTACAGAGCGCTCTTCTTCTTCCTTCTGGAAAATGTAAATAATGGCAGTGCATTTAAAATGTTTCAGCCCACATAGGATGTCCCCATCCATATTTTAAAGACAGGGGAAACTTTATTTTACCTGTCTCTTGCTTATACCATAGGACGTCTGGGTTTGCAAGCTTTGGAGTCTCATCTTTTTGGAAGTGAGATCAAAGAAGAATCTAAAGAATTAAGCATTTAATCAAGCAGGCCAGTTGATCTCTCACAGGTCTAGTGGATTCTCATTAAATGCCCTTTTGCTTCATTCATGGTACAAAAAAAAATCACTGTGAATATATCTTTGGTTGTTTTAAAATGGAATTTTCCAATATGTAGGGAGTAAACAGATTGAGACTTAAATTGGCTGCTTCATCAAAGGTATCTAATAGCCTCCCATTTCACATGATGTAGGTTGATAGCATCTAACAAGGGAAGAGGGAGTTGGATACCTTCAACTGCATTTTTATGAAGACAGAGGTAGGTTTCAGTGTCACAGATTGTGATCAGCCTTTTGTCTAGTCAGCTGCGATGCTTTGATCATCCCATTTATTTGCCACTCACAAAAATAATCTTGAGTGCAAAGGCTGTCATTTTACACAGTTATGTTGATCATATTAAGTATTATTCAAAGTCAGAGAAACCAATGTTCATGAGAGCTGGTGAAACAGTTAAAAAAAGATTTAGAAGTATTCTCATGAATATCCGTGTCTGCTAGATTTCTGTGATTTGGAAAGACATTATTTGTTGTTTGTGAGTATTCAGACAATGGCCAAGGCTCTTGAATGGTTCACAATTCTCAGAACATCTCTGGATTTTAGCACAACTGGTTATTTGTCCAAAATTTTCTATCAGAATTTTTATTTGTTGTTCATTACGTATTATTCTCCTATTTAAAATCATTCTGTCATCCAGTCAGGGATCAGTAACATTACATGCGTCTTAAGCAACCAACCAAATGCCACACATTTAAAACAACCACTGTCAAGGTTCCTCCCCCACTCTGAACTCTAGGGTACAGATGTGGAGACCTGCATGAAAAACCTCCTAAGCTTGTCTTTACCAGCTTAGGTCAAAACTTCCCCAAGGTACAAAATATTCCACCCGTTGTCCTTGGACTGGCCGCTACCACCACCAAACTAATACTGGTTTCTGGGGAAGAGCTGTTTGGACGCGTCCTTCCCCCCCAAAACACTTCCCAAAACCTTGCACCCCACTTCCTGGACAAGGTTTGGTAAAAAGCCTCACCAATTTGCCTAGGTGACTACAGACCCAGACCCTTGGATCTTAAGAACAATGAATAATCCTCCCAACACTTGCACCCCCCCTTTCCTGGGAAATGTTGGATAAAAAGCCTCACCAATTTGCATAGGTGACCACAGACCCAAACCCTTGGATCTGAGAACAATGAAAAAGCATTCAGTTTCTTACAAGAAGACTTTTAATAAAAATAGAAGTAAATGGAAATAAAGAAATCCCCCCTGTAAAATCAGGATGGTAGATATCTTACAGGGTAATTAGATTCAAAAACATAGAGAACCCCTCTAGGCAAAACCTTAAGTTACAAAAAAGATACACAGACAGAAATAGTTATTCTATTCAGCACAATTCTTTTCTCAGCCATTTAAAGAAATCATAATCTAACACATACCTAGCTAGATTACTTCCTAAAAGTTCCAAGACTCCATTCCTGGTCTATCCCCGACAAAGAAGACTACAGACAGACCGAGACCCTTTGTTTCTCTCCCTCCTCCCAGCTTTTGAAAGTATCTTGTCTCCTCATTGGTCATTTTGGTCAGGTGCCAGCGTGGTTACCTTTAGCTTCTTAACCCTTTACAGGTGAGAGAAGCTTTCCCCTGGCCAGGAGGGATTTCAAAGGGGTTTACCCTTCCCTTTATATTTATGACAACCACCAGTGGTCTAAGTGAACAGCTCACAAACAACCTATAATTTGAAAAATATTCATCTAAACTACTTGGTGAATATTTACAAATAAGTTACACATTCATCGAAAATCAGGATTAGTTCATGAATGATTTGCTAACGAAAAACAAGCTACATTTCTATCATAATTTATAATTAATAATTTGGCCTGCTCTGTTTTTTATAAGAAAAAGATTAAATGTGGTTGAGTCAGTTCATTTCGCTCAGATCTCTCAGAATCTAAATGTATGCAACAAACCCCAGGATACTTCTCCACCTGATTTTCTCTCTGCACCCATACGGCAGCACTGCTTTCACTGATTCTGATGTTAATTAGGGCTCATATGGGGTAATGATAATAAAAGAGATGGGGAGCAGACTCTGCTGCTGAGGTTGTCTTAAACAAGTCTTCCAGCAATGATTGATGAATTGATTGGCTCATATGCAATGAGAATCTCCTGCAAACTTTTTCCCATTTTGTGACCTAAACCTTGTATTGATGCAGGAAAGTGTGGTTAATAGACTGATTCTCTCTCCGGCTCTCACTATCCAATCAGGGGATGCTGGTTAAGAGCCATTTGTTTCCTCACCCAGCACTCACCTTCATCCCTTATTGGCTCAGGCATCCCCCTTAACTTATTCTGCTGCCTTTTGGGGGGGAGAGGGGATCCTACAACTTCCCACTAACCTCTGACATCTAAAAGGGCTGGATAGCACCCTGATCTGGACCCAATAGGAAATGTGTAGCAGAATGGTTTCCATGCCCACTTACTGACCTCTTCTCCCTCCTGCTTTTTTGGAGCTACTCACTACTTCCTAAAACTCCCAGGTTCTGGTGTCTTGAGAGTTGTGAGGAATATTTCTTCCTAGCTATTCTGACAGGGCTGGATCCAACACTCATTGAAATCAATGGAGTGAGTCCAGCCTTTTTGCACCAGCACAACTGCACTGGAACAACTGCTTGGGAACCCTCCACACCCAAGCAGGGAAGGGCTGGATTTACTTCTTTGTGCGCGAACTAATTTTATTTGGTGGCATTAATTCAATAGGGTTTCACCACAATGAATGACTGCTATAGACTGGCGCATAGGTTTATTTTTCAAAGGGTTTTTTCATTGTATTCTATTTATTTGTTATTAGAGCTAGCGCAAAACTGAGTTTTTCCATCAGAAAATGCAGATTTGTCAAAATTGAACCATTCTGCATGAGTGTGTCAATTTTGACATTTCATTTAGAAATTATAATAAAGCAATTCTATATAGTCAAAATGTTTTGGGATTTTTGTTTCAAAGTGACTTTTCATTTCAAAATCTATATATTATATTGTATTACTTTATTATAAATATACCTATTATAGTATCAATTGCAATTGGAATATCAATTACAACTAACCAGTTGGAATACCAAAGAGCAAATTAAGTACTAGTTAACAAAACAAATGCCAATTATAATATCAATTGTCAATGATTATATTTTAATGTATTTTATATTATACCTTAAAACAGCAATTAAAATCTAATTTAAAAAATATAAAGTAAAAGGTAATATAAAAATAATCCCTATCAAAACAAAGTGATTGACCTGAAATGAATTTTTATCAAAATCTTTGTTTTACAGGAAATGTCAACATTTTAAACTTTGTTGTGATTCAATATGATTTTTTCCCCAAAATATCAAATTTACCATAGAATGGAAATTCCAAGTTTTGACTAGCTGTGTATTATTAATACACCCCCATAGTTCTTCACGGCATTTGACAGACAACTAAGCCTGTTCCTTTTGGGTCCTGGTCTACACTATGAACTTATGTTGCTGTAATTATGTTTCTCGGGTGTGGAAAATCCACACCCCTGAGCGATGCACTTACACCCACCAAATACTTGGTGTCGACAGTGTTATGTCGACGGGAGGGCTTCTCCCCTCAACGTAGCTACTGCCTCTGAGGAAGATGGAGTACCTATGCCAATGGGGGAGAAAGTCTCCCATCGGCGTAGGCAGTGTCTTCACTAAGCACTACAGTGGCACAGCTGCATCAGGAAGTACAAACAAATCCTTAGTCTCCTTCTCTCAAATATTAACTTGTACACTTGTCTAGACTGGGGAAAAGTCCCAGTAACTAGTGCACACTAGCTACTTGTGGACTCAGAACTAGGAACAGCACCCCATTCACACACACTCTGGGGGGACTAGGAGCCAAAAGCTGCCTCCTCTACCCTTGGCATGTGGACTTGGGAGAAAGCTGCAAAGAGGAACCAGGCAGTGTGTCCAGTTGGTAGAGGCAGAAGCAGCCAAACCATATGCTTAGTCCTTGGAGAATGTTCTCTAGTTTTATCTGGACTTTCTCTGCCTTTTTGGTGATTGGCTCTTTGGAAGTGCACTAAACTGAACTGCCTCAGGACACTCTGCATCTGTCTACACAGCAAAGAAACACCGACAGCTGGCCCGTTCCAGCTGACTCAGGCTTAGGATGTGGGGCTGTTTCATTCCTATGTAGACTTCTGGGCTCAGGCTAGAGCCTGGGCCCTGGGACCATCCTACCTCACAGATTCTGAGAGACCAAAATCTACACAGCAATAAAACAGCCCCACAGCCTGAACCCCGTGAACCCGAGTCGGCTGGCATTGGCCAGCTGCGTGTTTTTCTTTGCTGGGTAGACATACCGTCTTAGGACACAGTAGAAGTGTCCACACAGGGAATTAGTGAGGAGTAGCTAATGTGATTTAAAATCACACTCTAGTGCATTGCTCACTAACTTCTCCATGTAGCCTCACTCTTTGCCATGAAGCTGACTTATACAATGCAGCAGAAGGGAGTTAGAAGTTGTGTGTCTCGAGTTTCTGTGTTACAAAATTTTGCAGTAGAATGTGCTCTCACAGCCTGGGTCACCTAGTGTAAGCAAGAGGAAACTCCAGAATGACTTCACTTCAGTCAATGGGCCAGATTCTTTCCACCAGTTCTGACCATTCAGGTGGCACAAAATGGCTGCAAATGACCCCAGCAGAGGGGGTGCTCTCAGCTGGAATAAAGCAGCATGGCCAGCTCCTGCAACTGTCCCCTCCTTCCCACATAGGAGTGTGTCGCAGTGGGGCATAGCACACTATCCTATGCTAATTCTCAGCTGGCCCATAAGTACCCTGGCCAGGTAATGTAAGTGTAAAGCCAACAGACCCCAGTCGGTCAGCAAGCAGGTTCAAACCATGAGCCTTGGGAGCTTAAAGCCTGAGCCTCTACCATATAAGCTAAAAGCCAACTGTCTCTTAGCTAAGGCTGTAGAGCAGACTCATTTTCTCTCTCTCTCTAAGTGATCTTGGTGCCACTAGATGGGACAGTACATCACACCCAGAAGGTGTGTGGGTTACATAAGCTCAAGCATCCTTTGGACTGCTCTTATTTATGCTGAGTCAGGATCAGAGCAGAGGTGAATTGAGACTGGGAGAGTGTGATGTTCCCCACTGGTGTTATCTGAACCCGTGATCTGCTAGGTCATGCCAATCCTTGACTCTGGGAGCCAGCCTTACCCTGCTCTGCTGTGAGAACCCCCACTCCTGGGCTGTTCACGCACAGCCTCTGGCATGTAAGCTGCTCCTTGGATTGTGCAACCTAATGACACTAGCCAATATCTCTAGCCCCTGACACAATCATAGAAACCTCCATCTTGCAGTATCCAGTTATGACTGCTGAATGCTGCAAGCTTATATGAGTTTGTCAATTTAACAAAGAAATTGATATGTACCAGGCTTGTTATCCCAAGGGGTGGGGAGTCTCTGACACATTTCAAACCAAATGCACTGCTTCAGGGAGAATAAACAAACAAATTTATTAACTACAAAGATAGATTTTAAGTGATTATAAGTCAAAGCATAACAAGTCAGATTTGGTCAGATGAAACAAAAGCAAAACGCATTATAAGCTGATCTTAACACTTCCAGTGCCCTTACAAACTTACATGCTTCTCACCACAGGCTGACTCGTTGCCCTTCAGCCTCACTCTCCCCGTTGATCAGCTCTTCAGTTGCTTGGTGGTGGTGATTGTAGACGGAGGTTGAAGAGAGAGAAAGATCATGGCAAACGTCTCTCCCTTTTATCATGTCCTTTCCTCCCTCTTGGCTTTGCCCTCCCCGTTCAGAGTTAAGTGAGATTTACCTCATCACAGTCCCAAACTGACGAAAGGAAGGGGGGGTGACTCACTCAAGAGTCCAACAAATCCTTTGTTGTTGCCTAGGCCAGTGTCCTTTCTTCTTGTGAGGCTGGGCTGGGTTTGTCCCATTCATGCCCTGATGAGGTGTGAACTGTCCCTCTGCTCTTGGAGAGTTTTTGTCCTCGGCTTCTTTTTAAGCCATGAAGACACATCTTCAGCCCCATAACTATATATATATATGAAATTACACCCTATAACATTACTATAACAACAATGCTCAGTACATCATGAGCCTTCCGAAGACACCAGACATGACAAACTTTGCATTGGATACTACACAGTCATATTATAAGGATGAACATGGGGGTGTAGTGTGTTCCCCCGTGGTACAGAGAATCACACCTCCCCACATAGTTTACTGCAAGAGGGTTAGTCACTGACTAGCTCGAAGGCAGTTTGTTCTCTTGGCATCCAGCCATTAAGGCCATGAGGCTGTGTGCCTCAGTTTCCCCATTCACACAGAAAACTGAATGTTTTATGGTGTCTCTGCTGTGATAATCTTTAAACCTGTTTACTGGTATTAATTGAAAAGCAGCATTATCATAAGGTTTAACATCCATGTCAAAATTCTTATCCCCAAAACTTAACATTAATAACAACATTTTTATCTCAGATGTGCATTTACAAGTACCTTTATGATACCATGACCTCTGTTCAGATATTCTAGTTTGTGGTTAGTTTGTTCATTACCCATGGTGTCCTTTGACTCACTCCCATGTAATCAGTCACTGGCTTTTCTTTCCCTCCAGTGTTCCCCTCTGTGTGGGCTCTTAATTTAATCATGTTTCTGGAATTTTGGTGCCTCAGGGTCTGGCAAGATAAGTATTCAGGGGGATCCTGCATATTGGCTGGCCCCTTGGGGAGCGGTCTCCCAACCCCAGGAATGTACATATGCAGAAAATCCAGCTCCCCTTTTGGGGTTACCCTGTGTTTTCCCCCTCCCAGCACTCCCATTCTTCCCTGCCCCCTAGAGGGCTGTGATCTGGGCTCTCTGGGCTAGATGTGTTTACCCTTTGATCAGACACACCTTTTCCCAGCAGCTTTCCCATAACTGCACTCTGTGTTTCGCCAGGCTGGGGGAGAACACCCCCTTCTCTGTCAGTTGGGTCATTTGTATTCTCACAAACTACCACCTGGCAATGTCCTGGTCTCAACTCCTCTGCTGCCACAGATGTTGGAGCGGCATCTTGATGTAAAGAGACACAGTTACTTTCCAAAAACTTATCAGAAACAGCATCATGAAAAACCGGAACCTGGACTGGGGTACCGTCCATCTCCCCTTTCTCTGTCCCTGAGAAGTCAGCTGTGTGACTGCTCCCCTCCAGGAGGTCAGTTACACAGTTCCTTCTCAAAACTTGGGTCACAGGATGAATATGGGGGTGTAGGGTGAACATAAGGATGAACCTGGGGGTGTAGGGTGTTCCCCCGAGGTAGAGAGAGTTATGACCAACTCCCTGGTAACCCCCCTGCCTCTCACACAGTGCAGGAGAGCTATCTCCACACAGAAGAGAATGTGAGCCAATGGCTGTAAATAGGTATGAAAGGGCATTCTGTAAAAGCAGGAGAAGGTTCCAGACTCTGAGGCAGCATGGGGAAGCAGGTGGATAGGGCACGGCTTTCCTTACTCCCCTTTTATCCCCTCAAACTGAGCCCTGGAGATCCTGGATGACAGGCTGCTGTTAGGAGGAGGCACGGAGCTCAGTGAACATTTCCAATCTTCAGTTTTGTTTTGTTTTTTTCCCCAGAAAGTGTGTTCTTTGCTCACAATACTGCTGAGCTGTCTGTAATGATAAATGAAGTGCCTTTCTTTAAATTTCCTTTCTGCTCAGTACTAGGTATTGGCTACTTTGGATGTGAGTTCCGTGTGGATAAATTACTTTGGCAAGCTGTGCAGACTTTATGCATATGGCAACAGATGTACTGTGTGTGGTAGACTTTATTTCTTTGTTGTGCTGATGATATAACTTGATTCCACCTGAGGCAGTTTTAATTTTATAAATAATGACTTCACTGATAGTTCTTTGTGTGAACTTGAACTTTTGTACTGCCTGAAATGTTGGTTTCAAATATTGGTAAGGGCCAAAAAAGAACACCAAAATTGTTCAGCTGTTAAGACAGCCATTGCTGGGTACTCGAGCCTTTTTGTGTACAAGGTGTAGTGTTGCCAGATGAATCTTTATGGGACATTATAAGGTTAGACATGAGAGATTGGCCTTTTGTTTGTTAGTGAGGTTTATTATTGACCAGTAGAGGTGCTCTACTGTTGAGAGGAATTTCAACTATGTGGAGTTGGGCATGTGATTTGGGCAAAAGGTGCTTTTTGTCTTAAATAGCATATAGAGTAATTCCCCTTTGATAGCTGTGGAGTGTGAAGTATGAAATAGTTCTCTATCCTGGACGATGCTTTTTCTTTGCAGTATAGCTGTATGGGAAAAGTGTCACATGACAGACAAAACTATTCTGGCTTTTTGTCATTTTCTTCATCCCTTTTAAATTTAACTGTGAAAGATGCTGAATTTACAGCCATACAGGCAAATCTAGACCTAGGGTAAGTGGTATAACATCAAGTCTAAGAGATCAACATTTTCTGACAAAATTTCACATGGGCAATTTTTGCTACTTAGGGTGAGTTAAATGTTTGTGACATTGATTTTATTAAACTTTTAAGATGGTATGGTTGGTCCTGGTTGGTTACAAAGCTCACATGATACTGTTTGGCTAAGGCTAGTCCAGATCAGGAAGGTGGCCAACAGAAGCCATTTTGACTCCTTTTCTCAGTGGGTCTGGTTGGGTTTTATGTCCTGTCTCTGAGCTAGTAAAAACAAACCTTTCAATGGCAGTAGAAGAGAACAGCTCTATGCTTCTTCCTGCTGCAGTATGTGGTATGGGCAGGAAGGACCATTTACCACCATATCCCCTGCCTGACGACATCCAAGGACAGAACAACTCATCCATCAAAGAGAGGGAGATTGTAGCAATTCAACATGCTTTTCCTGCAAGGAGACAACACCAGGTAAAGTAGAAAGGGGGATTTTGTGGGGACAGAGAACCACATGGTCGGACGAGATTTTTCATAGACTCAGGTAGTTTGGACAAACATCCCAAGTCCTAACCTCTTGAGGTTCCCCACCATTATATTTGTGTGCAGTTTGTCTGTGATGAGGCAGGTTTACAGCATGCTTTCAATATGCCAGCTGTCTCCGTGAGCCTGGTTTACTGAGTGCTTTTGTGGGGGCTTTGCTACATTAATATTGGCTTGCATTATTTTTCCCTAGGTTAGACTACAGTTAGGCACTAAATCCGTATTTAAATAGCTTCAAAATTCTAAATAGATAATTGATTTTAGTGGTGGCTCAGTACCTCTGAAAATCAGCCCACTTTTACTTATGTGCCAAAAGAATAAGGGAAGTGAGTCTAAGGCTGAGGACTTGGCAATTATAGTGTGGCAGCAAGTAAGCCAGCCTGTTCTCTTCAGCTGTTCACACTGAACATGTTTCATTAGTGATTGTTAATGACCAGTATCCTATGGAGTAATTCCTGATACAGACTCGGGCAAATTAGCTGAGAATCAGGGCCACTCTGATGAGGATTTTTTTTAGTTCTACTCCTAGCTTTGCCACTGACTAGAGGTAAGGACCTGATCAAGGCATTTAACATTTCAGTACCTCAGTTTACCCATCTGTAAAATGGGTTTAATAATAGCGAACTTGGGCACTGAGAGGTTTAACTATTGTTTCTAAAGAGCTTTGAGATCCTCTAATGCAAAACTCTAGAAGTACCAAACCATAGTAGTAGAGACAACTGAATAAGGGCCTGTTCCTGTTCCCTTTGAAGCCAGTGTGGATTTTGCCATTGCCTTCAGTGGAAACAGGATTTGGTCTTAAATGGCCACTTGACCTGCCTATGTCAGTCACTTGCTAGCTCCAAATATTTCTGAATCTCCCTCACCTGGTGGTAAGACTGGTTTCTTAAAATTGCTGGAAGTGGATGCATGGTGTTCTCTGGAACAGTAGCTATGGAGAAGAAAAGGTTGTCTTAGCTGGTTGAGGTTTGTAGTGGGAGTTTTAGCTAGAAACCCGGCAACATGTACCTTAGACTGCACAAGGCCAGTATTCTCCAGTTCACTATGGATATTTTATGCTACTTGGGTGGGGCAAAATAGTCACTTTCTGGCTCGAGGTAGCCAGCAGATAATTCCCCTCGCATAGGGGAGTGCTCCACTGGTATAAAGCTGATGGAGGTGGTGTAGCCAATCCCACCCTGCCTCCAGTATAGGAAGCATGTTGGAGGTATGATGAGAGCATGTGGTGGTCTGTGGAGAAGCCTGTACCTATCTTCAGTGGTGTGAAGTCACTTAGGGACCTTACAAAAGTGTTATAAATTAGAGCAACTAAGGATCTGCTGTAACTTACAGGAGGGCAGTCACAGCAGCTTCCTAATGGTTCTCTTCCCCCCCACACCCTGCTCTCCTGCACTAAGTGGAGTGCTGGCATAGGGAGAATTCAACCCTTAGTATTTGGGGAAACTGCTATTCTCTGGTAGGTTTTCTTTTTCTTTTCTCCATTAAATATTATATTCAATTAGAATTCGTTGCTGTGTGTAACATATTTCTCTCACTGTAAGAATGATAACTTTTGCTGTACTAGTGGTTCGCTCCCCCCAAGCAGTAAGGGAATGCAGGTTTTGATTCAAATAGTAAATTCTGACTACTATAAACCCCTTTTCACAATAACTGTATTGTAAATAAATGGTAGGTCTAAAGAGTAGGTGGTGTGTAATATTAAAAACTGTAGCTTGTCGAGCAAGGCTATTTAAACAGATTCTGAGTACCACATAATAAAGGTACTATCAGCAAATACCAGACTAGCATCTCAGCTAGCTTTACTGGGCTGTGAGTTATTGCTGTGGTCAATAGATCTCTTTTCTGTAGCATTCTGCTTATGTAAGTGATAAATCTTACAGTCTTATGGGAATAGGGTCAGGCTTCTGCTACTCTGCCCCATTATTTTTCTCCTACATCATTTAGAAAACTGCTGGACTGGACCATTTTTTGGTGCATAGACTTTTTGCTCAGCTACACACTAAATTTTATTGTGCATATTAAATTTTAGCTCAGACCATGTTTTAAACTCCACCTCAGTAGAAAATGAGAGAGAAACAATCTTAAGCAAGAGGCCAGATAAGCATGAAAAATGGAAAGCAAATGGCTGTATTTTATGGAATTTTTAGATGCAGGCCGCGGAAGGATAACAATGAACCTCAGTTTTTGTCAACCGTAAGTGTCAAATTTTTCAAATATTTCAAAAGAAACACTTTCCTGACACATGAATAATCCAGGAGCAATGACACCGGTTCAGTGGTTCAGATAGCTGCTGCAGTAATGCTCATGAACTCTCTGAATATTTAAATAGACTGGTAGATTTGAGAGATTTCTGCAGTTTAAACAGAGGCAATATTGTTAGTTGTTAAGAGCGTGGATCAAGAACATTATTCTATCAACAGCGCACTAATAAATTACAGTTCAGACACAGTCCCACAACTTTTGTTGTTGTTAGTACCTGACTTACATTGCAAATAAATGCTATATTGCATTTTGTATCAAGACTGTATATAAGGAAGGAAGATCTGTGAATCAAGTTTTTTTAATACCTGCCAATTGATAAAAATATGATTAAAATAAATCCTGCTTTAATCCATCACTTCTCTAAGGAGGAAAAAGCAGTGTAGCCATTGTGTCTCTGTTAGAAGTTCCAGCTACTGGTACTAGGATTATTAGAGGTACATATTGCTTCACCCTGTCTGAGAAGACACAACAATAAAGACAACTTAATTTTTGTAGGTTCTCTCCCTAGTTACCTTCTGTATAAACACTCCTCCTCCCTGACCAGAGGGAAAATTTGCTTTTCCAAATCGGATTTTTTTTTCAGCTAGCAAAACACTCAATGGTGCATCAGCTGATGAAAGGTGCTACATGAGACAGTTTTTTGTTGTTAATTTTATTGCCATCATCATAGTTTACAGATATGTCCAACTTTGCGTCCTGCTCTGCGCAGAACATAGACACTTGCTTACAAACTCAGGTGTCTCATTGTGCAGCAAAGCAGAGGTATGGCTGCTATTCCAGAGTTTGTTCCACTTGAAGGACCTTCTAAAAGTAACGAGTTCTCTGGTGATAGGGAAGATTGTATTATGCTGATTTTTCCAGAGCTGCATGGCACCTACATCTCGCAGGCTTCATATGAATTGTGAATACTCATCACATTTGGAAATCAGACCCGTGGGTATTATGCGATACCAGTATTTCATCTTTCCTTATCTTAGGGTTAAAACTTGAGCATGCTGTATATGGAAACTGATTCCAAAAGATTATTTTCCAAGGTTGCTGTTATATGGAGAGTACATCCTGCTGTATGCCAAGATTGTTTTACCTCACAGTATGGAAACACAGATATAAAATGTCTCACCCTAGTACTTTAATAGTCCCTTCCTGGAAAATATGCATCAGTTTACACTGTTCAGATATTTACCCCAGCACACTCACAAATGGTTCCCCACCTGATCTAGCATATGGAAAGCATGGTAGCTAACCTGACTGAGCTACCTGGAAATAAAAGCTTTATCCATGGTGGGGAAAAATTCAGCCAAGCCACCACCAGAAAATAGAGGAATACATCAAAATACTCTAGCACGGTTTTCAATTTTTTTTTTTTAAATAAGCAACGTACATAGAAGAAAATTCTCTTAATACATGAGAATGACCTTACATTTTATGGTCTGTTTTATAATAGATTCCAAGCAACGGCCTGGTTTATTGTAGCATGATTGAAAATGTCGGGAAAAATCCAGTGGGCCTAAAACTTTGGTAAAGCTAACTGTGTGTGTAAAAGCATAAGTAGAGGCTGAGGAAAATTCCACGGTGGGGCAGTTGCAACAGAATAGCTTAGGAAATGTAACCCTAACAGTTAGAAATTAGGAAAGACTCGCTAACTGCAAAGAACAACCTGTCAATAACAGGAAAAGCTTGTTTGTTATATCCCAAATAAGGAAAACTACTGTTAGAGCCTATACTATATGCCAAATAAGGAAAACGCTCTTAAAGGAAGTGTGCTTAACAAATTGTGGTTTTCAGCTATATAAACTCCTGTATTTTCTGCTTATGTAGAGCAGCTATTGCTGACTCTCCCTGTATACGTATACTTGAATAAAGGCACTTCAGGCGTTTTTGATTTCAGACACAACGCATGGTTAATTTTCCACCACAAAAAGTACAGTCGTTCCGTTAGTATTATAAAAGCAATAGGCTTAAGTGATTAAATGGCATGCTCCATTTAGGGAAACATACCTCAAAGAAAACATGTCATTCAAATATTTACCAAACTGCCTGAGTGTACATAACAATGCTGAGTAGTAACATGTTGTGTATCTGGATTATGAAGGTAGGTTGTAGATACAAACCACTTAGAATCATAGAATCATAGAATATCAGGGTTGGAAGGGACCTCAGGAGGTCATCTAGTCCAACCCCCTGCTCAAAGCAGGACCAATCCCCAATTAAATCGTCCCAGCCAGGGCTTTGTCAAGCCTGACCTTAAAAACCTGAATATAGCCATCCTTAAACATTTGGTTCATGCCATTGCAACCTCAGGTACTAAGAAGAAAGAATATCAGTGCATTATATATGTACAGTAATGCCTATAATTTAATCTTGCCAGCTATTAACCAGGTGAAGGTAGGTCTTTTACCCTCGGCGAGACAGGAAAATTGCCTTTCTCTAGCATGTGACGATTTTTCCTGCGGACTGAGCGGAGGAAATCAATTTATGATTCAACAGCCTTGACGATGGTTCAGAAGCGTTCTGTGGGGTGCAGAGAGTGTGCCAATACACTGAAGATGTCCTGGTCACCCACTGCAGCTAAGGAAGTCCCCAGCATAACAATCCTTCATGCCACTGGAATCTGGCTTCCACAGCCAAGAGAGTGGGACTGCCCCAGTGTAATGGCTTTCTCCCTTAAAAATTTCCCTCATAGGTTTTCTTGCAAATTATGGAATCGTGGCAAAGTGACAGGTGGAGATGACCACTGGCAGTCGTAGTCACAATCCTGAACATGGGAGGCCTTGGGACTAGTGGCCATTCAGCTCCATCCCCAGGGCTTTGGAGAATTTCGGCAGCATCCTAGGTGACTGAGCAGCCCTTTTTTAGGATAGCATTCCTCTCCCCTTTTAAGGGAGGGGGATTGAAAAGGTTCCCTAAACATTGTCTGCCCCATAACATCTGGCCAGAGTACCATACCTGGCCGATCATCCTACAGTGATTGAAAAACAATAAAGAAGAAAAGACTCATTATTAGGAGCATGGAATGTCTGCACCCTTATGGATGGAGGCAATGTACGAAGGCCTGAGAGAATAGCTCTTATCTATAGAGAACTCGCCCACTACAATATTGATGTTGCAGCACTCAGTGAAACTATACTGGCTGGAGAAAGTTCCATCTGTGAGATAGGAGGTGATCACACTTTCTTTTGAAAATGAAAAGCAGAGGATGAAGACTGGATCCATGGAGTTGGATTTGCAATTAGAACATCTTTCCTGAAACAACTTGTTGACCTCCTTGTTGGCCTGAATGAATGGCTCATGAAACTTCGATTCCCCCTGAATTCTGTACAGCATTTCACTGTCATGAGTGCCTATGTATCTACACTGACCAACACAGAAGAAGGCAAGGAGCAGTTCTACTCTGACCTGGACTCCATCCTTAGATAAAGCTAGTCCTGCTGGGAGACTTCAATGCTAGAGTTGGTAGAGACAACAGTGACTGGAGAGGTGAGATAGGATGACATGGAGTGGGAAAGATGATCAGCAATGGACTCCTCCTCTTGGGTAAATGTGCAGAACATAGTCTACTCATCACTAATAGGAATTTTAGGTGGAATGATAAATATAAAATGGCATGGATGCACCCACAGTTCCAAACAATGGCACCTAATTGACTGTTATCACCCACCAATGAGACATCCACAATGTCAGAATAACCAGAGCCATGCATAATGCTAGACAGACCACAGATTGGTAAGAGCAGTTCTCAGACTGCATATAGTCCCCTCACAGTGCAAACTCCCCAAGCTAACAGAGTAGTCTTCAACAAAGCAAAGCTCAAGCACATTGAATATCAGGAACAGTTTCAGCAGTCACTTGATGACAAGCTTTTTTCATGTCCACCAATCACTGGCAACACAACAGAAAAATGGAAGCAGTTCAAAGATGTGATAATTGACACAGCTAAATCAGTGCTGGGGCCAAAGAAAATGGTACACCAGGATTGGTTCTGTGAGAATGAGGACATTTCCAAACTCCGAAATGACAAGCAGAAAGCATTTGTTGAATGGCCGAATGAACTCACTTCCATCTCAAAGAAAGATAAATTTAAGTACCTACAAAGCAAGGCCCAGTTTTGAATGGAGGAGAATGCATGATGAGTGGTAGGAGAGGAAAGCTGCAGAAGTTCAGCATTAGGCAGATACAAACAACACAAAGGTGTTCTTTGACTCTCTCAAAACAGTTTACAGACCATCTAAATTTGGCATAGCTCCCCTGAGATCAGCAGATGGCATAATCCTCATCAAAGGCAAGGAGGGAATCCTACAGAGATGGACTGAAGACTTCAATAGTCTATTCAATGGACCATCCACAGTTGATCAGACTGTCCTCCGTCAGTTACCCAAGAAACCCATCAAAGAGGATCTCGACCTCCCTCCTTCAGTTGAAGATGTCATGAAAGCCATCAAACAATTGAACTCCAGCAAAGCGTCTGGTAAGGATGCTAGTCCAGCAGAATTGTACAAAGTAGCAGGCCCAAAGGCTAGAGAGGTGTTTCACAACATCTTGAATAGCATTTGGGAGGAAGAAGAAATGCCACAAGATTTCAAAGATGCTATTATTGTATCACTGTTCAAAAACAAAGGCAGAAAAGCTGACTGCAGAAACTATAGAGGCATCTCTCTTCTCTGTACAGCAGGGGAAATATTAGCTCATGTTCTACTGAACAGACTCGTTGCAAACATATCTGAGGAGAATCTGTTAGAAGCACAGTGTGGTTTCAGACCAAGCGGTAGTACTACAGACTTGATTTTTGTCGTAAGACAAGTCCAGAAAAAGGTAGTCATCAATAGGTTTTCTGAAGCATCCCACCTCTTTGGCCTCACCATCAGTCTTGGTAAGACAGAGGTCTTGTTCCAACCAGCACCTCATTCCAATGGCCCGGCGTCAGGCATCTTCATCCAAGGCACACAGCTGAAAATGTGGATATGTTAAAGTATTTGGGCAGCGCCATCTTGGGTGATGGTTCCCTTACTAAGGAAATTGCCTCCAGAATTAATAAAGCCAGCCAGGCCCTTGGCTGACTCTGAGAAAAAGTCACAACACAACATTAATCTCTTCACCAAATTGAAGATCTGCAGTGCAGTGGTCCTAACATCTCTTCTGTACAAATCTAAGACATGGACTCTCTATAGACAGCACATTAAACAGCTTGAACAATTTCACATGCACTCCTGCTCAATAATAAGTTTTCTCTGGCATGACAGACTGACCAATATTAAGGTCCTTGAGAGAGCAAACACAACCAGCATAGAGGAAATGCTATTGAGAGCACAACTTAGGTGGACCGAACATGTCATCAGAATGGAAGACCACTGTCTCCCAAAACAGATCTTGTATGGAGAGCTGAGTCAGGGCAAAAGAAGAAAGGATGTCTGTATAAGCACTTCAACAATAACCTGAAGATCTGACATCAGTCTCAAAGACTATGAGCAAATGGCTCAGAACAGGATTCAGTGGCAGTCTCTGACAAGATCAGCATGTGACAGGTTTGAGTGTGATCGAAAAAATTGTCTCCAGGTTGCCCATGAAACACCACAGAGTTGCATTGTCAAACATCATAGATATGGACTTCCCATGCCCTCAGTGTGGCTGACTCTGTGCATCAGAGTTTGGACTTCAAAATCATATACATAGCCATAGACGAGAACTGTGACAATATCGTCATCGTCAGCGATGGATTACCAGCACTGGCTGCTATCAACCAGCATCTCAGCAGTCAGGATTCATATACACAGGACTGAATATCCTAGCTCAGCTTTCTGCTTGTGGCATTTGATGCAAGCCTGTTCCATTCCTCACCAAATTGCAATTCCGTAAATATATTCTGCCCATCTAATTCCTCCAGGCTGTTTCAAATGGTTATGATTTTTCTATCCCAAACTGTTGTGTACTGTTTCTTTGCAAATTTAAACAGCGCCAATTCTCCCCACAGTGCTGCCACATCTCCGTTCCCTCCCCAGCCATTTGTCCCAGTCTTCCTGCTTGCCACCCCACCAGGCTCCTCACTCCTCTGCATTCCAAAAAGTCTTCTTCCATCATTTTGCTTCCTAGTCGCTGGCAGTATGAGCCTTGAGAGCACAGGTGACACAAGACTCCATGCTCTCACTTTCTGTGCCTAGTGCCACAGTGGCCCTTGGTGGATGGAAGAAGCAACTGCAGAAGTCCTGCTCAGCCCCTGCAGCCATGGGCAGGGGTATGCTTGATCACTGCTGTCATAAATATAAAGGGAAGGGTAAACCCCTTTAAAATCCCTCCTGGCCAGAGGAAAAATCCTCTCACCTATAAAGGGTTAAGAAGCTAAAGTAACCTCGCTGGCACCTGACCAAAATGACCAATGAGGAGACAAGGTACTTTCAAAAGCTGGGAGGAGGGAGAGAAACAAAGGGTCTGTGTCTGTCGGTAAGCTGCTTTTGCCGGGGATAGAACAGGAATGGAGTCTTAGAACTTTTAGTAAGTAATCTAGCTAGGTATGTGTTAGATTATGATTTCTTTAAATGGCTGAGAAAAGAACCGTGCTGAATAGAATGACTATTTCTGTCTGTGCGTCTTTTTTGTAACTTAAGGTTTTGCCTAGAGGGATTCTCTATGTTTTGAATCTAATTACCCTGTAAGGTATCTACCATCCTGATTTTACAGAGGTGATTTCTTTACTTCTATTTACTTCTATTTCTATTAAAATAAGAAAACTGTATTGTAAGAAAACTGAATGCTTTTTCATTGTTCTCAGATCTAAGGGTTTGGGTCTGTGGTCACCTATGCAAATTGGTGAGGATTTTTACCAAACCTTTCCCAGGAAGTGGGGTGCAAGGGTTGGGAGGATTTTGGGGGGAAAGACGTGTCCAAACTACATTTCCCAGTAAACCCAGTTAGAGTTTGGTGGTGGCAGTGGATATTCCAAGGACAAAGGATAAAACTAATTTGTACCTTGGGGAAGTTTTAACCTAAGCTGGTAAAAGTAAGCTTAGGAGGTTTTCATGCAGGTCCCCACATCTGTACCCTAGAGTTCAGAGTGGGGGAGGAACCTTGACAACTGCAAGTAGGAGATGTGAGGGGCTGGAATATGCTTGGTGCAAATGGAATTTTTCAATAAGTTTGCTGCCAAACTGAGCCTGTGCGAACTGAGACTTAGCTAATTTGGGGTTGATTTTCATGGTGATGGCAAAAACTTCATGATGATGGCAAAAACTTTCATGGTGATGGCAAAAACTTTGCTCCACCAGATTCCCCTGACAAATTTCAAGCCCCTGTTTCAAAACATGGAGGTGCTAGAACTTATCAATGAACCAGCCATAAGGTTTTTTTAACAGTGCCAAAACAATATTTTTTTTTCCCAACTGGAGAAATTGCTGAAATGCTTTTGCTGCAAAAAATCAGCAGCACCTGAGACAGACACCTGACATGGAAAATTTTCAGTTGAAATGATTAACGTGGCAAAGTTTTTAAGCAGCTGAAAATAGGGTCTTGTAATGGGAAGTAGGAACTCCTGAATTCTGTAGCTCTGCAATATTCTATGGCACTGACTCATGGGAGGTTAAGTTGGAGCCTGGAATTCTAAAAAATTAAGTTTGAAACTAGGCAAAAAAATTGAACAGAGGTTGATTAACTATTGGAGCAAACTACCATTGGAAGTGATGGATTCTCCATCTCTTGATGTCTTCAGATCAAGACAGGATGTCTTTCTGAATGACATGATTTTGTCAAACACAATTTACTGGGCTACTGGGGTATTAGTTACTGGGGTAACTAGGTGGAATTCTTTCACCAGTGTAACACAGGAAATCAGACTAGATGATGTAATGGTCTCTTCTGGCCTAAAAATGTATTAATCTTGTCTCAGTTTATGAACCTTTTACAGTGAGACCTGTAGATTCAGAGAAACTATGCATGAATCATCTTGTCCATCTGTTCTGTTTCTGTGAAATCAACTGGCTGCTTGTAAAACTGTAGAATTCCTGGTGGCTCAAATTTTCATGGACTATAATCTTTCCTTACCCATGGAATGACATTTAGCCCTTCAGTGCATTTGGACATGTAGCATATGCTCTGATGAAGTGTCCTTTTTAATGACCCAAAAGTCTTGACATATGTCCTAGGCACTGACAAAACTGTCTGAAATTAAACATTCTGGAGGTTGCCTTTTGTAGGGCACTGAAAAATTTTAAGCATGCCACCACTCCCACTCCTAATGGAGTTGGTATTTAATACAAAGAAGTGTTCTCCTATATCTGCATCTTATCTTGATTGGCAGATAATGTCATTATTTTGACTGACAGTCAATCATACATCATATTTTAATGCAGATTTCTCCTGATTCCCTGAAGGATGGTACTAGACTCTGGGAATTCCTCACTAGAGGCTTTACATATTACTGTACTTTTCAATTATCTCTAATGTACTTTCATTTCTTCAGCTTTTATTAGCTCTGTGACAGTCCTTGTTCTTGTCATAGTTAATTCAGCAGAAGAGGACAAAAATAAAGACTGTGGCCCCTTGAAGTTGTTCAACAATACTGATAGTTTTCTCAGATTAAAATATTAGACATGACAGTTCCTTCCCTGCTTGAAAGGCAATGATGGGCAAGCCACTTCTCTGTGCCTCTTTGGAAAAAATCACAAGAGGTTTCAGGCACTGTTGTGGCTTCAACTAGGCCCTAAATACAAACATTCTGGACAAAACCAAAAATTGCAGCTTTGTATGTGATTATTAAACTATGTTGAATTCCCCTCCCCCCAAAATTGCATTGGGATTTGATTCAAATTTTGATGTAGGTTTGAGGCAGTTCTTATTTGAAATAACTGATAGTGCTGGTTGGCATTTTTCAAATTTTCACTTTTTTTTAAATGAGGCATTCATTTCCTGACTGATTCACTTTTGAAGAAGTTAACCAGTTACCTCACAAAAACTTTACAGGCAGAAATTCAAGACAAATGACAACATATTGTTAGCTTACCCGAAACCGTTAAAATTAAATGTGGGTACTTTTTCAATATTTTGATAGTAAAAGGTCTGTAGACTATTTTTTGTCAGGAAAACAGAATACTCCACTTCTCTAAGGTTCTCTTCCATTCTCATTATCTTGGAGTTGACTTTACAGAGTACCCATTGTAACATCAGATTGGGTTTAATTAGTCACCCACCAATTCTGTCTGGTATCCTCACAAGAAGTTATCCTTTCTTTGGTTATATTCTGGAACGGCCTCTGCCCCTTGCTGTCACATGGTGTATGAAGTTTGAAGAGGATATCAAATACAATAGGTTTAGATGCAGGTATTTTGTCTCACAAACTTAGACAAGAATTGTATTGCTGTTTGTTTGACTCTGCGGAAGTGCCCTGTAGATTCCAATGTAGTTTTCTTCCCATTTTTGAAAATGCAGTGGAAACAAGGAATTCTTAGAGTGATTTCCTGATTGACTTAATACAGTCATTGAGGATAAAAATATTTCCAGAAGCCCATAAAATCAGGACTGGTCTGCTTTATATTAAGGTGAGCAGATGCAGGGTGTCCAGTCTGCTCTGATATACAGAACTATTTGCTATTGGTATCGATGACAGCTTTGTTTTTGTTTGAATTCATGGCAAGATTGTGTTCATAGTAAATTCACCACTTCCATTGATAAATACTGCACCTAAACCAGTGTTTCAGAATGAATTATCAGACTCCTACCTATGTGAACTGTTTTTAGTTAGTTTGTTTGGGGGTGGGGGTTAACTGAAGTAAGCACAAGATATAATTTGTTTCACATAGCAGCAAAGGCATTAAAAGCATCTTGGTTAAGCAATTCCATGATATATGGCAATCCCAAATGTTCTTATTGGCATGTCATATTTATTTACACCATTAGCTAGCGGTGGGAATTTTATTACACAACTCTGACCAGGAATTTGGGGAATACAAAGTACAAAAAGTACAAAGAGAGTATTAGGTCACTGAGGTGTTGGTACCTAGGACCATATATAATAATATTATTCATAATTCAGTTTAGTAGCTTAATGATCACCTTGAATAATTATAGTCACCTTGAAAGTATTGTTAATTTTTTTTAAATTTCTTATCTCTCGGGCTATAAATATAGTGTAGATCTTGTACAGATGAAGTAATAAACACACTTCAGTTAAAAACAAAGTTCACTTCAAAAGAAGTTGTCTCTTCTGATTAAAACAAAACAAAAATGAAACAAACCCCACCTTGACATTTTGATATGTCATGTTCAACAATTATTCCTTCAAGTGTCTTCCCTTCATGACTAATGTGAGCTGTTTCTGCTACATTTTTCCTAATAGAAACAAACCAAGCATATTTAAAACAGGGACTAGAAAACAAACTTTTAGAATGCTATGAAATCTTTCAAGAGTGATTTAATTGAAAATAAAACTAACCATTCTGGCCTTTAGCCTGCTTTATAGTGCTGTAACTTCAATTTATTTAAATATTAATGTTAATTCCTAAAAGATTTTTATCTCCTTTTGTCCTCTAGCAGTATGAACTTAAGAATTGGACTGGAAAGACATGAAAAGGTGTTTTGTTTTTTTTTTCCCCCAGCTGACAATTCCATCTATTACATTTTAAGAGTAATGCAATTTTGGACACCACCTTTGACGTTTCCAGATGTTACTGCCCATTCCACCTCAGGAAAGGAAAGAAGCCATTAAATTGGAGAGAGAACTACAGCTCCCATTTGTCTTGTGATAATTCTCTAAAGGAAACAGTGTGGCTAAATGATTATTGAACATACAGTTAGGACATCTAGGCTTTTTTCCCCCCAACACTACCATTTTTGCTCTGTGTTAAAGTGAGCAAGTCACTTCGAATCTGATCTAAAGTCCACTGAAGTCAGTGAAAGGCTTTCCATTGACATCAGTCGGCCTTGGATCAGGTGTTTAGATTAGGATTCTCACATTTTTCATAGTGTTTCATAGTCCATTGTCTTGCGTACCACCTCCCCTCTGATTTGCAATTTCAAAGACCACCTTCCTTCGCATTTACCATTATTTAACACCCCTGTGGCAACTACAGCACTAACCTGGAAAAGTAACATTGGGAAAATAGTTGGTGAATATTTAACTGTCTTTTAATGAAGTGTAATAGCTAGAAACAAGGACGATAGAACCAGGACCATGTTACTAGCCAGTCACATGTAACTACAACTATCAAATGCCCCATGGAAAAGGCTGACTTTCTATTGCCTTCAGACTTGTAAGCACTCAGTACTTCTGGAAATCAGGGCAAACGTGTTAGACACCCCAAATCTGAGACTTCTGAAAATGTTGGCCTTCTTTTCTAAGCTGTCTCTGCCTCACAATACTCCTCTTTAAAAAGAGCATATTGTGCTGTCTGCCCTCTTGTGTGCACTCTCAGATCTTCACAACAAATCTGTGCAGAAATGAATGAAATGTTCACATGACCTTTAATTATGGATAGAGAAAATACCTATATCTTCAGACTGGAAAGTATCTTTCTCCAAATTCAGCCAACGTGCAGTGCCTATGTCATTCTTTCTTGTTATCAGTTGGAGTCAAGCACTAGAAATGCTTAAATGACTCCCACATATGGATACTGCATTCACTGGGGTATTAGTTGGCATCTTTCTACTTGTGGTATGCCTGTGGTGATGTGACAGGTACAGACTAGCTCTGAAGGAGTTCAGAACATCAGAGGAGGTGATGAGACCAGTTAGAGAACATACAGTAAGGAGCTCATAAAGATAATTACACTTGTGGAAGTGTAAGAATGGCTTCATTGTCCATTTTAGCCAGTTTGTTACTTTTCCTTAGCAATTTCTATGGCCCTTCCCATTTCTATATTTTTAAAAGAGCTTTTGGGAGGTTGATTTTTTACGGTATATAAGTTATCCACCAGGAAAGGCTGTTTCTATTTTCTGTAGCATAGCATTCTGAGCGCTCTCTCCTTTATAAATTAGAGACACGTTCTATCTGTTAGCCTCTAACCCTCTCTATCTCATATACACATTTTAACCAGTCACCAAAAATAGTTAGGAATTCCTGACTTTGGGAAGAAAGAAGGTTTTTTGAGGGGGTGGGGGGAAGGGAAGGAATGGCTCTCACTCTCCTAAATACTCTTAGATATAAACAACATGTTCTGAACCCATTTTTGAAGCATATACTGCATCTTTCAGAATGTAAAATGTTAGAAATGTTGATCATTATAGAGCCCTTTGGGTAGAGCAGATATTTAGGAACCACTCACCATATGACACACGACGTATGGGCAAACTGTTTGTGAACGTACTTGAGCTGGACTGAACCTCTGCTTAAATGATGATCCTAAAAACTAATCCTTTTTTTTCCATGCTTCATATTGATTCAGTTAAATACTCACCTCTCTCTGATTCCCACTCTGCCTCACACCTTCCCTGAGATCCTGCAGGGTCCATTGTGGGATCTCAGAATGTCTAGCAGTCTTGGCTGGGCAAGCTGTTGTCTTTTAATCTTACTTGTCCTGGGGTTGTATCTCTGACATTAGTAAGTTTTAGCACATTGGAAAGTGAATAGTGAAGCAGGTGCCTGAGTTTTTAGAGTCTGGAAGAGGTGCTAGGACCACACCCTGAGAATATAAAAAATGCCTACAAGGGATGAAGGAAAGGGTTTGGGGATTGAGTGTAAGGAGCAAAGTGTTGATGCCTTGTTGAAAAGAAATGGATTAGGAGGGAGGAGAGAGTTGGGGGTATGGGAAGGGAATAATAGGGGTAGGCACAGTTTCTTTCTTCCCCCTCATTCTTGTTAAGTTAGGAGAAAGGGGGGGACCTCAAAAGATTTGGATAAGCCTCTCACTTTTCGTGGTTTCTGTAAACCCAAATATCCCATTACAAATAGTTTGACTAGTGGAAGTCAGAGCCAGGCACTAGTGAAAACATACCAGAAACGCATGGATTTATGATGAAAAAGGTTTGAGCTTATATGAAAGATCAGTTTTGATTACTAGCTTTTTTCCTTTGCCTTGCCTTAAACTCTTGTGATGAGATGACTTTAAGAAGAAAATATGGACTTCCTAGGAGCTGGAAGATGAGTGCAGTACACTGTGCAGCTATTAAGTTAACCCTTTTCAGTTCAAGGCCCACCCCCCATTTTTATTTCTTGTTTCCACTTTTGTAACCATGGCTGGGAAGTAGATCATAATATTTTATAATGCTACGAGACTTTCTATATCTGTCAAATAGCTTAAGCTAAGCAAAACTGTTTTACCCATTCCTTATACGGTGGAACCTGTTTGTACTGAATTGTGATATAGTGAAGTAGAATGAAAGTCCTAAACACTTTCATGGAAGATGCACATTGCAATTTTGCTTAGAGTAAACCTTAGATTATAGTGAAGCTGGCTTGTAAATAAAAAATGACTTAACCATGACCACTGGCTTCAGTAGCCTTTGGATCAGGCCCTTTGTTAATCCTCAGCAAATTCTTCCTGTTGGTATGGTCTTCAATACTTCAGAGAATTTATATTTTAACTTTCCTATTAGTTTATTCTCATTCTTTCCTCCCCAGAAAGTTATCCCCAGTTATGATGTGGTGTGCCTGATTGTCTTCCTGTTAGGGGATTATTTTAGATTGCGTGGTATAAATATGAGTGGTACATTTAATTTCATAGAGAACTCTGTGCACTACGTGTTTTGTAAGTTAATGAATTTATCTACGCTGTCTCGCACATTTCTGAAGAAACAATTTTAATATGAAGAAGATTAAGCCATGGGTGTGTGTAAACCTTGATTTATTATACTTCTGAGTCTGACAGAGAAAGTTCTAATGGGAAAAAAAAAAGAAATCCCTTTACCTTTAATGTCCTTGTTATTCTTTTGAACAGTATATAAGAAGAATAGCAGATCATTTAAATTTGGATAGGACTGTTTTAAAAAGAGTCTAAAAACAACACTTTCTACTTGATGATAGAACATTTTCCCTTGGCCACCTACAAAGCTTTTTTGATTCTTTGTGGTTGTCGTAAGGGATATAGACTGTTGGAAAGAAAATGTCTTTTTCCCTCAAGCTAGTTTATATGTCTAACCTTAAACCACTCTGTGGTTGGGGTTAATCTGAGGGTGGAGAAAGGGAGAAATTATTTTCACCTTTTAAAAAACAAAGAAAATAACCTCGACTCCAGGTGCTCTTTATTACATAATGGTTATCATAAAGCTCTTAATATACAAGACCTATTAGAGTTTGCATTGGGTCTCAAGAACAAAGCTGGGTTGGCCTTTGCATTTAAATTAGAGAGTAATTAGATCCAGGAGAAGAAAAAAATAGTGAAGTGCACTTTATTTTTCTATTCTCTGGAAAAAGTATGCCCACGCACACTCACGCACCCCTCTTACAGTCAAAAGGAGATAAAGGAATAATCTAACACAAATGGAATTTAAAACTATTGAGGGATTTATCATCCACACTAATATAAAGGTGCCAAATCTGCCCTCTGTTACGTGTTCAAAACCTCTGTTGAAGAATTTGGCCCATTGTGAGTTAAATTCCACTCAGATCAAGATGACCAAGGCAGCATACACAAAAAAACAAACAATACTCCTGTACCTAAAACCAACCTGTGCTCGTTTTCTGACCTCATCTGTGTGTAGTGACATATAACAATGGATAGGGATTGCTCAGTTCTTCTGCTCTATGAGGAGAGGTGGGTGTGGACTTCTGAAAAAAAGGTATGGTCAAAGCTAAAGCCTTTGTGTTAAAAGTTTCCCATTATAAGCAGGTAAATGAGCTACTTAAAGTACCCAAGGAAATAATAGTGCTGCTCTTCAGCTCCCCACATGTGAGCACAACCAGTATCAGTTCATAATTTGAAATATTAAAGACTGCACTACCTCAGGCTACATCTACACTTGGTGCTGGGTATATGTGATTCCCAGCTCGAGTAGATCTCTCTTCATTGAGCTAGTGCGCTAAAAACAGTAGTGTAGCCAGGGTGGCATTGGGCCCTTAGTATGTACTGCAACTACACTGCTGTTTTTTAGCATGCCATCACCAAGAGTTAGACATAGCCTTAGTTTCTGAGTGAGTGGTGAGAAATCCTGGTTTCAGTGAAGTCAATGGTTAAACTCTCACTAACTTCAATAGGGCTGGAGTTTCACCATGTAATTTTTCTGGGGGGGAAAGAAGGTAATCATCTGTCTTATACGATGGTGTGGCCACTGGGATCTTGGTGCTAAGTGAGTACGAATAAAAATAATTTTGACGTCTAAAAACATTTACATGCAATCAGGGTGATCATTTCTTCCTGAAAACTTCTGATTGATATCCCCTGTAATGCAGTAAGTTATTATCTCTAATGACATACATTGTCACTCGCAAACACCCTGTGCTCATACGGTCATTTGCGTGGCTGAGCTGATATTATCTACTGCCTTGTTATTCCTGTCTGCTAGAGCTGCTGCATGTTATATATGTTGCTATATAAGGAACAGGACTCTGAAAAGAGAACAAATGAGAGACTGGTTCATAGCCTCCTCACTGATCCATGGAGGGGGACTGGTGCACTGGAGGGAAGCAATCTGCTCCTTCACAACTGAACAGCGCCATGCACAAGAAGCATCCCTGGCAGAGGTTGTGTGATTCTGGTACTTCTGCTCAAGAGCCAAATCTCTATAAAGGCTCATACTCAGGGCTGTGGCTTAAAAGCTATGATGATGGGGCATTAAAATGTACTTTACACTGCCCTTGAAGTAAATAGTTCTTGGGGTATGTTTTCAGCCTGTGTGGCCTTGTACACTGAAGGGGAGGATACAAAACCTAAGCAGGCTCAAAAGGGGGAGTATTCATGTGACCTCAGTGTGTGAGAAAAATCACTAGAAATATACCTGTTCTGAAACAACAAAATCAGTCTCAAAATCCAGTATGCCAGTTGGGTTGAAGCGTATGTCAGCAGTTTTACATTGAAGTGAGTTGGGAATGTAAAAATGTAGCATTTGGGTTTCTTTTTAAATCCTTCTCTGGTTTGTGCCTGAAATTTGTTAATGTTTTCAGAAACTCACCAGCTTTCCAGACATGAGGGTAATTGGCTGCAGGAGAACTATTTACTTATCCCTTGCTGCTTTGGGGAAATATCTTGTGTTTTGTGCATTTGCAGAAGGATATCCCCAGAGAATATGCATACCTGCCATGATAAGACAAAGATTAGTGGAAGGGATGAGGCTTAGGCTAACCTTGGATTACAAACTTTTTGTTACTAGAAATAAAGTTTGCTCATACTAAAAACCTGAAAAACTGACCAACTTTGGCAAAATTCTGATCCAGCTACAAACTTTTTGGCTCAGGGCCCAGATCTGTCTCTCTGAATCGCATCAATTTATGAAACACAACCAACATAGCACATGAAATATAGCATGCAGTATACATTGTAGATAGTCATTTTGTTCGGTATAATGAGGCACATGGGAAAGTAAAACATTGCTTCTGATTTCCTGCTAGGCATTTCTAATGCTTCTTGTGTATTCTCTGCACTGGTAGCTCTACCTGTTAAACGCTGGTATATAGCCTGCTTAATCTAGTTAGCCATATTACATTTTATAGTATTTTGTACTAACTGTGTGTATTGCACCAAGTGATTATACTTCCTGAATTCAGGAACAGTTTATTAGGGCTGACAGAAGCTTTCCTTTTACTCATATTTCTAGAAAGAGAACAAAGCATCAAAACCATATTTGGCAGTACTTTCCCATGCTGCCATTTTGTTCCAAATGAAATATGACAACACAAAGGCTTGCAGTAATTATAGTAATTGACTATAGAGCGTTCAAGATGATCAAGTGATTAGCTCTTCTATGGGAAAGAGATCACCACCGTCTCCATATTCCCACGCTCCTGTGGTCTTCAATGCAACACCAAAGAAACCCTTATACCAGAATTCTACATAAGGCCTTTGTTCTGACTTGTGAATTTAGAAACAAAAGGAAACTGCTTTAAAAAAAAATCTGTCCCTTTCCTTCTACCTACGAAACGTTATTTTGGTGCTGTCGCAGAGCCAGTGTGTGAGGAGATAGGCCATAATTGGCAGATGGATGATTCATGTAAAAATGTCTCTTTTATTAAGGGACTGCAGGTAATTTCAAGAGACTAAATTAGATGTCACAAAGTACCTCTAGTGATGTCTTTCAGACTTTCTGTGGAGGAAGGAAGGAAGGCAAATATTCTGTTGAGAATTTTTATATAAGCTGTGAATGAAACATGTAAAAACTTTAGTCATTAAGAAGCCACTACACCCCAAGCCATTCAGTTAAAAGAATAATTTCTATGCAATTTTAATAAAGCACTCTTATTTTCTGAAAAAACAAACTTGTGGGTCACAGTATATATTTTTTTTGTTTTCATTTGTATTTTTTTGGCTGCATATCGTGTTGTCTTACGAAGAAATATCACTATGCAAAGAGAGCCAAAGAGAAGCCCACTCATATCAGCTTCCCCAAAACTGTGGTTATTATAAAAGAAAAATATGCACAGCTACACACACACACACTCATGCTCTCTCGTGGTAGGTTTGATTTTGTTTTTAAATAGCATTTTCTCATCAGATATTTCTGTGAAAATGAAATTATTTTCAGATATACAGTAATAAAAACTCAGGACAAAGACAGACACTGAAGTTTTCCTTTTCACCTTTCTTATGCCAGTTCACCACTGTAGGTATTAACACAGCAAAATATCACAACATTCAATAAATCATCCAGAAAATAGTGTAGACACTGGTAAAAGGATAAGGAATAGGTTCAGTTCTTTCAGCCAATATTGTTACAGTGCAGTAAGAAATACCATACCAAGTCATGGGGCTAATGCAAAGCCCATTGTTGTCAGCAGATATGTTTTCATTTGACTTCAGTGGCTTTGGATTAGAACCACGGTGAATCAGGCTGCAGAATCTGAGTCCAAGATGATACTTCAAATCAGTCTTCAGTGTAATATTTGAGCCATCTCTCGCTGATGTAAATCATAACTGATATAATCAAAATCAAAGCAATTAGATCAACACAGAGTCACTGAGTCAGAATCATACGTTCTCTTTTTGATGGACCCCCAATGTGCTGTACAGTATGATCCCTGTATGCACTTTTCACAACACTGCATTGCATCTCCCAGTGAAATGCAACACATTGTGTGTTTAAAAGTGACAGCAATTGTACACCATGGTAAAGGTAAGGGAGTGAAGGTGTTTGCATTGCATAGCATAGCATAGCATGTTAATCTGGTACAGTGGAGTTTTTCTGTTTTTGGGGGTTTTTCCAAATCCCTACCCACTTGCCTTGGAATGGCACAAAGATAGGTACTGTGAGATCTTCATTTTGCTGAGAAGCAACTTTGTCACTTCCTGGACGTGAAGAGTATCTAGAGCCCACTGAGACTCTTTAGGAGCAGTGGAGATATATGGGGATCCATTGTGAATAATGTGGAATTCTACAGGAGTTCTAAATATTTATATAAATACTCTTCTTCTGCTTCTGTGCTACAGCCAGGGAAGAATCATGACGTGCCTCCAGGCATGAGTGACAGGGCCTTGTGACCTACAGGAACTTAGTATCTTTGCATATTTATACAACTGTGAAACCAAATTATCACATGTCTAGATCTCTAACCTTTTTATGGGTAAGTAGCTAAGGAACACTGAGCATGTCTAACCTTAACACCACCATATACAGTCATGAAATTCTAGGGAGCCACAGCTACTACCTGAGGCAGGCTTAACTGCTCAGAGATTTTTATTTTGGTACCTGCTCTCAATATTATTTTTCTTACTGGCAATAGGTCTGGCATCAGCTGGGATATCATTTAGACAGCATGTTAGTGGTACCCTAGAAAAAAACTAAGCTAGAAAGATGACAGAGAAGACAAACTCCATGTGATGTTATTTGGTTTAAAAACTGCTGATAGAAGTTTGCTGAATCCTGAATTTGTTGTCAAGAGCAGAAGCAAAGTCCTTGGTTGTTTACCTAATTAAATTATCCTGCTTTCTTTGGCCCTTTGGCTGGGACAGAAACAGACATCTCTCCATGTTAGAGTTTCTGTAATTCTGTCTTTTCTGAACTTCTACCGGTTCTATTTTATTTTATTTTATTTTATTTTTGATAAAATATTTTGATTGTATAAAAGCAGATATAAAGAATTAAAAGTTATGGACAAAATAAGAAACTCTAGAAAGTTAGGTGCAATAGACATATCATTCATATAATCAAATAATGGTTTACATTTGTTCACTGCTTTATGACAGAAGAAAATCCAAAGAAAAAAGAGCAGTAGCAAAGAAAATAGATACAAGCCATGGGATGCAGGGGAAAGAGGATACTCAGAATATAGCATCTCAGATGAATAAACATAATGCAGAGCTAGAAAATTGTTGTCCTATAATGACATTAGTCTTTAGCTCCCTGTGAGCCCTGAGAAGATAGTTAACCACTAAAGGGTGGTGGTGTGTGAACGTGCACACATATGTACCAACTTTGTACTTCCCATGTATGAGATTGTTTTACACTCATGTTAAAGTGTGTGTCAGTCATCTGAGATCACAAGCATACAGTTTGTGATGGCTCTGTATCACCACTTGTGAAGCATGTGATAGCATTCAGATCACACTGTATGAATGTGCACTTGGGTTTCAGAGAGTTTAAGGAGTTTGAAGCCATGGCAAAGTCAAAATTTAAATATGAAATATGTAGCACAGCAGATCAGCTAAGCAAGAACTTCCGCAGCTTTAAAAAGCTGCATCTCTAGAGTTAGGAAATCCTCTAGAGCTAGTGAAATCCTCTTCAAAGTGGTAAATTCAGTGAAGCCTGTATTAAATGACCTCTTGAGGGACTGGCAAAAAAAAATGGTCTCTTAGGGATGTATGTTGGTCTTTTGATACATGTTTTTAAATGCTACCGTTGCTGTTTCTGACATTTTACTTTAAAGTTTAAACAATGACTTGATCCACTGGTTAGAACTTTGATGTTGTGTTAGCTGGAAAGACTTGCAGGTGAACATTTTTCAGATGGAGCTTTGAGTGGGCAAGTTCATTGTCCAAAAATAGACTAATCTTGTACTTTTGACTACTTCTTCTTTTAACAATTCCATTTAATTGTCGTTCACACAGTCCTGAGCTCATCTATACCCTTTTTATTAGCGTTGGAAATGACAGGGAGTGCAGTTATATCTATGTTTTTCAAGTTTAGTAACTTGATTCTCTTGTCCTACTGGTACACAATGCAAAGTTGATTTTCCTTTAGTTTATTTTCTGCCTTTGTATTCCTTATCTGTCAGTAAAATATATTTTATCGGTTCTGGAAGTGAGACCAATCTGGTCCATATTGAAAATGTCAGAGGATATTAACTTACACTGCTTTGTTAGTTTGATGACCCAAACATTTCTTATTATTAATTGTGTTCTTAACCACAGGGTACATACATAAACCAAAACTACATTTTATTTTTAGCTTTAACAAAAGTAAACTACATGTGCAATAGCTATGTTTCAGTCAAAAGGATACTAGTCCTCCAATGGAAACTTGAAATTACTTGACCGTCAGGTCAATTGTCATTGTCGGTGCTTATTTTCATCCTAGGACAAGTTGCAAACATAGTTTGGAATCCAAAAACCATCTCCAGACCAACACAGATGTCTTCACTTATACTTCAGTATTACTAATTCTTTTGCCAGAAACAGAACATTAGCATTATTCTTTAAAAGAGCCTGTGCTTTATGTTTTGGAATTGCCTGATTTCTCTCCCCCCCCCCCCCCCAAGTACTGAGACCGGTTATGGTTTGGCTAAAGAACAAACAGCCCAGCTCATGGTCTGTGGGTATTGGAATCCTTTGTTCTGCCATACTCCCCGTTTCCACTTTTGTGTTCTCTCAGCAAGTTATTCCTACTTTTAAAATTGGCCCTACAGGAAGTATCTATTCAATTTAGCTGTCCCCTATGATTGTAAAGAAATTCAATTAATTAGAAGAAGTGGGATTTTTTAAACAGATCCCAAATGCAAGCATTTGATCAGGGAAAGATTCCAACAATAAGCACATCAGGACTCTCCCTTAGCATAAATATGGATTTGATACGGCTGAGAGGTGACCAAATTGTCAGCAATTTTCATTCATTGTGTCTTTTGTCACTGTGTTACACAGCTTTGTCATTTTCCCAGCATTAGGCATTTTCTTAATGATGCCATATTAAAAACACTAGCTGGAAAAGATTGCTTTAAACCCCCATTTTAAAGCCAGTGTTTTAAAAAATGATGAATCACAAATTCTCTTAAAAGTGTTACTCAAAAAAAGCCCCTGGTGCATAAGCATCTTTTTTTTGGACAGCTGGCAAAGTTCCTGGCAAGGGTGCTCAGTGTCTTCTGGTCTTTACATATGTGACACTGACTGACAAGGGTGCAGCTCCTGGCAAGACTGCTGATTGAGTGCTGGGATGAGCCTGCTCCAGCAAGCCACATTTGAGCTGCAAAAGTGCCTGCAATGTGAATATGCAATATTCTTAGTGATCTGTGGAGTGTAGGACAAACGGGCAGCATTGTTTTGATGGAAGCTTAGTTGTGGTGACCTCTATGCCATGCAGTGGTAGCAGCAAAAACAAGTGAGGTGATTCTTGGTTGCCTAGAGGAGGATTTTGCAGCCACAGAGACTAATTCTAGCCATTTGCTGGTCTCATTAGTGGGGCCACTGCCTGATAAGCAGTAGTTTGTATCAAAAAGTGTTTGGAGATATTTGCAATAGTAACATTAGACAAGTGGGTTGCCCAATAAGGAGAAGATCTCCATATAAATACTCAGGGTAAAATCCTGGCCTTACTGAAGTAAATTGCAACACTCTGAAGTTTTGGGTTTTCCACTGTTTTGAATTACAAATATAATACTATGCACTGTACATGGGAGGCTGTACAATGAAGCAACCATTGGTCTGTATAGTATTCTGCCTCCAGCAGTGGCTTATATGATACATGATTCTTCTGGGCAGCTTGAGTTAACTCCCATTTCCTTTGCTGAATGCTGCCGTCCTTTAACTCATGGGGGAAATTTTGTTTTTTCCTGAGCCTTACAGCGGCAAGCTAAGACATTGGTGGTTGAAACTAGGGTTGCTAACAGTGTCTTTTTTAAAAAGGGACTGTTTTCTTAGCACCCTGTCCCACCCCTTCTCCTAATATTATTATTTATTAACAATAAGCAGTACTCACCTACATTCACCAAAGGTATTTCTTGCTGCTTTTTGCAGCACTCAGCAACTCCCAGTCTTGTTGTACAGAGATGAACAAATAAGAGATGTCCCTTGTAAAAAGGGACTACAACTCTAGATGAAACCCACCATAGTTAGCACAGCTGCAATTGCTTTATCTGTTCTTCATTTAGGACCCAATTCCAATCCCCTTACTAACAGCGATCCCTCGAGGTTGAGGATGATCTTTCACTGGTTTTATTTCTCATGGGTCCTTTGGTGACTGAGGAGTCCGATCCCTGAGCCACAGGCTTGTTGGCAGACATTGTAGGTGGTGTTTGAAGACAGGGTTGGGCCGCGATTGCTGCGTGACAGTCATCTTTCCTTTCTTTTCTGGCATTTTTCTGTGACCAGGACAAGGCGATTTTCCTCAAAAGTGAACGTTCCCTCTCTGACAAGTCTTCACCAGTTATTCCTATCCTGGGCTGCTGTCTCCCAGTGTGTGTGTGCCACATCTGTTCATGTTTATCTTGAGGGTGTCTTTAAAGCACTTCTTTTGGCCTCCCCGTTTCCTTTCTCCTTTGATAAGTTGGGCATGCAGCAGTTGTTTTGGTAAGCATACACCAGGCATGCACACACAGTGTCTGCTCCACCTGAGCTGGTGCTTGGTAATCGGTGCCTCAGCACTGAAGATGTTGGCCTCTGTGAGAACACTGACATTAATGCGATGATCCTCCCACTTCATGTTGAGGATTTTCCGAAGAAAGAACTGGTGCTGGCATATCGGGTTTTTCAGGTGTTTTCTATAGGTCACCCAAGTCTCACAGGTGTAGAGGAGAGTTGGGATTACCCCCTTTTTATAAATTAAAAGTCTAGTATGTGTTCTGATGTTGTGGTTGTTGAACACCTGGCGAGACAGTCTGCCAAAGGCAAGGCTGGCACAGCGAATTCTATGCTGGATCTCAATGTCTATGTCTGCCTTCTGTGGGAGATGGCTGCCAAGATAGGCAAAGTATTCTACATTTTCCAATTATTCTTCGTATGGCAACACCCATTGTTTCATGTTCTCTGTGTATATAAATCTCCCCACTCTATTTTCCACTGCATGCATCCAATGAAGTGAGCTGTAGCTCACAAAAGTTTATGCTCAAATAAATTTGTTAGTCTCTAAGGTGCCACAAGTACTCCTTTTCTTTTTACGGATATAGATTAACACGGATGCTACTCTGAAACCTGTCATTATGCAAGGCACTGAATTTAGCTGTATGGAGTGGAAATCTAACAACTTCATGAAAAAACTCATACAGATACAGACCGACATCATCTTCCTTTCCAAATGCAAACAGATGGACATCATACCAGAAGGACTGAAGGTAAAAAATCCATTACAATCTACATACCACACAGACTATGCTGACAGCTTGTGCCACACACTCTCAAAGAAACTGCGGAACCACCTGATCAACATCCTCTACAGCAAACAGGGAAAGATTAAGAATGAGCTCTCAAAACTGGATACTCTCATAAGAAAACGAAACTTCCACACAAACTTCCTCGTGGCTGGACTTTACAAAAACTAGACAAGCCATTTACAGCACACGCTTTGCTTCTCTACAAAAGAAAAAGATCACTAAACTATCTAAACTACTACATGCCACAAGGGGCCACAACAGTGGTTCCCTTAACCCAGCGAGCAATATTGTTAATCTATCTAGCTATAGTCTTAGCCCATCAGAAGAATCTGTCCCATCTCAGGGCCTCTCCTTCTGCCCGTCCACCCCCATGAACATGATTCAGTTCTGTGGTGACCTAGAATCCTATTTTCAACATCTCGACTCAAGGAATATTTCCAACACACCTCTGAACAACATACTAACCCACAGAGACCTTCCTACCAAGACTACAAAAAGAAGGATTCTGGGTGGACTCCTCCTGAATGTCAAAACAACAGACTGGACTTCTACATAGAGTGCTTCCGCCAACGTGCACGGGCTGAAATTGTGGAAAAGCAGCATCACTTGCCCCATAACCTCAGCCGTGCAGAACACAATGCCATCCACAGCTTCAGAAACAACCCTGACATCATAATCGACAAGGAGGTGCTGTCGTCATCATAAATAGGTCAGAATATGAACAAGAGGCTGCTCGGCAGCTCTCCAACACCACTTTCTACAAGCCATTACCCTCTGATCCCACTGAGGGTTACCAAAAGAAACTACACCATCTGCTCAAGAAACTCCCTGAAAAAGCGCACGAACAAATCTGCACAGACACACCCCCAGAATCCCGATTAGGGGTATTCTATCTTCTATCCAAGATCCATAAACCTGGAAATCCTGGACGCCCCATCATCTCAGGCATTGGCACCCTGACAGCAGGATTGTCTGGCTATGTAGACTCCCTCCTCAGGCCCTACGCCACCAGCACTCCCAGCTATCTTCGAGACACCACTGACTTCCTGAGGAAACTACAATCCATCGGTGATCTTCCTAAAAACACCATCCTAGCTACTATGGATGTAGAAGCCCTCTACAACAACATTCCACACAAAGATGGACTACAAGCCATCAAGAACACTATCCCCGATAATGTCACGGCTAACCTGGTGGCTGAACTTTGTGACTTTGTCCTTACCCATAACTATTTTACATTTGGGGACAATGTATACCTTCAAATCAGCGGCACTGCTATGGGTACCTGCATGGCCCCACGGTATGCCAACATTTTTATTGCTGACTTAGAACAACGCTTCCTCAGCTCTCGTCCCCTAATGCCCCTACTCTACTTGTGCTACATTTGATGACATTTTCATCATCTGGACCCATGGAAAAGAAGCCCTTGAGGAATTCCACCATGATTTCAACAATTTCCATCCCACCATCAACCTCAGCCTGGAACAGTCCACACAAGAGATCCACTTCCTCGACACTATGGTGCTAATAAGCGATGGTCACATAAACACCACCCTATACCGGAAATCTACTCACCGCTATGCCTACCTACATGCCTCCAGCTTTCATCCATACCACACCACACAATCCATTGTCTACAGACAAGCTCTACGATACAACAGCATTTGCTCCAACCCCTCAGACAGAGACAAACACCTACAAGATCTCTTTCAAGCATCCTTACAACTACAGTACCCACCTGCTGAAGTGAAGAAACAGATTGACAGAGCCAGAAGAGTACCCAGAAGTTAGCTACTACAGGACAGGCCCAACAAAGGAAATAACAGAACACCACTAGCCATCACCTTCAGCCCCCAACTAAAACCTCTCCAACGCATCACCAAGGATCTATAACCTATCCTGAAGGACGACCCATCACTCTCACAGAACTTAAGGAGACACGCCAGTCCTTGCTTACAGACAGCCCCCCAACCTGAAGCAAATACTCACCAGCAAACACACACCACACAACAAAAACACTAACCCAGAAACCTATCCTTGCAACAAAGCCTGTTGCCAACTGTGTCCACATATCTATTCAGGGGACACCATCATAGGGCCTAATCACATCAGCCACACTATCAGAGGCTCGTTCACCTGCACATCTACCAATGTGATCTATGCCATCATGTGCCACCAATGCCCCCTGCCATGTACATTGGTCAAACTGGACAGTCTCTACGTAAAAGAATAAATGGACACAAATCAGACGTCAAGAATTATAACATTCAAAAACCAGTCGGAGAACACTTCAGTCTCTCTGGTCACTCGATTACAGACCGAAAGTGGCAATTCTTCAACAAAAAAACTTCCAAAACAGACTCCAGCGAGAGACTGCTGAATTGGAATTAATTTCCAAACTGGATACAATTAATTTAGGCTTGAATAAAGATTAGGAGTGGATGTGTTATTACACAAAGTAAAACTATTTCCCCATGTTTATTCCTCCCCTCCACCCCACACTGTTCCTCAGACGTTCTTGTCAACTGCTGGAAATGGCCCACCTTGATTATCACTACAAAAGGTCCCCCCCACCCCTAGCACCACTCTCCTGCTGGTAATAGCGCACCTTACCTGATCACTCTTGTTACAGTGTGTATGGTAACACCCATTGTTTCATGTTCTCTGTGTATATAAATCTCCCCACTGTATTTTCCACTGCATGCATCTGATGAAGTGAGCTGTAGTTCATGAAAGTTTATGCTCAAATAAATTTGTTAGTCTCTAAGGTGCCACAAGTACTCCTTTTCTTTTTGCGGATACAGACTAACACAGCTGCTAGTCTGAAATCTTCCTTGCTGGGTCTAATGATTTACTGGGGACTGGCTGGTGGAAAACCTTTTATTTTGCTGATGTTCAGAGTTAGCCCTAAGCTTTTGTTAGCGTCAGAGAAGCAATGAAGGGCTGTTTTGTAGACCCTTCTGTGAGTGTGAAACTACAGCATAATCATCTGCGTACTGGAGTTTGTTTATTGTTGCCCATATTACTTTAGTTCGGGGATGGAGACAAGAAAGTTTGAAGAGGTTGCCGTCAATCCAATATTGGATGTCAATGTCCTGTGGTAAATGGTTTTGGGTTAGTGTTTTCATTGCTGCTAAGAAAATGGAGAAAAGGATGGGTGCCAGTACACAGCCTTGTTTTACGCCAGTTCGGATGACAAAGGACTCGGAGGAAGAGCCACTGCACAGGATGGAGGCAGTCATCTGGTCGTGGAGGAGTCTTACAATGGTGATACATTTTCTTGGGCAGCCAAGCTTTGACATGATTTTCCACAGAGCCTCATGGCTGACAGATTCAAAGGCTTTGGTCAGATCGATAAAGGCCATATACAGTACCTGATGGTGTTCTTGACATTTTTCCTGGATCTGCCTGGCTGCAAAAATCATGTTGGTTGTGCCTCGTGATGGGCTGAAGCCGCACTGGAACTCTGGAAGTACTTCCTCTGCAAGAGGGAGTAGGTGATTCAGTAATATTCTAGCAAGAATCTTCCCAGTGATGGAGAGGATGGCAATGCCTCAATAGTTGCCACAGTTGGCCCTATCTCCCTTTTTGAAAATGGTGACAATGTTAGCATTACGTAAATCAGCAGGGATTTCTTCAGTGTGCCAGATTTTGAGGAGCAGCGGGTGAAGCTTGTTAGTCAGTGATTCTCCCCACACTTTCAGTACTTACACTGGCATGCCATCAGGACCTGGTGCTTTATTGTTCTTCATTGTTTTAATTGCTTTGCAGACCTCCTCAGGTGTCAGTGGGTTGACAAGAATTTCCCAGATTGGGTGCTGAGGGATAAAGTCAATGGAGTCATCAGTCACAGTTGATTCTCGATTTCGAAACTTTTGATAGTGTTCCTTCCAGCACTCTTTTGATGGATTTCTTATCTTTAAGGATGGTACTAACATCTTCGGATCTCAGGGATGTGAGGCCACATGAGCTTGGTCCATACAGGGTTTTTGTGTCACAAAAAAAGCTGTGCATATCATGTCTGTTAGCGAATGTTTGGATTTCATTTGCTTTGTCCTCCCACCATTTGTTTTTGATTTCTAGAATCCTCCTTTGAACTTCAGCTTTGAACTGTTGGAAAGAGCTTTGCTTCTGACTGGATAGTAGTTGGTTTTGCCAGTTGCAGAAAGCTTTTCTCTTCTGGTCCAGAAGGACTGTAATCTCAATGTTGTTGTTCTCAAACCAGTCCTGATAGCAGCGGGTAGCAAGGCCAATGGATTCCTCGCAAACCTCATGGATGGTCTGTTTTAGGGCTTCCCAATCTTTTCGACACTTGTGTTGTCATTTCCAGGTGTGCACATGGCCAGTTTTTCATGGAGAAGTGTTTGGAAGTTCTCTTGGTGTACTGAGGATTGAAGTCTTTGGATGTTGTATTGCCATCTGTGTGATTTGGATTGCTTTCTATGTTTCGGTGCAATCCTGATGGACATGACTGATCTCACCAGGTGATGTTCAGTTCAGCAATCATTGGCTCCTCTCATGACACAGGTGATTTGGACATCTCTTAGATACTGTGTTTTTACAATGACGTGGTCTAGGAGGTGCCACTGTTTTGAGTGGGAGGTGTTGCCAAGTTGTTTTGTACTTGTTGCTTTGTCTGAAGATTTTGTTTGTGATCATAAGGTTGTACTCTGCACATTTGCTGAGTAGAAGGATGCCATTGGAATTGGTCTTGCCCATTCCTTCCTTCCCAATGGTGCTACTCCGTACGTTTAGAGTCTCAGCCAACTCTTGCATTAAAGTCCCCTTAAGAGGATTATCTTATCTGTTTTTGGAATAGATGACAAAATTTTATCAAGGTCAGTGTAGAAGGATTCTTTCTGTTCTTCTTCAGCATCGATAGTCGGTGCATATGCACTGATGATAGTGGCAAATGACTTATTGAACAATTGGATGTGGAGGGTCATAAGACGCTCATTAATAACGAGAGGGAGCTAAGTCAGACAGTTGACTAGAAGGTTTTTGATTACAAACCCAACACCGTGTATTCACCTCTCACTTGCTGGTTTGCCTTTCCAGAAGGAAGTGTAACTGCCACCCTCTTCCCTCAAGTGGCCTGCATCTGCATGTCTTGTTTAGCTGAGAGCAGCAATGTCTATGTTATACCTCGAGAATTCTTGGGCAACAATTGTTGTTCTGCGTTTGGGTCTTTCACTTTTTGATTTGTCTAGTAGGGTACAGACATTCCAAGTTGCAAGACACATTTTTGTTTTTCAACTGTATTGGGAGTGATCCCTCTGGACACCATTCTCCAACAGGTATGGTGGGACAACCTATGTTTGGGGCACCTTTTCTAGCCCCTTTCTCGTATGGGGTGAGCAGAGGGGTTCCTAAAAAAGCCTGCTTGGTCATGACCGCTGCTACTAAAAATCCTACCCTATCCCAGTCCAGGGGCACATGACGATCATCTTGCAGTAACCGCCTGTGTGTGGGTCTGTGACTTAGGACTCCTGGTGATCACTTCACCTATCCCCATCACCACTCACCCATCGCTGCAGGACTTTTATGGGTAGGGGTGGGGAAAAAGTTCTTCCTGTGAAAGAAGCCTGTGTGTGAGTAGTCTAATGTGGGGGAACTGTTGCGCACCAGCAGTCTCAAAAATCTTGGCAGACTAGGCACCTGTGTCCGGTGGCAAGGAGCTCCAAGATGACTGGGGATTCCTCCTCCATTGCAGCCTTCATATGCCTTCACAGCCATTGAGAGGTGATCCTGCTTCATCCCCTGTTCTGCTATTGAGGACTTATACTGAGTTGTGTTGTTTTGGGCTGCACTTTGTCTGGTACATCGCCTTGGACCTTACCCCTATGGGAGACCCTATCAGGAGTACAGGACTCCAGAGGGCATCACTCTTAGGGTCTTAAGTATACACAAGCTTCTCCACCATGTCAAGGTGGCAGCGCAATGAGAAGTGAGAAGTACCTTACCATATCAGTAATCCCACTGACACTAATAGGATGGTCTTTAGCTCTGACCTTTGCCATGTACATCAGAATCTGGCCTGTTAATGCTGCTGGGATTCCATTGTGTCATTTAATGATCTTAGGGTGCTTAGATTCCTGGTGATAGGCTCATTTTATCATTTTTAAATCCAAATAAATACAATATGTACACTGTATCAGATTTTTTAATCCCTTCAAAATATTCACCATGACTGTATTTTATACCAAAATATTCCATTAGGAGTATTTGCTACATTTAATGCATTTCCCTCTTCAGTATATACCCTGTCAGTATGAGTTTCCCTACTATTCTTGTATTGTTGTTCTGGATAAACAAGACAATAAACCATCCTTTATTTTATATACCCCTATTGTGGCTCCTTCCCAGAAAACATAAGCACTTCTCACATCATAAACAAAATATCTCCAAGCATATGAGGGTGAAACAGACTACGAGCACTGCAGACATGTGCAAGCAGGGCATTTTTCATTTGTAATAGTGTGCATTGGCTCCATGCATCCGAATTAAAAACAGCTTTCAAGGAGCTACTTCAGCAGCGTTCACAGTTTGCAGTGTCAAACCAGACCTACCATAATAGGAAGCAATCTGTGCAAGTCTAAAAAGGATTAGCTTGAGTGATTTCCATTTTCTCCTTTCTGAATGGATGAACATGCAAAGTAGTTATTTCCTGTGGTTACATATTATATACAATTATGCCACTCGTGTGAATTATATTTTTCCTCTAGGAAAGTGTACAGCTTGCTGCTTTTTTATTGTGCTGTGTGGGCAGGTGCTCTTCTGCCTTTGAAAAGATTATAGATTAATCCATTCCCAACTTCTGAATCACTCCCGCCCCACTGCAGAAAGATGTTTGTATTTTCTATCATGGAAGTGAGGTGGTGAATATTTTGGCTGTATTTTATGGCAATCTTAGGTGTGGTGCCTTGCCTTCTCAACAGCCCATAAGAGAACAGCTGGTCAGAGGATGTTTGACTATCTACATGCCATGGCATATATCTTGTCCCCAGTTTGCAGACATAAGTCACATAAAAATTGTTGCCCCTTTGGCCCAATCAGTTAGCCAATATGTGGGTCTTCCAGGGCTGTTTGCATTTAGGAAATTATTAGGGGTATGGAACAGCTGCCATATGAGGAGAGATTAATAAAACTGGGACTTTTCAGCTTGGAAAAGAGACGACTAAGGAGGGATATGATAAAGGTCTATAAAATCATGACTGGTATGGAAAAGTAAATAAGGAAGTGTTGTTTACTTCTCCTCATAACACAAGAACTAGGGCTAACCAAATCAAATTAATAGGTAGCAGGTTTAAAACAAACAAAAGGAAGTATTTTTTTACACAACACACAGTCAACTTCTGGAACTCCCTGCCAGAGGATATTGTGAAGGCCAAGACTAAAACAGGATTCAAAAAAGAACTAGATAAATTCATGGAGGATAGGTCCATCAATGGCTATTAGCCAGGATAGACAGGGATGATGTTTGCCAGAAGCTGGGAATGGGTGACGGGACGGATCACTTGATGATTACCTGTTCTGTTCATTCCCTTGGGGGCACCTGGCATTGGCCACTGTTGGAAGACAGGATACTGGGCTAGATGGGCCTTTGGTCTGACCAGTATGGCTATTCTTCCATTCTTAAGAGAAATCAGTGATATGAGTCAAGGATTTCCTGGTTGAAATGTTGTGTTTATATATATATAGAGAGAGAGAGACAGAGACACACACTGAACTATTTCCCTGAATACAATAGAAACAGAAGCAGCAGGCAGCTGCCTTCCTTGGAAATCACCAAATGTGCCACTCCAGTGAGCTGTGTGCCTAAGAAGCTCCATGTTCCTGCAACTCTTCAGGGTCACATTTGCAATTACTTCTCTAGGCCTTGAGCCTGCAACACACACAGGCAGCAAAACCATATCTTAATCTCTGTGTTTGCAACAGAGAAACCTCTGAGCCCGCAAGGTTTAGCTCTGACCTTTGCCATGTGCCTCAGGCAGTCTGGGCCAGATTTTTAAAGGTGTTTTTGAAAATGCTTCCAGCCACCTGTGTGCATCTTTAGTTACCTAAATACCTTTACAAATCTGGCTCTCTGTGCATTGTTTGTAGCTAGCTCTAATCATAAAGGATACATCTCTTCTGCGCAAAAACCCAAACAATCAAACCATGGCCCCAAGTCTCAGAGCCCCGGTCAATTGACTCAGACTGCAGGGTTAGAAATAGAAGTGTACATGTTCAGGCACTGACTGGACCCTGGGCTCTGAGACTTTCACCTCTTGCAAGGTTTTAGAGCCTGGGCTCCAGCCTGAGCCTGAATGGCTACATGGCTATTTTTAGCCTTGCAGCCTGCATCCAGTGAGCCCAAATCAATTGACATGCATGCAGCAGGTTTTTTCTTTGCAGTGTAGACATACGTAAAGGGGCTTAAGTGCTCCTTCTGTTGAGTCTGAAAGAGTGCTTGGCGTGCCAATTGACTAGGATATTGACTTTAGGGGGGGGGTGTTAGAAGGATTTGTTTTTACTGCATTGCTAGCTTGAGGTAGAACTAAAGTTTTGCCCCTAATCTGACTCTCATCCACCTACAAAAATCTCTTGCTCTAGTTAAGTGGTGCTTTAAACTCAAGCTAGCTGGGTAAGCTGGCCCATCTGGGAGGTGGATTGAAATTCAGATGCTGCGGAGTTCAAGCTCAGAACGCGGAGAGAATGCAGCAGCTCAAGTTACAATAACTCATCAGCTGCTAAGCCAGTCACTCTGTGTAGCTCTAGTGTTGGTCCCTCTCATCCCAGTGAGTGGAGTGACTCCAGTGTACTAAGTCTACACTACAAACTTAGGTCAATATAAGACACATTAAGTTGATCTAATAATCTATGTGTCTACACTACCGAGTCCCTTCCGCCTGTAAAGTCAACTTCTGTTCTGTACCTCCATGAGAGGCATAGCACTTTATTCGACATCCACAGGATGAGGATAGTCTACACACTGCATTGCGTAATTCGAATGAATTAGCCTCCAGGACGTGTCCCACAGTGCTCCACTGTGACCACTCTGGAGAGCACTTTCAACTCTGCTCATGTCAGCCAGGAACACAGGAAACAGCCGCACCTCCGTTAAAGCCCCAAGAACTTTTGAATTTTCATTTCCTGTTTGATTGGTGTGGAGAGCTTGCCAGCACAGCTGATCATGGAGACTCAAGGCCACAAACAGGCTCCAGCATGGAGTACACAGGAGGTGGTGGATCTTATTGCTGTCTGGGGAGAAGAGTCTGTGCAGGCAGAACTCCAAACCAGCAGAAGAAATGCTGATATCTATGCCAAAGTCGCGCGGGGCATGGGAGAGAAGGGCTACACCAGGGACACGTAGCAGTGCCATGTGAAAATAAAGGAGCTTCAGCAAGCTTACCAGAAGACAAGGGAGGTGAACAGTGATTCTTGTTCTGCCCCACAGACACGCCACTTTTATGAGGAGCTGCATGTGATTCTCAGCGGCAACCCTACCACTACCCCAAAACACTCAGTGGAGACCTCCCAAGAGCCCTGGGCGACCTCGAGCAACACCGAGGAGGACATTGAATCATAGAATCATAGAATATCAGGGTTGGAAGGGACCTCAGGAGGTCATCTAGTCCAACCCCCTGCTCAAAAGCAGGACCCATCCCCAATTAAATCATCCCAGCCAGGGCTTTGTCAAGCCTGACCTTAAAAACTTCTAAGGAAGGAGATTCCACCACCTCCCTAGGCAACGCATTCCAGTGTTTCGCCACCCTCCTAGTGAAAAAGTTTTTCCTAATATCCAACCTAAACCTCCCCATTGTTGACAAAGAAGAGAAGGAGGAGGAGAATGTGAGGCAGGCAAGCGGAGGATCCATTCTGCCCAACAGCTAAGCACTGTTTTTAACCCTGGAGCGCATTCTTTCACAGGACCAGTTGGTGGTGGAGCATGACACCAGGGAAGGCACCTCTGGTGAGTACACATTTCCAATCAAACTCTAGGAGTTACATGCTATTATTTTTTATGTTTAATCTGGACAAAAAAGCAGGTGTAGTGGGTATCGGTGGCCACTCCACCTACACAGAGGGTGCTCTCTGAAAAAGACTGTTTATGTGCGATAACCTGGGAATCCTCCATGGAGATCTCTAGGAAGCTTTCATGGAGGTTGTCAAGGTTCCTCCCCCACTCTGAACTCTAGGGTACAGATGTGGGGACCTGCATGAAAACCTCCTAAGCTTACTTTTACCAGCTTACGTTAAAACTTCCCCAAGGTACAAATTAATTTTATCCTTTGTTCTTGGAATATCCACTGCCACCACCAAACTCTAACTGGGTTTACTGAGAAACGTAGTTTGGACACGTCTTTCCCCCCAAAATCCTCCCAACCCTTGCACCCCACTTCCTGGGAAAGGTTTGGTAAAAATCCTCACCAATTTGCATAGGTGACCACAGACCCAAATCCTGGGATCTGAGAACAATGAAAAAGCATTCAGTTTTCTTACAAGAAGACTTTTAATAGAAATAGAAGTAAATAGAAGTAAAGAAATCACCTCTGTAAAATCAGGATGGTAGATACCTTACAGGGTAATTAGATTCAAAACATAGAGAATCCCTCTAGGCAAAACCTTAAGTTACAAAAAAAGACACACAGACAGAAATAGTCATTCTATTCAGCATGGTTCTTTTCTCAGCCATTTAAAGAAATCATAATCTAACACATACCCCTAGCTAGATTACTTACTAAAAGTTCTAAGACTCCATTCCTGTTCTATCCCCGGCAAAAGCAGCTTACCGACAGACACAGACCCTTTGTTTCTCTCCCTCCTCCCAGCTTTTGAAAGTACCTTGTCTCCTCATTGGTCATTTTGGTCAGGTGCCAGCGAGGTTACTTTAGCTTCTTAACCCTTTACAGGTGAGAGGATTTTTCCTCTGGCCAGGAGGGATTTTAAAGGGGTTTACCCTTCCCTTTATATTTATGATAGAGGTACTCTGCAATCTTTTGTGGAAGGTTTCTGGGAAGGGCTGCTTTATTTCATCCGACATGGTAGGACACTTTCCTGTGCCACTCCAGTATTAACTCTGCTGGGATCATTGCAGCACATGGCATTGAAGCATAAGGACCAGGTCTCTACCCAGACGCTTGTAGCATCTACTCCCTTGCCACCTCTGTTACCGTTGGAGAGTGATATTGCATAGGGTCATCTAGGGGAAATTGGGGAAGTTTTCAATGCTAACCCTTTAACCACAAACAATTCAATAAGTAATCCCCCCTCCTCCGTTTGGTGATCACACAACCATGCTTTCCCAAATGTGCCGTGGTTTTGGTTGGAAGGGATCACTGTGTATTTCAAGCAGCATTGGGGGGGAAAAACGAGGGAGCTTCCTGTTTGTCTCCCTTCCCCCCTCAACCTGTTGCCACATTCATAAAAAACAAACTATTTGGCGGCGGGGGCTTTACACTGGTGCCTCTCCTCAAGCACCATCCAGGTTGCTAGGAGAAAGGGGGCTTTTCTCAAGTTCCAACCTGTGATCCCAAGGATGTCTTCAAAAAGCAGCAGCACAAGACCTCTCGCCCATGCCTCATGGCCTTACTCACCATGGCTGGAACAGCAAATCGAATCTTGCAATAGCCAGCAGTTGTGATTATGTTGTGGTTTGCAGCAAAGTGTACGGAGGGGTGTTTTTAATAAAAAAAAATAATTAACCTTGCACCAGAAACAATGTGCGCTCTGTCAATGCTACCGTGGTGCTCTGCATTCCTTGCAGCTGAAACCTTGTCTGTCAGCACATCCTCCACACCGGGACAGAGATTTTCCCAGATTAGGAGGAGGAAAAAGACTTGGGAGGACATGTTCAATGAGTTAATGCACACCTCCGAGAGTGACAAGATGGGGCTCAGAGCATGGAGGATTACACTGTCTGAGAACCTGGACATGGACAGGGAGCACAGGAGAGCATGCAGGGAACAAGTGCATGCCACGCAGGAAGAGATGCTGCGGATTATGATGGAGCAATCGGACACATTGAGTCATCTGACTGAGGTTCAAGAAAGGCAGTTGGATGCTAGAGTCCCTCCGCAATCAATGCTGAACCTGCTGCCATCATCACCCAGTTCTACATCCTCCTCCCCCAAATGTTCTATGAGGCGGGGGAGTTCAGTATCCCTTGCACGCAACACCAGGGAAGGGTACAAGGGCCAGAAGGCACCCATTCCCACATCTTTTATTGTTATTGCAGTGCATCTGTAAGCAAGCTTTCCGTGTTTCTCCCCCTCACAGTGTTATCAGCCCCTTTGCCCCCTTTGCTCTCTCTGTGTGTTTGTGTGCATAATAATACTTAATGGATTTGAGGAGAAAAGGCTCTTTATTCATTCAACACATGGTGGTTGGTGGGGGTGGAGTTTACAGAGGAGAAAATACACTGGATGGGACAGTCTGGTAAGGAACAACACAGATAAGCATCACATTACCCTGGCTTAGTGGTTTTCCAAGCCTCACGGAGACACAGAGCCCTTCAATGTGCTCTTCTTATTGCCCTGGTGTCTGGCTGCTCAAAATTGGCTGCCAGGCAATCTCCCTCAACCCCATACCCTGGTGGAAACTTTTCTCCCTTTTTTTTCACAGATATGGAGCACATAGCAGGCAGCTATAACAATGGGTTTATTGCTTTCACCGAGGTCTAACCTACTAAGCAAACACCACTAGTGACCTTTTACATGTCCAAAGGCACATTCCACCACCATTCTGCACTTGCTCAGCCTAGGGTTGAACCACTCCTTACTGCTGTCCAGGTTGCTGATGTACAGCTTTATGACATTACAGCATTTGCGGATGATACTAAACTGGGAGGAGTGGTAGATACGCTGGAGGGGAGGGGTAGGATAAAGAAGAACCTAGACAAATTGGAGGATTGGGCCAAAAGAAATCTGATGAGGTTCAATAAGGATAAGTACAGGGTCCTGCACTTAGGATGGAAGAATCCAATGCACAGCTACAGACTAGGGACCGAATGGCTAGGCAGCAGTTCTGCGGAAAAGGACCTAGGGGTGACAGTGGACGAGAAGCTGGATATGAGTCAGCAGTGTGCCCTTGTTGCCAAGAAGGCCAATGGCATTTTGGGATGTATAAGTAGGGGCATAGCGAGCAGATCGAGGGACGTGATCGTTGCCCTCTATTCGACATTGGTGAGGCCTCATCTGGAGTACTGTGTCCAGTTTTGGGCCCCACACTTCAAGAAGGATGTGGATAAATTGGAGAGAGTCCTGCGAAGGGCAACAAAAATGATTAGGGGTCTGGAACACATGAGTTATGAGGAGAGGCTGAGGGAGCTGGGATTGTTTAGCCTGCAGAAGAGAAGAATGAGGGGCTTGACGAAGCCCTGGCTGGGATGATTTAACTGGGAATTGGTCCTGCTTCGAGCAGGGGGTTGGACTAGATGACCTTCTGGGGTCCCTTCCAACCCTGATATTCTATGATTCTATGATTCTATGAGCCATGGGAGCAAGGGTTAGGCTGGGTCTCCCAGGATCACAATTGGCATTTCATCATCACCAATGGTTATTTTGCAGTCTGGAAAGAAAGTCCCTGCTTGCAGTTTTCTGAACAGACCTATGTTCCTAAAAATGTGGGCATAGAATCATAGAATATCAGGGTTGGAAGGGACCCCTGAAGGTCATCTAGTCCAACCCCCTGCTCAAAGCAGGACCAATTCCCAGTTAAATCATCCCAGCCAGGGCTTCGTCAAGCTTGACCTTAAAAACCTCTAAGGAAGGAGATTCTACCACCTCCCTAGATAACGCATTCCAGTGTTTCACCACCCTCATAGTGAAAAAGTTTTTCCTAATATCCAATCTAAACCTCCCCCACTGCAACTTGAGACCATTACTCCTCGTTCTGTCATCTGCTACCATTGAGAACAGTCTAGAGCCATCCTCTTTGGAACCCCCTTTCAGGTAGTTGAAAGCAGCTATCAAATCCCCCCTCATTCTTCTCTTCTGCAGGCTAAACAATCCCAGCTCCCTCAGCCTCTCCTCATAAGTCATGTGTTCTAGACCCCTAATCATTTTTGTTGCCCTTCGCAGGACTCTCTCCAATTTATCCACATCATTCTTGTAGTGTGGGGCCCAAAACTGGACACAGTACTCCAGATGAGGCCTCACCAATGTCAAATAGAGGGGAATGATCACGTCCCTCAATCTGCTCGCTATGCCCCTACTTATACATCCCAAAATGCCATTGGCCTTCTTGGCAACAAGGGCACACTGCTGACTCATATCCAGCTTCTCGTCCACTGTCACCCCTAGGTCCTTTTCCGCAGAACTGCTGCCTAGCCATTCGGTCCCTAGTCTGTAGCGGTGCATTGGATTCTTCCATCCTAAGTGCAGGACCCTGCACTTATCCTTATTGAACCTCATCAGATTTCTTTTGGCCCAATCCTCCAATTTGTCTAGGTCCTTCTGTATCCTATCCCTACCCTCCAGCGTATCTACCACTCCTCCCAGTTTAGTATCATCCGCAAATTTGCTGAGAGTGCAATCCACACCATCCTCCAGATCATTTATGAAGATATTGAACAAAACCGACCCCAGGACCGACCCTTTATGCAAAAGGCATGATGCACCTTTCCCGACCATCCCACCCTGATGTCAGTGAAACAGCCCCTGTGATACACCAGCGCTTGCAACACCATTGAAAAGTACCCCTTTCAGTTTATGTACTCTTTGGCAAGGTGGTCGGGTGCCAAGATAGGAATATGCATTCCATCTATCACCCCGCCGCAGATAGGGAACCACATCATGGCAAAACCATCCACTATCTCCTGCACCTTGCCCAGAGTCACTACCCTTCTTAGCAGAAGACTGTTGATGGCCCTGCAAACTTGGATCACAACAGATCCCACAGTAGATTTGCCCACTCAAAATTGATGCCGCACTGATCGGTAGCAGTCTGGCATTGCAAGCCTCCGCAGAGCTATCACCACTCCCTTCTACACCATCAGAGCAGCTCTCATTTTAGTATTGCTGCACTTCAGAGCTGGGGAAAGCTATTCACACTGTTCCTGGAAATTGACCTTATGCATCTGAAAGTTCTTCAGCCACTGCTCATCATCCCATGGCCGCATAATGACGCGGTCCCACCAGTCAGTGCTTGTTTCCTGGGCCCAGAAACAAGCTTAGCCGTGTCAAAGTGATGTGTGACTGTCACCAGCAAATGTGTTTGCATGGCGTCCTATTGTTCCATGTGGCGGCTCCTGTGTTGGCTTTGTAAATACTGCAGGATAAGGCACGAGGTGTTTGTAATGCTCACAACAATAGTGTATAGCTGAACGGGGTCCATGCTTATCGTGCAATGGCATCCACGCGGGTAACCCAGGCTTATGAAAAATGGCGCAAAAAAGGCTTGGTTTGTTTGCCATTGATTTCAAGGAGGCAGGGAGGGAGGTAAGTACATCATGGGAGGCTAATGCTATGTTCCCATAACCACCTGCGCCAATCTTTTAGTCCCATAAAGCATTGAGAGCCCAACCCGTAATTCCATTCGGCTACGTGCACTGTGGGCAGAGCTCTGTGTGTCAATGCATGCCCTGCTAGTGAGGATGCACTCCGCTGACACAATGAGCGTACTGTGGACACACAAGATGGACTTGCTTAAATTGGATGCTCGATGTCGACTTACATAAAGTTGAGTTAACGTTGTAGTGTAGACATGGCTTCAGCTAACTGTTGCAGTGACAACAAAGCCCTAGTTCAGTCATTGCCTTTGGATCAACAACTCAGCTCGTGGCAGCTATTAAACTCTTTCAGCATAACAATATCAAAGGGAACCATGTAAATCAAGGAGACTGTGACATACAGAACCATATTTTCCTTGGATTTTGGTTAGTACACAGCCTGGTGGTAATTTCAAGTTCTAGATCAGCACTCAACTCACTTTTATAGCACATAATTGAATCGTGGAACTTGCTGATTTGTAAGAACCAAACAATCATACAGAATATGGTTTCTATGGATTAATAACTGCAATAAGAAAGGATAAATGTATTTTCTGATTGATTCCATTATACCAGTTTGAACTAGATCAGTGGTTCTCATCCTTTCCAGACTACTGTACCCCTTTCAGGAGTCTGGTTTGTCTTGCCTGTCCCCAAGTTTCACCTCACTTAAAAAAACCTTGCCTACAAAGTACAGAAATGTCACAGGACCCATTACTGAAAAATTGCTTACTTTCTCATTTTTACCATATAATTATAAAATAAATTGACTGGAATATAAATATTGTACTTACATTTCAGTGTATAGTATATAGAGCAGTATAACAAGTCATTGTCTGTATAAAATTTTAGTTTGCACTGACTTCACAAATGCATTATATGTAACCTGTTGTAAAACTAGGCATGTACCTAGATGGGTAGATATACTCCCTGGAAGACCTCTACATACCCCTAGAGGTATGTGTAACCCTGGTTGAGTACCATTGAACTAGATAACGTGGTGTTAGGGGACTCCAAATTCCTTGGGATAATGTTAATACAGAATAAATGCATCTCAGCAAGAAACATGTGGTTGATTTTGTTGTTCATTAGAGGGAACACCATAACTTATTCAGTTTCAAGTGTATTCCACTGCTGGCCTTGGTGCTCGTAGTATGAATTGTAGTTATGGTGGCAATGCATTTCCAGAGGGAGACAAGGTGATAACTCTTCAGATTGGTTATCTTTTTGCAAGCATAAATCCGGAGGGATGGATGAGACAAAATGTCATTAGATCAGTGGTGTTACAGACAGACAGAGGAGGTATCCATTGCAGAGAAGGGATCTTTTGTATTGACAGACGGCTTGTCACATGATCTGTGGATTGTGCAAGGTTTGTGAAGTGAAATGCAAAGAAGGAGGAGGGTAAAGAAGGAAAACACAACAAAAATGGGGAAAGCTATTGTTTGTATTGTGGAAATACATCAAAGCTGGGCCCCATTCAATAGACACAGGAAGAGACTTGCAGAGTTTGCAATCTTAGGCCTTAATCCCACAAAGAATTATACATTGCTTAACTTTATGCAAAAGTCACTGGAGCCTGAAGACCTGTAACAGACATCATTATTGCTAGCTAGCATAGATTTTTGCATCCATGCACAGTCCTGTTGAAGTCAGCATAACTGTGTGGGCAGGAGGATTGCAGATCCTGTTGCAGGATCAGGTCCTAAAAATAAAAAATTGTGGCTGAAGGATGGCAGAACGAGCTACAATAGGGGTTTTCAAACTTCTTTGAGACCCTTACTTGTGTTAAAAATAGGACTTCCCAATTTAGCTGGAACATGGGCCGCTAATACACAGATTCTGTTAAAGGTGATTCTACTTGAAATAAATCAGTTCTTTGATCTGTCTGTGCATAGGCTAAGTGACCTTTAAAAGTGCACACCTTAATATCCACAAAGTTTTCAGGGCAGTATTTCTCAGTTTCAACATCAAAGTGTGCTAGTGGGTGCTGCAACCCCCGTGCTCCAGGTCACAACACTCGATTTGGCTTGGCTAACGCCTTGGTCAGGACAAAGGGGTGGCCGGGACAAATTTGAATAAGTGCGTTGCAACCCCATAAGTGAGTGGGAAGGCTCACCAGGCCCCCCTACAAAGTTTGATGGACCACCCCCACCAATTCTACTTTGAACGTAAGTAACTCCGGTCTTTCCCAAGTTTGTTTCAAGTATAATTTTTATTATTTTAGATTCTGGCCTCTTTTCTTTGTATTTATGCCTTGCCATTTTCTAACGTGTTCTTATTATTTAACCCAAGGGGTTTTCTACGTATGTTTACATCTCTAAGAATCTTTCCTTTCTGTCCCTGTCCACTCTCTAGGGCCTGTTGTGCCAAGCTCAACTGCTTGGGCTGTGTACCGGTTGGATTTTCCACAGGGTGTGAGGTTTGTATAACAGGAAACCTCAAATTATCTGAAACTTGAACTGTAAGAAAGAGTTTCAGAGGGGTAACCGTGTTAGTCTGTTTCAGAAATAAAAAAAATAAAAAAAAAAAAACCTAGTTAGTCTTTAAGGTGCCACAAGATTCCTTGTTGTTTTTGTAAGAGTGTGTGAAGTCTGGTGACCTGCCTCAACTCCAAGACCTGAAGGAGATAATTATCAGTATAGATACATAATTTCTTGAGTATTATGCATATATTTTGCAATTATTATGATAACCAGTGGGCTCCCGGTAGAGACCTTACATGCCACCCTATGGTGAATTATTATGCATATATCTTTGTGAAACCCTATGCACCAACTGTGCCCTTTGCCAGTTGGTACCAAGAGCTCCAGGGGTCGCAGCAGCATATCTGGTGTTGTAGATTTAAATACTTGGCAGGGTACTTATAGTCTGTGTATTATTTATTCATTCTCCTGCTCATGGAATGTACAGCACACACTGTGGGTCACCCGTTTCCTGCCAATGTTGTGGCCCGCTCTGTATTAAGGCTGAGGCACGAGAGGTCAGAAGCCGTCATCCTTCCAGTGTGTGCAAGGCCATCCATGAGGTCTTCTGTTGTGTATTATGGGAACTATTTACTGTTCAAAATGGAAAGAAAAAGATAAATAATCACACTGACATTCCCTTCATTTATCCGAATTTAGGCCCCGATTCTGCACTCGGCTCTCTGAGCCTAGGCATCTACTCAAAGCCCCAGTGGTGTTAGTGGGCACAGGTGTCTGCTTGCATGGAGCTCATTGCAAAAATGGGACCTTGTTCTTTAATCTCCATGATATTTGGATAACTGAGGTTGTGCTGTCCACCTTTCAGTTAGGCTGTCATTATTAGCCCAATGATGGCATATTGCTATTTTGAAAACTAATGATGATATTAAATAATACTTAGCATTGTCATGTCAAGATAACAAAGCACTCTGCACTGCAATTAAGCCTTGCCTTCCTCACAGGGGTGTTGAAAGTATCACTGTGCCCATTTTATAAATGGGTAAACTGAGGCACAGTGCTGAAACTCTGTGCCCCAAGCCACAGAAGGAGTTGTTGGCAAAGCTAATAAAAGAACCCTGGAGTCCTGTCTCTGTTTCCTTCTCTAACCATTATGGAATACTTTTTATGGTCATCTGATTTGTCCATGAGTAATTTTATCCCCATCTTTACATGGGTGAATGAATGTGCTAAGTAGATGTGTAATATGCAGTAAAATACTCAAATATATTTTTTGCCTGGTTCCATGCTTTCTTAGAATCAGGGCTTGACACCAAGCTATGTGAAAAAGATAGTGCTGTATCTTTAAACTGTAAAATTATAGCATCGTTCTTTGCAAAGGTGAATTCAATACATACAGAAATATTTCACATTATCTGAAAACTGTTAAATCTCTTGAACCAATGTGGCATGTTCTGGCAGTGAAGGCTGCATTTTTCATGCTTGATTATGAACTGTGGCCCTCTTTACAAGCTTGGCTGGTTTCCTCTGATGTTGGGGGTCAGAATACAGAAAAGGTTACTCTGACAGCTGCCTGTGGGGCCCCTGAGAATGTTACTCTTGTGATGGGGAAATGCTGGTCAATGCTTGCCTTTTCCCTTCATTGCTAATTATTCCATTTTGTTATCAGTGTGGTTAGCACATTTGAAGGCAGAACACCAGCATGTTAAGGTGAAAGTGAAATAAATGAGGTAGGCTGAGGACGAGAGAATGTGTTTGATCTAAAAGTGAGTTGTCTTAGATGTTTCAATATCGGAGCTTTAGTGGCTAATCTAGAAGACAGTTAGTGCAGAGTGCAAATGCCTGGGGAGAGGAAGGAAGAAAAGTTACAAGGGAAGGGAAAGTTAGAGTTTAATCAAATTACAAGAGACTGTTTTCACTTGCTCTTGCCAATTAATCACTCCTTGAAGATTTAGGGAAGGAATTAAGCCCCAATATCAGGGAAAGCTGGCTGTGAATTTGGTAACAAACTCTACATGGGGTCAGCCATTATCACCAGGCTAACAGGGGGGATTATAAATCTGACGAGACTAGGCAAAAAGGAAAAAAGTAAATTAATTTTGTGGATGTTCTAGTTCTGGAAATGCTTATCATTAGACTAGAAGAGAAACAAAGATTGTGCTTTCTATAATTTTAAGATGGTACTAAGTTTCACAAACAGAATTCTCAGTAAAAAGGATTTAAAGTCAGAACTGAACAGAAATGAATCCGCTTTCAAGTATGTCATAAATATAAAGGGAAGGGAAACCACCTTTCTGTATACAGTGCTATAAAATCCCTCCTGGCCAGAGGCAAAACCCTTTCACCTGTAAAGGGTTAAGAAGCTAAGGTGACCTCGCTGGCACCTGACCCAAAATGGCCAATGAGGGGACAAGATTCTTTCAAATCTGGAGGGAGGGAACAAAGGGTTTGGTCTGTCTGTGTGATGCTTTTGCTGGGAAGAGATCAGGAATGCAGCCTTACAATCCTGTAAAGTTAGTAAGTAATCTATAAGTAACCTAGCTAGAAAATGTGTTAGATTTTCTTTTTGTGGCTGGTAAAATAAGCTGTGCTGGATGGAATGTATATTTCTGGTTTTGTGTCTTCTGTAACTTAAGGTTTTGCCTAGAGGGATTCTCTATGTTTTGAATCTGATTATCCTGTAAGGTATTTACCATCCTGATTTTACAGAGGTGATTCTTTTACCTTTTCTTTAATTAAAATTCTTCTTTTAAGAACCTGATTGATTTTCCATTGTTCTTAAGATCCAAGGGTTTGGGTCTGTGTTCACCTATGCAAATTGGTGAGGATTCTTATCCAGCTTTCCCCAGGAAAGGGGGTATAGGGCTTGGGGGGATATTTTGGGGGAAGACGTCTCCAAGTGGGCTCTTTCTCTGTTCTTTGTTTAAAATGCTTGGTGGTGGAAGCAGATGGTTCAAGGACAAGACAAAGTGTGTACCTTGGGGAAGTTTTTAACCTAAGCTGGTAAGAATAAGCTTAGGGGGTCTTTCCTGCAGGTCCCCATATCTGTACCCTAGAGTTCAGAGTGGTGAAGGAACCTTGACATGGTGGCAGAGTGGTGGGATCATTTTGAGATCATTTTGAACCAGAAGCACAGCAGGATTTTAAAAGGTTTTGTAAAAGAGGATGGAAGCTGTAGATTCTGTCTCTCTGCCTGGGGGACAGAGCAGCAGGCATAACAAAAGGATTTTTCTGTAGGCTGAGAACAGCTATCAGGAAAAAAAATAGGTATCAGGTTACAGCACAGCAAAATTTTACAAACCAGTTTTTTTTTTCTTTCTGACTCTCGGGTATAGCTAGGTTAAAAACAGAGAGGTTAGAATGACAGAAAGCAATACCCAACAAAAACTGGAATTAGCCAGATTTGAGGCTGAGGAAAGACAAAAGGAACATAAAAGATGGGTAGAACTCAGACGGATGGAGATGGATGCACAAGCAGCCAAAGAAAAAGAAAGGGAGGCTGCCCACAGGAGAGAAATGGAGGCAAAGGCTAAAGAAATGGAGGAGAAAGAATCTTGTCCCCTCATTGGCCATTTTGGGTCAGGTGCTAGCGAGGTTACCTTAGCTTCTTAACTCTTACAGGTGAAAGGGTTTTGCCTCTGGCCAGGAGGGATTTTATAGCACTGTATACAGAAAGGTGGTTACCCTTCCCTTTATATTTATGACAAAGTGCCATTTGGTTTATTTGTACATTAAAGTCACACGTTCTCCTTTGTTTATGGATCACTCTTTCCCTTTCCACAGAAGTTTAGTGCTGGGAGAGATCATGTAAAACTGAAGTGCAGTATGGTTCTAACTACATTCTGCACAATGCTGATCTGTGGATATACATTATGGTCACTGTGCTCCCTGAAAACAACTTTTATCTCACAACTGGAGATCTGATCTTTTTGTATGTGGAGAAGAGAAGCTTATATAGTATATGAATTTGTGTATATGTACACATAGAGCCTAGCAAACAGCTACATACTAATTTGGGGGACTGAAACTTGAGGTTTTAGGCCATTAATGTGCCTCTATTTTACAGGCCATGGAAAGGAATGGAATAGATTGGAATAGGGGTTCTGAGATAAGTGAGGAGGGTCAACATAATCAGGGTAAAACCAATTAGGAGTGTCCCTCTACCTTATCCTTCTTATCTTGATTGGTTTCCTCTGGTGTTCGGGTCAGAATACAAAAAAGGTACCAAGTCAAACATTTACAGAAGTCTAAGTATATTATATCTACACTATTACTTTTTTCAACTAAACTTATGATCTCCTTGCTGATCATAAACACACCAAAAAAAGCTTACATGAAGTGGAAGATTGGACAAATGACTAGGGAGGAGTATAAAAATATTGCTCAGGCATGCAGGAGTGAAATCAGGAAGGCCAAATCACACCTGGAGTTGCAGCTAGCAAGAGATGTTAAGAGTAACAAGAAGGGTTTCTTCAGGTATGTTAGCAACAAGAAGAAAGCCAAGGAAAGTGTGGGCCCCTTACTGAATGAGGGAGGCAACCTAGTAACAGAGGATGTGGAAGAAGCTAATGTACTCAGTGCCTTTTTTATCTCTGTCTTCACGAACAAGGTCAGCTCCCAGACTGCTGCACTGGGCAGCATAGCATGGGGAGGAAGTGACCAGCCCTCTGTGGAGAAAGAAGTCGTTCAGGACCATTTAGAAAGGCTGGACGAGCACAAGTCCATGGGACCGGATGCACTGCATCAGTTGATGCTAAAGGAGTTGGCGGATGTGAGTGCAGAGCCACTGGCCGTTATCTTTGAAAACTTGTGGCGATTGGGGGAGGTCCCAGAAGACTGGAAAAAGGCTAATGTAGTGCCCATCTTTAAAAAAGGAAAGAAGGAGGATCCGGGAACTACAGGCCAGTCAGCCTCACCCCAGTTCCTGGAAAAATCGTGGAGCAGGTCCTCAAGGAATCAATTCTGAAGCACTTAGAGGAGAGGAAAGCGATCAGAAACAGTCAGCATGGATTCACCAAGGGCAAGTCATGCCTGACTAACCTAATTCCCTTCTATGACGAGATAACTGGTTCTGTGGATGAGTTATTCCTTCACTTTAGTAAAGCTTTTGAACCAGTCTCCCCACAGTATTCTTGCCAGCAAGTTAAAGAAGTATGGGCTGGATGAATGGACTATAAGGTGGATAGAAAGGTGGCTAGATCATCAGGCTCAACAGGTAGTGATCAATGGCTCTATGTCTAGTTGGCAGCTGGTATCAAGCAGAGTGCCCCAAGCGGCCGGTTTTGTTCAATATCTTCATATATGATCTGGAGGATTGTATGCACTGCACCCTCAGCAAGTTTGCAGATGACACTAAACTGGGAGGAGTGGTAGATATGCTGGAGGGTAGGGATAGGATACAGAGGGACCTAGACAAATTAGAGGATTGGGCCAAAAGAAATCTGATGAGGTTCAACAAGGACAAGTGCAGAGTCCTGCACTTGGGACGGAAGAATCCCATGCACTGCTATGGACTAGGGACCAAATGGCTAGGCAGCAGTTCTGCAGAAAAGGATCTAGGGGTTACAGTGGACGAGAAGCTGGATATGAGTCAACAGTGTGCCTTGTTGCCAAGAAGGCATTTTGGGCTGTGAAAGAAGGGGCATTGCCGGCAGATCAAGGGACGTGATCATTCCCCTCTATTCAACATTGGTGAGGCCTCATCTGGAGTACTATGTCCAGTTTTGGGCCCCACACTACAAGAAGGATGTGGAAAAATTGGAAAGTGTCCAGCGGAGGGCAACAAAAATGATTAGGGGGCTGGAGCACATGACTTATGAGAGAGGCTGAGGGAACTGGGATTGTTTAGTCTGCAGAAGAGAAGAATGAGGGGGGATTTGATAGCTGCTTTCAACTACCTGAATGGGGGTTCCAAAGAGGATGGATCTAGACTGTTCTCAGTGGTACCAGATGACAGAACAAGGAGTAATGGACTCAAGTTGTAATGGGGGAGGTTTAGGTTGGATGTTAAGAAAAACTTTTTCACTAGGAGGATGGTGAGGCACTGGAATGGGTTACCTAGGGAGGTGGTGGAATCTCCTTCCTTAAAGGTTTTCAAGGTCAGGCTTGACAAAGCCCTGTCTGGGATGGTTTAGTTAGGGATTGGTCCCGCTTTGAGCAGGGTGTTGGACTAGATGACCTCTTGAGGTCCCTTCCAACCCTGATATTCTATGACCTCATCAAAGACAGATATCGGGTTAGTTTGACAGGATCTATTTTCCATAAACCCATATTGATTTGCTTTAATTACATCACCCTTCTTTAATTCTTCATTAATCAAGTCCTGTATCAGCAGTTCCATTATCTTCTCTAGGATCACTGTCAGGCTGAGAGGCTTATAATTACCTCGGTCAACCTGTTTACCCTCTTTAAAAATTGTCACAACACCAACTTTCTTCCAGTCATCTGGAATTTTCCCAGCACTCCAGGATGTATTGAAAAGGAATATTAATATTACAGCTAGCTCCTCATCCAGCTCTTCTAAAATTCTTGAGTGCAAGTTATCTGGACATCCTGACTAAAAATGTCTGACTTCAGTAACATCTGTTTAACATCCTCCAGAAATACTAATGGAATGGAAAGAATACTTTGTGAGGATTCTCTTTGTTCCTAATATATTTTAAAAACTCCTCTTTATCTGTCCTTAGCTCTGCTGGCCATAGATTTCTCCTTATGTCACTGGACTTTCCTTATCAATTTTCTATAATTCCTGACTTGTGATTTATATTAATTATGATCAACTTTCCCTTTCTTCCATTTATTTTGTATATATTCGTAGATGCCTTCACTTCCCCTGTAAAGCTAGGAATTTTTTTGACTAGTACAATTGTCTTCCTTGATTGTGGCTTTTGGGCTATCTAGTAAGGTGTTTTTAAATGATTCCCAATTATCATTCACATTTTTCTTTTTAAATTCTTCCTCCCAGCTACTTCGGCTCATAACTGTTTTCAGCTTTATGAAATTGTCCCTATTAAAACTTTGTGTGTGTGTGTATTTATTTTATTGGTCTGGACTTTATTTTGCATATGCATTATAAATGTGATCATATCGTGATCACTTGTACTTAAGCTACCATTAATTTTTATTTCTGTGATCAGTTCCCCTTTATCTGTTAGGTCAAGATCTATTATAAAATTCACCCCCCTGTTGGCTGCAACACTTTTTGAGTTAGAAATTTGTCATCTATAATGTTTAGAAATTCCAAGAATGTTTTAGTACTGGTAGCATGAGAATTCCAGCATATGTCACTCAAATTGAAGTCCCCCTGATCATGCAGCTTTTTTTTTTTTTAAGTACACATTATAGATAGATGCACAAGGAGGTGGTCCTCCTGTTTCCTCATGTGATTTGGTGGTCTGTAGCAGACATCAACTAATCTGATCTGTTAGGACGCTGATCCAGAAGCGTTCAAGATCATTTTCATCTGAGTTATTGGTGACTCAGATACAGATAATGTCACTGTTGACATAGAGTATTGCACCGCTTACCCTTTTGCCCACTTGATCTTTCCTAAATAGGCTATAACCACTGATTTAACATTCCAGTCATGTGAATCATTCCACCAGTTTTTATTAATACCAACTAAATCGAATTTATGCTCATAAATCCTCATTCCAATTGTACAGAACCTTGTGTATGTTGTCAGTGCCCTTGCAATGTAATGATTGCATAAGTACCAATAAAAGAAATCACTGTCACCTGCAAAGCAGTCTTTGTCCCAGGTGGGAGTAAACCTCCTTGTCTTAATGGGACAACCCACCCTGTGTAGGCCTGATTATCCTCTGTTACATCAGTATGTAACAGGAGTGTCTCCCTTTAAGTCAGTGGTGATACACTGGTGTGAGATGAGCATCAGGCCATTAGAATCCAATTTATATGGGATCTGTGCATCAGTTCTACTGAAATTCCGTGTGACCGTTATATAGGGACACTAGAAGAAAAGCCCCTGGATTCTATCTGTACAGAAACTCTTTCCTTATTCTAATGATGGACTTGCACTGGCAGGGATAATTGACTAGATGATCATAGCTAGTTTGTTTTCCATCTCTAACTGCTTTGGTAAGGAGTTAGAAATGAAGGAGAGGGATAACAGTAAGGAAGGATTCGGATAGAGAAGAAAGGGGGAAAGGGAGAAAACGACATCAGAAAATATGTCAGCAGCAAATGTCTAATCTCCCTGGACCAGAGAGAAAATGGAAAAGGGGCAATTGTGACTCAGAAGACTATCTTTGAGGCACGCTGCCTGCTGGCACTACATTTGGGACTGTATGATTGATGCACCCCTCTTGCTCAGGGCCATGCCTAAAGGCACAGTCTAGCCCTAAACAATGACAGTGATTAAAAAAAGGAGAGGAGAAGAAAGATGCAAGGTCCAGAAAGAGGCTACAGGAAATCTGTGGAGTGTTTGAAAATCTCTGAGGGTCTGCACAGGTATTCAGGTGTTTCAAAACCCATCCATCTTCAGTAGAGAACAAGAATAAAAAAGTATCATAAGGGCCGAATGCTGTTCCCCATTTTTTATCAAGAAAATAAAGTGTTTGTAGAGAGAATTGAGCACATCCAGCATAAGAACAGCTACTGCCAGCCCTGATATAATTTTTGGCTCACTGATTTGTGGACATCATGTGTGGTTAAAAGCAGTCTTTGTGCTCATCAAAATGATGAGTGACCGCCTGACTCAGCACAGAAAACTCCACTTTAATCTGAACCTCACAAGACCACAAAAGAGGTATGAAGAGCTCAGCAATTACCTTCTCACACAGCAGGACGAAGAAAATTCAAATCCCAAATTCTCCAAAGTTAAGAGCTGGCAAAATAAATAGCAGCCGTGTAAAGAGTGAGACGACACAATCTCCCTACACATTTGATCTGGTGTGAAGGGATAAAGAAGCAATAGGAGCCTCAGCAGGAATACTGTCTGAGACTGGCTACCATGGAGATAAGAGAGACAGCATCTTTCAGTGATTAGAGCAGTGGCTTGGGAGTCTGGATACCTGGGTCCTCATCCTGGCCCTGATACTAGATGTGCTGTATGATCTTGTGGCAAATCTTCCTCTCTGTGTCTCTTTGCCTTCCCACTCCTTGTCTGTCTTACCTAGACAGTAAACTCTCCAGGGTAGGGACCGTCACCTCCTATATCTTTTTGTAGAGCACCTAGCACAATGGGATACGAATCTTGGGCCTCTGTGTGCTACCATAATACAAATAATATTACAATAGCAGCTCAGGTTTCAGAGTAACAGCCGTGTTAGTCTGTATTCACAAAAAGAAAAGGAGTACTTGTGGCACCTTAGAGACTGACCAATTTATTTGAGCATAAGCTTTCGTGAGCTACAGCTCACTTCATCGGATGCATACTGTGGAAAGTGTAGAAGATCTTTTTATACACACAAAGCATGAAAAAATACCTCCCCCCACCCCACTCTCCTGCTGGTAATAGCTTATCTAAAGTGATCACTCTCCTTACAATGTGTATGATAATCAAGTTGGGCCATTTCCAGCACAAATCCAGGTTTTCTCACACACACACACACCCCACACACAAACCCACTCTCCTTCTGGTAATAGCTTATCTAAAGTGACACACTCTCCAATGTGTATGATAATCAAGGTGGGCCATTTCCAGCACAAACCCAGGGTTTAACAAGAACGTCTTGGGAGGGGGTGGGGGGGAGGAAAAGACAAGGGGAAATAGGTTACCTTGCATAATGACTTAGCCACTCCCAGTCTCTATTCAAGCCTAAGTTAATTGTATCCAATTTGCAAATGAATTCCAATTCAACAGTTTCTCGCTGGAGTCTGGATTTGAAATTTTTTTGTTGTAATATCGCAACTTTCATGTCTGTAATCGTGTGACCAGAGAGATTGAAGTGTTCTCCAACTGGTTTCTGAATGTTATAATTCTTGACATCTGATTTGTGTCCATTTATTCTTTTACGTAGAGACTGTCCAGTTTGACCAATGTACACGGCAGAGGGGCATTGCTGGCACATAAAGGCATATATCACATTTGTGGATGTGCAGGTGAACGAGCCTCTGATAGTGTGGCTGATGTTATTATGCCCTGTGATGGTGTCCCCTGAATAGATATGTGGGCACAGTTGGCAACGGGCTTTGTTGCAACGGGCTTTGTTGCCTGTCTCCCAAGATTTGTGAGAGTGTTGGGTCATCCTTCAGGAAGGTTGTAGATCCTTAATAATGCGTTGGAGGGGTTTAGTTGGGGACTGAAGGTGACGGCTAGTGGCGTTCTGTTATTTTCTTTGTTAGGCCTGTCCTGTAGTAGGTGACTTCTGGGAACTCTTCTGGCTCTATCAATCTGTTTCTTCACTTCCGCAGGTGGGTATTGTAGTTGTAAGAATGCTTGATAGAGATCTTGTAGGTGTTTGTCTCTGTCTGAGGAGTTGGAGCAAATGCGATTGTATCGCTGAGCTTGGCTGTAGACGATGGATCGTATGGTGTGGTCAGGGTGAAAGCTGGAGGCATGTAGGTAGGAATAGCGGTGAGTAGGTTTCCGGTATAGGGTGGTGTTTGTGTGACCATCGTTTATTAGCACTGTAGTGTCCAGAAAGTGGATCTCTTGTGTGGACTGGACCAGGCTGAGGTTGATGGTGGGAGGGAAATTGTTGAAATCATGGTGGAATTCCTCAAGGGCTTCTTTTCCATGGGTCCAGATGATGAAGATGTCATCAATATAGCGCAAGTATAGTAGGGGCGTTAGGAGACGAGAGCTGAGGAAGCGTTGTTCTAAGTCAGCCATAAAAATGTGGGCATACTGTGGGGCCATGCGGGTACCCATAGCAGTGCTGCTGATTTGAAGGTATACATTGTCCCCAAATGTAAAATAGTTATGGGTAAGGACAAAGTCACAAAGTTCAGCCACCAGGTTAGCCGTGACATTATCAGGGATAGTGTTCTTGATGGCTTGTAGTCCATCTTTGTGTGGAATGTTGGTGTAGATGGCTTCTACATCCATAGTGGCCAGGATGGTGTTATCAGGAAGATCACCGATGGATTGTAGTTTCCTCAGGAAGTCAGTGGTGTCTCGAAGGTAGCTGGGAGTGCTGGTAGCTTAGGGCCTGAGGAGGGAGTCTACATAGCCAGACAATCCTGCTGTCAGGGTGCCAATGCCTGAGATGATAGGGCGCCCAGGTTTTCCAGGTTTATGGATCTTGGGTAGTAGAATATCCCAGGTCGAGGTTCCAGGGGTGTGTCTGTGCAGATTTGATCTTGTGCTTTTTCAGGGAGTTTCTTGAGCAAATGCTGTAGTTTCTTTTGGTAACTCTCAGTGGGATCAGAGGGTAATGGCTTGTAGAAAGTGGTGTTGGAGAGCTGCCGAGCAGCCTCTTGTTCATATTCCGACCTATTCATGATGACAACAGCACCTCCTTTGTCAGCCTTTTTGATTATGATGTCAGAGTTGTTTCTGAGGCTGTGGATGGCATTGTGTTCCGCACGGCAGAGGTTATGGGGCAAGTGATGCTGCTTTTCCACAATTTCAGCCTGTGCACATCGGTGGAAGCACTCTATGTAGAAGTCCAGTCTGCTGTTTCGACCTTCAGGTGGAGTCCACCCAGAATCCTTCTTTTTGTAGTGTTGGTAGGGAGGTCTCTGTGGATTAGTATGTTGGTCAGAGGTATGCTGGAAATATTTCTTGAGTTGGAGACGTCGAAAATTGGATTCTAGGTCACCACAGAACTGTATCATGTTCGTGGGGTTGGAGGGGCAGAAGGAGAGGCCCTGAGATAGGACAGCTGCTTCTGCTGGGCTGAGAGTGTAGTTGGATAGGTTAACAATATTGCTGGGTGGATTGAGGGAACCATTGCTGTGGCCCCTTGTGGCATGTAGTAGTTTAGAAAGTTTAGTGTCCTTTTTCTTTTGTAGAGAAGCAAAGTGTGTGTTGTAAATGGCTTGTCTAGTTTTTGTAAAGTCCAGCCACGAGGAAGTTTGTGTGGAAGGTTGGTTTCTTATGAGAGTATCCAGTTTTGAGAGCTCATTCTTAATCTTTCCCTGTTTGCTGTAGAGGATGTTGATCAGGTGATTCCGCAGTTTCTTTGAGAGCGTGTGGTACAAGCTGTCAGCATAGTCTGTGTGGTATGTAGATTGTAATGGATTTTTTACCTTCAGTCCTTTTGGTACCATGTCCATCTGTTTGCATTTAGAAAGGAAGATGATGTCGGTCTGTATCTGTATGAGTTTTTTCATGAAGTTGTTAGATTTCAACTCCATACAGCTAAATTCAGTGCCTTGCATAATGACAGGTTTCAGAGTAACAGCCGTGTTAGTCTTGTCACCTTCACAACCAGTGCAGTACCTGCTCCCTGACCAGGATAGCCAGAGACCCAGCAAGTTCTGCTCGCCAGTGTGAAAGAGAGAATGCCAAGGCTCTCCCCTCATCCTGTTCCTCCTTGTCCCCTCTGACAGATATGGCAATTTTCTGCAGTATCCTTGAAAGACTTTCTGGTGTTGCATTTATGTAATATTGTGTGGGCTGGGATTGTCTGTAACAAAGATTGTAACCTCATGCAGTATCTTTGGGGGCCATTGTTTTAAATGAACGGTTTATGCATGAGTGTGTTTTCCTCCAAGGGGAAGGACTACCACAACTCCTGCAAGAACCAAAAACTGTGGGTAATGATTGACGAATCAGCCAGGTTGTATCTCCCCCACCCCAAGAGAGGTACCACTGCCTGGGGAGGCTCGCATATACTAATTTAGACTGGATTCTTCAGAGATCAACAGACAAACAAAGGACTTTTGGATAAGTAATTTCAGTTTAAACTGTCTCAGGCCCTCCTTTCTAACCCAAAACATGGGCAGGAGCTTGCATAAGGGTTAGAAGGACATGACCTACTAAGGCCCCATAAGACTGATGGGTGACTTCTGATAAGCTTTTAGCATGCATGTAGTTTCTTCTATTGTTTTAATGTGTTTTCTTTATAATGCTTTCACTTTAAGAATAAATGTGCCTGCTTATAAAGAGTGGTGAAGTAACTTACAATTGCTGGCATTAACTTTGTTGATAGCCTTCAGAGAGAAGACAGAGTGCAGACGCTGGCCTGTTTAGGCAGTCTGGTATGCTGGGAGTATCACAGTATAGGCAGGGAACTGTGCAGCCTGGAAAAAAAAACAAAACTCCAAGGTCTCTACCCAGGAGAAATGAGGAGCTGGAGGTCTAGAGTGGGTGACCTTGAGGGACCACAGCAGGGAAATACAGGTGCAATTGCCCAGACATCCCCCTCCAGAATTCAGCTGGGTTTCTACTGCTAATATCTCTGCTCTCCTTAATAGTGCTATGCCTGGCTCCTGTGCAGTTGTACAGGAGAGTGGGGAGGATCCTTTTGCCATCTTCACCCTGTTACACACAGAGGTGGGGCCTGGTGCTGTAATACATAGTTATGTGAGGCTAGTTATGTGGACTTGGTGTGGTAGGTCATAAAACCTTAATCCTGCCAATCTCTGTTTCACCCTCCGCTCCTGCACAGGTAGGGATACTTGTGCATGAGATGGTTCCTCCACTCCCAAGACTAGTGCTTGGTGTTACTTGTGGGTAGGAGAGGGACAATCTCTGGTGCCACATGCTTGTGCCATGATGTACACATACAGCACAGAATCTCACTGCTAGTCTTTTGCACTGTTGGAAGCAAGCCTCAAGCTTCTTGTGTGGCAGCTCCCTTATTCTCAAGAGCATAGGTGAAAAAGGGAAGGGAGGGTGGAGAATGGCTGTGTCTAAAGTAGTGCTTGGCAAAAAAGTTCATCAACCCCATTTTTCAGCGAAAAATTGGCTTTTCAACCAAACTTTTTTTTTTTTAAAAAAAAAAAAGAAAAGTGTCTGCTTTCTGTGAGAATTTCAAATATTTTGGTTAAAAGAAACCCCAAATGCCTGAAAATAAAAATATTTTGAGTATACTGCCAGAGTGCCTCAAATTCAGTAGCATCTGGTCCAGGTTCCCAGATCAAATTACATTTCCCAAGAATGCACCATGCTCAGGGACTTCTGTGGTGTACCACCAACTCTTTCCATGAGGCAAGATCCCATGGTGCATCACTGGAGATGTAGTCCAATCAGGTAACCTGGCCTATCGGAGAAAATGGCAGCATAAGGCACCTGAACCAGGACCAGATGGTATTCACCCAAGAGTTCTGAAGGAACTCAAATGTGAAATTGCAGAACTACTAACTGTAGTCTGTAATCTATCATTTAAATCTGTTTCTGTACCAAATGACTGTTGGACAGCTAATGTGACACCAATTTTTTAAAAGGGCTCTAGAATTGATCCCAGCAATTACAGGCCGGTAAGCCTGACTTCAGTACCGGGCACACTGGTTGAAACTGTAATAAAGAACAACATTGTCAGACACATAGATGAAGATAATTTGTTGGAAAAAGACAACATGGTTTTGTAAAGGGAAATCATGCCTTACCAATCTACTAGAATTCTTTGAGGGGGTCAACAAGCCTGTGGACAAGGGGGAATCAAGTGGATATAGTGTACTTAGATTTTCAGAAAACCTTTGACAAGATCCCTCACAAAAGGCCCTTAAGCAAAGAAAGCAGTCATGGGAAAAGAGGGAATGTCCTCTCCTGGATCAGTAACTGGTTAAAAGACAGGAAACAAAGAGTAGGAATGGTCTGTTTTCAGAATGGAGAAAGGTAAATAGTGGTGTCCCCCAGGGGTCTGTACTGGGCCCGGTCCTATTCAACATATCCATAAATGATCTGGAAAAAGGGGTAAACAGTGAGGTGGCAAAATTTGCAGAGGATACTAAACTACTCAAGATGTTAAGTCCAAGCAGACTGCGAAGAGCTACAAAAGGATCTCAGAAAACTGGGTGACTGGACAACAAAATGGCAGATGAAATTCAATGTTGATAAATGCAAACTAATGCACATTGGACAACATAATCCCAACTATACATATAAAATAATGGGGTCTACATTAGCTGTTACCACTCAAGAAAGAGATCTTGGAGTCATTGTGGATAATTCTCTGAAAACATCCACTCAATGTGCAGCAGCAGTCAAAAAAGCAAACAGAATGTTGGGAATCATTACGAAAGGGATAGATAATATGACAGAAAATATCTTATTGCCTCTATATAAATCCATGGTATGTCCACATCTTGAATACTGCATGCAGATGTGGTCGTCCCATCTCAAAGAAGATATATTGGTATTGGAAAATCTTCAGAAAAGGGCAACAAAAATGATTAGGGGTATGGAATGGCTTCCATATGAGAAGAGATTAATAAGAATGGGACTTTTCAGCTTGAAAAGCAGATGACTAAGGGGGGATATGATAGAGGTCTATAAAATCATGCCTGGTGAGGAGAAAATAAATAAGGAAGTGTTATTTACTCTACTTATAACACATGGATTAGGAATCACCAAATTAAATTAATAAGAAGCAGGTTTATAACAAAGAAAAGGAAGTATTTTTCCACACAACGCACAGTCAATCTGTGGAACTCCTTGCCAGAGGATGTTGTAAAGGCCAAGATTATAACAAGGTTCAAAAAAGAACTAGATAACTTCATGGAGGATAGGTCCATCAGTGGCTACAAGATGGGAATGGGTGACAGAATGGATCATTTGATGATTACCTGTTCTGTTCATTCTCTCAGGGGCACCTGGCATTGGCCACTGTCGGAAGACAGGATACTGGGCTAGATGGACTTTTGGTCTGACCCAGTATCACCATTCTTGTGTTCTTAACTATGTTCCCATGAAACACTGCAGCAGCATTTCCAAATCAAAATGTTTCAGGTTTAGATGTGTATATTTCTTTTTTCAGAAGGAATGTTTCAGTATGTTTTATTATTATTATTTTGAAAAAAATGGAGAGGTGTTTTTAAAAAAAAAATTCAATAAAATTATTTTGTTTTTTGTCAACATTTTCTAAGGGGGAAAAATGCATTTTCTGACCAGCTGTAGTCTGAAGAGACAAGGAATGTCAGCGTGTAAATGAGGAGCAAATTAGTACTTTTGCCTCTGTCTTGACACTTCCAATTAAGCAGGAGTAATTTGGTGGCCACTCAGCAATAGTGTTATTAATTCTGGATCAGGTTCCCCTGCCCTCCCCTATAAAGCATAATCATTTTTTGGATCTAATTTAGCATGCAGCACTCTGCACCTGGGCAGTGCAGGATGAAGCCCCAAGGCTAACTACGTACTGCAAGTCATGAAACCAACACACAGTCAAACTTTGGCACCAATTGCTGCCAGATGTGTTTATTATTCCAACATTGTTCAATTTAGCAAATATAGCCCTGACACTTTATTTAAAACCACTGAGTCTGTTTTAAATCCTGGGAGTGCCAAAAATATCCTATTATTATTCCCTCTTTGTGCTTTTGCCAATCATACCTAAAACTGTTTTTGCCTCTAAAGCTGATAAGATTAGATTACCGTTAGCTGTCTTGCTCACTTTTAATTTGATCTGTTTGGGAAAACCCATGATTGCTTATGAATGAGTTGGCCCGTTACATTTTTGTCTCTGATTCTTATGGCAATGGCAGCTGACAAGGTGGTTCCAATGCTGATTCAAGCAAACTTTCAGCTTTGTTTAAACTTAGGCCATGTCTACACTGCCACTTATGTCGGCAAAACTTATGTCGCTCGGGGTGTGTTTTTACACACCCCGAGCGACATAAGTTTCACCAGCATAAGTGGTAGTGTGCACAGCGCTACGTCAGTGGGAGAGCTTCTCCCATTGTCATAGCTACTACTGCTTGTGGAGGTGGTTTTACTATGTCGACAGGAGAGCTCTCTCCCGTTGGCATTGAGCTGCTAGACGAGCGATCTTACAGCCGTGTAGCTCCATCTGTACAGCTGTGCCACTGTAAACTCTCAAGTGTAAACGTGGCCATAGATCCCATTAGGCTGTGCCCCTCAGAAATACCAAAGACAGATTGAAAAATTCCACTCAACTTTCTATCCCTGATCACAGGGCAGAAACAAAACTGTAAAGGATTCAGCAGCAGACTTCACACACAGGCTAATAGACACATACTCCTTCTTCTTATATTGCTGAAAGTGAGATATCACGTTTTTGACCCAAAGGACCCTAGAAGAGTCTATTGGATCACAGGGATACAATGTCTGAGCTTGTTCTTTTCTAAATGATCATTTTGGGTTTATATGCATAAAATCTGAACACCATATATTTGACTGGTGTACTTTATATTAGCCCTCTGTTGCCTCCCATATCATTTTCCTTTTGGAATGATCCTTTTCTGGTTTACATTCAACTATGAATCAGATTATTCCCTCCAATTTTTATATTAAAGTAGAGGCAAAGGGAGTTTGCCTATGCTCACTCCATCTTATCCAAATAGAGCTGGCCAAACTTTTCATTACAAATATATTATAGTGGTGCAGTTGCGTCATGACATCTGTTTAAAAGTTCCTGACTATATAAATGAAACTTTTTCTAAACGGGAGAATAATCAATGACAGAGGGCCAGATACTCAGCTGGTGTAAATCACAGCATAATTCCATTCACTATAGGGATACAACCTTAACACCATCGATGGATCTATTCCACAATATAAACTAACCTGTGCAAATGTTTTGAAATAATAAATGCAAAGGAGCACAACCATGGCTGAGCCAAGCACCTGGTCCCTGTTCTACCAAATATTCACTAGAACTGGGTTAGCTATGTTCTGTCTGCGGTACTGTGAACGCTCAGAAATTCTGACTGGACTAGAGAGGAGGTGAGATTAGTTTTCTCTTCAGCTGTAATCCAGAGAAAAGCACTGGTAATTCACAGATTGCACATGTAGTTCAAGCTTCTGTTGCCTGCATTCTTATTAATGTCAAGAGCAATCATCCTATTGCCACCCTTCTCAAAATACACCACTTCACTTCACTGGCAGAGGGTCAGATTTTATTTAATACTATTTGCACCTTACCAAGGCTCCACTGAAAAGCTCTAGGCCTAAAAATGTCTCGCAATTCCTGATGCATCTCTTCCCAAAGCAGCTGGGATAATGGGAGTTGGGTTAACCCAGAGAATTTTGGGGTTTCATGAAAAAAATATTTATATAGTTGTATTTCTAGTTTTCAGTATATGGAAAATGTAGCCTTTTATAAAATAAATGAAAAATATCAGCCCCTGTGGAAATAAATAAGTTATTTAACTCATTAGACATACCCTTTTGATGGACTGTTTTTTGTTTTTATCTCTTGGTACCTTCTTTAGCTCCATCTCTTTCTGATTGCTTTCCATACCTCTTCTCTTTCTCTTTTTCTCTCCCTACTTTCCTCTGTCAAGGGCTCCCTTGCTACACATCCAGCCCTCCTGTGACTACCAGACCCAGCTTCTTCGCATTTCTGGAACCCTTCTCTATTCCAAGTGCTCTCTTTATGCACCAGGCTTCATTCCTATTCGTGTCTTAAACTCACCACTTCCTCCCTTTTTGCCAATCTACATAAGTATTAATGCTTCTGATGCAATTTGCACTTGATTGAGATCCTTACAATAGGGCTGGCATCAGCTTTTTTTATGATGGAAAACTGGATGTTTGACAAAATGAAAATTTTCACAGAAAGCAGTTGCTTTCCCCAAATACGTTCAACTTTCATTGGAAAACTGAAAATCCAAACACTCAGTGTTTTTGGCCAAGAATTGTTTTGCTTTGTTTTATTTTCCATTTTTCAACCAAAAATTTTCTGTGTGTTTTTGAGAGGAAATAAAGTACATTTTCCAGCCAGCTCTAACTTACAAGGTTCCCAACATCCCTGTTGCTGGGTTACAATTCATAGATTTTTAAGGCTGGATAGGGCCATTAGATCATCTAATCTGACCTCCTGTATAACACAGGCCATAGAATTTCATCCAGTTTTGATCCCAGTAATGGTGTTGATTTGAAAATACCAAGAGATGGATGATCCACCACTTCCCTTAGGTTTCAGAGTAGCAGCCATGTTAGTCTGTATTCGCAAAAAGAAAAGGAGTACTTGCGGCACCTTAGAGACTAACCAATTTAACTAACCAATGCATCTGATGAAGTGAACTGTAGCTCACGAAAGCTTATGCTCAAATAAATTGGTTAGTCTCTAAGGTGCCGCAAGTACTCCTGTTCTTTTCACTTCCCTTAGTAGTTTGTTCCCATGGTGAATCATCCTCACTGTTAAAACTTTGTATCCATTTCTAATTTGAATGGGTCTGGCTTTACCTCCCAACCATTGGTTCTTGCTGAGTCTTTCCCCTCTAGATTAAAAAGCCCTTTAGTATGAAGGTACTTATACATTATAATCAGCTCTTGATCTTCTGTTTGATAAGCTAAACAGCTTGAGTCTCTCACTGTAAGGGATATGCTCAGCCCTCACATTATTTGTGTGTATTTTTTTCCCTGCCATTTTTCAACATCCTTTAAAAAATATCGACACAAGAACTGGGTGTAATATTCCAATATTGGTCTCACTGATGCCGTATGCAGATGTAAAATCACCTCCTTACTCCTACTCACAGCTCCCCTTTTTATACATCCAAGGCTACTGTAGCCATGATTCCTTGTGCATTCCTTTCTCCCCTGTTTTGTTCCATGCCATGTTCAGTTCTGATACACAAGTGCCGGCATTTCTTCTGAATAATATCTTGCATTGTTCCTGGAAGTCCTTATGGATGTAAGTAAGGAGTGCAGATTTTGATATGCAACAATTTGCCCTCAAAACAGCATGGTATATTATCCTGGCATGCTTAAAACATATGCATTGTTATGCTTAAAATCTAGCATCTTTCCAAACAAGGGAGAAAGGTATATGGAAAACTATTTTTGTGATCAGCTATGATTTCTAATGGAAAATGGTTATTCTCCCAGCAACGGTGTGCACTGGTTTAGTCACTGTGTTTCAGCACCTATGTTCTGTCTCCAGTGGCTGGAGAATGACAATTATGTTTCACTGCATCTTTCAAAATGTTTGGTTTTGTTCTGAACTAGACCAAAAACTAGCCCTTTTGAACATTTTCATGAAATGGAATGGTGTAGAAATGTCCATTTTCAGATTTTTAAAAAGGTCAAATTGTCAATCGCTCTCTGATCCAGAAAGTCCACTCTGGACCCATCCCATCAAAATCTATATGATTTCACAAAATGTTTTGGTTTCCATGAAATGGTATTTATCAATAACATTTCATTGAAAAGTTTCTGATGAGCTCTGTTTGTGTCCTTCATTTATTTAGAGCCAGCAGGCACTCAGGAAGATCAGTTTGAAGAAGAATAATTTTAAAAAAATAGTCCTAACAGTAAAGTACTTCCAGGTATGCTGTTAAAGATCCCTAGTGTTTGTAAATACTAGCACCTCAAGTCTTCAACCATGTAGAGTGTAGATTGTTAAGTATGAGCTTTTTTTGTGAAGGTAAATGAGCCTCAGTCTACAGGGACTGAGAAATATCTATGTACATGTGTCTTTTAAGAGGCTTTTGTTTGGTGCCTTTACTGCGTGCTTTCAGTGTGCATGACAGAGACAGATGAGATTTGAAACTGGAAGGATATGATCTGTGATATCAAAACTCTTCATCAAATTCAGAACCTTTAAATATCAAGTCAAGACTTTTCAGTGTCCTGCTTTGGCAAAAGGAACAGAACACTGACCAGCTACTTGAACTGACCACAGGAGGTTGTGAGACGAGAAGTAAATGAATAATTCTAGGTATTTCCATCCTGGAGCCCAGGGGCTAAAATGTACTTAGTCCTCAGATTGTACTGCCATTTTTTGGGCATTCTTGAACCAAAGAAAGACATGCCAGTGATTTGGTGAATCAGCTCACTTAAGGAACTGGAGTGGTTCATAAATAGATGGTGGTGATTATGATGATTAATTAAACAAGAGCAATACAGCAGCGTAGTTGTTCCACTAGAACTTGCTGCTACCACTACTTTTTTTTCTACATGATTTTTTCCAAATGCTGTTGCTGTAAAAGGGCGAGCTTATGGATTTACTTTCTCGGCTGTTGCAGCTTAAGAAAGTTCAATACGTCAGCTGTCAGAGTCTGGGTTCCTTGCAGGCTAAGGAATTTCAATTTCAAAGTACAAGAGATTGAAATCTCGAAACAAAAGATCATCAAACACTAATAACTCCTGACTGTTGCTGGAGCTGTGAAGTGGATAGGAGACAGTGCCTCTTTTTCAGGGCCACTGAGTGTGACAGTGAATCTTGCATTCAGTTAATTCTGTGCGGTGCTACAAGGATGAGATGAGGAAACTCAGATGTGAATGAACAGACCATTTAAGGGCAGTGCAAAGAAGCTGAGTGGCCATCTAATTGCTTTCAAAGTAACAGGAGAGGGTCCACCATAACAGTTCCATCTAAATTCCAAAGCATCTCAGAAAATAGAACTTGCTCACTGTTATGAGTCCTCTTATGGAGAAAAATGTGGAGTATGATTCCAACCCCAGAACTAAGGCAATGCACAGGACATTGGCCATTAACCACAAGGGTCATTCACATCAGCATGTACAAATTGTGTAACTCATGGATAAGCATCGGGAAAGTGTGGGACATATTGCATGCACAACTGCTGAATTTTCTTTTCTAAATGCTTTTCCATATAGCTGTATTTCCTTAAAATGTGTGAGGAGCAGAGACGTCAGTGAAATAATGGAAAAGGCTCCTAAAGTACGAAGGGTTTATCACAGAACCAATGGTGTTAGCGATAGCAAAGACCCATTGTATTCACTTGTTTACCCTGCTGCCAGTGCAGGACAATAAATTTTCAATCTTAACTCAAACTGGTTGAGAACTGGATCCTAACTGAGGTTTCAAAGAGATTGGGCATGCTTCCACCTGCATTTTTTCATTCCTTCTATTTCTGTACTTCCTGCATCCATCCAGGATACATAATAGAAGTAAAATATCATGAGAGAGGCTGTTCTTTAATTACTTGCAGATTCATGCTTTACCTCTTCAAAGCAAAGTCCACAGAAGGCAACAGAATCTTTCCATTGACTCCAATGGGCTTTGGATCAGGCCTTATATAGGTGCCAAGTAGCATTGCGCGGGGAGCGTGTTTAAGCTGGATTTGTCAGTACGCCAGCGTGAGTACCATTTGCCTGAACCCTCTTCACATCCTGGCTCAAATCTTGCTCAGCAGAACCAAACTGGCTGCTTCCATCTAGTCCTTCACAGCCAGGAAGTAGGTGATTGGCTTTACCTCTGATGTGTACCTACCAACTCAGTGAAAAATATTTTACAGTACCTGCCCAATATATAATTTTCACATGCCCCCAAATGTGTACCAATCAAGGGGAGGCCTTTTGACAAGGGACATGGCAATTCCAAGTGTCAGCTTTCAAACTTCAGCCATATAACCCTTGTCAAAGCAGTGTGTGAATGCAATCTGTTAGTAACTTGGGGAATTTGATATGTTTGCCCTCCCATCCTCTGAAAATGGATCAAGGGATTTTGCTCAGATGTTCCACCACTGCTCTGACCTTTACAAACATACTTGTCCCTAAAATGTCTCTGTGTATATATGAAAAGTAATTGTTCGTCCACCATGCATTGTCCGATTACTCCAAGTCAGTGGAATTTAATTAAACTTCCCTTATAGGATATAAATCAGTATGAAGTGGCAAGGGGAACTAATCAAAAACAGTTACTCTTATCCTATGAGAAGTGAATCAGGCCCCAGGACTGTAGACCCTAGAGAGAGAAATGACAAAAAGTTAATCTTAGATATATGTCATAAATATAAAGGGAAGGGTAAACCCCTTTAAAATCCCCCCTGGCCAGAGGAAAAATCCTCTCACCTGTAAAGGGTTAAGAAGCTAAAGGTAACCTCGCTGGCATCTGACCAAAATGACCAATGAGGAGACAAGATACTTTCAAAAGCTGGGAGGAGGGAGAAAAACAAAGGGTCTGTGTCTGTCTGTGTGATGCTTTTGCCGGAGACAAAACAGGAATGGAGTCTTAGAATTTAGTGAGTAATCTAGCTAGGTATGTGTTAGATTATGATTTCTTTAAATGGCTGAGAAAATAGCTGTGATGAATAGAATGAATATTCCTGTCTGTGTGTCTTTTTTGTAACTTAAGGTTTTACTTAGAGGGATTCTCTATGTTTTGAATCTAATTACCCTGTAAGGTATTCACCATCCTGATTTTACAAAGGTAATTCTTTTCTTTTTACTTCTATTAAAAGTCTTCTTGTAAGGAAACTGAATGCTTTTTCATTGTTCTAAGATCCAAGGGTTTGGGTCTGTGGTCACCTATGGAAATTGGTGAAGATTTTTACCAAACCTTCCCCAGGAAGTGGGGTGCAAGGGTTGGGAGGATTTTGCGGGGAAAAACGTGTCCAAACTCCGTTTTTTCAGGAACCCAGATAAAGTTTGGTGGTGGCAGTGGAAATCCAAGGGCAAAGGGTAAAATTAATTTGTACCTTGGGGAAGTTTTAACCTAAGCTGGTAAAAGTAAGCTTAGGAGGTTTTCATGCAGGTCCCCACATCTGTACCCTAGAGTTCAGAGTGAGGAAGGAACCTTGACAATATACATATATGAGTGATCCAAAGCCCGCTGAAGTGAGTAGAAACACTCCCATTGATGTAATTGTCTTTGAATCAGTCCCATAATCAATACACACACAGTGACACACACAGATACATATAACTTAAATTATGTGTATACACACACATGAAATAAAATGTTCTGTCTCCCACTAAAAAGTTAGCAAGTGAAGTGTCGGTTTCTCTGGCTATAAAAAAAATTAAGGGTAAATTACTCAAGAACTTTAATCAAGTGACTGACTTGTTTGGATTAAAAACCTCTCAGCTCTGCTCCCATGTTTATGTGATTGCTTCAATTTGCATTTATGGGTCTAACACACTGAAGCCTCAGCACTAACATATAGAATCATCAGTGTAAAAATATGCACCAAGAATTTTTATTTAATCAAAATGCCAACTTTTTTTTTTTGCATTTTTTAGATTGTGGAGTAATGAGAGATTACCCCACAGTCTAAAATATAGAAGAGTAAACAGGCCATTTCGCTTCGAAAGCTTCCCTGCTGTTCATGTCTGTAGGTGGATTTTACATCCATTTCTTCTCTCTTTATCAATTTACAGACTTTGCCTTTGGAGTAAAATAAACCAAAAAATGAAAGAAAAAATTCATGGTGGATAATAGTTCTGAGGGCAGCAGCATTCATTGCTACTAAAGTTGTTATAGCTTTACAGCAATTATAGCTTGTGATATGTTGTTTCAGAGTGGGAAAATAGAGGCAAAGGTGGGTTGTTTGTTCACACCAATGCTGTACAACTGAAAACTGCTCCCCCAATTTCCAAAAGGGTGCTAGAGAGGGTTGCATTATATGGAATAAATCAGTGCTTTCCTCATTTTACAGAGGTTATTGCTATTGTTGGATATATGGGTCCATCTCCATTTATTTATGGTTCAGTTTTGATGCAAAACCATATAGGTTGAGTCAATTTTTCTTTAACTGAGTCATGCACAAAGAAAACTGGGGCTTACAAAGTTATCTGGGGCGCAGCCTCGATTTGATGTGAAAATGGAGACCTCCCGAGAAGTATTAGCTTTAGCATTACGTGCTCGGCTCTGCTAGATGAAATGTGTTGCTTTGCGGCTCCATGACAGTGATGCAGGGAGACAGGCAACAGAAAAAAAAACTGCAAAGAAAGTTCCCCTGGCTCAGAAATGCTGAGTCGCCATGTACCAAAAATGTCATAAATAGTGATGGGTGCCAAGATTTGTTAAGAGCTGTTTCAGTCTGTCTTACAATGCCAAAAGCTAAGTCCCTCTCTTCTCAATTGCTGCAGGGTTTACTCAATGCAATTTTTGAACTGGTTAAATGTATAATATCCATTTTACCTCTCCCCTCCTTTTGGTACAGTGGTGGTGGATATTCTCTCTGTCTCTAGCCATGTGTAAGTTCAAGGGTCTGATTTCCTGTGAAGTCAAGGGTAAAACTCCCTTTGGTTTCAATAGCACTGGGCCCCACTGGCTGAGAACTTTCACTGAATATACAAGGTTTCTTTTCTTCTGATTTTGGATATTCAGGGGTGTAACATAGTCTTTATGGCTGATCTATTGTTACCAATTTGTGTGGAATGTTTCTATTTTAGTACAACACTAAATTATAAACCTAATTTTAACAAAAAAAAGTTGTAATGGGTGACTCATACAAATGTAGGGGTGGAAGGGACCCTGAGAAGTCATGAAGTCCAGCCCCTTCTGCTGAGGCAGGACCAAGTAAACTTATACCATCCCTGACAGGTGTTTGTCCAAAAACTGCATAAGACTCATGTTTTGAGTCGTGTTGAGATGAGTCCAAAATTTTGATTCTTACCCAACCCTCTGAACCTGCAAAACTGGCATGAAAAAATATCTCTTGAAAATGGACTGTGTGACAATTTCTGTTCTAAATCAGGTCAGAATTAGAGTCAGAGCTGAGTTCTTATGGTATTTTGACTTTCTGCTTCTGGTCTGACTAGGTCCCAAAATGAAAAATTTTGATTAAAAGTTAACCAAGCAATTCAGAACCTATGAAAGGGGTTCAGAATTTCAGATTTTAGTGGAAGTCCCTGCTGGAGAGTTGTATTGATTTATCTGTACTCAGTATGCCTTCCTTAACTTGCTTAGGTGGATGATGGGAGAAATGCAGATGGTGGAATTTAATAGTTACAGTTAATTGGGATAGAGGAGGAAATTAAACTAAAGAAACGTTCTTGTCTCAACACGATCAGTATTTTCCACCATTGTCAGTACTTAGACATCAAAGAAATAAAAAAGTGCATGAAACATACAGATCAGAGCATAGGCGCTGGCTTCCTCTGGGTCCGGGGAGTGCTCAACCCACCACTCCACCCCAAGTCCCGCCCCCACCCCAGCCCTTCTCCCACGTCCCCATCCCGACCCTGCCTCTTCCTGACCAGTTCCATCCCCTCCCCTGAGCACGCCCCATCCCTGCTCCTCCCCTTCCCTCCCAGAGCCTCCTGCATGCCACAAAACAACTGATTGTGGAGGGTGGGAGGTGCTGGGAAGGAGGGGGAGGAGTTGATCAGCTGGGCCGCCAGTGGACAGGAGGTGCTGGGGGAGAGGGAGGGAGCTGGCTGCCAGTGGGTGCTAAGCACCCACTAATTTTTTTTCATGGAGTCGGCACCTCTGGATCAGAGTTTATATTATTTTATTTTCTTTATGGTACAAATGCATACTTGCTGTGAAGGCATATCTTATAAGTACATGGTTAACCCACTGGCGAGAGTGTGTGTTGCATATCATCTTCTGTGCTGAAGATATGAGAAGATACAGCACCAAGATACAGAAATTAGGTTCTTTAACTCAAGTTGTAGCAGCTCATGCTTTTAGTTCTCATTGTCTCTGGTTCAATCCCCAGTGTGTCAGCCAAGATGGTGGCCATCAAACATGCAGTTTCTTTAAGTGCATGATAAAAATATTTTAACATGTTACAAAAGAAATGCCAAATATTCCATTAATGAATACCCCCCCCCCACCAAATCTCTTTTCCTCCTCTTTAAAAGTGATCTGTAAAGAAAACTGAATTTCAGGGGCTGTGTGCTCAACCCTTTCTGAAAATTAGTCATCTTTAGGATCTTTCAAGCTGGGCACCCAAAAAATTGAGAAACCCCAAGTCACTAGTCATTTCTGAAAATCTTACTCTATATACTTGATTTTTTTTTGTAGCTATTGCCCCTGCAATCTTTTTTAAGTGTTTTTCTTCTGATTGTTGTTCTAAAAATACATGCAACGTAAACAATAGAAATGGCTTGATGATAGTCAGTGGAATGAAGCTGGGCTCTACTGGTTTTCTTAGCTTTAAAAACAGAGAAACAAACAATAAAACAAAGAAATTGCATCATGTGGAACTATTTGTTTGACAGCAGTAGAATGCTCTGACTTGCACAATATGATGGAATGAGGCAGGTTTTGCCTCATTGCATACTCACAGTCACAAATCATATTCCAGCTGCACATTCACATTACAAAAGAAATGCCATTCAATCCTCTGTCTCGCTCATGCACAGAAGCAGTAAATACTGAAGGTGAAATCCTGGCCCAATTAAAGTCAATAGGAGTTTTGCTGTTGACTTCAGTGGGATCAGGATTTAACCCTAAGAACATTTAATGAGATTTTCCACTCAGTTACATACACATTCAGGTACTGTGCAAACCAAACTCTTGGTAGATCATTAGGGGAAAGACCCTCCATCATATAACAAAAACCACAGAGCATTATAAACCTCTGTAACTCATACAAATCAAGATGTCAAGTTCCTACAACTTTGCATTAAGATACTAGAGTTGTTAAAAATAGGTTGCAGTGTTTAAAACAGGTCTTTAGAGGTGGCAAAGGTATTTCTTCATTCTCAAACAGAGCTGAAAAGCTTAGGTTCAAACTTTGCAAAACAGTCCACTCCCAGGGCGCAAAAAAGCATGCAAAATTTCAAACTGAAAGGTAAAATGTTGACAAAGTAGAAACACTAGTGCAATTTTAACTGCAAACATTGTCACATGCTCTGCTTATAGGCCTTGATCATGAAAACATATAGGGACATATTTCCCTTAACTCCCATGTGTAGCCGCATTGACACTGGTGGCATAACTCGTGTGAATAAATCACACCATATGTATAAAGCCTTGTCTACACAGCAAATGCTTTGTGGTTATAGCTATAACACTATAGCTCTACTGGGAGAGCCCCCTAATATAGATGCAGTATATGCTGATGGAAAGGTTTTTTTGTCGGTATAGTAATCCCACCTCCCAGAATGACATTAACTATGCTGCCAGAAGAATTGTTCTGTTGACATAGCTGGGTCCATACTGAGGGGATTGTCAGTACAGCTGTGTTGGCTAGGGGATATGCTGAAGACCTGGCCAGTGTTTGCAGGATCTAGACCATAATTTGTACCTGGAAATTTACTATCTTAAATGTACTGGGCCAGATCCTCAGTTGGTAAAAGTCAGCACGGCTTCACCAAAGTCACTGGCAGCCTGCCAGTTTACACCAGTGGGCTCTTGAGACTCTTATCCACTATTAATTATCACAATCCAGAAATCAAAAGAATGGGTGTGGGCAACACTGTGGGGATACTTTTGCTGCCTCAGTGACAACTATGGTATCTTTTTCAAGCTTTTGTTCATATATTTGTACCTACCAGAAATTATGTAGGAATTTTATTCTTTTAAACTCTCTGAAATGGGCATATTTATACTCCAATCCACTGGAATGTTATTTCACATAAGCCAGGACATCATATGCAAAAGGTCAAGCATCTCTAACATATGTTGCAGTAAGCCTTGTCATCATTACTGGTTGTGATTACTCCACTCTATTCTTTTACCCATTCATTTCTGAATGTGGAGAAATATTTAACCTTGTTTTTACGAGATCATTATGTATATTTCTGTTTTCCTCATTCTTCTTACCAATTCCCCTCTCACATTGATGGGAAATATAGTATATGCCATGACAGTTATATCTTGAAGGTTTGCCCTGACCTTCCTATGCTGCTAAAAGGGCAGGGGGCCTCCAGTAAGAGAAAAAGGGTCCTGGGATAGAAAAGTTTGAGAATCACAGGCCTAAATAATAGGGCCAGTGGAATACTGGGGGGAAATAGTCTTTGCCGTTGTTTGGTCAAATACATTATTTCCAGATGTTTGAATATTGTATTTAAGCGATAATATTCAACCAGCTTTGCTAAACATGAGTGAATATGGGAGCAGTGGAAATGCACCTGTAACACTTAGTCACTTTTATTTGAATCAGAGATACTTTAAAGAGAGGAAGGTTTACAAAATCTTTCATCATTTGCTGGGTATTTCATGAAAATGAACAGAACAACATTAGGCAATATGTACAGTCAAGAATCATTTAGTGTTTCTTTTATGGGGCATACAAGAGGAAATAAGTAATATTTACATGTTGTGATTTTTCACACACAGAATAAGATTGGTCATGGTTATGGAAAATCCAAAGCTTTATTTTCTAATTAGTGGTGCTGCATGCAAATAAGTAGACTTAATTTTGTAATTTGAAAAAAAAATTCAAAGTTATTTTGCAAGATTTAGTGGGGACCTTTCCTATTTCACCAGTAACTATCTTGTTACAAGTTCTGTAGTTCTAAACTTTAACCTCAAGAATTTCACAAAGACAGCAATGTATCCTAAAGTTGAGAGAGAACAATCTATCACATCACCTTACAGAACAGTAAATACAATAATGAATATTAATACCCACAGCTACGATGCAGCTGCTTAAAGATAGCTGAACATGAAAGTCTGTACCCTTGGGGATCTGACTGGAAAGGACAGTTCCAGGGGGAAGATTCTGAGTTCTCCACTCCATCACTGCTGGAGGGCGTAGCTGAGGGACAACTCTGTTAAGTTCAACCTGCCTACCACCACAGAATGCTTTCCCTTTTCCTGGGCATCGGAGACCAGAGCCAAACAGGAGTCTGGTTAGTGCAGGCAATGAGGAAGCTTGAATGATGGCCTCAATATAAGAATCTGGATAGAACAGAATAGAGCAGAGGTCATGGGAGAAGGAGGGAGGAAACCACCTTTTTACACCCACAAACCCTTTACATTTCTCCATACACGATGGGTTGGAGACCAGCTGGTGTAGGTGAGCGGCAGCAGGTGGAGAAGTTAGCAGAGCAAACCATTGTCACCAAACCTCTTTCCCAGTCACAGCTTTCCTTTATGGAAACCACAGCTCATGACAGAGCCAAGGCCAATCTGGAACAGGTGACAGGAGACAAGGCAGGTGGTGGCAGTCCCATCAGGGCTTTGTCAGTTATCCCTCACCTTCCTGGCTTGCAGGCAGAAGCAACAGTGATTCTATCTGAGACCCTATGCTGAATGGTACTTTATACACTGCTAGTCCTTGCACTCAGATATATCACAGCCACAAGGAGTGAGAGTGGACACAACGCATTCCAGTTTACTTTGAGCAGGTGGAGAAGCTACAATCCTGTCAGCTGAACCTGCAGGTTTGCGAGGACCCTGAGTGAAGGTAGGCAGGACTAGTGGCAGGAGCTTCAAAGCCAGGAACTGAAGCCAGGGATCAGAGCTGGTGTTGGAGTCAGGAGTCAAGCCAAGAGTCGGAGCAGGATTCACGAATCAGGCTGAAGATTAATACCAGGCATGAGGGTCAAAATTAGGGTTCTACAGATTGATCAGGAGTCAGGATCCAAGTAGGAGCCAAGGTCAATACCAGAAGTTCAGGGGTAGAGAAGGACGGCAGCTAGTCAAGGAGACACATTGTTGTCTGGACACTTCCTGGTATGCCCTATGTGCTTATATAGGATAAAGAAGCCAATCGGGAATCACTAAAATAACTGTCAGTTGGATCACTTAAGGCAGAACTTCCCCTTGGCGTGCAACCTCTGTGAATTGTGTGTTGCACACAGTGGGCAGGTTACAGGTGGCAGTGTGAGGCTGTTGCTTGGGAGCTCTACAAGTTCAAGTCCTAGTGATCCTCACAAAGTTGGCTGTAAGCTGCTTCCACTGTGTGGCTTGGGTCTCTTGTACACACCATAGAAGATAGACATATCTTGCAAGGTAATGGAAGAAAGAACAGGAGTACTTGTGGCACCTTAGAGACTAACAAATTTATTTGAGCATAAGCTTTCATGGGCTAAAATCCACTTCATTGGATGCATGCAGTGGAAAATACAGTAGGAAGATTATATATATATATACACAGAGAACATGAAACAATGGGTGTTATCATACACACTATAACGAGAGTGATCAGTTAAGGTGAGCTGTTACCAGCAGGAGAGAAAAAAAAACCTTTTGTAATGATAATCAAGATGGGCCATTTCCAGCAGTTGACAAGAACGTAATGGCGAATATTCTTATGAAGGTATGGGGGGGAATGGTTTTGTTCTTGACAAGCATGTTTGCGTTTAGAAAGTGACCTGTTTTGTTGAGCACTTTGGAGGCACAGGTACAGTATTGTCCCGCAGTAAGGACATTTATCCCTGCTTTCTGATTATTATTCCTTTACCACTGTGTTCAAAGCTATTGGACAGCCTGAGAGAGATCTGCTGCTTCAGAAGCTGCCTCCCCAGGCACACATTGTAGCATGCATCTTGTCAATGGATGTTGTTACTGGATATGTTTGCTTGCTTTGAGCCTTTTCATGGGAGTCCAGGAATTCATGTTATAAAAGCACAGATTTTAACCAAACCAAGAGAAAGGAGTTGAGAGTAGTAAGGGAAGGCAGATGTGGGCAGGGGAAATATTGAATTTGCCATGAGTATCTATGAGATATAAAATGGTTTCTTAAATCTGGCTTCAAAACAACCTGAAATGCAGAACCCATTCAGTATAGAGATTGAAAATAATTGAAACATGGTGATAGAATTGCAGTTGGATTTGTGAATTCCTACCTATACCAGACAGAAAGCTTTGCTGGGAGGTACGGTTAGAGAATGGGACTGGGAAGGAGTCCTTTCACATTATGTCAGCGTTGCCAGAAATTTATGGTGGAACTTGGATAAGTTCCAACAACAAAGTGCCTCAGTTTCCCTTGCTGTGAAATGGGGAAAGGAGTGTTTCATTTAACTGATCAACAGGTCCAAATGGTTTGAGATACTCAGATGGAAGGTGCTATTGCACGCTGGCCCATGGATTGTGGTTATTCATTGAATTCTTTTATTTTTGCATTCTGAAATTCAACATTACATTCCAACAAAAATCAATTTGTGAATGTTTTGCTATGAAACTGGCCAAAGTTTCTGGGTTGGCCAGGAACAACATTCTGCAGATATTATTTGTTGTCATTTTACAAATCTTCCTTCATAATTTTAATGTACCACTGACTATATCAGTGATATCAGTTGTAAGGCACATTTCCCATAGTTGTGGAAGGTTTTTGATCAAAGAATAAATGTGGTAGGAGTTATCCTTACAATTCTCAAGCATAGCCCTGTAGTCACCGTGAGTTATCATCTTGTAACTGATGTTTCCAGACCCTGCAGTGATAAATTAAGCTAATTCCAAAGAAGGCCGTCTTATTTCAGAATAAGTGTGCCAGTAAATGTAGTTCACAGAATCACAGAAGATTAGGGTTGGAAGATACCTCAGGAGGTCATCTAGTCCAACCCCTGCTCAAAGCAGGACCAACCCCAACTAAATCATCCACATTATGGATATTTCCAGGCGGAGAAATTACTCACTTGACAACTTTGGATAGTTAATCAGGAATAACTCCCTATATAGACTACAAGGGCTTTTTGTTTGTAACATAGCAGCAAGTACTTGTGTCTTGCCAGAGCCAAACCGAATATGAACCTCAAAATTGTTGAGTTCCTTTCTAAATCTATAAATCACAATGTCTGATTGAGCTCTAAATTAGGACAAATCTGTCTGTGTATCTGTAACCCACACACCTCCTGGGTGTGGTGGTCTGTCCCATCTAGTGGCACTGAGGCCACTTAGAGGAAGATTAATGAGTCTGCTCTATAGCTTTAGCTAAGGGCCATGTGGCTTTTAGCTCATGCAGTAGATGCTCATTCACTAAGCTCCAAAAGTCCCAGGTTCCATCCCACCTGCCGACGACCAGGGTCTGTTGGTGTTACGTATTTATCACTGCATAGTGATATTGGATTAAACTAATTTGGAATAAAACAACAATATTCTGTAATAAGAGAATCCACATATGGAGCTAATCCACTTTAAATTCACACCCTATATTATTCAGGATTAATTTTCATGTGTAGACAAGCCCTTAGAAGCAGGGCAAAAACTATTTTCAAACAATGCTATTTTTGTTGGCATGGAAGAGGCTTCTTTTAATTAGGAAAAAATACTTTTCATTATTAAATTCCTATTGAAAAAAAATAGTTTAAATTAAGGGGGAAATGTTTCACAAACCCCAAATGAAATAATGTATTGTCCAAGGTTTTGTTAAACCCCAAACTGTCTCATCTCCATTATTTACAAGACATTTGCGTTATTCACTGTCAGCCAATAAATTGTTCCTGTCACCCTTCTGTGTAGCTGTAATGCCACCATGTATAGGAGCTAGTCAGAGCCTTAAGACTGTTCTAATGTAATTTTTGTATTGATTGCTCATGTTGATTTTAGAAGGACTATCTCTTCTGGCATAAGTTATTGTCAGTGGAATTAACAAAAGTAACAGCAGAAGAATGACGAATTGACCATGCATTCTCAGAGCCTTCGTTACACAGCTTGCACACAAAGCAGCCTGCAGAAATGTGGTGCAAGGCAGCTACCAGTAATTGCGCCTGTGTTATCATTCTGCCTTCCATAAAGGAAGGAAGGAAAGAAGAATGTGAATAACAAAGCATGTAGGGGCTTTCTCTCCTTTGCCAGTTGCCCTGAAAAGGCTTCAAACCTTTGGTTTAAAAAAAAAAAAAAAAGGAAGAAAGAGAGACACTTTCCAGGGCGATAATGTCCAATACAAGGCCCCAGACGGGGACACAAGGGACACTAAGCAAGATGAGGAATGGGAAGATCTTATGGTTAAAGTGGCAAACTGGGACTCAGAACACCGAGGTTCAGTTCTGGCTCTGCGGCATGTTCCACGTGTGTCACTGGACAATCAAGTCGCTCTCTGAACCCGAGTTCCCGCTCTGTAAAATGGGGGTGATGATAATACTTCCAATCTACCACCTTGTGTTTGTATTGTCTCTTTAGATTGTAAGCTCTTCAAGGAAAAAACAAAAGGAGTACTCGTGGCACCTTAGAGACTAACCAATTTATTTGAGTTAGTGGAAAATACAGTATGCGTCCGATGAAGTGAGCTGTAGCTCACGAAAGCTTATGCTCAGATAAATTGGTTAATCTCTAAGGTGCCACAAGTACTCCTTTTCTTTTTGCGAATACAGACTAACACAGCTGTTACTCTGAAACAAGGAAAAAATAGCCTCTTACTGAGCACTTGTACAGTGCTTAGCACAATGGGGTTCTGATTCCACTTGGCTCCTGTAGGTGCTACCATAAACATGATAGTCATTGTTTTAGGACAGTAGCACACATTCTTTTGAGGGAGCAGACTATAGTGGCACCAAACCTCTCTCTATTTCTCCGTCTCTCTCTCTCTTTCTCTCTCTCTCTATGGGGACGAAGGTTTTGTTTTGTTTTTCCTGCAGGGTTAGCACTTCACATTATGGATATTTCCAGGCAGGGAAATTACTCACTTGACAGCTGTGGATAAAACATGAAATTTTAGATAATGTTTTAAATTCACTGGGGAAAAACCTGCTTCAAGGTAATTTATAAATTAGCCAAATTCAAATATTGTCTCCTGGCATGTATCTGTAATTAGAAAACTGTCTTGGAGAGGAAAGAAGACCTAAGAGATAGCTGGTACACAGATTATTTTGTGGCTAAAAATAGGAATAGCTAGAGGTTGCGTGATCTCAGGAAAACCAACATGTGTAGAGCAAGCTTGCTTCTTTATATATTTAAAAGTTCTCCCAGTTCACCAGCCTGACTAGCTTCGAGCTTGCTGTATTAAAGTTAATGGGGAAATGCTGAATTATTTGTGACTGCATGGTTTCTTTGGTGCTAATTTGATTTCACAATTCCCTTTCCTTCCTTCTTCCCTCATTTCTCTCTGTTCTCTCTCATTCTGTTATCTGCAGAAAAAGTTTACCCCTTTAAAGTGAAGTCTTTAATAATTTGGCAGTTGGTAATTCATGTGCCTCCCTTTTTTCTTGATCTCTATCATGTCTTGATCCTCAGGCACCTAGTTGTGTGAAAATGTTACAGTGAGGTGGGCCATATGAGTAGCTAGATTGGAGTCAAAGGGATGATATTCTCTGAACTCACCTGGATTTTTGAGCATCTAGATTTGGCCCCAGATCATGCTCTTCCTCTTTGCCTTTCCCCATGAAGAAGTTAAATCATGTCACACCAATCTGATTTGAAGCCTTGCCTTTTCTCTCCACAGCTTTGTTAGTTTCTTGCTTTGAACAGTTGTTTTCTTGCCACTGAGTCTGCTGGCAAAGTTTTCAGGGCGCATGGTAAGGGATGTATGATTTTGCTTTGTATACTGTTCCTCATGAGTTGCATGGATGCATTTGGGTTTATGAACAATAGTTACATTGCCAAGCAAATGCCACTGGCTTCCCAAGCTTTACAACTCCAATAAACAATTTGCTGCAGTGAGAGAAATGTCATTGATTCAAGTGCATGAATCAGGGAGGAAAAGAAGGGATAATAATCTTTTGCAAGTAGCGGTGTGTGCTAACATATATCCAGCAGATTACACTTTTATTCAATTTCTTTATAAGGGGCCATGTGTCAAAAGGCTTTTTACCTAGATCTGCTAAAATGGTATATGGAAGGACAACATATTTTCTTCACCTTTTACCTTGGAGCAGTAAACATTGTTGCTGGAGACCATTAAAACCTAGTTGTGTCAGCTCCATTTCTAACTCTGGCACTCTTTCAGGGTTAAGTAGCACTGATATTAATGGGAGGCGACATAAATCAAAATCTGTGCCAAATTCAGGTACAGCAGGCTCCAGGGCAACTTGCAGTCAGTAGGTTTCTAATTTTGATCTATACTTGCAGTTATTTTCTAAGCCTCAGCGCCTCCCCACTGCATTCTCCTTACTCCGTTGCAGCTCAGAAGGGAAGCTGAAGTCGTGTTGCAACTAAAGAAGTGCGTGTGTGTGTGTGTGTGTGTGCACACGCGTTCCAAAACTAGGGGGTAATACTCATTGGTATTTTAGAGCACACCTGCTTATTAGCCCTTGAAATGGTTCCACATCCTCTACAGCTTGCTAACTGTACGAAATGTAGGACAATGGAGCACACTGCCAAGGAAAGTTGTGGAAGTTCCTTCACTGGAGGTTTTCAAAAGGAGGTTGGATAGCCATCTGCCTTGGATGGTTTAGACACAACAAATCCTGCATCTTGGCAAGGGGTTAGATAGACGGCCCTTATGGTCCCTTTCAACCCTATATTTCTATGATTCTTTGCTTCTACATGCTTGATGGGCAACTTATCCAATAGGTGTGAATCTGTACCTAGCTAATACAACATACTCTAAAAAATCTGTGTTCTCAAAGAAAAAGGACAGGCCACGTGCTGCAAATAGACACAGTGAACATTTTGATGTATATAATTCACCTGGAGAAGCTATTTTCTAAATCAAGTGGGGAGAAAAACTCCAATTGAAACCAAATGAGGACACCAAGGGAGGTTAGTTCCACTGATCATAAGACTCTGATCCAGCAAATCATGTGCTAAAATCTAAACTGAGAGTGGTTCCATTGAGACACTTATTGAACTCTAGCTAACATTTTGGTTTTGATTTAGTTCTCAAAGGTGAGAGTTGCTGCATTTCCAGAACCCCCACACTCTGCTAACACCTACAGGATCCTTCCACCGAGTCCTACTTCACCAGAAAATCCTGTTATTACCAGGATGGGGTCTCGGCTGTGGAACTCGCCCTTTGAAAGTCATCTTGGTCAATTTCTCATCTGTTTAAAAGAAAAATCTTAAACTTTACTCCCTCCTGCTTTTCCCATTCCCAGGACCCCCTTCTGTTGGCGTGATTCCATTTTTAGAAGGTGGCTCTTTCTCTTGATGTTTTGAAGTGCATTTTAATGTTTTTCAATAGTGGACAGGGCCACTAATGTCTCAGCAGGCTATAAAATAATTACTGTCCCCAGTGAATGAAATTTGGACTCAGACCACTAATGCGTTTCGCAGAGGCCAAACAGTCATTCGGTGAACACAGCTGACCTTGACATTTTCCCTGATTTTTTACACAGCCCTCAGCTTCACTGGAGTTTTCTGCCCTTTCCCCCACCCCTCCATAAGGAAAAGGCATTATTTCATCATCTATGTTCCTCTCTCTGCAAAATTGAGCTCTGCCCATCACAGTGAAGGGGGGAGCTGAAGGTTGAATGGTGGAATCTGCTTGATTTAATATACAGTCATCAATACCCTCATGAATTCCTAACCAAACTCAATTCATCCATGGAAAGCCTTTTAAAAGTGAATGGCAAAGCAAACACAAAACATGGGCTTATGTCCTGTGCTGTTTCTTTGTGACACAGAGAAGGCGTCTCGTAAGTATGGCAATAAATGTGTGTTGTTTTTTTTACCATAGAAATGTCAGGTTTTTCTTGGTCTTTCTTACATGGATGACTTTAGCCAGAACTATGGCTGGCTGCAATGGGGATACTGCACCAGGCTATAACCTGAAGTACAGATCTCCTTCCCCAACCCCAACTGCGGGAGGAGGCAGATGGCTTGAAACTGTTTTATTACATCAAAGAGACGCAGTAAAGGGCACAGGCCTTTATATCAGTGTCTGGACATTAGTGTAAGGAGTGAGCAAGGTACATCAATGTGATGTGTGAATTCACCCTGTCTGCGGCAGGGGTAGAAGGTGACCAGCACAGCAGAACCACTGCATTTCTACAATGGGGGCATGGGCTTTCAGGACTCTACCTACAGAGTACCATGGAGTACAGGAACTCCTGAAGCAGTCCTGAGGAGCAGCTATTGAGAAGTGAGAGTGAGGTCAGAGGATTCAACACTACACAGATCCACTTTGATCCTAACCTCCCCACATGCAGTGGGTTGACGGATTGGGTTTGGTTTACTGGGGGCATGGAGCTAACTAGAGTAAAGCTATGAAACACCTCTGCTCCTGCTTCTTGATTCCTCATCTTTGCACCTGTGGCATCCTCCTATGCTTAACTGAGGTGCTCAGGTTGGGGCACTGTTTGGGAGGACTAGAAGGGGAAGTGAGTGCAGACCTGAAAGAAAACTCTAGGAAGAAATAGAGCAATAATACTAACTGCCCCCTTGTTATTGACAGTGTGGATGGTTTTTCACGTTTGTACTATGCAAGTAGAGCTGAAACGTTCTTTGCTGTGTACACCAATATATAACATATATAATTCTCCATCATGGAAGCTGCCCAGCATTTCAGAGCAGCCAGCTGTAAGTGGGCATGTCTTTCTACAGCACTAGGCATCTTAAATTTGAGTTAGATTTTCAATAGCAACCCCCAGTGACCACTCCTCCAGAGAGACTGTGCTTGCTCAGTTGGAGTCAGATGAAGCATGAGCTCTACCTGTTGTTGCAAAGAGTTTGTCACTTAACTGTTTTGTTCACAGATTCTGATACATCAGCAGGCTGTGCTGGTAACTCCTGGGCTGTTCACACGTTGTGCAAAGTAGCAAGAAAACCAATTCTGTTTCAGTAGCAGTCCTTATTTGATTGTCCCTATATTTGAGGATATTCACAGGTATCCAGTCATTTTGTAATAATTCAGGGAAAAGTTTCCTATTTCTTCTAAGGTGCTGCATTTATAGATTAAGTATTCATCAAAAAGAGCCATAATGGCTTGGCAGTTCTCCTTCTAATATGCATTCAAAATTCAATTAAAACTAATACCAATTAGTTATGTATAGCTTCTGAGACCCCTATTAAACCAAAATATGAGCAGGCTACAGCTACCATTTAAAATATGGAAATACATCAATTTTAATATCCATTACATGAATGTCTTTCAGAGTCTTAAATGTGACAAGAATGTCATGTACTATATAAAAGCAATTTGTTGTGGTCATTTTAAAACTTTTTTCATTATCTTTAATTTTTGTAGATTCTGCAAAAAGTGGAAACTAGGTCAAATTGAAAAGGATGAATATAAACAAATAACACAGGTATATAGGAACAAAATTAGAAAGGCCAGAACACACAATGAGATTAAACTAGCTAGAGACTGAGAGGGGACATAATAATTTTCAAGTACATAAAAGGTTGTTACAGGAGGAGGGAGAAAAATTGTTGTTCTTAACCTCTAGGACAAGAAGGACAAGAAACAATGGACTTAAATTGCAGCAAGGGCGGTTTAGGTTGGACATTAGGAAAAACTTCCTAACACTCCTGGTAATTAAACACTAGAATAAATTGCCTAGGGAGGTTGTGGAATCTCCATCATTGGAGATTTTAAAGAGCAGGTTAGACAAATACTTGTCAGGAATTGTCTAAATAATACTTAGCCCTGCCATCAGTGCAGGGGCATAGACTAGATGACCTCTTGAGGCCCCTTCCCATCCTACAAGTTTATTATTCTATGATTATTAACTTCTGGGAAATCAGATATGAATAGGAAATATCCCGTGATAGAACCTGAGTTTCATATAATGCCACATAATGGCTTGAGTATGTCTTACTATTAATAAATGCCTGCTGATGCTCAGGGAATGCCTGAGTAGATTTTGATTGCTATGTAAGATTGTGTGGGTACCTTTACCCTCAGCTTGGGCACTGAAGCCTAAGGGGAGAAGTGAGCTGCTGAGTGTGAGCCCGAATGTCTACACAGTTATTCTTAGCATTGTAGTGCAAGCCGGAGCCTGTAGACTCTGAGATTCGCTGCTGCAGGCTGCTGCTTGACCTACCCTAAGACATACACATTTCATCTATATCTAGCTATATATATTTCTTTTAAAGACATCCTGATTTTGTTTATTCCGTATGAAGACATGTATTAGGCAAGGGCTGTTCTCTTATCACTTTGTTCATAACATTTACAAAGTAAATCAGGGAGGAGGAGGCACGTCTGATACTCTGAGCATGGGACAAACAGCCAAGAATTTCTGAATTTTAATCTTGAATCTGACACTGATGACCTAATGGGGTTGGGCAAGTCATCTAGGCCTCACTTCAGAATAGTTCTTAATCGTGTGCAGAATTTTAGGCACATGCTCAATTTCATCTCTATTCAACAAAACACATGAGTATATGTTTAAGTCTGAATTAAGTTAACATATTCACTGAATAGGGATGAGCTTAAAATTGAGCACTTGCTTATGTGCTTTGTTATACTGGGGGCTTAGGTCTTGCTTATTTCACTGTGAATTGAAAAGGCTGAAAAACATATTCACAGCATCTTCTCCATTACAAGAACACAGGCAGTAAGTGTAGTAAAGGACAAAAAACACATAGATTAAATACAGAGAAAAACTGAATTAGATACAGTTACAGTAGCATCATGAACTGGTGCCTTTAGTAATTAGTCAGAGCTGAACTGATCTACTGGGGATCTCATTCTTTGACTCTTTCAATAATAATCCAGGGCATGTTTACCCACATGACATTTATCAAAGGCCTTGAATTAAATTTTTTCTTCTGGTTTCAGAGTAGCAGCCATGTTAGTCTGTATCCGCAAAAAGAAAAGGAGTACTTGTGGCACCTTAGAGACAAACAAATTTATCTGAGCATAAACTTTCATGAGCTACAGCTCACTTCATTGGATGCATGGCTGGTTTCATGGCTTACTTTTGAATATTCGAAGCCTGAACATAAATGTTGGGAGCCTCAGTTTAAATTGTCCTGTCTGCAATTTTCTGTGCATCTGATATTATAACAATCACTCTAAATCAGAACTATCAAACATTTACAGCTGTTAAATTAACAAATAAATAAAAGTGTCAGATTTGTCCAAAATTGAGATGGAAGTTGGGAAACACTAATAAAGTTCAGGTCTCCTTCTTTCCTGCAGTAGAACCCTAGACTCAAGCAGAGCCCATTTGACATCAGAGATCCAGGACGATGCCCATGCAGAACTCATTTGAAGACCAGACCCTAGGTTTGGTGCAGGCATTTCAAAGAGCTATGAGACACACAAAAGTTCATGTATAATTTCACCCACAAGTAAAAAATTAGTAGTAGGTCAATGACCAATAAAAGTTGGAGGTGAAAGGAACCCCTCCATGAATAAAAATATAGAAAACTCATTATTTCGAGGGTTTTTTAAAGATGTTTTCAGTTTCTTAACTTTCAAAGGGAGGATGGTCTTGTGATTAAGCTACTGAATTTGATTTGGGAGACACAAATTTTAATTCCCAGCTCTGCCTCAAACCTTCTGTGTGACACTGACAAGTCACTTCATCTCCCCATGCTTCTGTTTCCACTCCCATTCTTTGTCACGTCTGTTTAGACTGCAAGCTCTTTGGATCAGGGATTATTTCTTACTCTGCCTGTGTGTGCAGCAGTATTGCTAACTTAAAATGTTCAAAAATCAGGATACCAAAATATCATAACATTATCTTAAAAATCAAGAGATTTAAAAAATATATAATTTAGGGGTTCTTGTCATTTGCTTTTTGGTTTTTGAGCCTTCACAGTGCACTTGGGTCACATTTTCAAGCTTTACTTCACAACTATGAGGGCTGTAAACATATTGGTTTAAAATCTGAAAATTGAGATTCTCATATAGTTCATTGCCTCCAGGAACTGGGGATTTAATAAAACATCAAATATCACAAGGCTTGTGACAATATTGGTGCCTAGCACTAGAGGATCCTGATCTAAGTCGGGAACTCTAGTCTAGGTACTACTCTGATGCAAGTAACAAACATTTTTTACATGTCCTTTTCTATATCTGTTTGGAGAACTTTCTAAATGTCACTGCATATGATAAATTTCAGGCCTGACATGTCAAGTCCTGGCAGCAAGGAGAGAAGTTAAAAATAAATTTCAGGAGTCAACAAATGGTGTATTTTCATTTTTCCAGAAATATGTATATCTAGATAGCATTTACTAGCAACTATTTGCATAGGGAAAAAGTATTTAAACACTGAAGCTTATCTGGTCTTTTCCCCAAAGCATTTATAGCAAAAATGCTGTTAGCTGTGTTGTTATTTAATCTGGTGTTCAAAAGAAAATGTCAGCCAGACCAGCATGAAAATTAAACTATTCCAAAGCCTTAGGACTCGTCTCATCTACTAACTTCAAGCTAAAATGAATATAAATATTTTTAATTCTTGTTTGAAATTCTCCTTTCTGTATGTATTTTTTTCTTCTGAATTTTCCATTTGTATCCCCTTTCCTTGCTTTCTCCCATATTTCTGGTTGCTCTTGCTTTCAGTTCTGTGGCTTCCTTCACCCCCATTTCCTGTATTTAAATTATTCTAACCACCTTCTACTTTTTAATGTACTCTTATCCATCACTCTGTAAACCAGAAACAATAGTGGTATGCCCTGTCACTCTGACTGCAATTATGACTTTCCCTGGTTCCCATTCAGTTACCTGTACGGTGCCGACAATGCTGTTCACTTGAAAACTAAGCGCTTGTGTACACATAAACCACAACAGTGCCACCGCTGCAGCTGCGACACTGTAGTACTTCAGTGAAGGTGCCACCTATGCTGATGGGAGGGGTTTTCCCATCGGTGGAGGTAATCTACCACCCCAAGAGGCAGTAGCTGGAACAATGGGAGAATTCTCCCATCAACCTAGAGCTGTCTACACCAAGGGTTATGTCGGGTTAACTACATCGCTCAGGGGTGTGGATTTTTCACATTCTGAGGCCTGGTCTACGCTACGGGGTTAGGTCGAATTTGGCCACATTAGGTTGATTTTAAAATGACTGCGTCCACACAACCAACCCCGGTCCATCGACTTAAAGGGCTCTTAAAATCAACTTCTGTACTCCTCCCCAGTGAGGGGAGTCGCGCTGAAATTGACCTTGCTGGGTCGAATCTGGGTTAGTGTGGAGGCAAATAAATGGCATTGGCCTCCGGGAGCTATCCCAAAATGCTCCATTGTGACTGCTGTGGACAGCACTTTGAACTCTGATGCACTGGCCAGGTACACTGGAAAATCCCTGGGAACTTTTGAATTTCATTTCCTGTTTGGTTAGCATGGCGAACTCAGCAGCACAGGTGACCATGCAGTCCCCCCAGAATCGCAAACTAGCTCCAGCATGGACCGATCTGATTGTTGTATTGTTTGTATTGTATCTGATTGTTGTACAGGCAGAACTCCAATCAAAAAGAAGAAATGCAAATATATATATGCCAAAATCTCACAGGGCATGTTGGAGAGAGGCTATGGCAGGGACACATAGCAGTGCCGCGTGAAAGTTAAGGAGCTCAGGCAAGCCTACCAAAAGAAAAAGGAGGCAAATGGTTGCTCCGGGTCAGAGCCCCATACATGCCGCTTCTGTGATCAGCTGCATGCCATTCTAGGAGGGGACCCTACCACTACCCCACCGCTGTCCATGGACACCTGCAGGGGGAGGGGGGGAGTCTCACACAATAGGGAGGAGGATTTTGTGGATGAGGAATAGGAGGAGGAGAATGAGCAGCAGGCAAGCGGTGAATCTGTTCTCCCCAGCAGCCAGGACCTTTTCATCACCCTGGAGCCAATACCCTCTGAAGGCAGGATCCCCGACCCTGAAGCTGGAGAAGGCACCTCTGGTGAGTGCACATCTGTAACTACAGTACAGGGTTTAAAAGCAATAATGTTTGATTTGCCCTGAAGAATTGGGATGCATTCGCGGCCAGTACAGCTACTGGAAAAGTCTGTTCACATGTCTGGGGATGGAGCGGGAATCCTCCAGGGACATCACCATGAAGTTCTCCTGGAAGTACTCTGAAAGTATTCTGGAATCATTGCAGCCATTCTGGAATCATTGCAGCAAAGCATGCAGCAAATGGTCCTGGGTTTTGGTTGCATTAAAACAACATTCAGCCTATATCTTTCTGTGTTAGCCTCAGCAGAGTGATATCATTCATGGGCACCTGGTTGAAATGGGGGAATTTTTGTAAAGGAACAGTTAAAGGACCCCAATCATGCTGAACTGTTTGCGCTTGGCTAAAAGGGATCATCCTGGAGAATAGCCACGCGGTGGGGTGGAGGGAGGTGTGTGCTGCATATCCACCCAAAAAATGCCCCTCCTTTTAAATGTGAAATCCAACCCATTGCTTGCAATGGGAAAGGATGGCGCTGCAGTTTGAAGCCATTCCCACATGTTATGGATAAGAAGCCAACCCCGCGTACCCTTTGCCTTACCATGGCTGCATGGAAACCGAATTCTGTTGCCCAGCCGTGTCTGATGTGTCACCATACCAGCTGGTGCTCAATATAAAAGGCAAAATGCGACCTTGTACCTAAAGCACATGTGCTGTCTGCTGTGAATTACTTGATTCACTGTGAAAGAGTCTCCCTTCTGTTCTCAGAAATATATCATCATAAATTTTACTCTTCCTTTTTATCTCCCCCTAGGTGCAAATGTTTCTGTGCTCCCCCTATCATCTCTGTCCCTGTGGTTATCGCAAATTAGAAGGCAAAAATGCACTCGCGATGACATGTTTTCCAAGCTCATGCAGTCCTCCTGCACTGATAGGGCACAGCTGAATGCGTGGAGGCATTCAGTGTTAGAGGCTAGGAAAGCATTAAGTGAGTGCAAAGAGCAGAGGCAGGATCACGAAGAGCGGAGGCAGGAGGTAATGCTAAGGCTAATGGGGGAGCAAACGGACATGATGAAGTGTCTTGTGCAGCTACAGGACAGCCAACAAGAGCACAGACCCTCACTGCATCCATTGTACAACTGCCTGCCCTCCTCCCCAAGTTCCATATCCTCCTCACCCAGATGCCCAAGAATGCTGGGGGGAGGCTCCGGGCACCCAGCCACTCCACTCCAGGGGATGGCCCAAGCAACAGAAGGCTGTCATTCAAACAGTTTGATTCATAGCGTGGCTACAATAAGCAATGTGGCCTTGTGCTTCTCTTCTCCCCCACCCCACCCCAACTGGGCTACCTTGTCAGTTATCTCCCTTTTTATTATTATTAATAAAGAAAGAATGTGTAGTTTCAAAACAATAGTTACTTTATTTCGAAGCGGGGAGGGTGGTTGGCTTATAGGGAATTAAAATCAACAAAGAGAGTGGGTTTGCAACAAGGAGAAATACACACAACTCTCACACCAAAGCCTGGCCAGTCATGAAACTGGTTTTCAAAGCCTCTCTGTTGCGCAGCACACCTTGCTGTGCTCTTGTAATTGCCATGGTGTCTGGCTGCTCAAAATCAGACACCAGGCGATTTGCCTCAACCTCCCACCCTGCCATAAATGTCTCCCCCTTACTCTGACAGATATTATGGAGCATAGAATCATAGAATATCAGGGTTGGAAGGGACCCCAGAAGGTCATCTAGTCCAACCCCCTGCTCGAAGCAGGACCAATTCCCAGTTAAATCATCCCAGCCAGGGCTTTGTCAAGCCTGACCTTAAAAACCTCTAAGGAAGGAGATTCTACCACCTCCCTAGGTAACGCATTCCAGTGTTTCACCACCCTCATAATGAAAAAGTTTTTCCTAATATCCAATCTAAACCTCCCCCACTGCAACTTGAGACCATTACTCCTCGTTCTGTCATCTGCTACCATTGAGAACAGTCTAGAGCCATCCTCTTTGGAACCCCCTTTCAGGTAGTTGAAAGCAGCTATCAAATCCCCCCTCATTCTTCTCTTCTGCAGGCTAAACAATCCCAGCTCCCTCAGCCTCTCCTCATAAGTCATGTGTTCTAGACCCCTAATCATTTTTGTTGCCCTTCGCTGGACTTTCTCCAATCTATCCACATACTTCTTGTAGTGTGGGGCCCAAAACTGGACACAGTACTCCAGATGAGGCCTCACCAATGTCGAATAGAGGGGAACGATCACGTCCCTCGATCTGCTCGCTATGCCCCTACTTATACATCCCAAAATGCCATTGGCCTTCTTGGCAACAAGGGCACACTGCTGACTCATATCCAGGTTCTCATCCACTGTCACCCCTAGGTCCTTTTCCGCAGAACTGCTGCCTAGCCGTTCGGCCCCTAGTCTGTAGCGGTGCATTGGATTCTTCCGTCCTAAGTGCAGGACCCTGCACTTATCCTTATTGAACCTCATCAGATTTCTTTTGGCCCAATCCTCCAATTTGTCTAGGTCCTTCTGTATCCTATCCCTCCCCTCCAGCGTATCTACCACTCCTCCCAGTTTAGTATCATCCGCAAATTTGCTGAGAGTGCAATCTACACCATCCTCCAGATCATTTATGAAGATATTGAACAAAACCGGCCCCAGGACCGACCCCTGGGGCACTCCACTTGACACCGGCTGCCAACTAGACATGGAGCCATTGATCACTACCCGTTGAGCCCGACAATCTAGCCAGCTTTCTACCCAGCTTATAGTGCGTTCATCCAGCCCATACTTCCTTAACTTGCTGAGCACACAGCAAGCAGCAATAACAATGGGAATGTTGGTTGCACTGAGGTCTAACCTAGTCAGCAAACAGCGCCAGTGAGCTTTTAAAAGTCCAAAAGCACATTCTACCACCATTCTGCAGTTGCTCAGCCTATAGTTGAACTGCTTCTTTCTACTGTCCAGGCTGCCTGTGTACGGCTTCATGAGCCATGGGAGCAAGGGGTAAGCCGGGTCCCCAAGGATAACTATTGGCATTTCAACATCTCCAACGGTAATTTTCTGGTCTGGGAAGTAAGTCCCTTCTTGCAGCTGCTCAAACAGGCTGGAATTCCTAAAGATGCGAGCATCATGCACCTTTCCCAGCCATCCCACGTTGATGTTGGTGAAACGTCCCTTGTGATCCACCAGTGCTTGCAGCACAATTGAGAATTACTCCTTGCAGTTTACGTACTGGTTGGCAAGGTGGTTCAGTGCCAAGATAGGGGTAGGCGTTCCGTCTATCGCTCCACCACAATTAGGGAAACCCATTGCAGCAAAGCCATCCACTATGACCTGCACATTTCGCAGAGTCAATACCCTTGATAACAGAACGTTAATGATTGCATTGGCTACTTGGATCACAGCAGCCCCCACAGTAGATTTGCCCACTCCAAATTGATTCCCGACTGACCGGTAGCAGTCAGGTGTTGCAAGCTTCCAGAGGGCTATTGCCACTCGCTTCTCAACTATCAGGGCATCTCTCATCTTGGTATTCCTGTGCTTCAGGGTGGGGGAAATCAACTCACAGAGTTCCAGGAAAGTGGCCTTACGCATGCGAAAGTTTCGCAGCCACTGAATCATCCCATACCTACAACACTATGTGGTCCCACCAGTCTGTGCTTGTTTTCCAGGCCCAGAATCGGCGTTCCACTATATCAACCAGTCCCACTGCCACCATGATGTCCCAATTGCCACAGCCTGTGCTTTCAGGAACGTCTGTGTCCATGTCCTCATCAAAATCGTCCTTGTGCTGGTGTCTCTTAGCCCGGTTCTGCATATACTCCAGGTTAATGCAGGAGGAGTCTACAATGCTCACAACAGCAGTGGTGAGCTGAGCAGGCTCCATGCTTGCCCTGGTATGGCATCTGCACAGAATAAAGGCACAAAACGATTGTCTGCCGTTGCTTTCACGGAGGGAGGGGCGACTGACGACATGTACCCAAAACCACCCGTGACAATGTTTTTGTCCCATCAGAATTCCAATGGGCGGTGGAGACTGCGGGAACTGTGGGATAGCTACCCACAGCACACCGCTTCGTAACTCAATGCTAGCCACGGTAGTGAGGACGCACTCCGCCGACTTAATGTGCTTAGTGTGGACATACTCAATCGACTGTATAAAATCAATTTCTAAAAGCTGACTTCTATAAAATTGACCTAATTTTGTAGTGTAGACATACCCAAGTGACATAGTTATACCAATCTAATTTCCTAGCGCAGCCCAGGCCTCAGTTTACTGTAGTTCGCTGCATAATCCCTGGTTTCAGAGTAGCAGCTGTGTTAGTCTGTATCTGCAAAAAGTCTTTATTCAAGCCTAATGTGATGGTATCCAGTTTGCAAATTAATTCCAATTCAGCAGTCTCTCCTTGGAGTCTGTTTCTGAAGTTTTTTTGTTGAAGAATTGCAACTTTTAGGTCTGGGAGTGGATGTGTCATTACACAAAGTAAAACTATTTCCCCATGTTCATTTTTCCCCCTACTGTTCCTCATACGTTCTTGTGAAATGGCCCACCTTGATTATCACTACAAAAGGTTTTTTCTCTCCTGCTGGTAATAGCTCACTTTACCTGATCACTCTCATTACAGTGTGTATGGTAACACCCATTGTTTCATGTTCTCTGTGTATATAAAATCTCCCCACTGTATTTTCCACTGCATGCATCCGATGAAGTGAGCTGTAGCTCACGAAAGCTTATACTCAAATAAATTTGTTAGTCCCTAAAATGCCACAAGTACTCCTTTTCTTTTTGCATAATCCCTGTAGCTAGACTTGAGCAATATAGAAATAAAGTAATAATTCACTAGTAAGTGAGTAGTTAATTTGATAAGCTTACTCTCTTTCTGCTCTTGGAATGTCTGCAAGAGGATTACAGTGTCCTTGAATTTACCCTTTATCTGAATTTGCCATAATATTTTTTCTTGTATACAGTTCATTGAATATTCCATACTCAGTTGTTGTTTTTAATAATTTAAGCCGTTTGTTAGATATGACAGGTCAAATTAGTCACATGGTATTGCTTCTGTTCCCTGGTTGGATGAGCATCTCTCATGATTCTGAGGAGGGTTTAAGGACTGAAAAGACAAGCAGGATCAGAGGTTTTTGAGAAAATGGTAAACATTTCAGAAATGTGAGCCTTTCACATTTCTGAAGAATGAGGCTAACATAAGACTGATTAGCTCCAAATTTAGTGCAGACTCCAAATTTAACTTTCTTCCATCATGGCTCCACAGTCCATGTGCTATTCTATTCCATCTAGGTTCTCATGCTTCGTTCATCACCATAGTATCTAAGGGCCTTCCAGTAGCTCATTAAGTAACATGACTAACATCTGCCACATGTGATTTGTTCTCTCAGCTTCTTTTCAAGGAGAGAAGCTTATGCAGGGGAGTGTCTTGTTTTGGTAGGGATGTCTGGTTTTTTTAAACAAATACATATGTTGCTTTGTGTTTGTTACAGACGGCAAGGTCAAAGAAATGCACCTTGCATGTAGTACAGACGGTGGTGAGGTGTATGATGGTGCTGAGTTTCTGTGCGGTGCCAGTTATGCAAGGTGAAGGCAGTTCCAGGTCTGGCTTGCTCAGTTGCCTCTGAGCTCTAGTGAGGGATATGAAAACCTACATCTTCGCTGAGCTAATAAGTATTGTCTCAGCTTACACCAAGTACACTAAGTGCCGTATTGCATTAGCTGATCTGTAATTTTCTAACTGCACCACCACAAAGTGTACCTGAGTGGTCCTGAATTAATTGCAAAAGATGCAGCAAAATCTTTTAATTGTCTCTTTTCTAGCACACCAGCAAAGAGTTTTGGAAATCCTACCTCATGTTATGTCATCAGGGAGGGTCATATCCTACCTAAAATAGTCACCCCAGTGCAAATACTTGAGTCCATGAACTTTACATTTACATTCTGGGTAAAACTGGCCTGTGTACCACTTGAGCACTATTCTGAGGGCGTAAGTGGGACTTACGTGGTGCAGAGTTGCTGGCCTGCTACATAGGGGTGACTTATTTAAGCAAGTAAAACTCAATTGCTTTAATATTTGTGGAAGGAGAATACATAAGGGGCACAGCCAGAGCAAATTGATTGTTAAGTGATAGTGAATACTCCTGGAAGCTTCAGGCTTCTTTGGTAGTTACCCAGTTCTTAAAAAGAAGTAATGTCAATTCAAAGACCTAGTCCAGCAAAACGAGACTTACAAATTAAACTGGACTGAAATTCAAAATTGAAATAACAGTGTTTTCAAGGCAACCAGACAGGTTCTGATATGGAAACAAGCTCATGTTGTTGTTTTTTTTTTAATGGAAAGGAGATATTCTTCCTAGCATTTGGTGCATGATTGCTATTAAAGTGGTCACTTGTGGTCATGACATACCACTGTAGTTGCTACCATGATGCTGACTCACCATTGAATTCACTCTGCATTCACAGATTAGCAGTGAGGATAGCCAGACTCGCTACTGAACAGCTTTAATGAAAAATGCTCTACAAAGGAACAATAAAAACGTTATTAGTATTTGCACAGCACCAGCAATTGAGATGCAATATTTCATGTGAAAAAGTTTTTGATTTAGCCTTTATTACTTAAGTTTATAGCATCCGAAACAAACCTTGAGATGGAAAACTTTCTGTCTGATGTCTAGCTTCATCCAATTGCAGGTAGCTAATACTTAATTTACTTATAAAACAAACAGGCAATGCTAACATTGTGCCAAAAGCCACAAACTTAAGCAATTTATTAACACTGATCTAGCAAAGGGGAAATTTAATAAATGTCTTATTTTAAAGGGCAATTGAATCAACTTGTACTTTAAATAACTCCATGCTTCCTTTCTTTTTCAGTGCAAAAACAGCATCATACTGTGTGTTCCTCTATATTTCATTCACACGTACTTCTTAGTTTCTGCATGTGGTTGTAGCAAATTTTATGTTAGTGGAAAAATAGGAGCCTTGGAAAAAAATACTTGGGATAAAATAGAAGCTAACATTGACCACTACACCCAAAACCCAAACCGGACTGAAACTGAGTCATTTTTGAGCTTAGGAAAAGTTCAGCTTACTTCTCCTTCCCTCTCCCCTGTATCTAGATTTTAACTTTATGTGACTATTGCAGCTGGAAGTAAAAGTGCCTGAAATCTCACAAGAAAGTCTATTCCCATGATATGTGCAGCGCAGTTTTGGAGATTCAAGAGGCTTAAATAGTTGCAATTACTTATCCATACTAAGTAAATCTATGAACTCTTTGAGATACAGCCACCAAATTGATATTTAAAAAATGAGAACGAGTCTGGTGGCACCTTAAAGACTAACAGATTTATTTGGGCATACACTTTTGTGGGTAAAAAATCCACTTCTTCAGGTGCATGGAGTGAAAATTACAAATGCAGGCATGATTATACTGACACATGAAGAGAAGGCCGTTACCTCACAAGTGGAGAACCAGTGCTGACTCTCCACTTGTGAGGTAACTCCCTTCTCTTCATGCATCAGTATAATAATGCCTGCATCTGTAATTTTCACTGCATGCATCTGAAGAAGTGGGTTTTTTACCCATGAAAGTTTATGCCCAAATAAATCTGTTAGTCTTTAAGGTGTCACCGGACTCCTTGTTGTTTTTGTGGATACAGAATAACACGGCTACCACTTGATATTAAAAAAAATATTTCATATGAAAAGTCGAATGAGGGATGAGTCAGGAGCCAAAAAAATGGTGTTTTTCCCAAATGAGAAAGGAAGATGATGATTCAGCCTCCCCTCCCCTACCCCGCCCCCCAGTCTTGTGCCTATCCTCTTCTTTTATAAAACCATCTTTTTTCAAGGGAAAATACTTGAATTTATAAAACAATAAACAAACCATTGGGCCTACGCCCACAATTTGTACTAAACCTGGGCAAATAGTTTGCAGTTTAATTTGTTGTTCAAAACAATTTACCAAGTAATTTCTACAAATCAGTCATGGTCTGTACACTTTGTACAAGCAGTTTCTTGTGGGTATTTGACATCTGAATAGTATTTGTTAATTTTGATTGGACACAGGAGGACACATGGTATGTTCTCTGTTTCCTGACTGGATGGGTATAAGCCTTAAAATCATGTATTCTTGGTGAGAATTCATAATTTGTTGTCCACACACTTCACTAGTCCCCTGAACATCCCTGCCAGTGAATTCATAGGGCATGATCACTGTCAAAGCAAATGAATCAAATAATGTAAATAAATAAATATTTACAGAAAATGTTTTGCAATATTCACTTGGCTTTAATAGCAATACAGTAAATAACAGAAACTCAGTTAACTTCGTCACCTCCTCTGCATTCCTATGGTTATAGGCTTAGGGTAGCGAGCTTCTCTTTGTCAGTGAAGATAGGGGATGAAGGTCATGGTAGTAGCAGACTGTCTAATTTTTAGGCCCCACAGCCACCTTTTTAATAAGGCTAGAACAGGGCTGGGCAAACTACAGCCTAGGGGCTGCATCCAGCTCTCCAGACATTTTAATCCATCCCTCAAGCTCCTGTCATGGAGCAGGGTCCTGGGCTTGCCCCACTCTGGCGCTCCAGCCAGGGAGCAGGATCAGGGTTTTGACCCACTCTGCACAGCTCCTGGAAGCAGCGGCATGTCCCCCTTCTGGCTCCTATGCGTAGGGGAAGCCAGGGGGCTCCGCATGTTTCCCCCCACTGCAAGCGCCACCCCCACAGCTCCCATTGGCCTGGAACTGCTGCTAATGGGAACTGCAGGGGCAGTGCCTGTGGACAGGGCAGCGCGCAGAGCTGCCTGGCCACACCTCTGCATAGGAGCTGGAGGACGGTCATACCGCTGCTTCTGGGAGCTGCTTGAGGTAAGCACTGCCCGGAGCCTTCATCTCTGACCCCCTCCCACACCCCCAGCCCTGATCCCCCTTCTGCATTCCAAACCCCTCGGTGCCAACCCGGGGCACCCTCTTGCACGCCCAACCCCCTCATCCCTAGCCCCATTCCAGAGCCCACACCCCCAGACGGAGCTCTCACCCCCTCCCGCACCCCAACCACCAATTTTGTGAGCATTCATGACCTGCCAATTTCCATACCCAGATGTGGCCCTTGGGCCAAAACATTTGCCAACCCCTGGGCTAGAAGAATCTATCTCCGGGGCCTTGGACTCCTTGTTATCTCCTATATTCAGCCATCAGTCCTTTAACCCAGTAGAAAGGTCCTTGATACATTGACTTGACTTTGGATGTCTGGACTTTGCCCATTATGTAGGGAAAACAGTTTTGAAAATGTATTTCAGTGTGCAGCCTGCGTGCTTCATGTGTAAAAGGATTCCAAAATCACACAGAGCTCTGAGTATGGGGAGCTCCAGGAGGCAGTGCTTCTCAGGGACACAGAGCTTTCACAGCGTTACTAGGAAAGCAGTTACTGCACCACTCCTTAGGCAGGTGCAGTGTGTACTCCTGCTTGTGACTGGCCTATTCTGCTAGTCATTGTCTTGGCCCTGCCTCCTTACTGCCCCTTCTTGAGATGTTAGGACCCATGAAGGCAATTGCCAATCCCTGCACAGGGAGTGCTAGAGAGGGAAGGATCCTTTTGCTCTTCTTAGGCCTTTTGTGCCTGAGCCAATCACAATCTGGCCTTTAATCCATAGTATTTACATGTTCACTGATAACGCAGAAGTCATAACCATGATGATTCCACTTTAAAAATAGGGAGGGCATATTATAAAATTCATCGTTCCCTGTGAACTGATTGAGGTAGCAAGACTCTCTCAGAATTCAACAGGCGAAAATCACAGACAATCAGCTTGCTAATGATTGCTAAGAGAGTCATAGAAACGGCATAAAGGTCAAAATATATTGTAGACATAAATGGAAGCTTTTAAAGTTGGGAAGAGATTTATGGCAGAGGGCTGCATGAATTGCCATTGGAACCATTCTTTTCCATTATCCCTCTGAATGACTCGTCTGATAGTACTGAAATCAAGATACTCGAGTTTGAAGATTAATGGGAAGGAACGGCAAATAATCAGAAACAAAGACATCGGAGAAGTAAGCCCTTACTTAGACTATAGAGTACTTGAGCCCGTAAAGTGCGAATATAGTTCAATGAAAATAAATATAAAATTAGTATTGAAGTAGATGGCTCTCCTCACACTAAAAAAAAATACAATAATCCTATAAATCAAAATTGCAGGTCAGATAGTTTTGTGGGGGACTAAAACCAATTTCATTCGCATATTGACATTTTAAAGGGGAATGACATGGAAGTGAAGTCATTCTATTGTGACTGAGGAACAAAAGATGCGTCTTTAATCTGGTTAAAAGCAAGTCTCCAAGTGTGACTTGTGAATGCAATGAACTTGTGTACACAGAGTAGCTGAATGAAGATAGATAGAGTCCTGTATGGAATCAGAGAATATCATCCTATGGCTTTCATTGTGCTGAAATTCTCCCCTGTGCAGTGAACCAGCAGAAGGACAATGTGTAACAAGAACCCTGGGTATGCATCGCTTCATTCTCACTTTAGCCCTCAAAATAAGCTTTGTGCAGGCCACTGCACTGGGGACAACTTCATCCTTAAGTGAGAATTGTAAGGAAGATATTCTCTAAAACATGAGGGTCAAGAGCAGGTACCAGGGAATCATATCTATTCTGCCTTTTCCATATTGCTAAATAGAAGAAGGGGGGTACAGCTAGAGTCCAGCTACACAGGAGGAGTACTGGGGGGGTGTCATGATATAGAAAAATGTTGAGAACCACTGCTCTAGACCACTGCCTACAAACTTAAGATATTCAGAAATTCTCTTCACTTCTTTGGGCCCTTACAGACTTCTTTGGGCCCTCACAGTTCTAAATGGTGATAGCATCTTGAGTCCTTTAGGTGTATAGCATCACAATACGTTGTGATACACCTGCCTCTAGTTAAAGTTATGGACCAGATCCTTAACTAGTTTATGTTGACATCGCTCCATTGATTTCAATGAACCTCATCCGATTTCAAATTACCAGCTGAGGATCTGGCCCCATAACACTATGACCTTGGATTAATCTCCATTCCTGTATCTAACACACTATAAAACAGTGATGGTAATACTTGCCTGCTATATTGTCCAGGCATATTGAGAGGAGTTAGTCATTTGTGACATATAGGTATTGTTACAGCTGCTCTCTGGAAGTTTCCCAAAGTAGGCCACAAAAGCAAAGATGACTGAGTGAGAGGTGATTTGGGTGATTTAGTTAGCAAATTTGTGGGGACCTTATGTCAATACTTATATCAAGTATTGGACTGATGTAAAGTATTCCAGCTTTTCCAGCTACATTAACAAAACATAGAATAAGGCCCATGTATCATAAGAGCCCTGATTGATCATCTTATTTGAAGGATGACAATTCTAATGTCATCCTCTAGTCGTATGCTGGGGAAGGGATGATTGCTAACTACTGAAATACCCATGCTGCTTTCTACAGCAGTTAGGTTTATCTTGGAAACTATCTTTCACCACAGTATTTAAGTCTCCAACCCAAATATTGATGAGGTCCTGTTTGGCACAGGTGATCACAATAGCTCAGCATGCCTTTTAACTATTATCTTTTTTACTCTGAGGCATATTTTTAACATGATGTTGCAGTTACACTTGTTCCGTGGTATGTCCAAAGGGAAGTCTGAGGTCTATTGATTGTTTTATACAGAAAATAACCTTTAGCCTTCCAACGCTTCCACAAATTCCTCTATCTCAAACCAAAATACCACCATTTAAATTTGTGGTGATCTTAACACTATTTCTTCGTTAAATCGTTGTACAAAGTTAATCTTCACCTCCGCCTTTTGGGATAGGAGGAGGGCATGTCCAATTTAGATGACCTAATCTAGCCCCAAAGGAAGAATTTTCTGGAAACTTTCTTTTGTTTATGAAAGAGTTTTACTTAATGGAGAATATAAAGATGGGGAGGTTATGGGGGAGACTTTCAATGGGCGTTGAGTGCCTCAGCTGCCCTTTGTGCCTTTGATAATTTATATTTCTCACTACTATAATGATTATCATGCTTGGCATTTTATTGTCCTTCCTAGCTGCGGCTTTTAAAGGAACTTAAGATGTCCAACTCTTGTTCAATTTCAATGGGATTTGAATGCATAAATCCTTTCCCTTTGGAAATCCCAGCCTCTGTCTTGTGTGTCCTATTGCATCTTTATTCAGGCACAATAAATTTACTTTAAAAAATAAATCTAAAACCCTGCTCCTGCAATATGTCTTCCTGGATCTGGAAAAAAAAAATACCACTAATCTCCAGCCTCAAGAGCTCTATGTAGTTCAGATTGCCTTCAGATCAGCATCTGGATTTTTGGGTGCTCACCTGAACCTAGACAAATTTACAGCCCTTTAGAAGGTTTGTGCATTTATTCCAGTCATGCATTTGTCTTTTGTTAAGGCTGTAGTTGTTTCAGGTTGTGCCAAATATTTGTGTTGTGATGGGCACAAATGAGTGCTTTGGATAAATCCAGCAAGCTTGTTTTAAGATGTGAGCCAGCTCAGGACTCAAATTGAGATCTGCAAGGTGCTGAGGGACATTTTTGACAAAAAAAAATTAATCAAAAAGTGAAGATTTGTCAGAACAGTTGTAGAATGTTTCAAAATTATCAAAACAAACCAATGGTGTTTTTCTTTTTCTTTTTGGATTTTAAGTTTGCAAAACATTTTTGATATTTCAACTTTTTGTCCCAATTTGATTTGGGAAAAATGTTTGAAATCTCAAAATTGTTCACAGGATGAGAAAAACATTTCCTGCCCAGTTTTACTGAGCACTATGACCCTAGTCCAGCAAAGTGTTTAAGCAAGCACTTAACTTATAAACATGTCAGTAGTTCCCTAGAAGCCAATAGGATTACTTGTGTGCTTTAATTCTTTGCTAGGTCATGGCTAGAATGTTCTGCACCTTGAATAATGAGCCCTGGAGGAGAAAGGGCATCCTAGTGCAATAACCCACTGTAAAACCTGTTCTGCCCATAAACTGCTGTTTCATTATTCTTTTTTGTCTAACTCCTGTTGTTATTTCTACCGCATGAACACATGCTTCATTAGTCCTTTTATTTGGTTTTAAAAATATAAGGTTTTCATATGAATTTTAAAATATATTTGATTTCCCTTTAGACTTTTTTCAGCCTCTTGAGCAGCTTTACTCAACTCATCATAAGTGAAATTCACAAGCCCTCCAGACCCCTTAAGCTATGCTCCATTTAGGGCTCAATCCTGCTCCCAGGGACAGAAGTTGGCAAAACAGCCAATTTAAGAGGCTTGGATTATTCAAACTGCAACAAACCTCCAAGTCACCTAACATAAGGCAACCCATCTTAATGCATTTGTATGTGACATCTGCACTCATCATTGTTATATTCTTTTAAGGACTAAAAACCCATTCATGAGTCTCTCATCTCTTGCTGGAAAAGCTCTGAAAACATACTCAGACACTTTACTCATCTGGGAAATGAATAAGGAAGTCTTTTCTTCTTGGATGACATCAGTCCTTAATTATGTGCACAGTATAGTTTCCCTTATTCCAAGAGCCAGTTCAGAATAAAACACAATGATGGATTAAATGAATACTTCCATTTTACGATCACATGTCACTCAGCTGTAATTAGAATTGTGTGTCAATATTTGCATGCGATTGGCAGAGCTGGCAAAATTTCATGTTTTAACTGAATAAAAACATACAACACTCTGGCAGTAATTACTGAGTGAGATTTTCCTTTATTGCAGAAAATCAGTCTTCTGTCTTCAAAAACAGTCCTTCCCATTTGTAGTATGGCAGATAATCTCCACTCCACCAATCAAGCAAAGGATAAAAAAAATTCTGTGGTAACAGAACAGAAGACAGGATACTGGGCTGGATGGACCATTCTTATGTTCTTAACTATCAGTCCCAACCTGTGTAAATTGTCAGGCATGGGCAGGCCCTTAAAAGGGAAGCACTCAAACTAGCAGAGCAAGAGCTCCCAGACCAGGGCACTAGGTTACTTGTTGAGGAATAGTTTGAGAGCACTGCCAACTCGAGCCCTCTGAGGAAAGAAGCAAAGTCTATTTGTTGTTGTTTTGGGGGGTGGAGGGGTGGGGGTGCTGTTAGTTGAAATTGCCAGGACTAGCTCTCTGCCATTAGCCAGGCAGGACGGAGGGAGACCAAACTTCCTGTGGCGCCTAAAAGACCGGTTTCCCTCTGTCATGTGAGGGAGACGGCCCTGCCCCTCACAGGCCAGGGAACTGTTTTATTACCTCCCTCCCCCTGAAGGGGGCAGACTTGCTAAGAGGTACAGCTAGAGCTATACCCCAGGACTAGATCACAGGACTACTGTTGCCCAGGAATGATGTATGAGGTAAGTAAAGTGCCTGCCTTCACCAAGGGAATGACCTCAAGACATAACCTTCAACACCTTCATTTGAGACACTATGAGAGGCCTGGGTTCCAAAGACTTAGAAGGGCTGAGGTAGGTTGGATGCATATTTCATATTGTGTGAAACCTACAATGAGAGTGAGCCACAGTGCAACACTTTTGAGAATCTTTCACTTTGTCGGAATGCAGAGTTATCACCTCAATGCTTTCTTTGACTTCGTTTTTTTACAGTAGGGAAAAACACTTACTCCCATTAGATTAGTGGCCTCAGTGACAACTATGTGATAAATTAGTTCGGCCTTTTGAGTGCTTTGATAGGCATGATGAAAGATTTCCTTACTATACCTCATATGGTACATAAATTGGAGAAAAATGTATGTGCATTGCAAAAGCTTCTAATCTAATTTGGTAAAGAATAGAGTTAGTATTTACTAATAATATGGGGGAATTTAAAAGACTAGCATCTTCACTGTATTATTTACAATGCTTTTGATGCACGGTAGTGGCTCAAACAAGTAATAGAAGATGAGTGTTGGTTTGTATACAGGCCTTACACAAAAAAGTATCAGAAACCCATCCACCCTTTCATTTAGAGGATAAAATAGGTGTATTACATGAATGTATCAGAGTCCAACTATAAAGACAGTCAACTGAACTTGCAGCAAATTCTGGATCTGCTCCTTCTCATGTTAACTTCAGTGGTGCAAATAACTGCCTGTTTTTTTTATGCTGATAACACTGTATTTCTCTATCCCAATAAATCATTGTTTTATGCTGATGACACAGTATTTCTGTATCACCATAAATCATCTGCAGCAGTTGAGAGTGTGTTAATGAATGATACAATATGTTAAACATCACTCAGTGGAAATGTGGGTTAGCTGGATATCCCAGACCTTCTTGTGAGCATAGTTAATGGAAGTTGCTTTGCCTGTAAGTAGATATGAGGCTAGAGGCTAACAAACTTTAAACAAAGCATTCCCTTTTTGAAAGTATTAAACATAATTTTTGGTTAAACTTCCCAGACTTCCGGGGCTTGGCATGCAGTGCTTGCCTAATGAGTAGTGGCATGGGCATATCTTTTTAATGATGTCACAATGTACCTTGTAAGGCACGGGCCCCTATTTTACATTGTTCGGTCCCTCTGCTTGGTGCAGCAACAGTGAGTTGGCAAAGAAAGCTTAAGGGAAGTGGAACTGACCTTTTTTTCTTCTGCTCCCTCACTCTTTGGTGGCACAGAAAGCCCGGTGTATATTTCCAGATACCCAATCAGCAGGATCAGAGAATAATCAGCTCTTTTAAAAAAAAAATCAAGAAAGCAGATCTTAGTTGGACGAAGGCAAAGAGTGACAAACAAATCCCTTGAGCCATAGCTATTACTGAGATAGTATTTCAAATATTAATTCAGCCAAATCTTTCTCTGGAGAGTGAGTCCATGCTATAAACTTTAAAAGACCATCTTCCTTACATGACATCTTCAGAGATGACTGTTTCCATCCCCTTGTCCACTTTAAACCCAGGCCTTCCACAGAAGGCACAGATTTCTTTTTTAAACCACACTTCGATTATGGTGATATTATATGGGGTCAGTGCTCAGTCAACTGTTAAATAAATTGCAAATTCTACAAAACACAGCCAGCAGAGTCATTGCTAACTGTAACGCTACAACTTCAAGCAAAATTACATCTGGCTACAATGCTATTCAAATGCATAAATTATACAGCCTCTGATTATCTTAAAGAAAATTCAGCCATTAAACTTATTTTTATAGGCACAAAACAAGAGGAAGTGCCAAAAGGAATCTCTATCTCCTAAAAGTCACAAGAAGAAAAATAATTGGCAAACCTTTTCCGCCTGCAGTTTTATATAATGTTCTCTCTCCCTCCTGATGTTCAATCATCCCCCACCACTGGGATATATAAAATCACAGAACAGCAGGCGGGGTGCAAGCTGTGGGGGTTTTGAGCAGCGGGTGGGCCAGAGTTTGACTCTGAACCTGGACAACACATGTCCTTAGATGGGAGTCTAGCAGGGGAGGAAAATTTTCCTGGGGAGGAAAATTGTAATTTAGCAAAATATAAAGACACATCAGATGGGACTGTTCAGTTTTGATTCAGTGTTTATTCATCTTCAAGCCTCTCCAAGTGCCAACATCAAACACATGGTGAGCTCAGCTGCAGACCTCTTGTATATAATGAACAGGGCACTGACATCCCTACTTCATGGCTGCAATGACACTTGAGGAAGCAGAGCGGAGTGACTGACTGATTATCCAACAGCTGCAAGGGCCCTTATATCAAAGACCAACATCTCCTTTAGTTGTCTCACTACCCCCCTGAAAGAAATTTAGTATGGCTAAAGTGGACTTTATTTTCTTTCCACTCAAGCCCAGTCCCCTTCTGCTATTCTCCATCACCACAGGTAACATCCATTCATTGCTGGAGGTGTCACACCTCCCAACCATCCACGGGACAGCTGGCAAGATCACCTTTCCCTTCCTTACCTGTGGCCTTGTCAGCCTCCAATCCCATATGCATCTCCACACTAAGCTCCCCTCTTCTGAAATATTTAGTTCAAAACTGTGCATAGTTCCTCCCTTCCTTATTCCCCTTACAGACCACTGAAAAAAGGACTTCTTTGCCAAATGTCAGCCATTCATATATCTGACCAAGTAACCGTCAAAATATATGCCACTTCCATGACCTTTCTCTAAGTTGGATTTTTGCTTCTAGCCCAGCCTCATGCTTCCCTTCCTCATAGATATGTAGCAGAAAGGGAGAGAGTTGCCCACTGAGCTGATTGTCTTTTTCCATGTCATCCAGTATCAAGGGAAGAAGAAGCTGGATTCTCTTTCCTGGATTTGAGGGAGAGGGTGAGAAAAAACTATTACATCTCCCTAAGTTATGAGTGATGTCAGCAAAAAATCCTGGCCAGTTCCCTTCTCTAGAGAGATGAGAAGAAACCCCAGGGAAAGGGAAGGAGGTCTCCATTCCCCACTCAGATAAAATAATGGGAAGATTAATTGAGCCCACAGGGCATGCAGTCTCTTTTCTACAGGCAGAATGGCTCTCTTGCCTTTCAATATTCCCTCCAGCTGATCTCTTAAAGAGAGAAAATGGTGGGAGCAGGCCAGCCAGACAACCCTAAGAAATGGCAGGGTACTAGCTGGAGACCCCCTTAAGACAGAACAAGAAGCAATGGTCTCAAGTTGCAGTGGGAGAGGTTTAGGTTGGATATTAGGAAACACTATTTCACTAGGAGGGTGGTGAAGTGCTGGAATGGGTTACCTAGGGAGGTGTTGGAATCTCCATCCTGAGAGGTTTTTAAGGCCCGCCTTGACAAAGACTTGGCTGGGATGATTTAGTTGGTGTTGGTCCTGCTTTGAGCAGGGTATTGGACTAGATGACCTCCTGAGGTCTCTTCCAACCCTAATCTTCTATGATTCTAAGACTTCAGAAGTGGAAGATGACTGGCATGCCCTCAGAATATACCTATAGGTAAATGAATGTTATGAAGGATGTCTCCTAGTTGCTCACATTTATGGTTCTGAATAAAATTCAAGTATTTGAGTTCCCAATCTATAATCCCATTGTCCTACATCCCTATGATGTCCTTATGTACAGGTATCTTTAAGTTTGGCCACCCAAACAAAGAAGGAAGTGCAAGTACAGAATATGGTAATCTTCCAGAAGCTCATGGCCATATGGAAACTTCAAATCATTCTCTTCATTGTTAGTAACCTTCCTCAAAGTAACCTAAGGTACAGCAGGAAGATCACTCCTGATATAATTGCATTGTTTTTTCTCATTCCATGGTGTATCATCCTCTGATTTTACCCAGGTCATTATTATCTTACTCTGATTGCACTGTTCTTATCATTTGCATTACAAACAAGAGGCAAAGAGAGCTTCTATCAGAATTTGGATAGCAACATGTTACAACCCCTTAACTGGGGTTCTAGCTCCTCAATACACCGCTACTGGGGTAAAAGTAACTTAACGGACTTACTGATACGGAGGGCAGCTGGGATCCTGGGCAAGGTGGGGCGGGAGGGTGGCTCTGGGCCCCCAGAAGGGGCGGGCCCTCAGTGAGAAGGGGCAGGGCTGGGGACAGACTCCCCCAGCCAGTCCTTCAGCACTGTCTGGCCTGCACCACCCAGGGCTCTGGCGGCAATTTAAAGAGCCAGGGACTTGGGCTGCTGCCGGGAGCCCTGGGTCCTTTTAAATCATCAGGCCCAGGGCAGCTGCCCCTTTTGCCCCTCTCTATCCCCATCAGCAGCCCTGCTGGTATGGTTGGTGGTGTACTGGCAGTCTTACCAGTATGCCATATCGGACCGGCTTACTTTCACCTCTGCCCTACCCCATGATTACTGCCTAACAGTTACTTCTTAGTATTTCACCTACCAGGAGAGGAATTCATCATTGAATCTTATAGGAGTCAATATTAATGATATTTTAACCTTGCTGTTCTGCTTAATTCAACTGTGTGATAGGTTCTGACTTATCTGAGTCAGTGGCTATCAAAATCTTTATCCAAACCTGAACTACTCACAGAATAAAACACAGTGGTGGTTATGATGTGTGAACTAAAATGTTAATTATACTTGACCATATCAATATCTTTGCCTGAATTGTGGGTATCAGAAAAGGTAGAAATTCCTTCCTCTTAGGTTTTTTTTAATTCTGTCTTTGCATTCAGAGAGATCAGCACTCTCCCTGATGTGAAGGTAATTAACTCAATCAGATGAATCTCCATGTATGTTTGCACATGGCTTTGAAAACATAAAGCTCTTTCTAAAGTAATAATGCTATGTAAGCATTATTATTGTTTGTTCTTATTACTATTTCACTAATATAACCAATTCACTCACAGGACAGCTTCTTTATGTTGGACTGTCTATATTACAAGTAAACCTGTGTTAATTTTACATTTTTGTGACAGTTCATTCACACAAGTCTCATATAGTCTTTCTGGCAAGATGTCTTGATGGGTTGAGTTTACTGCAAGTGAGGTGACAGACATCTGGGGATTTTAGTTCCACAAAATGCAGTTGTTTCAGTACAGAGCAACCCATGAAAAATCTATCTTCCAGTATTACTTTGCTCATGCCCTTTTGCTTGGTTTTGAGTTTGAATGAACCCAGAATTGCAGAGTTAAGCCATGACATTTCACTTGGTTTCAGGTTGAAATATGAAAACCAGAATACCACATAATTGATGTGTGAAATGGTAAATTTTTCCAACTTACCTCACAACTCATCCCAGGTTAGATTTTGAACCTGGCCCAATTTTAGGATTGTACTGAAGCTATATAACAAAATTTATACTCTGCTTGTGAGTTCCCAGAAATGTTCTAAATTCTTTCACCAAACCCACTTATTATCAGTCCTAAGAACTTGCAGTGAGATGCATTAGTGCTGGTGAATTATCTGTGATAGTGCCATTACTACGTGTGACAACTTTAACCACAGATACTGTGAGCTCCTTTAACTTCTGTGCTTAAAGAGGGAGGCAAGAATATCCATTTAAGGGTCTGCTGCAACTGGATGAAACTGCTTCTTGGTGGGGGGGGGGTTTCCTCCAGTGCTGCTGTTCTGTTCTAATTCTGCTGCATCTATCCATTATATAATATAGTGGTTATTAATTTAGAATGTCTCGTAAAGTATAACATTGTCATTACTAATTATATTAATTGTTTGAATTCCTAATTCCCCTGATGGGTGGGTTTTTTATGATTTCAGTCCTATCAGTGCAAATATAAAGGAAGAGGGAAGGTGGGGGAATAGAGGAGGAATCAGAGAGTGAGAGAATCAGATGCTTTCCTTACATAATCAGCCTTTCCTTTCCTGAGAATAACACTAAATTTAGAGAAACTATTCAAACTTGTTACATATTAGATCTTTACAGCCTACATTTGGTAAAATGGTTTATTCAAGAATGAATAATACTCTAAAAGATAAATTTCAAACTGAAAATAACATCCATTACATTACCATTATAAAAGCACTTTTATAATTGAACTCTTTAAATATGTACAGAGAAAATAAAGAGCAGTAAATGCAGGAGCTATTTTTATGCACTACAAAGAGGAGGACTGGGGGGTGGTTAAAGCACAGAACTGGGATTGGGGAGATGTTAACTCAGTTTTTGCCTCTGCCATAGACTTCCTGTGAGACCCTGTCCAAATAACCCTCAGTGCTTCAGTTCCCCATCTTTAAAATAGGGTACTTCCTGCCTTGCACTTCTTGTTTCTTTGTGGGTAAGGACTGTGTCTCACTATGTTTGTATAACTCTGTCCTCAGTATGTGTTATGAGTAAGGCTACATTTTAGTCACGGGTATTTTTAGTAAAAGTCATGGACAGGTCACAGGCAGTAAATAAAAATTCACAGCCTGTGACTTATCCATGACTTGTACTGTATACCCCTGATTAAATCTGGGGGGGGCAGCCTGGGGGTGCCACAGGTGCTGGGGGTGGGTAGGGATGGCAGGCTCTCCACCCGGCTCCGTGCCTCCCTGGGAGTGGCGACATTCCCCCTTCCTCAACTCCTAGACAGAGGTACAGCCAGGAAGCTCTGTGCACTGTCTGTGCCCCAAGCACCGAATCCACAGCTCCCATTGGCCAGGAACTGCGGCCAATGGGAGCTGCGGGAGCAGTGCCTGCAGACAGATGCAGCGCACAGAGCCCCCTGGCCACATCACTGCCTAGGAGCCAAGGGATGTCACCGTTTCTGGGGAGCACCCCCGAGGTAAGTGCCACCCAGAGCCCTCATCCCCTCCTGCACCCAAACTCATGCTGCTGCTAGGGGAGAGGGGCACAGTGGCCTGAGACTGCACCGGCCACTGCAGAACTCAGAGGTCCTGGAAAGTCACAGAATCTGTGACCTCCATGACAAACTTGCAGCCTTAGTTATGACTCACCTTCCGTGTCCCCGCCCCACACACACACAATGAATCTGTCACATATCTCAGCCAGAGAACAGAGTCTTTTCCCCCTTGTGGGCATGTGATGTGGTCTGATTCATTACAACTGGGTTATCCAATCTATATGCTGTAGACTGGGGGAGGTGATGTGCTAGTCTGCATCTGGGCTGGGAGCAGGAGGCCCTTTGATCTTAGTAGAGATGGTTGGGGGAAAAAATTGTCCCCAGAAATTTGACAAAAACAGACACCCCTCCCCCATCATTTCTATCTATATTTACTCTGGAAATTTTTGATTTTTTTCCCCATCAAAAACAGTTTGGCTATAACACTTTTGACCTGCCCTAGATCTTGGCTGGGTCTGCTACACTGCCATGTTTTCTCCTCAGACTCCTGTTCTCACAATCATCTCCCTACCAGTCGGTCACCAAGGAGTGGAAAAAGTCCTGCCAGGAGACAGACAGGAGAATGCTAGAGGAACGTCCTGCTTCTTGGAGTAGAGGTGTGAAACTGGAGAGTTAAAGAGGCAATCAGTTCTTGAAGCAGATCCAACTGTCAGCCCTAAACTGTGAAGCTAGCTAGAGAGAGGGAGATTAAAAGGGGGAGGCACCATACTTGCAAGATGAGGAGGGATAATCCAGTTGTAATGGATCACAGAATACTAGGTACCCATTTCACAGAAGGAATTATGTAAATGTTTATCTTTGCTCAAACTTCAGAGGTTCATGCTTTTGCTCTGTATTTCCCCCGTTCAATCCCCAGTCATGCCCAAGATGGCAGTAATCCTAGCTGTGTGGTGCCTACCACAGTGGGGTTTCAGTTGTGGCCTGGAGGCCCAAAATATGGTAAACAAGACAAACCTCACGAGTCCAAGGATATAAGGCAATTTATGGTCAGTGGGTCAGCTGGATAGTGGTCTTTCAGAAACATCCTCACCCTCCATTGAAATGGATTCCTTCACTCCCCACACTTATTTTCAGAAGTATCTACAGCAAGTCATAAGTATCCAAAAGCTAAAGTGATCCCTCCCACATATTACAGCTACTGTAGAGGTTTTGTACTGCTGTATCTGACAGTCCTTCTTTCTCTCTCAAGGATGTTAAAGGTGATAAATCTGTGCTGAAAACCTGCATTTGTTCGTGTGGCTTTAGATTGTATTCTTTTAGCAAAGGAAGAATATGATAATTTACAAGTAGAGAAGCTATTCTGGGGTATAGAAGAATATTTAACCTATACATTTACTGTAGCAACTTATCCTCACACCTCTGAACTCCATTGGGTAGCTTGAGAGAATTCCCCCCCCCCCCATTTCCTACCCAGTGAGTGATTACCCTCCCCCAACAAACAAAAACACCTACCACAAATTCTGTAAGCAATGGATGATAGCAAATCAAATTTTGTAGTCTTCCTCTCTGGTTCTGCTTATAAGGAATGTGTAAGTTTGGGGTATCGGTAAGATTGTCAATTTGTTAGTTGAAAACAGTTTTTAAATCTATTTCTAACTGTGAAATGTGGTAGCCATGGAGCATATAATTTCTTCTTTTAAGATGCTGTGTGTATATCATTTAAAATAACAATGAAAGCAGACATGTCAGGATTGTGGTGTTTTCCATTTCAAACAGTTTGTGAAAAGAAAAAAAAAGTCTGCTTTCTTAATGCCAGAATCTGATAATCTTGCTCGCATTAAGCATTATTTTATTGCTCAGTGGGACTTTACTGAGATCAATGGGACTACCCAAGGGATAAGGTTCTATTCAATCTGAGTAAAGGCAACAGAATCTGGCCCTCAGACAGGCATTTGCAACAGAAAGTTTGCTGTAACAAATAGTTGAAGATGAAGGTTTATTAGCAATATCAAACTAATTAGGCAATATAAACAAACATGAAGTTGTCATAAAAGTATAGCTTTCCTGAAACGTACATAAAGTATCATATGACACCAATATAACATGTGATAATACACCAGCAGATGGTTGCCAGATTTTTTTTTATAGCAAGTTGAAAGACATTTTTCATGCTGACAGATTCAGTGATATTACAAGACACATGCAGGGTTTTAGCAGTGTATCTTTCATTAATGAGTTGGCAACTAGTGTGAGATGTGGCTTACTGCATACATGCATGTGTGTGTGGGCGCACACACACAAGTAAATTGCTAGTCAGATGAATGGGTGTATATAGATATATACATATCACAACCGGTGGTATAATCAGCATAGATCTAATGATTTCAATACAGCTCTGCCCACCTACACCAGCTGGGGATCTGGCCCAGTATATCCTCATTCATCTGAGGCTTGGGACACTGATAATTTGTTATTCAATGTACTGGAGGAATTGCCTTCGTTTGGGCCTTGGAAATAAGTGTTCAATATCTTCTAAGGTCCTGACAAACATTATCTAATTGAATTTCACAATGTGAACCTCTGAGTTCTTGGCACCCAGCCCCCTTCTTGGATCATGGTGCCTCTCTAATGAAATAAAAACTGGGGATCTCCAATTGCATTGGTGCAAACAGACACTACAAATAGTGCACGATTGGACAGGCATGGCCATGCATTTCCTTGGGACATAGAAAGAGGAATTTGAGCCTGCATTTCTTTCTAGTGACGTTGTCTTGTTATGTTACAGTCCACAAATGGTTGCAAGGCTGTTTGACTGTCTCCTTTTATTGTATTAATATCCCTTTTTAATTCTGTAAATGAGATATGTTAATAACCTTCCCTCTTATAATACTACTTCAAATGAGATAACACTAGCAAATTGACTACTACATCACATCCTCCAACTTGACTACAGCCATCAACAGCAAGTAGCAAAAGTAGAATGACCCATAAAAGACTCCTAAAACTGCTGAGACAGGAAAAAGATGGTTAAAGGAAATAAATGCTACTGAGGAATAGAAGCTATGCATTCAAAAATAGGAACAGGCAGTATTTTTAAGTAGCAATGCTACAGTGTATTTATTTCAAAATGTATAGTAAATGGAAGCTACAGATCAAACCTGCAAGCGTTATTCAAACTCGGACCATGCATTCCATAAACACAACAAGGACAGGCCTTCCAGTCTTTCTAGTCAGAGCAACAGAGAAAGTAAATGCGACAACAATATCATTTAGGAAAGGAAAGAGATAAATACCTCTGATCACAGTGTAAGCAATATGGCATGGCATATAAACCAAAGAGGTCTAAAGAGGACAAGTATAAAACCAGGGCTACTTACAGCGTAAGGGCAATAAGGAAGCATACATTGTCAAGAGCTGCAGCCTTGAGCAAGGCATAGATTTGAGCCAAAGAGAAAAAGCCCAGTTCTTTGGAAATATTTCTCTTGGTCTGATAGTTTGGAAAGGATGATTTTAAACTACTTGCAGCCTTTAAAAATTATACATACACAGAAGCCCATTGCTTAGAAAACCTTTCACAACACAATTCATATGGGGCATCTTAAATACTGCCCTTTTGCATGCTCATTTCAAGGCCATAAAACACCGAAGCACCTAGACAAGCCATTGCTTGGATACTGACACAGCTGGCATTCTCAAGCACCATAATTTTTTGTCTGTTTAATTAAAGCACATGTACTGTTTGCACTTTCAATGGAGGTCAAAGAGTGCTACCAATCTATTTATCGAAAACAAAAGCACAGCCCAAGAAAATAACAGTGTCTGCGAGTTCCAATAAAGTTATTTTAGAGCAACACAAGGGTTAGCATTAGCAGATGTGCTTAATACTGCATAGTTTTAAAGACTTTTAGTATGCCAAATACAGACCATATTAACTAGTCCCTGCAAAATGTTTTCCTATTTCACAACCCAAGAGCTCTTTAAAAGTATGCATAAATGTTGTTCAAGTTATAAAGCAGAATGATCTTTACATGTATGTTCACTAGCATTTAACATACTAGACTACATGGCCGTCACTGCCAATTGCACATAATTTTCCTAGACACAGCTAGCCTTAGGTTCAGAAGGTAGGAGCTCTGATAAACTTTGACAAAAGAGATATAGCTTTTAATTTGCCCAAGGAACAGAGGGACTAAAATTATGGTCTGAAACACAAGGCTGAGAATCGGCAGTGTACTTTCAGCTAACAGGTCTAGAATTGCTTTACAATGGACACTTTATGCCTATGTTCCCTTCTTTGCTTGTTGTAGAGATGTGCTTGAAAAACTTAGTGCTATCATTGTTTGAAAATGGTAGCTCCACTAATGTGCAGTACATGTTAAACCCCTTTTTTGTGGTCATTGTCATAGGTTCTTTCTGTAGGCTGCTCTTGTTGAATTCATTTGCTTAAGTGCATGTTGGGACAGAGTATCTGAAAGTTTCTTAAAGTAAGATATTTTCTATGAACATGCATGTTTTTTTTAATTTGCTATTCAAATGTGCTCATCAGTTTATCAGGTGTATTTGCAAATGATAAAGATGACTACAAAACTGGCTAATCCATGTGTAGCTCCTCTGAAGTCAGTAGATTTCTACGAGCTGAGGATTTAGCCCATACTTCCTGGGACTGAGTAACTTCACAAATATCCTCTGATCTCAGTCACAGAGATAGGCTCTTTAAAGAAGCAGATTCAAGGACCTTGCACTGAAAACCCACTGCAACCCCATCTAGTCAAACATGGATTGTTAATGCACATACATCATACCCGATCTTTGATGATGGAGAGAAAGAGGTGGTTTCTGAGGTACTGAGGATGCACCATATACTGCTGGACTTTAAATTTGAGATCAACGCTTCCTATTTTATGCGCTTAAAATATAAAGCGACAATGTGCTTTCAGCAGTCCTCAGCAAGACTTTTGATTTCTAATGCTACTTGGGACTCCAGAAGCAAAGGAGTACAGAATAGAAGACCCCTATGTTCCAATCCTTCTTGAAAAGAGTAACAACCATGTGGACAAACTATAAAAAAGATAATGTGAAAAGATGTCTTTAATCTGTCAATAACTGATAGAGTAGAGATGGTGCTGAGAACTGTGTAGTAGTAAAGAGTCCAGTCTCTTCAACTAGATAAAAGATTGACAGGGAAGTGGATTCAGTTTGGACCTCCAGCCAAAATAGTTCATAGACTTAGATTTTAAGGATATTTGAATTCTTCAACTGGTCTCCATAACCAGTTCCTGCTGGTTTCTACTATAGGACCAGTAGATGCAGGAACAAAATTGACAATAGACTCATTACCAATTGAAACTGAATTTTCCATAGGAATATTTAATTTTTTTAAATAAACTTAATTTGAGAGAATAAGCTTACTTCATAGCTTATTTCTCTCCCCCCTGCTGCAATCAGTGAAGAACTGCTTTAAGCCTTTATGACACATGAAATGATAAATTTCAATGGGGTCACTAAGTTTACATTACAAACTTTGGTCAATACAAGTCACATCCGCATAAAGCCACTGCAGTAAGTATATCACTTATGTGCATATATACTTGGCTCCTTTTGCCAACCCTGTGCATACTTTCCAGGAGTGCTTGTGTTGATGAACAGTGCAGCACACAACAGGTAGGTATCCCAATGTGCAACCTCACTGTCCAGTGCACTGTCTTTTGGGAAGTGACTTGGGCTCCACTGAGGTATCCACGGTGGTCTGCAGAGTGGTAGTGGGGTCTCTGCCAGTATGGCATGTAGCTCTTTGTAAAAGTGGCAGATCTGTGGCTCAGCACTGGTTGACTTTTGGCCTCCCTGGCCTTCTGATATGCCTGATGCAGTTTCTTTGCTTTCACACGGTACTGCTGCTGGTCCCCATTGTCCCCCTCCTGCTGCATTTCCCAGGCAATCTGCTTGTAGATGTCAATGTTTCTATGGCTGGGCCACAGCTGTGCTTGCAGAGCCTCTTCTCACCACAGGCCCAGGAGATCCAATATCCCCTGCTTGTTCCAAGCTGGAGTGCATCTGGAGTATGTAGCCAGCATGGTCCAGTGGGCAGTTGCACAACAATGGAAAGCTGCTAGGTGTGCTTTCCAGTCTGGACAACCAGGAAAAAAAACAACACACCACATTTCAAAAATTTGCAAGGCTTTAAAGGGGATGGGGACCTTCCAATCTCCATGACCCCTGGGCAGTGGAGTTCATAATTGTAACTAGAGTGGTCAGTATCAAGCATTGTAGGAAATCTGCTGAAGGACTGTCAGGGTCAACGTAAGTAACAATGTCTACATTTGTGCTGCATTGACCTCAGTGCATTGACCATGGCTCAGTGCTACTTGAGGTGGTGTTATTTGTTGCTGTAACAGAAATATTCTCAGAGAAACCCTTGTCACAAGCCTAGATTCAAATTGTGCCATTTTCTGTTCTGCATAGCTCAGTCCTTGTCAAAAGAAGGAGATATCAGAATTGTAATGGTTCATATATTTCGGGAATTAAAGTGATGTTCTGAACTGACTAGAGAGGCATGGATACTATATGCCGCTCACTAGACCCTACCTGGTAGTGTATTTTCTGAACTGCAGTGTATAACCCAGAGAATTTGCTGTCTTCTGTTGCACTGGAGCAGATAGCAACTATTTGGTGAAATTATCTGAATTATCAGGAAGAGGGAAACTGTAAAGCACAGGCCCAATTTTACACTGGTGTGGTCATGTGCAAAACTCTAAATGCCATTGAATCAGAACATTAGTGTCCCTTTGCAGACGTATAAATGCCCATACAAGGTGCAAAGCCATGGAAAACCAAGCCCTCTGAACCTGCTCCTGCCTCTTTTTGTAATCAGCAGCAAGACTCCCATTGACGTCAACAGGTTGGTGATTGGCCTCCACCTATGAATAACACAACTGAAGTTGACGTACTTAGATCTACTTACCATGGTGTCTTCACTGCGGGAGGTCAACTGCTGATGCTCCCCCATTGACTCCACCTATGCTTCTCACACCGGTGGAGTATCAGAGTCAACGGGAGAGTGCTCGGTGGTTGATTTATCGCATCTTCATTAGACATAATAGACCACTGTTGGATCGATCGCTCCGGAGGTAAGTGTAGACATGCCCTAAGAGAGGCTAAGGAAAGAAAATATTAGGCTTTTTTTCTTTATTTTTATAGACTTTTAGAACAAACAGATACTGATGGATTCTTTTTTGTGGGGGTGGGATGACAAACTTTATAATCTTGTCTATAGAACTGGCCATTCATTATATTTTTAATTTGTATTCTGGTAGCTCCTAGGAGCCCTGGTCATGAACCAGGACCCCTTTGTGATAAGCATGATACAAACACAGAACAAAAAAGTCTCTTTTCCAAAGAGCTTGTAATCTAAGTAATTGCATTTTTTAAAATTATTCCTGTATCTTATTTGTCATCTTTTTTTTTTAGGTCTTCCCTTATGTGCTGTATTTCATACCTTGCATATATCCAAAGAAAAATCGTCCTGGATTTTGGGTCACAAATATTTGAGATTTTGACTTTTCATTCTGAATTGAGATGGAACATATTTTCTAAATCTTGAAAAAATGAGTAAACCATTTCCTACTCATCTCTAGCCTCAACAATTATCTTCTTTGCACTCTGTATGAACATTGTATGCCCTGCCTCCCTTATTCACTACCACTGTCAGAATTGCCGCAAAAGCACCTATCACAAAGAGCGAGCCAAAAGTCCTGAGATTTTTGGAGTCACACTGGAACTCCTTGTCTTTTAGTCCTGAGGCTTGGTCTACACTACATAGTTAGGTTGACATAAGGCAGCTTCTGTTGACTTAACTGTAAGGCATTGTCTACATTGAAAAATTAAGCCTACCTAAATTAATTACTGGGGTGGTTTATGTCCACTCCCTCTATCGATGGTGCATGTCCTCGTTGGGAGTGCTTCCACCAATTTAACTGTGTGGGGCACTGACAGCTGGAGCCCCCCCCTGCCCCGGGGTGACAGCCCAAGCTGGGTGGAGGGGCTCAGCTGTGAGCCCCATGTGAGTCTGACAGCCAAAAGGTGAAGTAACAGTATCTACCCAGACACTGCATCACCCTAACTTCATTGTCCTAAGTGCTACTCCTCTGACGGAAGTGGAGTTTTTAGGTCAGTGTCGTGGGCAATTGATATCAGCGGGATCAACATTGTAATGGAGACACTTAGGCTTGGTCTACACTACAGCCTTGCTCCTGCTAGCGTAAGTCGCCCACTACGCTGACCTAATAATGCCATGTCTGTGAGAGGCAGAGCTCTTCGGTTGATGTAGTCAGGGTGATGCAGTGTCTGTGTCAACAATGCCCGAGTCAACTCTGCCTCTACCACCTGCTGCAGCCTCTGGGATATTACAGGCTCCTCTGAGTGTTTCAGGAGCTAACAGACACTGAGAAAACAAGTGTCTGCAAAAGTCTCAATTTCCTATCTGTTGCTAGCTCTGTGTGGCTCATTATTTTAAAGGCTTGAGATAAAGGAAATAGAGTGCATTTTCCTGGTCAAATGGCCGTAATCAGAACCTTTGAGGGAGCTCCTTTGCTTGGACTCACAGGAAGAGCTCTCACTGCAGCTCAGCTCTCAAGCGAGCAGCACTCTAAACAACATTTCAATGAGTCTTTTTTCCCCCCTTCAGTAGAATTTTATTTAAGAACACTTGAAAGTCCGTAGGAAACTGAATGAACCATTGCAGCTCTTCCATCCCCCCAACGGGAGGTGAAGTTTTCAGTGGAATTAGCAGCCCTTAACCACCATTTTTAAAAAAAAAAAAACTTTGTACACTAGGAAGGAAGGGAAGGGGAAGCATTGCTTACTATTATTTTTATACACGTATCCATCCCATTCACGAAAGGCTTTCATGGCCCCTTTGTGGCATTATGTCTAGAAGCTAGAAGACATTTTTAATAGCACTGTTGCTTTTCAACCAATCCGATGACAGATAGGAGTGAATAATATAAATTCTCTAGCCATTCCTTGGCATTTATTTCAATGTAAGTGTATTTTTTTTCAAGTAGAAAGCCCAATAGTAATCTATCAAGAGACAAATCATTTTTTCTTGGCAGTGAAGTCTGCAAAATCCCCATTTTTAAGGCATTAAATCTCCCTCCTTTGACAAGAGTAAGAAAGCATTAAAAGCTTTGATTTAGCTGGATCATACAAAATAGTTTCTCATAATTATCCTTTTGGATGATATATGCTTGTCTTCCCTCCCACCCCTTATTAAACCAGAGGTCTCCATTTTTCATCCAGCTGTATTACTAAATTAAATTGCCTTTTGTTGTATTCAAGTTAAGCACTTTGCCGAAAGCTTTTCTTGTTCAGGGAAATAACATTTACCCAATGTGCTCCCTGTTTTACTGTTTAAATTTACTGTTTGCAATTCTTTGGTTTGCTGAGCAATTTGAGGTTATTGTTTGTTTTAATAGGAATAATGAATCACTGTAATTTAGTGCAGTATCTTGGAGTACAGTATCTAGGGAAAAATGCAGCACACAAGGAATTCATTTTTCCAATTGAAATGTAGATGGTAAAAATGTTAGAACACCATAAGCATGTCTGTCCTTCTTAAACTGTGTTATTGCCCGAGGAGAGGAGTGATTTGCTGGAGGTGAAGGGGATGGTAGTCTAGTTATTGACAAAATAACCATGAATACTACTATAACCTAGTATACTACTTTTCTTTTAAAGCTCCCCTCTTAGAACTTTGATTTGGATCTCAGCACCATCTCTGCCAACAACTTTAGTCCATCCCTTGTAAGAAAAAAAGCCAAACCTTGATAGGGCTATGAGATGTTGCTGGAGAACACCAAACTCATTTAGCACCCTTTGGACCACAGAAGATGTTATAGAGCCCAAGAACATTGCTTGGTGGATGTGTGGACTAAGGACTATACTAAACATTAGAGATCCTCCGTTACCAGGAAGTCCAAAATCAAACTATCATGTGCTATGCACCAGGTGTATAGCAAGGCTAAATTTTGCCAAGCCACCAGGGAGCATTGATTGCCCAGTTTCCATTAGTGCATGTTCAGTTCCAGCATCCAGATCTGCAAGGCAGCTTTGATAATCTCAGCCAACAGGGACCACTGCTGACCTGTTTATAAAATAGGTCACTTGCCCTTTGCTTTTGCTTTGTTCATGGAAAACTGGGAAGGGAATCCCTTAAAGAGAAACTTTTCTTTTCAGAGACGTCCTTTTATTTCTCTATTTTTTTTTAATCTAAGCCCTGCTGCTACAGATGTTGATATAACTTCTGGTGATGATAGTTCCAGTCACATCATTAATTTTTTGCCAAATTGATTTTTTAAAAGAAAAAAGTCTATATTTTTTAATCTTCTTCTTCCCCTGAAGCAGCCCCTGTGAAATTCTTTTTATAGGGAATAGAAACACTTCTTATAAAACTGTGTAAGAAGAATTTAGTATTGTATAGTTAGGGATTGGTTTTTGCTTGATTTCTCCTACACTAGCTGTGATTGACAAGTCTCAGAAAGGTTCCAAGTTTCAGCTCAGTGCAATTAAGCATCACAACTAAGGTGCTTGTCTGAAACTCTTGGGTCTGCAAAATTAGGATGCAAGTCCCCTGAGACCTGGATGTTTCATAATAAGTCGTGTACTTCTTTCTTGGGTTTAGGCTAGAAAGATCATAAAACAGCCCTTCTCTCACCATTTCAGCTTCTTGTCTGGGCTGGAACCCAGATAACTAAAGGGGAATATAGGAAATGATTTTTTCAACCTGTAGAGGAGGTAGTAGGGGGTAAGGTTTAAGTTTTATATAAGTTAATAGAGAATCAGGAAATGCGAATTATTTTATTTAAGTTGGTTTTGCCCAGCCCTATTTATTTGTTGTTAGTGTAGCAGATTTGCCTCTGTTATATTGTAGAACCCTGTTTATCTGATCTAATTAGGACCAGGGCCAGATCAAAATAAAAAATTCAAGTAAGTAGGGTAATGGGCCAAGAGCTTTCTATCCGTTATTTTAAGATGTAGAGTTGCTTTTAAAGTAGCTGACCCCTCCCAAAAAAGCATTAAAACATGCCCCCGTCTTTATTTACAGCCTACGCAAACCATTACTACTAATACCAGTTTTTAAAAATACAGAAACCACCACCAATATGTAATATGCATAAAGTATCAAATTAAAATACAGTACTATATACAGCAGCACTCATGTTTATAAAGGCTGTGGGGGGAATCTGATAGTTGGCAATACTGTGCTTTTTCCAAAGTTAGACTCTTGAGCTATTTTTGCCAGTGACTCCTATTTTATTAATAATCTCTATTTTAGAATCCGCTAACAGTACCACATGCTTTTGCTTAGTGGTCTTGGTCATTTTATAAGGCTGCAAAGATGTGATGGTTACAGAAGTGTTGCCATGGAGGTTATGTCAATTTCCAATATTCCTCTGTGTGTGCTGGTTGTTTCATTAACATGGAGAGGCCACATAATGGAGGCTCAGATAAAGGGGGTTCTGCTGTACTGTCACTCGGACAGACCTGCGGGCTGCACAGTTAACACCTTCTTTGTTCCCAAATTTCTAACTAACAACAAGGACTTTAATCCAATAGCCACACCCTTCTAGCAAAACATGAAGTATGGGTGGTCTAGTGCCATCTAACTAATTCCCATGTTTGCAGGTGAGCAGCAGTCCTTTGAGCCAAAAAGAAATCTGCATTAAAGTCTTCCACAGCTGTTTAGATTCAGTTATACCATAGTAGCTTGAAATGGCCAACCAGGACAAAATTAAATGACCAAGACAAATTTAAATTTAAAATTAAATTTCACAACCAGGACAAAATGAAATGAAAATTATGTTGCTATCAGAAGCATTCTAAAGAAATACCCAAGAGGGGAAATGGTTAGTAGGAAAAGCATTGTTATCAACAACAACTTGTATAACAGTAGTCCTTAGAAGCCACAACTAAGACTGAGGCCCCATTGTGGTACGCATTGTACAAACACAAAATGAGAAACAGTTGCTGATCTGAAGAGTTTAGAGTCTAAATAGATGAGAGGGGTACAAGATGGGAGAAATGACTTGACTTAGGTCACACAGCAGCTCAGTGGCAGAACCAAGAACAGAACCTTAGTCTCCTGACTCCGGGTTTAGTGACCTATCCACTAAGCCACATGAGACTGGATTTTTAAAGGGATTTAGCATCTAATTCCTGTTTATTTCATTCCTATTGACTGATAGGATTTAGGTGCCTAAATCCCTTGAACAATCTGGCCCATTGATTCTAGCATATGGCATCATCAATTTGTTATGGTAATCACATGGTTCCACAAGTCCAAACAATTAAAGTGGTGGAACAATGTAAAGTTAGATCATTTTAGCAGCAATGGAAAGTTCAGCTCTTTTTTCACTTCCCTAAATATAGCAGACTCCTTGTCATGGGGTGCCATTGCCAGATTGGTGCCTCCTCCTGGTAGCTCTAAGGATTATCTTGAGGCAGATGCCCTCATCCACAGTCTACACACCATCACTCTGTCGCTGATTCCACCTACAGTCCATCTCTCTACTTCAGGAACCTCAGCATCCTTCTTCTGACTCAGCCCTCTGGCTAGGTCATCCTCCATGTTTCCCCCTTCCAGGGGTGCATATCACAGTCTTATTGTCCAGTCACTTCCCTAGTGGTGAGGGTGAGATCTGGGCCTACCCACTACTCTAAATCCCAACCCAGGGACCCTATAAATAGCAGCCTCCTGCTGCATCTCTAACTGGGGCCACAGGGAAAAGGCTATATTTCCCTGTGGCCCAAGCATATCCTTCACCATCGCGTCACGGCACTCAACTGCTCAGCTCTTCATCTAGCTAAGAGCTCTCTCGTGTTCCCCTGGTACCTGCTAGTAGCTGTTCTGTCCAAGGTGCTTGTAGTTTTCTTCACCCTCCAGGGACACAGTCCTCAGTCCCTTGGCTCCTAGCAGCAACTGTTCCTATGCTGCCCTGCAGCTCCCTTTTATTTGAGCCTGCTGGGCCTGGATTGGTTGCTCCCTGCAACTCCTCCCTGATTGGCTGTGCTTTATGCGGTCTCTCTGGGCTCGGAGGACTCACCTCCATTGCTCCTTCTGGTGCAAGGTATGGTTAACCATTTCTATGCCTGTGTGGGGCAGGGACCCCACCTCACACTTGTTCACAATAATCACCCACAGTGGTGCTTCTACTTCTCTAGTTCTAGACTAGGCAGCAATAGGGAAGTTCAATCTATTTGGTGCCAGTGCTGAATCTGCAGGGAGATGCAGCTGAATAGTAGTAATGTACATGCTATTTAAAATTATTATAATAATTAATTTCTTGTATCCCACATAAGAGTGTGCTAGGTACCGATCACAGAATTATCTGATTTACCAATTCGTAAAAAGCCAAAACCCAGTACTATGATTGTTGCATGAACTGAGATATGCGGGTAGGTAGATAGGTAGAAAGGAAAACAGAAATTTTATTCTTAACTCACTGCTGATCTAACATTAACCTGCTACCTTCTGCTAGATGGGACTGAGGTAAATAAACCATGCAAATTTGTCTTTAAGTACAAATTTTCTGTCTTTTGTTGATCTGTGAAACAGCTTTAATGTTTCTGGAATGGAATTTGTGCTGTTCTACACATATGCTCTTGCACTAATTATAAATTTCCTGGTATGAATTTAATCAAATATTAATAAACTAATAATTGATGCCAAATCCACAGCTCTGTCAAGCTTTCTTCTGCATTAACATCACTTTGATTCAATTATCTGTGACTCTACCCTATGGTGTAAAACAGGTTATTCATCTGTACTGATATTTTGGAGTCCTCAGCAAAAAAGAAGACATGAAAGCCATCTTCTCTCTCCCCCCGCCCTCTATTCAAGAAATGCTGTGTGAACCATTTACCTGTTTTCAGGGTTTTTTAAAAGCTTCCAACTCATTCTGGTTTGTCTAAACATTGTGAACCTTTCAAGTGCACCTGAACCCATTTCAGGTTTTCTATTGAAATTGCATGTCAGTCTTTGTTTTGTATACATTCAATGCACTTTTTACTGAGATTTACATTGAGATTTTAGTATGAAACTCAAGGGTGAACCTAAAGAGAATGTGGACATGGGATGACATGAAACCAAATGGCTGAATTTTTGTACAGTGTGGCTTGTTACCCAGGGTGTAATGTTTGTTCTGTTTGGTCACTAGACAAGAAGTGGGATAATAGAATTTAAGCAGCAATCTTAAATAGAAAGCAAATAATCAGATGTCATCAGGAGCCTCTTGGCACCAGGCAGGTTGGAATGATTTGCTGATGTATTTTGCCATGCTGTGCAAATCTTCATCTGGACATTAAGAAATTGAAAGGGGAAGGCGGGAAGTAAGATGAATTTAACATCCTTGGTGCCCCTGAGCATGCTGAACGCTGCATGCAGAAAAGGTGTAACATACTGGACAGCTGAGAACTGCCTAAGATACACAACAAGGTTCTAAAGATTGCGTGGAAATGGTTAGTTTTTATTGACTCGAGTGGCTACTGTTACATCTTCCCTCTCTTAAACCATACAAATCAAATGGAAATCAGACATGAGATCAACCAGCAATAATTACAAATTACTTCAGCCAGGTGTACTTACCTATAGGGATGGAGGTCAAAGGACATGACCTAAACACCTCAACATGTGAAAAAATTACTCTGCCTCTTATTAGAGATGTGTGAATAATGGTCTTTGAACCTTAACAGCTTTCTGGCTACTTCCTGTTCCTTCTGCAGAGGCCTATTTGCCATTGAGCTGGATCTACCACCAGGAATCTGTTTGCATCACCTGATGTGATCGGGCAGGCGTGCATACTCTGATAGAGCATGAAACTGGGAGCCAACGTTGTCCTTGAATTTGTTTAGGGATCTTTTGTTCCTCTGGTTGGACGGACCTGAGAGGTCATAGTTTCCCAGTGGTAACTGTGTTTGGCTGAAGAAATTTGTTAGATGTTGGTATTACACTTTTGTCTTTCTGCCCATAAGTCTCCAAGCTGGGTGAGCCTAATATAGCACTGTGAGGTATGTTATAACTCTGCTATGGATGGATGCATTGAATCTAATAAGGCTTTTCTTAGATCAAGTTCTTCATTGTTTGTACTGACATTGCTTCTATCCCACTTGACTATGCGGAAACAGGTTTTAACCATGGTTTCTTTGAAACTGTTTCCAGTGCTGTTCTTGTCTATGCTTACAGTTAAATCATGTTCAGCACTGATCCAGCACTGATCCTATTGCAGACATTTACAGCTTAAAGCACTGTGTCTGGGAGTAAATTGTACAACTTTATACCCTGTGTTTAGACAGGAATGACACTAGATGACAACAACACAGTGATGGGTTTTGGTGTGTTGAGGTGGAGTTGCTTATCTGAATTGAACCCAAAGTCTTACCTTTTTGAGGTAACTCATCATTTTAAAATATTTTGTGAGCCTGGGAAAGTGGAAAATTATCTACTTATATTTGGCTGGCTAAAAGGTTCAAATATTCATGTCTGGTTTTGTTGTTTTTGAACAAAAGCCATCACTTTCTTAAATGCAATTGTGGCAGGGCACTGCTAGGAAAGCCCTCAATCAGCTCCTGCCACCCCAGCCCCCAATCAGGGGGAATGGATTGGGGCTGGGTAAATAGCCAGTGCTTGCCTGGGAACTGCCCGCACCTGTCAGCCTCATTAGCAGGAGCTAAAAGGCTGGGAGGAAGTGGAAGAAGGGAGGTGGAGGCCAGGAGGGAAAGACTAGGCCATGCTAGACCCGGCTCAGAGGGAGGAAAGCGCCTGCTAGTCTGTTGCTGGTCAGGTCAAGCCGTGTAAATCCTCCGGGGCATGGTGTACACCCTGTTACAGTAATAAATTACTATATTTCTGTAAACAGGAACCTGAATCAGAACCTGATAATGAACCCTCTGAATTTTAAGAAAATATAGGTTATTTATTTAGCTCTCACATACAAGTTCCTTATGGGCATTGAATAAGTTAGACTGATAAAGCAAAGCCCTGGGAGAAAGTGGGCATGTGGAAGACTATATCTCTCTTGCATTGCATAGTTTAGAGCATGGTATTATTCTAGACATCCAGGACACATTTGGGAACTTGGAAATTCAGAGTTACATTCAGACTGTTTCCAGTTTGGGCTAGATAGATTGCCAAAAATCAAAAAGGTAGAACTGCAAAGCAATGTAGATTCTCATTGTCATGAAAGCAATATGTGTGACTTCATTGTACTGAATAAATACCACTAGTGGCCTCGCTCACTATTTGCCAGGATTTAAAGAGCAGTCACAAACTTTTCACTTGCTTACCGGCCTGTATAATTTATAATGATTTCCTATATTATTTGTCAGTCTCCCTTACCTAACTACCTAGGCCAATCCCTTTCTGCAATTGAGCACGGCAGACTGGTGACAAACGGGAAGGTCAAGTCCAACTGCAATAGACACAGTTCTAAACTAGGGTCATGCATTCTGTATTTGATTTAAAATAAACTTGAAGTTTTGGGATGTGGATGTAGTAGCAAGGGCACAAAGGAGAAATTAGATGAAAGGAAGGAGGAGAAAACTCGTTGGGACAGTAAGGAAAGTGCATCCCCACTAAGGTTCGCTCCCAGTGTTGGAGTCCTTTTTTAAAAAAAATAAAATAAATAAAAAAGTGCCAGAACTGGTGGAGCCCCAGGGAGATGAGCCTCTGCAGAGCCTATCCCATCTCCCTACCTGTGCCCAGCTCCTGCTCCCTACAAGTTGGATCCACTGTCAGGGTGACCCAATACCTGATTCCATCTGCGGGTACTGGCTGCCCCAACCTTTGGATTCCCTTGCCCAGTCTTGGTTGCAGTGTTCCTCTCCAGCACCTACCAACTGAGAGGATGGTCTGAAACTGGGGCAGGAAAGGAGGCACCTGGCCTGGGTCCGGCAGAATTAGTGGAACACCATTCCATCTCCTAAAAATAGTGCCAGAACAGCATCCTGAAACATTCCAGCATGACTTCAGTAATGTTTGCATCATAGTATGATGTGGCTACTGTGATATATTGGTGGCATATATCCCAATCCATCCATTTCCCCAGGATCCTCTTCCCTATATTGTTTGGGTCCCTGCCAACTCTTCACAATGTCAGAATGCCCTTTCATAGGAACATTTTTTTCGAGCATGCCTTTGTGAGAGACACCCTTTAAACTGGTTAAAGCCAAGCAGCTGCAACTGTAAAGTTGCCATTTTGCAACTGGCAGCTGCTGAGTGAGTTGCTCTCTTCTCCAGCTGGTGAGTCCCTGTTTTTGTTTTTTGTTTGTTTGTTTGTTTTTTTGCCCCCTGATTTCCCTTTCTAACTCTGGAGGAAACAGCACATTCTCACAGCAATATTTAGAAACGTACAATGGTGGTTGGAACTCACTGAATTCAGTTCATCCCAACTTCCCATACTGCTTTACCAACGTTAGTTACATCTCAGAGGAATAGAGGATCTAATATTATTGTCCAAAGCCACATAGTGAGTCAGTGGCAGAGTGGAAACATAACCCAGATTTCCAAAATGCTTTAACTATGAGTCCACACTGAACTGGCCCATGTCCGAAAGGATCAGAGTGGCTTCTCTTTCATGGCTGTATCTCTGGTGAAAGCATTAGATAGCTGGTTGTCCTCAGAAATGAATTCTTCTGCAGTCTGACTGTAAAATTATATATATATACACACACACCTAGAAGTAAAAAGTACAAAGGTGTATGAAATCTTATTCTTTGAAAGCAGTTATGACTGGTAATAAGGAGTAAGTCCAGTACAATTGCCTTTGAACTTCAAGGCCTTAATTCAGCAAAATAATTAAGCAGGTGCATAAATCCATCCCTATTCAGCAAATCCCTATTCAGCATATGCTTAACATTAAGTCCCGTTACAGTCAATTTGACTTAAAATTAAATGCATGCTTAAGTGCTTTGCTGAATAGGGATGATTTTCTGAATCAGGGCCCAAGTTAATGCTAATCTGTCCCATCGATGCTGGGGGAAAAGACAGTTTTCCTTAGAACAATGCACTACAGCAGCATAATGTTGTTTGACTCCAGCCAAAGAGCATCCAAATCAAATTGTATTCATTGTAGATGTTAATGGAAAGTAGCTTTTAATTTCTGCAGGTGAGACAGCCAGAAGCCTTCTAATCCTTTGAGCGGAGTTGACATTCATTTGAAAATAATTGAGGAAAGCAGAAATCAAGAGAAGGAATTGAAAATTAACAGTTGCTGATTTTACTTTCTTGGCACCTGATTTTATTATTGAATTAAAAAAGTTCTGGCAGCTACAACCAGCTCCACCAGATGTTGAAAACACGTTAAAAGAAGAATGGAAAAGAGAGTGTCAGATGACATAAGGATCATTAATTTAAAAAATAAAATGTCAGGATCAAGTTCTGTTCTGATTGTCAGAACTGATATGGAATGGAGTGAAATATCAAGGATAAAAGGATGAAAAGATTTTTGCAAATAGAATAGTCATCTCATTTTAAATAGACTTTCATGAATGTGAGCTTATCAGCCCTTAGAAGTACAGGACATATTTGAAACAGCCCATTCTCCTCATATATTTTGGTTCAATTCTTTTCTCACTTTCACAGCTGCTATGAAAAAATGTTGTTTGGAAACACATTTGTGAGGAACTTCAATCTTGATGACAATAATGTCATCACTATTCGATAGCAAACTAAACCGAGAAGAGTGGCATAGAAAGTACACTGAAAATGTTCCTTAGATCTTGTAATGGTGTACAGGTACACACATACAGATATTACAAAGCCAGCCTAACAGCCCTGGCATACCCAAAACACTCACTGAAGCCAATGGAATTTGGAGGGTGCAAAAAGTATGGAATTGTGTAAATGATTCCATGAAGGAATATACCACATTCTCTCAATTTTTTAATGTTTAGCAGTTTTCATTATAGATACTTCCAACTATTCTACACACATAAACATATGAAATTGTGATTTCTGTACAATTTCTAGTATTCTATGGACCTGATTGTGGCTTATTCTGCGTGTCCATGCAGAGGAGTGAAGGAGTGTATGTCCCCCTCTTACTCAATGGCACCTGTTGCCTGTACAATGGGTTGCTACAACTCTTCCCCATGCATATTGGGCAGGGTGGGTACTCCCCACTGCGCCAGGTATAAGACTGTAACAGCTATAGGGCTGGTGCAGAGTAAGCTCCCCCTGCCCGAACCAGCAGGCAGAGGATGATTGTCTTGGTCATAATCTATTTCTTGGTCTTCTCTTGAGGCTACACATAGATGAGGCTTGTTTCAAAGTCACAACTAACCCCTATATAATTTATGTTCTTGTAGGCCTGCACCTGCTCCCATTGAAGAAAATTGACATGGACGTCACTGGGTGCAGGATCAGATGCTACTTAGCAGCTTCCTTTGGAGAACGTCAGAGTGGTTTACAACATTAATGAATGAAGCCTCACACAGCATATGTGTAAGGGAAGTATGACGATTGCATACAACCATTCAAGAAATGAGAGCAGGAGTTACCCTAGGTCATAGCAGGGAAGGCTGTGGCAGAGCTTTGAACAGAATCCACATCTCCTGAGTTCTAGTACTGATCCTTAACCACAAGACCATCTTCTCTCATGTACACTTATAATCTGTGTGTCTGTACATATGTGCACAAACAAGCCTTACCGTGGAATCTTCGCCCTCAAAAATTAGCTTATTTTTCAAGGTAACTTTTAGCCATCAGAAGAGAATTTTGCTGTCTTCACCAGCTTTTCAAAGTAACCTTCTACTTGAGCATTTCCCCAACAGGCAATAACTAAGATAGGATCCTTGTGGTGGTCAAGAAAGCTGTGTGTTAAAATGTCACTTGCATCTAGTAGGAGAAAAATTAACTGCCCTTCGCTTTTATTAAATTGTCATGAGATAGCAAACCTTTTACAATTTTACAATAGGAGTCTATTTCTCACTGGGATTAGCATATCTAATTAGCCTAATTTTCGTTTGCATTTCAAATCTGACCTTTCCATTTGTATCCTTGAGATTCCTCTTTCTTTGCAAGGACATAGACTGTTATTTCTTTCCTCTTTGTAAATTTAGACTATAATGTGCAAAGCTGCCAGGCCATGGAGACCCCAAATGGAGACCCCAAATGAATCCAAATGGACTATTGCACCTGTCACTGAGGCTGACCAAACTTAGGCACACCATTACCCACTTCCCTGAATCAGGGTTTAACGAGGGAACACGCATGTATTTTGACAGGTTTCAGAGTGGTAGCCAGGTTAGTCTGTATCAGCAAAAAGAATGAGGAATACTTGTGGCACCTTAGAGACTAACAAATTTATTTGAGCATAAGCTTTCCTGGGCTAAAGCCCACTTCATCAGATGCATGCAGTGGAAAATACAGTAGGAAGATATATACAGAGAACATGAAAAAAATGGGTGTTGCCATACCAACTCTAACGAGACTAATCAATTAAGGTTGGCTGTTATCAGCAGGAGAAAAAAAATGTTTGTAGTGATAATCAGGATGGCTCATTTCAAACGGTTGACAAGAAGATGTGAGTAACAGTAAGGGAAAAATTAGCATGAGGAAATAGTTTTTAGTTTGTGTAATGACTCATCCACTCCCAGTCTTTATTCAGTTTAATGGTGTCCAGTTTGCAAATTAATTCCAGTTCTGCAGTTTCTCATTGGAATCTGTTTTTGAAGTTTTTTTGTTGAATTATTGTGACTTTTAGGTCTGTAATTGAGTGTCCAGGGAGGCTGAAGTGTTCTCCGACTGGTTTTTGAATGTTATAATTCTTGACGTCTGATTTGTGTCCATTTATTCTTTTGCGTAGAGACTGTCCGGTTTGGCCAATGTACATGGTAGAGGGGCATTGCTGGCTCATGATGGCATATATCACATTGGTAGATGTGCCGGTGAAGCACACTGAGTTTTGAGGTGAAGCAATATTCTTGGACTAGGAACAGTTCTAAAGTGGGGATTAAGTCAAGAGAAGGTGAGAAAGGAGCGTGGCACTAATGAACAGCTGTATTAGTGTTCTGATAAATTAATCATCTTTCTCTCCTGTCTGAAAGCAATACAGGAAAGTGGAAGACTTCTAGGGTCCTAATGAGAGGTGAATTTTTTTCAGTAAAACATTTTTCTTGAATTCAAGTGGGTTCACTGCACTGAGGTAAAGGACTGAAAATAGCAACCTTTTTCATGTTGATGATTCCGTTTTGAAGATGAATATTCCTTCTCATCATTTTGTCTTCTTTTTACTTTAACAGTTGTGCCTACAGGAAGGAAAGGAGCTGGGAATTCATGGAAATATCTCTCCTTTAATAATTTACAATTAATTATGATATAAAATAAGAATTAATAATTCTTGTTAGCAGTGGGCATATTTCACAAGTTCTGGAGATTTGGTTTGGATAAGCACTCAAAAATTGTCTGCACACATGATGGTCTTTTTAGAACAACTGTAAACCCAAGTTCTATATATGAAAAAAGCAAACTGCACACTATATATGGTATCCATTGTTAATATTAAATTTGGTGCAAATAATCCCATTCTACTCTTCTTACTCAAGTTGAGTTGTATCTGACCCAAGTAGCCCATGGAAATCAGAGTAAGTTATTGCTCTTCATGAATAATTGTGGCAAATTCTGGCCCCAAAGTCCTAGATTCTGTCCCTTTCCATTGCCTGATGTAATCTTTCCCTGTGTTAGATCTTATCCTCAGGGCAAGGAGCATGGGTGAGAACTTACAGCCCAGACAGTGGGAGGGCTATGGTGGCTTTAAGACACCTCTGCACCCTTCCAGTTCTGAGCTGCTCTGTGATCCCAGTGTAAGACAACTGTGATTGCTGCCTGTAGGCTGCAGCACTGGCCAGAATCTCTTCAGCGCTAGAAATTGCAGTCCCATCTCCAGCATGTCCTTTCTTCCCCCCAACACTTGCCCAATGCCAGGGCTTGCAGGGGTGTCCTTGTAAGGCAGCCTTACAACTGTTGATCATAGTGCCTGCCCCAGCATAAAGGGGCCAGGGGAGATTAGGGTCTCACCCCATGTTTGCCTTCTCTCTGGAAAGAAATATGCCTCCGTCCCATTGTGATGGGCCTTTATGGGCAGCAGTTAAGTACGGAGACAGATTTGCTCCTGGGTACCATCAGTGGGCATGTTAACAGTTAACTGCTCAGAGTTAATGATGTATGGTTGAATTATCTAAATTAATCGTGACCACCCATTTAAACCATAATCAGTTGTGTGGTATTTTATCTCCTCAACTCTCAAGTCTGTGTCAATGCAGTGGGCACAAATTGCGCAGCAAGCTGACAAACTGTGAATACTGTGTTTGTCTCACAGTTCTATTGTAGATCCAAGAAAAAACAAACTAAAAACCCTCAACCAAACACACATGAGTTTACAGGTGCTTATTACTCCTGTAAAAAAGGGAGGGTCAGCTGAAAACATGGAGGTTTTACTTTCCTTTCGTAAGCACCTCATTTAAACCTTGCATGTAGTTAAAATCTTCTATTTCTTTTTTAGCAAAAATAAGTTTGCAAAACTTTTGTCTATGCCCATCATGACAAAGTTAGACTTTAACTATGTAGACTTTAGATTTTAACCCCTTCTGGCCAGGGACTGTCTTGCTATGTTTATATAGTGCCTAGCACAATGAGGCTTCAATCTTGACTGCAGCCTCTGTGCGCTTCTGTAATACAAATAATTAATAATGACTCTAAGCTAACCCCATGTCAAGGTGGCCTTAGTTTCTTGTGCATTCCTCCAAAAAACAGCCCATACCTATAAATTCACAGATCTGGGTGGATGCCTCATGTACTCTTACACAATACAATGAAGGGGGGCATGTGTGCCCCCACTGTCTGCTCAGCAGGTAAAATAGGCAGGGTTTCAGTGTTACAAGAGACCTGTAAGGAGAATTGATGGTCCAAGATCGTAAGAAAAGTGGTTTTGCTGTTCTTCCAGAGCTCGGAGAAAACTGGCCATTCCATGCTGTCACCGTCCCTTCCTCAAGCAACAAACGATGATGTTTAACAGGAAGACAGCAAAAGCTATGGTTGGAGAGAGGTAAGTCCACCTGTGACAGGGTGTACAAACTCAGCATTAGGCAAGAAGGGGTTAGAAAGCAGCTTTGGGCCCTGGCAGCCCCTCCCTGCTGTACCTGTAAGTCAGGCCAATCTTGCAGGAGGATCCATAAAAAGAGAGACAATCATTTCAGAAAGCCACAGGCTGGGGAGGCAGACAGACCTGTCATCCTCAGCTCCCAGAGAGGAGCACGGCAGAGAGTCATGCTGCCTTTGCTTGCCTGCGAGCACAGAGCAGTAGGACAGATAGCTGGAAGATCCTGGTAGGACAGACACACTGGTGCTGCTCTTTATTTCTGTTAGTTTCCTTTCCTTTAGTACCTTGAGAACTGGCACTAAGGGTTTGACTCATTGCAGACCCTGCTGAGAATACAAGCCCCCTGAGAAGGTGGGCCAACGTGGGTGGTAGGCCATGGAAAAAGCAAGAGATTGACAAGACAAACCTTAACCAATTAGTACAAGGGTTCCTGGGCTGGAACCCAGGGTAGAGAGCAGGCCTGGGTTCCCCTACAGCCTTACCAGGAAAGAAGATCCCAGACACAACAGTCCAGAAGGACTGTGGCACCTGCACAAGGACTATAGACAGGTGTGAGGTTCTGGGACTACTGGGTAAAGACCCTGGTTTATCCTGAAAGGGATGAGACCAAAGGTGACCTGACTAGAGGGCTGAGTCACAAGGCAAAATGGGACCACCAGCAGATCTGGTTGGCAGGACTACAGAGAAAAGTCCTTGCCACGTTGCACCTAGCCATCAGGCGCCACAATGGCTTTTTTGCCCTACCGCCCAGCACATTTTTCATAGAAATGAGAAGATAAGGACCTACATGAGCTTTACTCCTGTTATTTCAGATGTGATGATGATATTCTGTAGCTGACTGTTTGTTTATATATAATGAAAGATGAAATAAAAGGGGGGAAAATAGTGAGAGTGTTCCCTCATTTGTGTAGGTCAGAACAAGCAACTAATCAATATACTTTATATCAGAAAACTATCTGTGGTGAGGTCTTGGATAGTATTGTACTACTTATAAGAAGTAAAACCTTGATTGAGTTTTGGAAGTCATTCTCTCATGTACAGAAGGGATTTTATCACATTGCTAACTAGCTTTATGCATTCTGCTTTATTGCTAGAGTTGTTCTTGGCAGGGGACGGTTGTTGCAGTTTAATAAAAAGAGGATAGAGGTCCCAATCCAGCGAAGCACGCATGCAGTTGTTTAAGCACATGAGTAGTTCCAAAGGAGAAGAATGTATAAAGCTGGTCCCTAACAATGGAATTAGTCACATGCTTAATCATGTGCATAAGTGTTTTGCTGGATTCGTGCTCTTGTCCTCTCTTTACTAAAATATATAAGGGTCTGCTCACATGCTTAAAATTAAGCAAGTGCTTAAGGGATTCACTGGATCAGGCCCAGAAGGAGCTTGCTGAATGGGTAATGCAGACTTCCTGTATTTGTTGTTGTGGCATCCTATGGAATTCTTTATTTGGAAAGCAGTGATAAAACCAGTGGAAACTCATTAGGGCAGGTGGGGTAGGCTTTGCTTGGTCTGGTTTGAGCTAAATCCAGTATGATTTTAATCTGTGACTTGGCTCTGATTGGCCACTTATACCCAATGATGTGTCAGTGTTACCTAACCAATTTCACAAAGCACAGTGCAGCAGCATGTTATGTCCTATTTCCTGAATGCAAAAGCTAGATAGTTTTGTAAAAGGTTGCATGCAAAAAAAGAAAATGAGGCCCGGAGGCACCTTCAAACTTTTGCAAATGACAAAACACTGAAGACCTCTCAGAGACAATGCATGTAATCTGCCTTTAAAATCAGAATGGGGTGAGCCTGTATATTTATTTGTGCTAAATCTGCCATTGGGATGATAAACCATATTTGCTTATTGGGATTTGTGACGGATCTTCTGAGTGGGAATTTGCCCAGATGACCATGTTCACTATTTTTTGGCAGCTTTCTGGATTTTTTCTTCCTTTCTTTTTCCTACTTTCAAGTGGACTACAGCAATATCCAGGACTGAGCCTATCATTTGCTCTTTTTATATGCTCCATCTACTGTTCTTTGTATGTCAAATAATTTCTCATCTTGCTCTTCAGTTGCATTCATGCATGAGTGATACTGGGATTTATTGTTCTGTTGGGCTCAGTTGTGGATCCATTAAAATAAAACTTAATACAGTTTAGATGCCTTTGGATGAAGAAAAAATAGCTGCTTAAGTCTCAGAAATGCTGAGGTGATCTCAGTTGTTTTTCCCCCTCCATATTCTGTTACAAATAGTGTTCAGTTTGGTTATTTGCCCATTGAAGGCCTTGGTTTAAAACTTTCCTCTTTAAAACAAGATGAAAAAAATCCAGAACTGAAATAAATTCAGCACAATTTATTTATGTGGTTTTAGATTACAGTAATTTTTTGCTGATATTAGCTGATGGGTTTTGCTGATATACAAAACAGGTACTTTCATAGCTATAGGCCTATTGCTGAAGGAAGTAGGTGGATTATTTTTAATTTATATATTTTAATTTCATTGTCCAGTTCGTTAGAACTGGACAAATAATTCATCTGAGGATAGATAATCCAGTGGTGTAAATGTTCATAGTGCCATAGACTTCAGAGTTTCATGAACATTTACCCTAGCTAAGGATCTGTCCTCCTGAATTATTTGATGAAAATCATTTCTTGTTCTTGTACAAATTGTCAGTGAACAGATCACATTTTGGTCAATTTTTGCCAATTCAAAATAATTTGCCAAAAAAAGTCTTAATCGCTCTTTGTTTATGATGATCTTATTGTGAGTATTAAATACACAAAGTATGGGGTGATATGAATGCACATATAGCTGATAGTAGCCATCCCCCTTCATCTGCTTTTTGGCTGGGAGGGTACCTGAGTAGTTTTTAACACTGAAGGATGATTAACCATAGAACAAGATACCAAAGGAAGTGGTGGATTCTCCATCTCTTGATGCCTTCATATCAAGACTTTCTGGAAGATATTTTAGACAAATACAAAGTATTAGACTCAGTACAGGAGTAACTGGGTGAAATTCTGTGGGCTTTTATACAGGAGGTAAGATTAGATGATCCAATGCACCATTCTGGCCTTAAAATCTGTTCTAGTGGGAGGGCCCTTAAAGAGACAGGCCCTGTGAAAGCTGTGTTAAGGGTGTGGTTGGGCTGGTGCAATGCTGGTGCAGTGGTTCTCCGCTCTGCTTGTGGTGGTGATGTAAAAGGGGGAGGTTCCCTGACAGAGGCTGTCCCCCTCCAAACTTAAAGATGGACTCTGTGATAGCCAGGCCATAGCTGTGTGCGCGTGTGGTAGTCGAGAGTGCTCTGTAAAAGACAGAGATGTCTGTTTACTTGTAGGTGATTAGTTAGTAGTAAAAGTGCCAGTAGGTGACACTCAGTAATATTGTTCCTGTTCCAGGACCGATTAAAGTTGTGCACTGTAAATGGCTTCCAGTGTGCAGCTCTTTATATACGGCTCTCTTGACACTGGCTACCCATAGTGGTTGTGTGGACAAATAGACAAGTAGCACTGGAGAAAGAAAGCCATGTTTCAGAAGGGACCAAGTCTGATGGTTGACTAAGAGCTCAGGAATGCAAGCTGGGGCTTGGCTGATGGTAGACAAACTGTAGACTCTCACCCTTACAGCTAGACAAAAATTTTCTGATGGAAGGTTTTCTATTAGAAAATGTTGATTTGTCAAAATCAGAACATACTGCGAGAATGTGTCAGTTTAAATCCGTTTCTGAGGGAAGCCAGGCAGGTTTTTGGTGGAAGCCTACCTGGTTTCCTGCCCAGTCACTCGCCTCTCTGGTAGCCAGGCTCTCAAGGCTTACAGGCTACCTGGCTCCACAGCAGCTTGCCTGGCAGGTTGCCACGTAGCTGGAGTAACCAAGGCTTCCTGGCTTCTGGGGAATCTGGAAGCTCGGGGAGCATATTGAATTTCAGAAACCCAAACATTCCTGCTGGGGGAACATTTTGGTGTTTTTTTAAAAAATACAGACTTTCCTGTTCCACACAAAAAAAAAAAAAGAAGAAGAAGAGTTTTTGGAAATTTGTCTCAATTTGGAATAATTTTTTTTCCCAAAAACCTCAAATTTTTTCATGGCTTTACTCAGCATGAGACTGGCCAGCCTCTCAGTATGGGTAACAAAGTTCTGTTCCTTACAGCTCTACCTGCCATGTCAAGCGAGACTATGCCAGGCTGGGGAAGACGCTTAAGGAAATCGAGGCTCAGGTGATCTTCAGTGGGATTCTGCCTGTTCCTAGAGAAGGGCAATAAAGGTTTGACAAGATTATGACTATTAACAGATGGCTCAGGCAGTGGTGCTATAAAGAGGGCTTTGGGATGTATGGCCACTGGGAGGCATTCATGGACAGGGGACAGTTCTCTCGGGATGGACTTCATCTCAGTAGGGAAGGAAATAGACTTCTAGGATGGAGGCACAACTGATTAAGAGAGCTTTAAACTAGGAATTTGGGGGAGATGGTTGGGAGATGTCCAGGTAATCTCCACGCTGGATTTTAACATTGAGAGGGAAGAAAACAAAGTAAGAAAGGGTACAGCCGTGGGTAGGAGAATGGACATAAGGAGTAAGGGCAGTGTGGATACCAGTCTAATAGGTCATACTGGCTGTAGAATGTCTGTGCCTAACCAGGTAAAGAATGTGAGCGAGGCCAAACAGCAAAAATTAAGATGTTTGTACACCAATGCGACAAACCTAGGTAACAAAATGGAGGAACTCAAGCTACTGATGCAGGAAGTGAAACCAGATATTATAGGGATAACAGAAACGTGGTGGAATAGTAGTCATGACTGAACTACAGGTGTTGAAGGGTACGTGCTGTTTAGGAAAGACAGAAAATAAAGGTAAAGGTGGTGGAGTAGCATTGTATATCAATGATAAGGTAGAATGTAAAGAAATAAGAAGCAACGGAATGGATAAGACAGAATCCTCTGGACAAAAATCACATTGGGGAAGAAAACTATTGGAGCCTCCTCTGTGATAGTGATTGGGGTGTGCTATACACTGCTGGGATCTAATTTGGATATGGATAGAGCCCTCTTTAATGTTTTTAATGCAGTAAATACTAATGGAAACTGCGTGATCATGGGAGACTTTAACTTCCCAGATAAAGACTGGAGGACAAGTGCTAGTAATATAATAGGGCTCAGATTTTCCTAGATGCGATAGCTGATGGACTCCTTCATCAAGTAGTTGCTGAACTGACAAGAGGTGATGCCATTTTAGATTTGGTTTTGGTGAGTAGTGAGGACCTCATAGAAGAAATGGTTGTAGAGGACAACCTTGGTTCAAGTGATCATGAGATAATTCAGTTCAAACTAAATGGAAAGATAAACAAAATAAGTCTGCGACTAGGGTTTTTGATTTCAAAATGGTTGACTTTCAAAAATTAAGGAAATTAGTTAAGGAAGTGGATTGGACTGAAGAATTTATGGATCTAAAGGCAGAGGAGGCCTGGGATTACTTCAAGTCAAAGCTGCAGAAGCTATTGGAAGCCTGTATCCCAAGAAAGGGGGGCAAATTCATAGGCAGTAGTTGTAGACCAAGCTGGATGAGCAAGCATCTCAGAGAGGTGATTAAGAAAAAGCAGAAAGCATACAGGGAGTGGAAGATGGGAGGGATCAGCAAGGAAAGCTACCTTATTGAGGTCAGAACATGTAGGGATAAAGTGAGAGAGGCTAAAGGTCAAGTAGAGTTGGACCTTGCAAAGGGAATTAAAACCAGTAGTAAAAGGTTCTATAGCCATATAAATAAGAAGAAAACAAAGAAAGAAGAAGTGGGACCGCGAAACGCTGAGGATAATCTAGGCATGGCCCAATATCTAAACAAATACTTTGCCTCAGTCTTTAATGAGGCTAATGAGGATCTTAGGGATAATGGTAGCATGACAAATAGGAATGAGGATATGGAGGTAGAAGCGAAACTCGAACAGCTTAATGGGACTAAATTGGGGGGCCCAGATAATCTTCATCCAAGAATATTAAAGGAATTGGCACATGAAATTGCAAGCCCATTAGCAAGAATTTTTAATGAATCTGTAAACTCAGGGGTTGTACAGTATGACTGGAGAATTGCTAACATAGTTCCTATTTTTAAGAATGGGAAAAAAAGTGATCCGGGTAACTACAGGCCTGTTAGTTTGACATCTGTAGTATACAAGGTCTTGGAAAAAATTTTGAAGGAGAAAGTAGTTAAGGACATTGACGTCAATGGTAAATGGGACAAAATACAACATGGTTTTACAAAAGGTAGATTGTGCCAAACCAAGCTGATCTCCTTCTTTGAGAAAGTAACAGATTTTTTAGACAAAGGAAACACAGTGGATCTAATTTACCTAGTTTTCAGTAAGGCGTTTGATATGGTGCCACATGGAGAATTATTAGTTAAATTGGAAAAGATGTGGATCAATATGAAAATTGAAAGGTGGATAAGGAATTGGTTAAAGGAGAGACTACAGTGGGTCATACTAAAAGGTGAACTATCAGGCTGGAGGGAGGTCACCAGTGGAGTTCCTCAGGGATCAGTTTTGGGACCAATCTTATTTAATCTTTTTATTACTGACCTCGGCCCAAAAAGTGGGAGTGTGCTAAGTAAAGATAAGAAGGCGTTAGTACTGTTATACAAGGCACTGGTGAGACCTCATCTGGAATACTGTGTGCAGTTCTGATCTCCCATGTATAAGAAGGATGAATTCAGACTGGAACAGGTACAGAGAAGGTCTACTAGGATGATCTGAGGAATGGAAAATCTGTCTTATGAAAGGAGACTCAAGGAGCTTGGCTTGTTTAGCCTAACCAAAAGAAGGTTGAGGGGAGATATGATTGCTCTCTATAAATATATCAGAGGGATAAATACCGGAGAGGGAGAGGAATTATTTAAGTTCATCACCAATGTGGACACAAGAACAAATGGATATAAACTAGCCATAGGGAAGTTTAGACTTGAAATTAGACAAAGGTTTCTAACCATCAGAGGAGTGAAGTTCTGGAATGGCCTTCCAAGGGAAGCAGTGGGGGCAAAAGACCTATCTGGCTTCAAGATTAAACTTGATAAGTTTATGGAGGAGATGGTATGATGGGATAACATGATTTTGGCAATTAATTGATCTTGGATTATTCACGGTAAATAGGCCCAATGGCCTGTGATGGGATGTTAGATGGGGTGGGATCTGAGTTACTACAGAAAATTCTTTCCTGGCTGGTGAATCTTGCCCATATGCTCAGGGTTCAGCTGATTGCCATATTTGGGGTCAGGAAGGAATTTTCCTCCAGGGCAGATTGGAAGAGGCCCTGGGGGTTTTTCACCTTCCTCCTTAGCATGGGGCAGGGGTCAGTTGCTGGAGGATTCTCTGCACCTTGAAGTCTTTAACCCATGATTTGAGGACTTCAATAGCTCAAACATAGGTGAGAGGTTTATTGCAGGAGTGGGTGGGTGAGATTCTGTGGCCTGCGTTGTGCAGGAGGTCAGACTAGATGATCATAATGGTCCCTTCTGACCTTAATATCTATGAATGAAACATGGTTTTGTGTATGGGAACACTCACAGAAGCTGGAGCTACAACAGCGCTGAGATGGCTCCCTCCCACTGTGGAGGGAGGAGAGTTATCAGGCTGGAGGCCACCCTACAAAATGGATTCCATGTGCCAACCCTGTGGGGACAGACTAGATGACTCATAAAATCTGTTCCATCCCCAATGTTTGTGATTCTAGAATAATTTCCCTTTACTTTTAGCATATGGCTTTCTAGACGCAGTAGCAATAAAAGGAGTTTGTTTTAAGTCTTATAACAGTGTTTCATGTCTACAAACAGGCACTTTCTCTTCTTACAAAACAAAATCTCCAATGTAGTAATTTTAAAACCACTGTAGTTTGACCCAGTCAAAGTCATTTTAATTAAATCCAAATTATACCTTAGCACTCTGCTCAGGAAGAGAGAGGGGATGATCATCATGGGGTGGGATATATATGCCTACAGCATTAGGGTACTAAGTAGATATGGGTGGACAGTTACCACGCTGCAACATAATCCTTTTAGCACCTAGATATTAAAGGAGGTAGATGCACTGGAAATACCTTACGCAGATACATTAGATTAGCTGGATGATTGAACACATCATTTGCTGAGCCATAATGGTCAGGGTAATAAAATAAAAAATGCATTCATTTAGGAAGCCCAATTTTCCAGTGTTAATCTTAAAGCTATACAGCTCATCGAAGGCCACCATATGCACAACTGGACCACCAAGCAGTGTATTAGGCCCAGATACTGGTTGGGACACCACATGTCTGTCTAGGCTCACAGGCCAAGGGCAATAAGGTCTAATCAAGTACTTTTCAAAATGTCAGAGTATGCATTTTCACATTTGAATGCTACAGTTTGTGTCAATGGATGTCTATAAAATGGATATTTGGACATCTAAGTGCCCATTTGCATGGCAAAATCCAGAACCGGGCATGGCAAAGGGTGTATCAATGACCTTGAACATGTAAATCAGGGAATATATTCCATCATCCAATATAGTAATGCAAACAAGTTGAGGAATTCTATTAGTTTACTCTTGCCAATTATATCAGCTTTCTATATTGTATTTGTATGCTTTTTTGCTGTACAAAGGAGACGTAGAACTAGAATATTGGTTGTTAGAATTAACATTCCAAACTCTCGTCACGCTTTACCTAAAGACACACATTAACTATGGTCCAAACCGTGCCATTCCTACATACTCAAAATGCCACTGGAACTCCTGGAATTTTTAAGTTACTAAGGATAGGAATGTTTGACCCAATAATTATTTTCCTTGAAACCATGGAAGAAGCCTTGATTGTTGAATATCTCTACAAAATACAGAAAATAGAGCCTTTCATTTAGCATAACCTTTAACTTTAACTTTAAACTAGTCAAACTGGGTGAAACTAATGCTTGTACATCAGTCCCATCACATATCCTATGCAGGACTTCAGGGCTCAAAATACAGTTTACATAGTCTGTAGGTCTTGGACTGGCCTTTAAGAATAGAGGGAATTTCACCCTATATCAGGATAGATTTATTTCTATGAAATATACTATATTATCACTGAAGGTTTGAATTTCACAGTGCACATTTATCCTACTTTTTGGTAAACTGGAAAGCAAGATGTTTGCAGACACGTTGTAAAGATTTGGGTTTTATTATCCCCCTAAGCTCTCCCAAGATCCTCAGTTTGATCTCAGCGTGATTTTGAAAGCTTTGATCTTTTAGGGTTTAATTTAGTTCAGTGACATCGAAGTTCTCCAAGGCAATTCACCTTTCCCTGACTTATAAGAAAAAAATTAAAGAAAAAAAAAGTGTAAGAGAGAAACAAAACTTTCATTAGAAAGAGAGCCTCTCAACATTTCCTCTAAAGCAAAATAACCCTTTGCAATCCCATTAGCCTTCAGTAAAAAAGCCTGTTCTCTTCAGTGATAAACTCACCATACACAGTGCTAATCCAGTTTGAGACACTAAAAATATCCAACTAAATAGTTTATTTACTGTTTCAATTCAAAGCTAATACATTTAACAAGTGTAAAATTGTTTCACGGTTGTGTAGAACAGCCTTTGCTAAATTGAAATGGAAATTAATACAGTTTGTTGTAGCCCAGACTAATCTTTTTTGTCAAATATGAATACTTAGATGCAGCCCTTTGTTAAAATGTCATGACATCCCCCATACGTGTCTGCTTGTTCACTTTAAGGTGCAACAAGAATTGTGTGGAGTAACTGGGTCCCCCAACCAGCTGAGACCACACCGACAAGTACGGAAACCTGGTTCCTTTTTGTGTTTCTTAGCTGCAAGAGACTGGGAAGGCTCTGGTAGGATACCCTAGATTTGTTTTTTTTTGCTGTTGGGTTTGCTGGTTGTTTTGGAAGGCATTGGTGTGTGTGATTGCAAGCATAGTCTTTTTCATGGTCATTTAAGAATAGGCAAGGCCAAATCTATTAAAAGGTAGCTGCTCTTTTTGAATGGATGTGTGTAGAAGTCTAAAGAATAAAACAAAAAGAATTGAATAGAAAAGTAGCAGCAGGACTGGAGTGTTAACAATATGTTTATCTTATTTTTGCAAGGCACACCAAGGAATTGCTCTTGTGGAAAAGACCACTGGCCCATCTACTCCAGTGAAAGTTATTGGCAGTAGCTTATACCAAGAGCTTCAGAGACAGATGAGAAACCCACAATGTACTGAGCTGATATGCAATACTATTCCCCAGAGGGAAGAAAAAAACGTCTTTCCCAATGCAGCTGGTGATGAGCTTGTTCCCTGGAGCATGAGGCATTATTCTGCATTCTTAAAGCCTCTTAGCTATATATTAATTAGTGGCCTGTGAACCTGAAAAGGTTCAGAGATGGGTGAAATATTCACAGAGAGCAGTTTGATTCATGAAATTAGCAATTTTTTCCTGTTCACGAGGTTTTGGTGATTTGTATGTGAAGTGTTTTTCAAAATTAATCCAGTGAATGGTTTGTGGGAACATATTTCAGCCTGTAGGTTGTTTGCAAACAATTTGTTATGACATTGCTTCAGTCAGTCACTCTTAACAAGTTACTTTTTCCGCTGTGTGTTAGTATGTATTCTGTCTCCATTGCCATTTTCAAGATGGCTGCTGCACACTTCTGCCATCAGTGTTAAGGTGACTACATATTCCAAGAGTATTCATTACACTATCTCTCTCTAAGAACATTCTGGCAAACAAATATATAGAGAGACCTAGCTCTTAGAAAGTGTTTTTCAGCAGTAGATCTTAAAACACATTACAAAGGAGGTTTACAGATAGGGAAAGTGAGGCACTTGCCCCAAGTCATGTAGCAGGGCAGGGCAGAGCCAGGAATGGAACCCAGGTCTCTTGAGGACTAGTCCACTGTTTAGCCACTAGACCACATGCCTCACAATACATACGGATGGATTTTTGCAGGAAGCAAATAAGAGAGATTGCAAACACTTTGGTTGTATTCAAAAGAGTACTTTTGGGTAGCCTTCACTCAGGTTTGCTCCGGTTTGACATTTCAAAAACAAATAAGCAATCTAGAAAAAGAGTGAGTTGTATCACAACATCTCAGTTAACAAGACTACAGTATAATACTTGTACAACTTTAATATGCCGATGAAATCAAATGTAACAATGTTGTAAAACGTATCAGGTGAAATTCGTGGCTGTGAGGAACAGATGCCACTCCAGTGGAGACAGTTGTGTCAGCGGAGAATTTGGTACAATGTAATGTAATACTGTTAGTAAAAGTAGGTGAAATCCTACTCCCACAGAAGACAACGACAAAGCTTTTATTGACTTAATTGCGTCCCAGATTTTCACCACACTCTAAAGAACTTTGAATATTTGAAATAAACATGTAGGTACTGACCCTCAAGACAGCATTTTTCTTATTGTTCCTTGCACCCTTAGGTACATCTAGGCGCTTGTCTACACTACTGCTTAAGCTGATGTACCTTACGATGCTAAGGAGTGTGAAAAAGACACCACCCTGAGCGACGCAAGTTACAACGACCTAAGTGCTTTCCACACCAGCACTAAGTCAGCCAGAGACGCTCTCCCGCCGACATAGCTTCCTCCTCTCATTGAGGTAGAGTAATTATGCCAATAGGAGAACACTCTGCCGTCGGCATAGCGCATCTTCACCAGGTGCACTACTGCAGCAGAGTTATATTGGTGCAGCTGTGTTGACGTAGTGCAGTAGCGTGGACTAGACCTATGTCTTTACAGACCACATGCTTCATCTTAGCCAGATTCTACAGTTCTCTCTACCCTTTCCAGCGGAGTCACCGGGCAAAGTCTCCACTCCTCACACAAGCCCAAAGTCGCACTTTTGGCCAATACTGTCATTTTTTCCTCATGTCAGTATAGGCCATAAGGAAAGTAAGGGAGGATCTTCATTAATCCAAAATGCCATCCACTGCGGGGGAAATAAAAACTTGCACAAATATGGAGAAGAGAATTAACCCTCTAAATGCCTGATTAAAAGGAAAGAGAGAGCAAATAATTTATATTGTAATCAAAGTGCACCAAATGCCATATACAGTACAATACTTCTGCGTATCATTTCTGTGGGCTGCTATGTTCTAATGCAATATAACCCTTCTGCTCAGTGGTTAACAACAGCAAAAATGGCAGAGTTCAGCATAGCTAGGATCTCTCTTGACAAATAACTAAACCAGCACAAGATCTATTGGCCCTTTTTGTTGTTGTTTACTGCTACGGAGAAAGGTTACATTGTATTAGGACATAGCAGCCCAAATAAATGATATGCAAGAATATTCTGTATAGCCTGCCATTTAAGACTGCATGAGGAGCATTTAGTGCACTTAGGTTACAATTATTTTCTTTTTCTTTTTTAAGTGGCATTTAGGGGCTTAAAATCATGAGTTGGCCCCTCCAGAATCATGATGTTGACTTAAAAATCCTGAGGTTTTTTTTAAATGATAAATTTGGGTTTCTTTTAATTTTCCTGCTGAGTTATGATCCTTTAGTGTGTTTGTGGATTACATTTTCAAACTTCTATATTCAACAATGAGAGCTAGAAAACTTCTTTAAAAATAAAAATGAAGATTCCCATAACATCATTTTGTCTCTGGGACCTGGGGTTTTCTGTCATACCAAATATCCCAAGACTTGCAATGAAATGGCAAGAGTTGGCAACACTGTTTTTTCCTGAATCTGCCCTGGTAACAAGATAGTAGATTTTCTGATGGTTTTTGGCTGTTCTGCTTCTGGTTCCAACAAGAATTAGGTTTGTTTCTGTTCCAGTTTGGGTTTGGAGGGAAGGTTCAGGTTTGTTGTTATTCTGTCTAACTGGCTCACACACCTCAGTACCCCACGTCCAGACACCATTCACCTTTAGGAATATTTGAAATTTGAACCCACATAAAGATCTAGATACCATGAGTGACTATACACCAAACCAAACATCCTATCCAAACAGCCCCAAACCTAGATGGATTCAAAATCCAAATCCAGAACAAAAAAAATTTTGGCTTCAGCCTAGCTCTACATTTTGTAGCTATAAAAAATAATTTTAATATTTAAAAAGCATGATAAGGTCATCAGCTAAAATATAAGCATGTAAAGAACTAAATAGTCCCTTTATTATCAATGTATTCTTTATTGTAAAGAAGGGGGGGTTAAACAGGGGGTTTAAAACGTATCTTCCAGCATTTACAGTGTTCAGATAAATAGTATTTCCTATTTGTAAAGTAATATAACACACGTGGTTTAAACATATAGTGACTTCTGATCTAAGACAAATAGCCACATTTTACTCTGTACTATGCCTAGTCAAATCAGCAAGGCATCACAGTAGGTGATTCTATAAGATATACAGCTATACATGCCTACATATCTGAAGTAAAAATCAGATCCTTTGTCTTTTGTTACTCATTGCCACGTAATGCTATTTTCCTTTCTCTTTCTTTCAAAAGAGAATTATAAGTTACTGCTTTATCAAATAGCAGAATACAATAAAAAATCAGTTGGCTTAAGTTTTTAATTAATTTTGTAGCCCTAACTTTCTTGTTTTGCCAATAATATCACAGTGACGACTGAACTTTATAACGCAATGACAATAATAAGTTTGCGAAACTGTAAAGACAACTTAGTCTAAAGCACTATTAATCAAGGTGACACCTTGTCAGATCTATGGATCTGCTACTACTAATTTGTCTGGTCACCTGAAATAGGCTCATTAAAGATGGATCTTTACAAATTTATTATGTTTTTTCGCATCACTAGGGGGAAAAAAAACTAATACAGCATTCAAATGTTATCATGAGCTTTTGGTAACATGAATGGATTTAAATAAGAAACTATCCTGTGACTTACCAAGGTAAATGAGATTTATAATCCATTTCCATTATTGATATGTTTGTGTGAATGTCACCTGTGCATTATTTCAGTATTTATACTTATATTACTTTAGTTCCTGTTGACAACATTTCTTATTAATCTCTTTATAAAAATAATACTACAAATTTTTCTACTCCAAAGACCCCAAAATATGAAATTGTCAGTCCTATATCTCAACTCCTGCCCAGGGTACATAGTGTGTGTGACAAAGATTCAAAATGAGAGAAAGAAAATGACTCAAACTTAAAAGGCTGGGGGATTCATTTGCTTCTTTAACTTCAGCCACATGATCCTGTATTTGTCAGGTGAATAATTTTCAACAAGAAGAGGCCAAATCACAATATTGGCATGGAACATATGTAACTTTGGGAGTAAAATATAGGCTATCTCTTTGATATGAAGGACATTGGTGAGATA